>NC_060120.1:742746073-743946073 GCF_021461395.2 Schistocerca americana
GATGTTTTACAAGATTCCTGATATTCACGATACACTCGTGAAATGGTCGTACGGGAAAGTCCCCACTACCTCGGAGATGTGTCCGTTCGTGTGCCGACTATAACATCACGTTCAAACTCACTCAAATCTTGATAACCTGCCATTGTAGCAACAGTAACCGATCTAATAACCGCGCCAGACACATAGGCATTGCCGACCGCAGCGCCGTATTCTGCCTGTTTACATCTCTCTTTATTTGAATACGCATGCCTGTACAAGTTTCTTAGGCGCTTCAGTGTAATATGTAGCGGTACCATGTCCAGAAAATTCGAATGCCGTCTGATTACTGAAGGTTATTAGCCTCACTGATTCAGCTGTACTCCAGGACGACAGTTTCTGACAACATGTAAGTGAACAACAATTATGACAGCTTCGCATTAGTTATGAACTATTTGAATGAATAAGATCTGACGTCTTGACTCCTACATACAAGAAGTCTGCAGCACAGGCGTCAACAAGTATCGCTACATTATACTGTACCTGACAGTTTGTACAAAGACAACAAGTACTACGATTATAGGAAGAAAACTAAGACTAGGATTCCCAGAGTAACTTACAAATTATTTTCCAACTACGAAATTTTCTTGCATTGCAGCGCAACGTTATTCAGGGAGAGGAAGATCAGGGTTAGCGTTCGACTACGACAGGCCCATTTCAATCGGAATACGACCTCATGTTGGTTTCTTGACGAACAACTGAGCTTTTGGGTGGTGAATTAATAAGTTTGTATTTAGCTGGGCGGACACAAGATAGGTTGGCGAAGATTCGTTTCCTAAACCAGAGGGTGGGGTGGGGGTGGGGGGGAGAGATCTGGAGGAGAATGGAAAGAGACACTGACCTCACCTGATCCTCGCTGGGTATACCTAGTGCCGGATTAGCTACGTATCAGGAGTTAGCAAATGCTATGGGCTCCACGCATTGGGGGGATGGGAGAGGGGGAGAGGGGAGAGGTTAGGGGGCGGAGGGGAGGGGGAAGGGAGAGGGTAGGGGCGGAGGGGGAGGGGAGGGAGGGGGAGGCGTGGCGGCTCGCACCTGAGTGCAAAAACTACTGTCAAGTTAGGTTTTTTTTTCGACAGTCATTTCAAGTATTGCATTTATTTGTTGCAAGTTGGCTAGTGAAAAAGGTGAATTACCTCACCATTTGGTTAAGTTCGTAAACATTCTGCCAACTGATTGATAATGTTTCTGGGTCACGATGAAGAATAGGGTGTTCAGAGTGTCTGAGCTAACCTCGATGACCAGCAATAGCTTCTTGTTGACATTTAGTTCACGCAACATAACCCCTTGCATGCAACCAACGCCACACGTCACAACAATTAGAAATGTAAAAAAGCGGTAGTGTTGAAGTTGGCAACAGAGATTCAAGGGCAGTCGACCCAAGTCCCGAGAGGTACAGACATCTAACAATCGGTGCTCAGAGGCCAGTCGTCAACTTCTTTTACAAAGTGGAAGATCATTAAGGGCGTGACATCGATTTTATATAGTGATTCCAAAGTTGCTGACTGAAAAAGATGGAACCACTGAAGCATAAGGTAAGGTCCTTGTTTGTTCATATATACCCCGAAGTTTACAGAATAAAAAAGTATGTTGGTTCTCGGTCTGTAACTATGTAGGAATCAGCTATTTGTGTTTGATATCATCATAAAACACTGTATTTCTTATTCGGACGATTTCGAATGCAGCAGACATTTATATAGCGCTAGAATTTGTTCACCCTTAGTACTGGTATATACTTGAGAGCTTTTAATACCACAATGGAACGTTATCGATCTGAAGTCACATTTTAAAGAGGAAAACAGAACACTCCCAGCTGCATTCTGGCGTGTTGTTATGGCATACAACATGGTGGGACAATTTTAACTTCTCCTTGGGCAAAATGTTTAACACTATAGCCTGCATAATTCAAAGGATACAAAGTCCTAATCAAAAAGGCTAGGAAGTTCTCATTATTATGTACGCAACTGATATGTTGACAAACATTTTTTAAACCGTGAGTCTTTAAAACTAAGAACTATTATTACTTTGTTCGAAATTCTACTTCGCAACACCACTGTCACTTCTACTTGAATCTGTTTCCGAACAATCGGATTGTAAATTTACGATGATAGGTCCAAGGCTTATATTCACTTCTCTGTCAAAATTATTCTTTCTGAAGCTTTTCAGCATGCCGCACAGACGGTGCCCATGCTACAGGTGGGATGTTGTCTATTGCCTCATGTACAAGCGATTCAGTGAATGTTATCTCGATTTTTTGGTCTCCCACATAGCCTTATCCTTTGCACAAATTAATTCCACAGGGCTACACTGACAGTGACACATGGGTAAACGCAAAACTGTGAGACCACATTCACGTGAAAGAAAGTCAAGCTTGAACCTTATGTCACGTGACTTGTATAAATTAACGAGCTGCAGGAGATGGGCACTAGTCTGGTTTATACTGCGTTTAAAATTTTTCTTTTTAAGCCAGGGAAAAATATCCTTTTTCTGGTGTTTATACTTCGTGTTTTCTCTGTAACAGTTGAATTGTAACTGGCAATAACAAACTTCGAAGCAAGGTACGACAAGAATTGTGAATCACATCACGAAACTGACAACGTTCATTTCCGAATGGTAGACCCTGCTGTTTTTCTTACACGTAAATACAAGTTTCGATTTATGTGTCAAGAAGTCGTTTCTGAAAGTACTTGTATGCAGTGTAGCCACGTATGGAAGTGAAACGTGGACGATAAATAGTTTGGACAAAAAGATAATAGAAGCTTTCGAAATGTGGTGCTACAGAAGAATGCTGAAGATTAGATGGGTAGATCACATAACTAATGAGGTATTGAATAGAACTGGGGACAAGAGGAGTATGTGGCACAACTTGACAAAAAGAAGGGACCGGTTAGTAGGACATGTTCTGAGGCATCAAGGGATCACAAATTTAGCATTGGAGGGCAGCGTGGAGGGTAAAAACCGTAGAGGGAGACCAAGAGATGAATACACTAAGCAGATTCAGAAGGATGTGGGTTGCAGTAAGTACTGGGAGATGAAGCAGCTTGAACAGGATAGGGTAGCATGGAGAGCTGCATCAAACCAGTCTCAGGCTGAAGACAACAACAACAACAACAACAACAAATACAAGTTTACTCTCGGAAACAAAACCAGAAGAGGAGTCAGCATGGAGAATAATTATCCGAGAACCTATTCCTACGAAAACTTTAAAACCGCCAGTATCATCATTCATTTTCCAGCAAATCTTCCTGGAATGATTCTAATTGACCCATGCTTCATCAAGGCAACACACTGTTGAACTACCTCCTCTTGTATTATGAATCTTCATATGGGATGTAGTTCGATGGTGCACCTATGTCACTTCTTTGAACTAAGAACTCTTCTTAATGTATCAGGAAAGAACATCTTTTAAAACTCTTTACATTGACGAAGCACTTACCACTGAAGTTAATTTTCTCCTGCATAACTGTAACTCGTTTTTGTGATGTCAAGCATTCATTCACATGGAGCACTCTAAAAAATCGTTGTTAAAACCATCCATTTATGTTACAGATTCCTTGCGATTTCGATGCTTTCCAGGCGACACGAAACCAACTTTTTCTACAGTTCCTACAGCTCTGACACTTTCTTTTACGATTATCTTTACGGTTCTCTTGCCGAAACCACATGGTTAAAGGGGTCCGTTCTTGTGTATTCAAATGCCGACAGTATGTGAC
Source organism: Schistocerca americana (assembly GCF_021461395.2). Lineage (NCBI taxonomy): Eukaryota > Metazoa > Arthropoda > Insecta > Orthoptera > Acrididae > Schistocerca > Schistocerca americana. Next base: position 742,749,823 of record NC_060120.1, read on the forward strand.
CTGCTTTCAAACACACTTCTGAAAAAGTTATAAATGCGGTAAACAATCCCCCTCGCCGGCTTGTAAAGCACTTCACATTTATTGCCGTCACCTGGCTTTTTTTAATCGCACTTAAACATTTACAGACACATTCACACCTATACTGCTACAAAAGAAATACAAAAAAAACTGAAAGTTGAATGAATATTTCGGTTGTCGCGAAGTACGGCAACAGTGCAGCATGTAGGAGCGAGATTCTCGCTATCTAGCTGTAACTCGCTGCTAGCCGCTCGTAAAGGAAATGAATATATTGGCTGCCAGTGGCTAGTGGAGAGGGGAGAGGGATGCGTAGAAAGGCTGAAAATTTGGCCGCCTTCCAATATGACGCGGACTTTAGTCTTAGTATAAAAATGTACAAAGCAAAGATGTCTCTGGCACCAGTTACAAACTAATAAAGGACGTCAACAGTCTCAAAACTATATTTCACAGGAAGTGGCGAAAAAAAAAAAAAATACGTGTTCAGGCGAGCAGTTAAGTGTGTGTAACATTGACTCAAGCGTCCACTGAATGAAACTACACGCACTACGGTCACCATTTAGTAAATTTTTAGCAAAGAGTGTTTATTAATGTGCTGTTTTCAATCATTCTAATTTCTATGACAACAGAAATAAGTCGGGCCTATCTCAGACAGTCCCTTCTCACAATCGACAGCCTTCGATGCGATCAATGCTAAGACAAATCCGGAGAAAGACTTAACAACTCTAAACCAGTACGCAGTCTTCTTCCACCTGGTTTTATAGTCATTCTGGAAACGGCAGACTCTTTAGTTTTATGTTCTTCATTCACTGACAAGCTTTTGTGACATGAAAACTATTACGGAATGAAAACTAATCTCTTCTTTTCGCAACATTCGTCAGTGTTCCTTGTCTGTAAATGACTTGCCTGCTAAAATATGATCCCCATAAAACGAACTTTTCTTATCTCGAGCCCCTAGTATGCATGTCGCTTCTTTTAAAAGTAGAAATGAAGGTGACAGCAAGTGTCGATCTGCAGATAGAGTTGGCATGTTGTGTAGCTTTATATAGCATTACTGACGCACAGACTGCAAGAGTGTGTCGTCTTTCGTTTCTTTTTCATAGGACGACGACCCCACGTGATTTCTAAAATAAAAATACGCTTATACATATTCTATCGAAAACTCACATTGGGATAGTAGCTAGGTTGTCACTGAAAAATCCTTCACACAGTAAATAAAACTGTTTCGTAACGATACTAGTTGTTTTGTTGTAGTAAGATGGGTTAACTTCCGCACCGCGTAACAGTTTATTTTAAAAAGTTGGGCCCATCTGTATTGTGACTACAACGTCCCATTGCTCAATACGTTAACGCAGCGTACCGTCACTTTATTATAGCAAACGATTATTTAATTTATGTAGATCGATTATGTTTTCCTTTGAAAACATTTGCACACGTGTACATCGCTTTTACCATGTTTGCTGTTAATTTACAGATCTTTTCTGTTATAATAATTTTAAAAAATCACCTGAACGGCCCTGAAAGATTCTCTTCTTTTTAGCCTTCCAGAAAGTAACGGACCGTTTCGTATACTCCTCCGTTATCATCTCGAGCTATTACCGAGTGTTTTAAATCTATAGCACAGTCTTCATTATCACTTACTTCATTTTAGCGTCCATTGGCCTTACCACCATTGGAGGCTGTAAAGAAGCATTTAAACGTCAGTCCATTATTTGCATCTTAATTTGGAAACTTGTCTATGATATCTGCAACGAAACTGAAACGTATAAGAGCGCAAAGAAAAGGCCATACACTTCCATTTGCATGTGAAATAGCCCGGAAAATAATGATTTTATTCAGTCGTGTCTTCACTAGCTCTCGCTATTTTACATTCAACCATTTGAATTTGACTGTCTTTCCATTTAATCCAGGAACTACCGCACTGTATCTCGTGGGTAGCCGGTAAGTCGAGGTTACGTGCGTACTTCAGGCTTAGGATTAAAATGGCTGCAGTGTGGCAGAGCGAGTAACGAACAACCAGTGTGCACGAATATAATCACGTCTTAACTGCATACGTTCACTATATGGCCCACATTCTCGAGCTAGGCTCTTTGTGGCAGCCGACATTTTACCAGCGCGCTTTCCTTATTAAATATAATACATAATATAAAACATGAAGCCAAGTGGATGATGATTTGTTGAGAGCGCTAATTACGAATAACAAAGATGTGTCCGAGTTATGGGTAGATAACAGCTGAGAGCTCACTCTTAACTAGTCTTCTTCTTCCTGCATAACTTATCGGCAGAGATTCAACAGCTCTCGATAGGCGGGAAGCTGTAGAAGTCTGAACTCTTGGAGAGTGATTGTCGGTTTCGCCCGCTCTCGTCTGTTTACACGGCACGTATAATTCGCAAAAGCTCTGTGGATGATATATATATATACATATATATATATATACATATATATATCTCCTAGCCTTAGCGCAGTCAACTGGCACTAGCTTCAATAGAAAATGGACGTACACGATTTAAGATAATTAAGTGTCCAATCCAATTAAATAGTTATGTTCCATTTTATTTTGTAATTTATTTTCCCTTCTACACAGATTGAGCTAACCAACATGAGCAGCAAACAGAGATACTGGACGCCACTACGCTTCTGTAACTGCAAAGCGTAGAGCAAGAGATGAAAAGGAGAGAAAGACGTGCTGTTATATATATATATATATATATATATATATATATATATATATATATATATATATATAACAGCACAACACGTAAACTAAATTTCTTGATGTTCAGAATGATTTCGTCGAATATACAGAAAATGAAATACAAACACAAAAGCTGTAGTTGATTGTAAGGACGATATTTATACTACAGGAGATTCATCAGAATATGCAACTTTTCATATGTTACGTTTTCCACAAGTGATACAGCAATTGAACAGACAGCAAGTCATCCCAGTTCAGCCACATCGTCTCCAAGCCAACTGAACTGAAAAGCTTAGGCAGTCCTATCGGCCCAGAGACCTCGTCTCCAAGACAAAGCAAAGTCGAAAAAATGTTACAGGCTTCTGATGTTACTGCTTCTTGTACAAGTGGAATACAAAGTGAAAGTAAAATGTATTCTAACGATACAGGTGAGTGGCCAAACAACTTTGACAGAGATTATTCGATTGTGGAGGGAAGTAGCGAAGTTCAGCATATGAACAGTAATTTTCTGTCTTCAGTGAAAATATATAAGAAGGAAAATAAGCCAAGACTCTGTAGAAAGTCGTTTTTCACATATAAACAAAATAACGAATAAAACTTACATGAGAGATTGGTTGTGCTATTCAGAAAGCAAAGGGCGACTGTTCTGTTTTGTTTGAAAACTGGCAGATTCTGATGGCTCGCCACGACTTACGAAAGACGGATTATATGACTGGCAGAATGCGAATATTTTTCTGAAGAGACATGAAGAAAGCAGTTCGCATAGAAAAGCGATAATCTCCCTGTTCTAAAAAACAAGAATGCTTGTGTGGATTCTCAACTTTTAAGCCAAACTGAGGGCGAACAAAACTAGTGACGAACACTCATAAAACAAATTGTTGCATTTACAAGTTTTATAGCTGAGCGATGGCTAGCATTTCGAGGTACGAGTAGTGATGAAATTGTTGGTTCCCCACAATGGAAATTATTTAAGGTTATTAACAATTATTAGCCAAATTTGATGTGTTTCTGGGCCAACATATACGTATTCGTGCAAATAGAGGAAAGGGACATACGTCACATTCGTCGAAAACAACGTGCGAGGAGTTTATCCATCCAATTGCGCCAGCCATACTGGATCATATTATTTGCACAATTAAGAGATTCAAATGCTATTCAGTCACATTGGATCCTACTCCTGATATATCTCACGTAGATCAACTGACATAGTGCGCTATGTCCTACCATCCGGACCTGTGGAACGATTTATGAAGTTTTTGGATATGGAAGATCATACTGCTGAACATCTCTGCCAAAGCTTATCTTTTTTAACAGACAATGGCATTAATATCGAAGACTGTCGCGGACAAAGCTATAACAATGCCAGTAACATGAGTGCCAGGTACACCAGCTTAGATGCACGAATCAAAGATATCAATAAGTACACTAAATATATTCCCCGTTTTTCACATTCGCTGAATTTGGTCGCCAAGTGTGGTGCAGCATGTTGTACAAAAGCGTCAATTTTCTTTGACTTCCTTGAAAGCCCCTTTACATTTTTTTCCACTTCTACCTATCGATTGCGCCTTCTTTTGAAAGCAATGAAAAATGATAGTACTAAAATTCCGATTTTGAAAAGATGTTCAGCCAGAGCTGATGCTGCAAAGGTGCTTTTATTTGGTTTTCATATGATCAAACAAGTTTTGAATATCTTCGAATATACATCAAAAGGTAGAGTGCCGCAATCAGGCTTACGGACTGGTTTTGAAAATTAGTAAGTTGGAAACGGGAACAATGTGTGTCGCGTAGAACAGAATCGTAGAACGCTTGCAAGCGACTAGCATTTCACTGCAGTTGTCTGATCAAGATCTGAGCATCTGAGCATCTGATACGCGCTTTATAAATCCTTACATGAATATATTCAAGCAAGAGAGTCACATTTTCAGAGCCTGAGGCAAAAGCCAAATCCCTGACTAGCTGTGTAGAACATCAGCAACAAACTGCAATTGAAATACAAAGTACGACCATTTCAGTGGGTCAACTACACTCAATGAAGTTGTAGAAAATCAAACAGCTGGAGAACATTTTGAATTTCTTCACGTGTTTATTGTGATAATTGACAATGTACTGGCTGCGTTAGCTAAACGCATGGAAAAATACCATCACCTGACGACTTTAAATCTCTTACAGCTGAAGATATCTTGGAAAGAACTAATATCGTGAATGCTTACCCAGATGATTTAGAAGAGTCGGTAGGCGACGAACTGGTACAGTTCGCTTAGCTGCTGTAAACTGATATCGCTGCTGCTACTGACAGAAAAACGAAGCTTTGGAATAACTTATCTACAAATTTTTAATGGAAAATTCGTTCGGATCGTGTTTTCCAAATGTAGCCTTACGCATTTACTTATCTTTAATGATCAACTGCAGTGGAGTACGTTCTTTTTCAGCGTTAAAGCATGTTAAAAATGAATTAAGAAATACGATGGGACGGGAACGTCTAAATGACCCGAATATAAAGAGGACTGAATACGATTTGCTCAGAGACATTGATCTAACTTTTATTATTTCTAAATTTGCCGAAATTAAATCGAGAAAAGCTTATTTGTAACAATCTTATTTTATATCCTAAACCATACGACCTAAACAAACTAAGAGCCCCTTCTCAGAATTTGCTATGGGCCCCGCACTTGCTTAATCCGGCACTGGTGCACCCTTGAATTGGATGATAAGGAAGGAGAGAAATGGGCTGGACTGCAAAAGGAATATGATTTCATTACAGTAAGTTACCTATCCACATTACTGCTTTGTCAGGTGGGAACTCTGTTGGTAAATACACTTTGTCTCAATTGACAACTGAACGTTAAATTATTCTCACGTCTCAATTTGAACGTGTGAAACGTTTGCAGTCTAATGTAAAGGTTACGGCTGTTTTGGTCAGTCTACAGATCTTACCGAGTTACACCTCAGGTATGTCGTCTACAGTCTGGATATCTATTTATTACACGAAGTTCGACTTTAGCGTTACTTTATTTGTGTTTTCCACTGATGATACTTCCCAGCAGACTTAACCATCTCCTGCGAACAATCAGATTGCTGTTGGTACCTGATCAATGGTCATTCAAGATTACTTACTCGGTTCTAGTCAGTGATCTCAGGCCCAGAAAGTTACACAAATCAGTAGTAGTTTAAGGTAAACAACGACCATGCCTGTGTTTGTGCGTACAATGAGTCTTAAAAATGACCAACAATAATTTAGTAGCAGTACCGTGAATTTCATAATCACATCACTTAAATCCACCAGTTAGGCTCCGAACCCTGCCTTTTATAAACAGTGTATCCCCTAATGCAGTGGTTCCCATCCTGGAGGTAATTACTGCCGGAGGGATACAACGAAATTTTCTGTGGGGTAAAAACTAAACAATTCGATTCTGTTTCAGTCACGAAACTACATTATTGTCAAAAGATCATTACTATTATCACGATTTTTAAGCCTCCAATATTGACCAATACGTTATCAATAATTACTTTTTCTCAATTAGCAGCATTTATGCGGTGGAGATTACAAGTTCCTCACATAGTCCATCCACTACATACATGTGTTGCGTTTTCTCCCGTACATTGCTGATAATGAGACATATACGTAACAAATGCTAAAGATCTCACGAAAAAGTCTACTTAAAGTTGTAGATAGTATCTGCACTAGTCCAAAAATTGCTTTATTACTCGCTTCGAAACAGATAAATGAATTAATTGACAGCACGACTCAACAGTAACTACGTTATTATTATTATTATTATTATTATTATCTTTCCTTTCTCAGACCTTAGGTCTGGTTCGGAATGAAAGTGACGCGGACCTTGATCAAGCGTCACTTCCTTTTAACTGTACGGTATATGTTACATTGCGTTTAGGAACTTTCGGGTAATTGAACATGTATCAATAATTACGGATTTCTGAAGTTGTATATATAAGTTTGGATGTAGCTGTATTGCATTGATGTACTGGTGGATATTGCTTGGTATGACTCCTGTAGTTGAAAGTATAATTGGTATAATGTCAACTTTATCCTGATGCCACATGTCCTTGACTTCCTCAGCCAGTTGGATGTATTTTTCAATTTTTTCTCCTGTTTTCTTCTGTATATTTGCTGTATTGGGTATGGATATTTCAATTAGTTGTGTTAATTTCTTCTTTTTATTGGTGAGTATGATGTCAGGTTTGTTATGTGGCGTTGTTTTATCTGTTATAATGGTTCTGTTCCAGTATAATTTGTATTCATCATTCTCCAGTACATTTTGTGGTGTATACTTGTATGTAGGAACGTGTTGTTTTAAAAGTTTATGTTGTAAGGCAAGCTGTTGATGTATTATTTTTGCGACGTTGTCATGTCTTCTGGGGTATTCTGTATTTGCTAGTATTGTACATCCGCTTGTGATGTGATCTACTGTTTCTATTTGTTGTTTACAAAGTCTGCATTTATCTGTTGTGGTATTGGGATCTTTAATAACATGCTTGCTGTAATATCTGGTGTTTATTGTTTGATCCTGTATTGCAATCATGAATCCTTCTGTCTCACTGTATATATTGCCTCTTCTTAGCCATGTGTTGGATGCGTCTTGATCGATGTGTGGCTGTGTTAGATGATACGGGTGCTTGCCATGTAGTGTTTTCTTTTTCCAATTTACTTTCTTTGTATCTGTTGATGTTATGTGATCTAAAGGGTTGTAGAGGTGGTTATGAAATTGTAGTGGTGTAGCCGATGTATTTATGTGGGTGATTGCTTTGTGTATTTTGCTAGTTTCTGCTCGTTCTAGAAAGAATTTTCTTAAATTGTCTACCTGTCCATAATGTAGGTTTTTTATGTCGATAAATCCCCTTCCTCCTTCCTTTCTGCTTAATGTGAATCTTTCTGTTGCTGAATGTATGTGATGTATTCTATATTTGTGGCATTGTGATCGTGTAAGTGTATTGAGTGCTTCTAGGTCTGTGTTACTCCATTTCACTACTCCAAATGAGTAGGTCAATATTGGTATAGCATAGGTATTTATAGCTTTTGTCTTGTTTCTTGCTGTCAATTCTGTTTTCAGTATTTTTGTTAGTCTTTGTCTATATTTTTCTTTTAGCTCTTCCTTAATATTTCTATCATCTATTCCTATTTTTTGTCTGTATCCTAGATATTTATAGGCATCTGTTTTTTCCATCGCTTCTATGCAGTCGCTGTGGTTATCCAATATGTAATCTTCTTGTTTAGTGTGTTTTCCCTTGACTGTGCTATTTTTCTTACATTTGTCTGTTCCAAAAGCCATATTTATATCATTGCTAAATACTTCTGTTATCTTTAGTAATTGGTTGAGTTGTTGATTTGTTGCTGCCAGTAGTTTTAGATCATCCATGTATAGCAAATGTGTGATTTTGTGTGGGTATGTTCCAGTAATATTGTAACCATAATTTGTATTATTTAGCATGTTGGATAGTGGGTTCAGAGCAAGGCAGAACCAGAAAGGACTTAATGAATCTCCTTGGTATATTCCACGCTTAATCTGTATTGGCTGTGATGTGATATTATTTGAATTTGTTTGGATATTAAGTGTGGTTTTCCAGTTTTTCATTACTATGTTTAGGAACTGTATCAATTTAGGATCTACTTTATATATTTCCAATATTTGTAGTAACCATGAGTGGGGTACACTATCAAAAGCTTTTTGGTAATCGATGTATGCGTAGTGTAGCGACCTTTGTTTAGTTTTAGCTTGATATGTCACCTCTGTATCTATTATCAGTTGCTCTTTACATCCTCGTGCTCCTTTGCAACAGCCTTTTTGTTCTTCATTTATAATTTTGTTCTGTGTTGTATGTGTCACTAGTTTCTGTTTAATGACTGAAGTTAATATTTTGTATATTGTTGGTAGGCATGTTATGGGGCGATATTTAGCTGGGTTCGCTGTGTCTGCTTGATCTTTAGGTTTCAGATAAGTTATTCCATGTGTAAGTGTATCAGGGAATGTGTATGGGTCTGCAATGTAACTGTTAAATAATTTAGTTAGATGTGAATGTGTTGAGGTGAACTTCTTTAACCAGAAATTTGCTATTTTATCATTTCCAGTGGCTTTCCAATTGTGAGTAGAATTAATTGCTTGGGTGACTTCATGTTGCAAAATTGTCACTTCAGGCATTTGTGGTATCATCTTGTATGTGTCTGTTTCTGCTTGTATCCACCGTGCATGCCTGTTATGTTGTACCGGGTTTGACCATATGTTGCTCCAGAAGTGTTCCATGTCTGTTATGTTTGGTGGATTGTTTATTTCAATGTGTGTGTTATCTATTGTCTGGTAAAATTTCTTTTGGTTTGTGTTGAATGTTTGGTTTTGTTTCCTTCTGTTTTCACTTTTCTTGTATCTTCTGAGTCGTTTGGCGAATGCTTGTAATTTCTGCTTCTTTTCGTCTAATTGCTCTGTCGCTTCTTCTTGTGAGATTTTACCTAACCTTTTTCGTTTTTTTTTCCGAGATTTCATTTCTTATAAATTGTGTTAGCTGTCCGATGTCTTTTCTCAGTTTTTCTATTTTGATCTGTAGCCTGTGTTGCCATGCTGGTTTTGTGGGTTTCTTCTGTGTGTTGATTGGTTCTGATCTCTGCCTAGTGTGTATATTTAGTGTAGTGAGTGCTCCTATATATACCAGTAGTTTTAACTCTTCCATAGTTGTGTTTTCATTTATTTTGTTGTGTATGATTGTGTTGATAGTTTTTATTGTTGTTTCGACTTGTGGGTTATTTGGTGGTCTATGCAAGAATGGTCTAATGTCTGTATTTGTGTCTTTGTATTCTATATATGTTAGCTGAAATTTTTCTTCTATATCTAATATCTGTGTCACTGTGTTCTATTTGTGCTTGTTCTGGTGGCTGCCTTAAGATTTCGTTTTCCTCTGATTGTTTAATTGGTGCGTGTTGTTCTTTGTTTGTTTGCTCTGGGATGTTTGAGTCCATTACTGTATTTTCTTCTTCTTCTTCTGATTGCACATTATTTTGTTCCAGTATTTGTTGTACTTGTTGTTTGATGTTATCTAATTCTGACTGGGGTATCCTGTTATTTTTTATTATTACACGGATCTGATCAGCTAGTCGTTGTTCTGTTAAAAATTTTAATTCTGGGTATCTGGTAATAAATTTGTGTATACTTGTGATCTGTATCCAGTTGTGTTGGTTCCTAGGTTTGTTGCTTGGTAATAACAGAACATGAGGTGTCGATTAACTTCATCTGACCATCTCATCCTCTGTCTTTGTTTTCCTTCTAGGGTGGTTGCAGGAAGCATATCCTGCAAAACACCTCTATTTGGATTTAAATCATTTTCCAGTTGGCTAGCAGTGTCGTTACCATTGTGGGCAGGCGTAGGGTTCAAGCGTTGTCCCCGACCATGACGGCGCTTGTCCGAGGCTTCATTAGTTCTGTCCTGAACCAACTAATCACACTAAAAGGGGGGTTAGCCCTATTAGTGGTTTGTTCTTTTCGTCGCCTTTTACGACTGGCAGAACATACCGGAGGCCTATTCTTTTCCCGGGCCTCCACAGGGATTATTATTATTATTATTATTATTATTATTATTATTATTATTATTATTATTATTATTATGAGTGATTAGACACAAAGTATTAACAGCCTGCAGTCTTCCTCACACTGCCAGTTCAGAAGTAAGGAGTGCAGCAATGAAGTGATTTACGAACAGTAAGACAAGTGCATACATCTGAACTTTTTACATTTTAAATGGGGTTGCAAGTCAAGCAAATGACGCATTGGAGAGGAATAATGCAGGAAATCATGTTTTGTAACAAGTGTGTACCCTCACTGTGGACTGTTAGCTTTCTTTTCTGAGAAGGACTTGTGAGTAGGTGACTATCTTTCACCATTTTAAAAGTAAACTTATTCCAAGAAAGGTCTCTTATTCTACAGTTTAGTTAGGTGCTGAAGTTGGTATAATGTGAGGGGGGCGGGGGCACTGTCTGATGTCTGATTGCTCTCAGCGGTGTTGGTCTATGAAAGGTTAGGAACTGCTGTCCTAGCATTACACTGAGTATTTCTGCAACGAAAACAGTGGACCGACTAACCTTGTAAACTTTCTGACAGATTAAAACTGTGTGACAACTATGGAATAAAGCCCCATGCCTTGCCTTTGACAAATTACGCTCTTACCGGCTTAGCTCTTCAGGCACGACACTCGTCACAGCTTCACATCTGATAATAGGTTTCTCTTATTCCAAACTTCGCAGTTTTAATCTATATAACGACGTTTCAAAACAATGCATATACTGCTGCAGAGTGAAGTAGTGATTATGGTAACTGTATCCTCTGTACCATGAAGCTAGTCTAATACTTCTCTGTTTAATTGATCGTCTTGGAACTCGATGTCTGCTTCTAGTACAAATTATTGTGCTATACTGTGTGATCCCACATTGCTTAAACTCTCGGAATTCCTCTGTTTACCACCTGGGAAGCCTTAATATAAACTAAACCCTACACGTTTGATAACAAGTATTTTCTTGCATTCTGTGTCCTTGTACTACTGCTTGCTGAAACATCACACTCTTCATTTACAAATCACCCAGTCATGTAGGACATCCTTACGAAAGAAATGGGCATGATCGTAGTTGAGATCATGGATTATGATCTACCTGCCAGTATGCACATGATGCTAAAGGTTTGTGCATCTCTACTCGGAGCAGTAGTCCTTAGTGGTTCTCGTCATGGGATGAAATGGAAACTTCCACAAAGTTCTGTTTTTTGAACTGGTGTTGGCTGTTTTGCAACAAAGAACAGTAGGGCTTTCGTAACACCGCCCACTATAACGAGGTGTGAGAATCTGCGGATAGTAATTAATGCCGTGTGAGGCAGGTACTGTGCTTATACACTACATTTACACAAGGTTTTCTAAAAGGGGATAAGTGACTAATGATTCCGCAAAACTAAATGATACAAATGTTTCGACCATTTATAAAACGACGATTGCTTGAAAAAATTTAAATCTTCATTTCACCTACGCAACAGACAGCCAAACTACAAACCCTAAGTCAGATTCAAAGGCCAAAGATTGCCGTGCTGCAGCACATCAAAATACCTGCGAGTAACACTACATAGAATTTTAACTTTCAGGTAGCTCATCTGAAATGTAAGTTATCAAGGCAAAACGAGAAATAACTTTCTAGGACTTGCTGGTATCTAATGGGAAGCTAATGTTCATGTTTTAAGATCCACAGCCTTAGTCCTATCATCTGTTAGTGAATACTGCTGTTCGACCTGGGTCACAAACTCGCACACTAAGATAAACGTGGCACTATCAGGCACCGGGAATAATTGTGAAATGTATTAGGAGTATAAACACCCTAAGGGTCCTGTTGTCAGCAATGTTCTACCTACATCCTTAAGAAGATCAGAAGCTGTCATAGAAGTTCATAAAGGTCTGGAACAGTAATCAAGAAGTAACACGCTTTAAATCAAGGAAAAGGTCATGGCGCACAGAAAACAACTTCATTGGATTCTCTTTCATTGCATACCACATACGAAAAAATCCAGTAGGCGCAGTCATCAGTAGGTAAACATCTAGGCAGATGCGGATACGATTCGATCTCTCAAGCAGCCAGTGGAGGATGATCAACCGGACTCGAAGCGGACAAGGCAGGTGTGATAATTTTACACAGGAACAATAATCGGCATTTATCATGCAACGGATGCATCGAATCAGTCAGAAAACCAGATTTCGAGATGTGTGGACGAGCTTATTGTGCAAATTTTTCCAAAAGTAATGTGTACGTGTATCTGTCTTCACCATACGATAAACACAAAATGAAGAAACTACTGAAGTATGGAGATGCACGAATGTAACAGACCCGAAATTTAGGGATATTTTTACTACTGACACGGCATCTGCTGACAAAATATTTCTCAGTTTTTGTTTAAATCCAACATGTTTCAGAGATTCTACCATTTTCAAGCACTACGCCAAAAAACGTCATGTAGTCCTTGGAAAATGGGGGTTATAGCTTTCAAATTAAATGGAATGATTATGTACTGTAACTGAAGACGGCTCAGTAGCAGTAAAACTTCCTTAACTTAAAATCTACAGTCACAGACAGCCCACGACGAAATTTCTTAATAACTTAAGTAAACTAATTTCTGTATGTAGCAGTAGCAAGAGAGAGCAATGACGTTACTGTGATCACTACATTGATTCGAATCAACTAATGTTCCGAACAGGACGCACGACTTCCAGATACGCAAAGCGGGCTTCTCTGGCGGGTTGTAGAGACGCTGACGCAATCGAACATCGCGTGGATTTCTTATCCAAGCGTCCAACCGGAAGAAACCGGGCAGGCTCGGAGCCGAGTGTGGTGCGTTAAAAGGCGGCAATATTTCTGAGCAACAACAGACAATTGCCTGTCTGCCTACAACCAGTTTTCCCCGGATCTAATTGTTCGGTGGACGAACGCACAGTGCGAATCCGAAACGGCGAACGGGATCCAACTTGAGAGAAAAGTCAATACGGTTTTCATTTCTCTCACGTTGCACACTTTCAATTACACTGACTTTCTTTTAAGATTAGAAAAGACAACTGAATGCAGAAATTTTTACTAGCGCGAAAAACTGACTTCAGTCAATACTGTTCATCGGTAATTAATAACACAGCCAGTTGTGTATCTTAGGGCGAAGTTTAAGTTTCCAACACAGAGATGGCGGGTATTATTTTTTAAAGTTACTACGTCATGTTTTCAGTCAGAAGACTGGTTTCACGCAGCTCTACCAGCCTGTCTATCCTGAGGACGATCGCTCATCTGTACGTTAACCTGTGGACGATCGCTCATCTGTACGTTAACTACTGCAACCTACATCCGTTTGAACTTGTTAACTGTAGCAAAGCGCTGCTCTGCCTCTACAATTTTCAACTCGCATTTTCCTGCATGAAATTACTCTTCTTTTACACAACCAAGAATGATTCCTATCATACGACCCTTTCTTTTAGTCAAGTTGTTCCTTGAATTTGTTCTCTCCCAGTTCGACCCGTCTACATTTACACTCCGCAGGTGAACTAATGGTGTGTGGTTGAGGGTAGTTCGTGTAGCACTGCCACTTCTCTCCTTTTATGTTCCAGTCGCAGATAGTGCGGAAAGAAAGATCGTTACTAAGCCTTCGTGTGAGCAGAAGTCTAGTTTTTCTCTCAGACAAAAAACGATACACCACGAAGACATCCAAACGGGACGAAAATCGATGGATGTGATGTACTTTTAGACAAACGATTACGATTTCACAAAAACTGGATGATGTATTCCAGAAAAAATAGAAATGATCGTTTGGGGTCATTGGCCGGGAGGCCGCTTACGGGGCAGGTCCGGCCGCCTTGGTTCAGGTCCTATCACATTCGACGCCACATTGGGCGACCGGCGCGCCGGATGGGGATGAAATGATGACTAAGATAACACAACACCCAGTCCCTGAGCGGAGAAAATCCCCGACTCAGCTGGGAATCGAACCCGGGCGCGTAGGACGGCAATCCGTCACACCGACCACTTTTATTTCCTTTTTTTAAATCTCATTTTGTTCGTTTTCGTTCGTCGTATCTGCTCCGGACGGACGTTGAAAGACACCCATTTCAGTTCGTTGTTGATCTATTAACTTAGTTTTTTTTTATTACGGAGGGCAGCTAGCCCTCTGACCAAACACGCTGAGTTACCGTGCAGGCAATGATGTAGACAACACAACAACACCCAGTCATCTCGAGGCAAGGAAAATCCCTGACCCCGCCGGAAATCGACCACTCAGCTATCGGGGTGGACACGTATTCCAGAGAAAGAACCTCACAAACTGAGAAACTCGATAGCGCGTTGGTCCACCTCTGGCCTTTTGCAAGCAGTTATTCGGCTTGGCATTGCTGGATAGCGTTGTTGGACGTCTTTATGAAGGATATCGTGCCAAATTCTGACCAATTTGGGAGTTATCTCGTCAAAATCCCGAGCTGGTTAGAGGGCCCTGCGCTTAATGCTCCAAACGTTCTTAGTTGTGAAGATACCTGGCAGTCTTGCTGGCCAAGGTAGTGTTTGGCAAGCACGTGGACAGGCAGCAGAAACACAGTGTGCGTGCGGGCATTGTCTTGCTGGAATCAAAGCCCAGGATTGCTTGCCATGAAGAGCAACAAAAACGGGACGTAGAAGGCTGCCGTAAGGGTGCCGCGATGAGAAACAAAGGTCCCCTGCTATGAAATGAAATAGCCTCTCAGACGCCCGATTGTCTCGCTGTATGGCGGGCGACGAGCAGGTTGGTGTCCAACCACTGTGCAAGGCGTGTCCAGACTTTCCTTCGGCCTGGAATCTTATAGACTGGAGTAGAACTGGATCCAGTGGTGAGTTCCACTTCGAAATGAGCCCCAATGACAAGCGGAGACGTGTCTGGAGATGTCCCCGGATAGCGGTGGGATACCAACCTGACTGTCGACCACCGCACACGCCAACAACCACAGTGATGGTCCGGAGTATCATTTTCATAGCATGACCCCTCTGGCCGCCGGCCCATTTTGTTGTCCTTAATGGTAAGCTGTACTGGACTTACAATTTAGCAAGATAATGCCCACCCGCACATGGCTAGAATTTCCACTGCTTTTTCTTCATGCTTGTCATCCGTACCTTGGGAGCAAGGTCGCCGGATCTCACCCCAAATGAGAATGTTTGAATCATTATGAGCAGAGGTCTCCAGCCAGCTCGAGATTTTGAAGATCTAATGCGCCAATTGGACAGAATCTGGCACGACATCCTCAGGAGAACATCCAACAACTATATCAGTGCCAAGCCAAGTAATCGCTTGCGTAAGGGGCAGAGGTGGAGCAACTCGTTATTGACTTAATTTGTGATGCTCTTGAATAAGTCATTCATTTGTTTTCTTTTTTTTTGAAATCTCTGCTAGTCTGGATATGTACGTCACGTCTACCGATTTCCGTCCTATTCGAATAGTTCTTTCACGGTGCGTGGTTTTTCGGTCTTAGAGCCTACTTTCATGATCATTTCGAGAGAGATACGTAGGAGGAAACAATATATTGGTCTAGGAGCCTATGCTCTTGGAATCTTAAAACAGTAAACTAAACAATGGTACAGAACGCCTCTCTTGCAGCGCCTGGCGCTGGAGTTAGCTGAGATTAGGCATGACGCTTCCATGCTTACGAGGTGCGACAATAAAGTAATGAGACTGATATGAAAAAAAAATGTTGCTTACCGTTTTAGTCAGGTTTAGTGTTGTCCCCTGCAAAGTAGTTCCCTTCTGATTGCACACACTTTTTCCAGCGCTTCTGCCATTGATGGTAAAATTTATGGAACTCATCTTCTGTAATATCCTCCAATACCCTCGTCACAGCGTTTTGGACATGTTGTGTTGTTTGAAAATGGTATCCCTCAATGAGATTTTCACTCTGCAGCGGAGTGTGCGCTGATATGAAACTTCCTGGCAGATTAAAACTGTGTGCCCGACCGAGGCTCGAACTCGGGACCTTTGCGAAAGGCAAAGGTCCCGAGTTCGAGTCTCGATCCGGCACACAGTTTTAATCTGCCAGGAAGTTTCATGGTATCCCTCGACCGCCGTTTTGACTCTTGGAAATAGAAAAAAGTCGCACGGAGCGATATCTGGTGAATAAGGTGGCTGAGGTAGTATTGAAGTTTGTTTTGAGGTTAAAAATTGCTGTACTCACAGAGCAGTATGGGATGGCGCATTACCGTGATGCAGAATCCAATTATCAGCAATGTTGGCACGGACACGAAGAACTGTTTTACGAGGAGTTTCTAAAATTTCTTTGTAGTAATATTGGTTAACTGTTTGTCCAGGAGGCACCCACTCTTTATGAACAATTCCCTTGGAATAAAAAAAAGCACACAAGCATGCATTTCACTTTTGACATGCGAGCTTTTTTTGTGTGATCCCTTTGAGCACCATTGCTAACTTTGGCGTTTTGTCTCTGGATCGTACTGAAAAAACCAGTAATAACACTGCTCAACAATTCTGGATTGATTTCCGTTTGCTCTAACAGATCGGCTGCCACATTTTTCGTGTTTCTCGCTTTTGTGGTGTGTGATTTTTGGGGACCATTTGTGCACAAATCTTTCTCATACCAAGATCTTCAGTTATTACTAGACGAAACGTTTCGCGATTGATGTTAAATTCTCATGCAATCATTTAACGGATAATCTATCAGATCGTACGAGTTCACCCACCCAGGCCAAGTTGACATCCGTCCGTGAGGTTGATGGTCGTCCACTGCGGTGTTCATCTTCAAAATTTGTTCTGCCTTCTCTAAACATTTTATACCAACGGAAAACTTGAGCTTTTGACATAACCTCCTCTCCAAAAGCCTTCTGAAGCTTACCTAAGTTGTCGCGTTTTCACCCAATTTAACGCAAAAAGAAATGGCATATCGTTGTGCAATATTATGCGGTTCTATTTCGACGATGAGACACACAAACACGTGTTAACTTATTACAGCACAACTCACGACTGAGCAGTTGCATCTATGTGCTGCCTGGACTAGAAGTAACTTATAGACCAAGGTCAAAGATAATGGGCCTAAACAAGAATGCAGGGTTGCCACATCTTGCAAAGAAAATCAGTCTCATTACTTTGTCGCACCTCTTACAACGAGGAGCCTTCAAAACTTACACATTATGACAGGCCAAGTAAGTTTTATTAAATGCTTTGTTGCTCAGGTGACATACAAATAACAGTCGTTTCAACGTAGTCACCGTGTCCCTGAAAACTGTCGGTATGTTCTAACAATCGTTTAGTTGATAAATGATAGAAATCAGCTCCTTGGCCACGGAGCCATTCGAGAATCGCTGTGTGAACACCCTCACCGTCAAATCTGCGACTGCTGTGGATCAGTTCCAGGATAGCCTGTACATGGTCGTTGTCTGTGGCCTTGTTCCAGGATCAGCATCACCCAAGTCTGGGAGACCTTGGTCATATTGTTGGCACCATTTCACTAAGGCTGGACGTGACACTGGATTTGGTCCATATAGCGACAGAATTTCACAGTTAACCTGTGTGCAGTTTAGACGCTTTGCTAATAAGAATCTTACCGCCCTGCATACTTCAACTGTAAGTACATCTCCAGCTGCCGCGCCATTTCACTCTCTCACTGTGATGCACATTCACTGTGATGCACATGAAGGATGTCTCACTCAAACCTCCCTGATTTCAAGGACCCAGGAGAGAAAAACCACAGTAGATAACGAAAGTGAAAAATGCACCACATTGTAGAAAACCTCAAAGACTTTATATTCTCGCGTCAGAAGTGCCAAGTATCGTCGCCCGAGTGCAGCATGTTCGAATGAAGTGAAAATGGCGACTCCACAGAAGTGCGTGCAAGCAATTGTGTGATTTGCAGAAACAAAATCGATTGCTGTGCGAAGAAATTATCGTCGTTTGTATGTGATCCACCTGATGTCAAAGCAATTAAGGAATGGTATAGGAAGGTTCTGGCAACAGGAAGTGTTCTGAAACATTGTGGCGGTGCACATTACGGAGTTTCAGAAGAGACAATGGAGGACATCAGACAAACGTTCCTCAGAAGCCCACGTAAGTCAATTCGTCAAGCATCTAGGCAATTTGATGTATCTTAATCAACATTGCATCGTTTAGTTCACCAGCGTCTTCGTATGTGTTCTTACAAAGTGCAAATTCTGCGACATCTGACGCCAAACGACAAACCACGCAGACAATTTGCTGAGGATATGCTGCAGCGTTTTGAGATGGATGTCAGCTTCCTGGAAACATGTTTATTCTCAGATGAGGCAATCTTTTAAAATGGTTCAAATGGCTCTAAGCACTATGGGACTTAACATCTGAGGTCATCAGTCCCCTACACCTAGAACTACTTAAACCTAACTAACCTAAGGACATCACACACATCCATGCCCGAGGCAGGATTTGAACCTGCGACCATAGCAGCAGCGTGGTTTCAGACTGAAGCGCCTAGAACCGTTTGGCCACAACGGCCGACGCGCAATCTTCCATTCATCATAATGTTCGGATTTGGGGTTCGCAAAATCCGGAAGTTGTGATTGAACATGTTCGTGATAACCCTAAAGTAAATGTCTGGTGCGGGCTAATGCACGACAGGATTGTTGGACCGTTCTTTGCGGAACCAACAGTGAATGGGTCAGTGTCTCTGGACATGTTGGAGCAGTTCGTGTACCTTCAGATACAAGACTTGCAACCCAACATCATTTTTCAACAAGATGGAGCTCTGCCGCATTGGTCAACGGCTGTTAGCAAGTTCCTGGATAGGAAATTTTCCAGTCGTTGGATCGGACGCAGAAGACCCATTGCCTGGCCACCACCTTCACATAACATTACAGCGCTTGATTTCATCATATGGGGATTCGTGACAGACCACGTGTGTGCGACCAAAGTGGACGATATTGCTACGTTACGACATCGTATCACCAATGCGTTGCAACAATAACAGAGGAAATGTTACGAAGAACTTGGCAAGAAATTGAATATAGACTCGACATTCTTCGTGGTACAAATGGTTCACTTGTAGAGGTGTACTGATGATAAATTCTTTGAGATGATCTACAATGTGGTGCATTTTTCATTGTCCTATCTACTGTGGTTTTTTTCCTGGGTCTTTGAGATCAGGGAGGTTTGAGTGGGCACTCTATTATTTGTAACGCAGCAGAACTGTCTGTAGCTAAGTCAGAACATTTACTCTCTTCTGAATGTTTCGCAATGATCTTAACGCGCGACTTGTATAACTTACTTATTGAAGGCCGCTTGTCTATGAAACTGTAACGAAACGCAATGCTCTTCATTGGACCTTTATTTCCTTCAACAAAACTTTAAGATACGCATCCCAAACTAACAATTAAGACTTGAGCATTAATCGAATGAGGGTTTTGAAGCTCTCTCCTTGGCGACCGATCCTCAGTTTCTGAGGATTCTTCCAATGAACCAGTCTGGCATCAGCGTTACCTGCGATTAGTTTTTAAGGAGTCGTTCCACTTTAAACCGCTCTGTACGTACAATCTTAGAAACGTTATGGATCTGACTACATCCAGTAATTATTCTCCAACCGCACATTACTAGTTGTGCGGTCGAGCTATCTGATCTTCACCTTTTTACTTTAACACCATTTTCCGAAAGCTTCAGTTTCTCTCGGTGTCTATTTTATCGTCGACATTTCACTTCTGTACGTGCATCCATCCATACATCCGCAAGTAAGTTTCAGTAACAAATTTCGCTGTGATCAGTGGGTTCTTTGATTCTAAAACATGCAGAAATCATACTTATGAAACATTGTAAAACATTATTATATGTATGCTGTTTTGTTCCAAATATTGTTTTCCGTGAATTATTCATAATACCTTATTTACTACAAGTCACAACGTTGTTTTACGAATGTTGGCGCTGTTTCCGAAATATTATCTGCGTTTTTTTGTTGCCGTTTGTTTCGATATACATTATGTCATCTGTAACTGTATGAATGGCTGTTAGCAAACAAATATAAAATCGTTAACTTATGTATACCAGCGTTATATAATTGGGTTGCGTTAATGTTGTGGATACAGTTTTTCGTGTGTATTAGGATTTTACGTAGTTTGTCATGTACTCACGTTCGTTGTACGGCTTGCAGCTACTTTTAGACATCAAGAAATATAACTTTTGCACCTTGTTTATAATCCAAAACATCCTAGTACACACCAAACCGGATCCACAACACTACCGCAATCCCACTTTTATAATGCTTACACACAAGTTCACTATTTATATTTGTTCACAAACAGCCATTCACGCTGTAGAAGCTGGCATAATGTATGCCAAGACAAACAGCAACAAAAAACGCAGAAAATATGCCGGAAACAGAGGCAACAGTCGGAAACCATGCTCTGACGTGCAGTAAATAAGGAATTAAGAAATTATTCACGATTTGGAACGAAACAGCACACATGTAACTATGTTTTACTATGTTTTGTAAGCATGCTATTTCTATATGTTTTACAATCAAAGAACACCCTGATGATTGCGATATTTGTAGCTGCAACTGATTTGAGAATAAATAAACAAAATTGTTTTGAATCAAGGCGGACTCACAGTCCCATCTTTTCGTATGCAAGGACGGGCCAATGGAATGGTTTCAAGATAAAGTTGTTAAAAATTTTAAATTCATATTCTATGATAATATTTCTGTTTTTCAGGAAATCAATGCTATTTCCACTTTCATTCATAGAACCTATGAGTACGGACGATTCTTTAGGGCTTCGTGTTAGCCTAGTGAATCTAGAAAGTACACATTTTCAGTCAGGTGAGATAAAAATGGAGACAAACACGTACAACGCTGTATCACATACTGAAACTGGATCACTTCCGAATTTCATTGTCAAGACGAAGATGCGTTTCACATACTGTTGATGTAAGTATTAACTATAATGAGCAAACAGTAGATCAGCTCGTTCTTATTCTGGGTGTATCCTATTGGTGACATACTTTGTTCATTTGTTTCCTACCACGTTGTTGCCGTTAGCGGTAGGCTAAATGTGATCCCAACAGCAAGCGTATATTTCATAGTCTGTACTACAGAACTATGGGACATGCAGGTAACAACAACGATTCACTGTATGTCAAACGTATTTTTGGTGCACATATTAAAAATGGATAAGCGTTTCAGTAGCAGGCTACTTGTGGAAGAGAATGACCGTATTTAGCGTAGTAACAAAACTAAAATAATCGTCCCGTTACCGAGATCCCTGTGTTTGTTCTTGTTCAAACTCGCCTGATCGGCTGATAATGAAAACCGAGACCGACATTCGGTTTAAAAATCAAAGAGCTTTACACCGCCATTAGATTCTATCGATTAGTTGCAGATGGAAACAGAACCTCTACAGCGAGGAGTAGTCCAAAATTGGGCAGAAGTTCTTCGAAGTCAGTATGGTGATATTCTAAATAGATTATGATAGATAAAATAGATTATTCTAGCAGTGTACTGTAGAGGTCATTGGAGGAGCGAAGTGTTCCTAGTGATTGGAAAATAGCGCAGGTCGTTCTCAAAAAGGGTCGTCTAACACATGCACAGAACTATGACACCCTACCTTAGATGCCGGTCTCTTGCAGAATTTTGGAAGATTTTTTTGCTCACATATTATGATATTTCTGGAGACCAATAATCTCCTGTGTAGGAATCTACAGTGGTTGCGTATACAACGATCGTGTTAAACCCTGCTCACTGTGTTCGTTCACGACACCCAGGAGGCATTCGATACAGTTTCGCACTGTCGCCTTATGAACAGAAGACGAGCATTGGAAACAGCAGACAAACCGTGTGATTGGAGTGAAGAGTTTCTAGTGAACAGAACACGTCAAGTCATTCTCAATGGTGAGATACCCCAAGGCAGTGTTCTAGGTCCATTACTTTTCACAATATATAGTCACGTAGAAGAAAGTGTAATTGGATGAATGACGAACACTAACTTCACTTAACGAAGGTTTGTTCAGCATACTCGTTTTACTAAGGTTTGAAGCTCCTCTTCTAGTTCTTCCGTGTATGCGATTTAAAAACTGGGTTTTTTGGGAATCAGCCTTATGCAAATACAATTAGTTTATTTTATATTTCCCCATACATGTTTCGACACCAGTATGTCATCTCCTGTGGGTTAAATTTTTATTTTCTTAGAAGTATAATATCACATTTGTAGTAAACTACTGTAGGCCTAAGAAATACAATATTTGCAATTTGCTTCATTTTGTTTGGACACTCACCTTAAAATTAAATCGCTAATTGAACTGTATTATCAGACATCGATTTCAGTGGTCGTTTTCGTCGTCTTTTTGACAGCACGTCATCTGCAAACTAGCCATGAAGAAAAATTATTACGTATTTGTGGAGAGTTGTTTCGAGGTTAGAGATTATGTACGTTTCTGTACTTATATTTTCTGTCCTGTTTCGTGTCCCTGGTTTGTGTCTCAATCAGCTAAAATTTAGTGCATTGCTTTCATTCAGTTCTTCATAAATTTCCGCTCACTACTTTACCTCCGCCAAATGTGATCCGAGCAGACACTTCTGGCAATACACACAGTGTGATGTCATATTATTGTCGTTGCTCACTCGTTCATCGTTAGTCTTGTGTGTGTTATGGCGCTGATTTTGAATTCAACCCACAGAAGATGACACATTGGTGTCGAAACACGTCTCGGGAAATATAAACTAATTGTGTTTGCATAAGGCTGATTCCCAAAATAACCCAATTTATTCAGCACTTGCACATACAAGAGCAGAGCGAACTGCCTCCGGCCAGAGCACATACAGTATATATACAGCTACAGATCATTCCAGTACAATGAGTCTTGACATTTGTGGATACTTCCAGAACGTACTCGAACCGAATATAGAAATTAAAATTGTACACTCCAGGTGAGTTTTCAACTCACGACCCTCAATGCAACAGTTCAGTACCAAACGATTACACCACGGAGCTACTCAGCTTCTTTTTGTATATACAACATCGGAAGTACCGTGAGGCGTTTCGCAGATGATGCATTTGCATGCAGGGAAGTCGCGATGAATTTTGTATAGGAATGCAGAAAGACCTTTAGAGGATCGACGTTTGGCGTAAGCCTCGGCAGTTGACGATAAAAATGTAATAACGCATTGCGAGTAAATACGCGGAAATATCCATCACTTCATTATTATACGATTGCAGAAAAATCACGGAAAGTAGTCAGATTCACATAATACCTACCAGTATGTTTACAGCTAAATCTTTGGAAGAATTCCCAGGAAATAAGCCTAAGGTAGCTTACAAAACACTCGTTCTACCTATATTTTAATATTGCTCGTCAGTCGGATTCATACCAGATAAGATTGACATAGTAAATACATAAGAGCCAAAGAACGCCAGAGGATAATTTTGTAAGTTCAACGGAGATTCTCAGACAACTCCAGCGGCAGATGTTCAAAGACGGGTGTTCTGCCTCACGGTGCGTTTTGTTGTTAAAATAAAAAAAATTTGCGTTCCTAGAAGAATCAAACAATATATAGCTTCCTCCCACGTACATCTCGTGATAAGACCTGAAGGTAAAATTAAAGCTGTTCGAGCTCACACGGAGCCTCACAAACGTCTTGTTTCCGCGAAACATTTGCGCCTGGAACAGAGAAGGTGGTAAGCGACAGTTATCCGCTAAGTACCCTCCGCTACAAAGCACAATGTGGCTTCCGAGCACAGGTGTAATGAGTGTAACCGAAAGTTTGCGCTGATTTGAGCACTAAAACGAAGCGCAGAACAACTCAACAGTTGCCCACAATTGCCACTTTCACTTTATGTAGCTACCTATACTGTAATATCATATGTCTAAGAGGGTTAAATTATTACAATGACTTCTGAATTGGACTATGGAGTTTTCTAAACGTAAAACAACAGTTGAAATTATTCTTAAAGTAACAATGTTCTCCCGTTGGAGCGGTACTGAGCTTTTGATAAATCCTTTTGCATCTTTTCCTAACAAACAACACCCTTTCCAGACACGGTGATTATATAATTTGGTATGGAGATAGTGAACTCCATGTTTGTCATAAAACGGAACTTTCGAAAATGCATCGTTTCAAGGCTGTTTGCATTGCATCTGCTACTTCACGTGTCAAAATACATTAAAATATCAACATTGTATCTGCGTAAATTTGCTTCATTAATTTTAGTTACATCAAGTTTAATTTACTAGCGAAACTGAAGTGACAATACACAAACAACTTGAGGGCTCATGCACCCTTTCTTAGCGCAATGGTTTCCCTAACGTCCTGAGCCATTCCCGAATAGATCATCGTGGTTTACCAAAAAGCATTACAGAACGCTCTTTCTAGTTCTCTTGTTTTAACAGTTTTCACTGTTAGCATGATGTTGCCAGGGCCAATATCCCGAAGAACGGTAGTAATTTATTCAACGGTACGACAATCGTTTTAAGTGCGCAACGCAATCGTGAATGACATGATAATCAGTTTCATAGCTCTTTATATCCTGACTTTATTATGTTAGAATGTTTCCTTGCCCAAGTATACCACAAGGAGTTTAGCTACCTTACCACTACATCTTCAAATTTGGAATATAGAATAACTCTGACGAGCGTAAACCCAGCTTTAAAGTATTGTGCTAGCACTGGTATTATGTGAGAGAGAAATGTTAAAACATTTCCAAAGTTTTATTTTCACCTATGTGACGCCTACATTTTTCTGTTCACTAAATTACTTTGAGTCCGTTTCCATTACATGAAAGCGGGTGACTACTCCCTTGCTGAAATTTAGATTTTATAATTTTAGTTGCTGAAAGTCACTATTTTTGGTCCGTAAAAGCTTTGACGGTTGTGGTTTAGCTATTCCGGACAGTAGAGTGCCGTTTCGAAGCAGTTTATCTTTTTCAGGGGCCCAGAAATTATCACTCCTCTCCCAACAAACAGCTGAAAACTGGCAAACTCTTGTCCTGCTACTTTACCACAGTTCTTACGATATGCTTACATAAGAGAACTTTTGTTAGTCGGGTGCTACTGCTCTGTAGCGGTCCACCCTTTGTCTGAAGTTCGAGCTGCAAGAACCATTCAGTTCCCACGAAGTGCTAGGGAAGTAAACGTCCACATACGCAGACTACCGCTTGCCTAGATAAGTTTCACACACCTGGGATATGGTAGTCGCCAAAGAAAGTGGCCGCAAGCGACTTTTTTTGCACCACTGGCAATCTGCTCCGTCGGCAAGTAGCTCAACTTTATGTTAAAGGTTCCTTCTTTCCTTTTAAATAAAAGGCTTTTGCCGTTTATTGGTTCAGGCAGTTGCCACTGACCATCTGCTCTCGGCCTCAGACACTCACTCAGTGTTCCAGTCACGCCCACGGTGGTCGTTGGAGTAGGACCAGAGCTTAGGATAATAGGCGGCGGCGCTGACCAGCCTACTGTTCTGGAATCCTCGAATTGGCAGGTCGCATCTAACCTGTACTGGATCGGCCCTTGAGGAAAGCAATAAGATGGATAAGACTTCTGACACAAAGGAAAGTGGAGCTAAAAGCTCCAGGACGAGTTTATCAATTAAGTAATCACGAAAGATTGAGTCCCCTTAGGGGGATCATGGGTAAGTCACAGGTAGTGTCATAGCTTTTAAAATTTCACAAGTACAAATTTTCAGGACGACCTGTATGCCGTTAGGAATTTGTATGACGTTAGGAGAGGTTATTTAATATTTATTACTCAGTTTTAAATCGTTTTATATTAAAAAGTCTATTTAGTTATTTTCTGTTTAGTTTTGTCTGAAATTTTTCAATCAATTTAAAACATTTTTATGAGTTGACAACAGAGATATGTGGTAAACTTCAGGTTTACTTCAGTTTCTCTTCAACTGAGTCAACCAATATATTGCTTCCTCATGGGGATATCTCGCGAAAAAACCGCCAATGCAAAAATGAGAGAATCGAAATCACAGGGAAGCATAGCACGAATAGTTCTTACAGCGAAACATTCGCGAATGGAACGAGAAAACAGGGAAATAGTAGTGGTACACAAAAGCACCTAAACTTAGCCACACACCAGGCAAGGCGGATTGATGTTGCAATGTCATCCAGTTCAGAGTTAAGTTGAAAGTTTCAAGTCTCTTGCTTATCGGGAAGCTAGTTTAAAATCAATTGCAAAATTTGTACCGAAAAAATAGACAAGAAACCGACGTAAAAAATGGTTAAAAATGATTGTAGATTACTATATACACAAATCTGCAGTGCAGCACCAGATGTTAACCTTTAAAAACCAACAAAAATTGACATTTACTTCCATAAGTACGAAAATTCGTATTTCGGTAAGTAAATACATTTTGAATATACTTCATTTTTTAGAATTTTTACTTGACATTCACATCTCCTTGAAATACTTTGTCTCTAAAAAAGTTGTGAACTAGTCACGTTTCATGTGTAACCGAAAAGTCTGATGAAGTATGCAAACAAAATCACTCAAACCCAATGAGTGAGTGAAAATAGACGGAGGCCTGTTTCAGTCCGTAAAACCACTCCATCTCTGTAAGTGAAAACATTTATACAGCTGAAATGGCCGCAGTGGTCAGTTTTATTCGGTTGTTTCATTGGACTGAAGAAACCTACTGAACGGAAAAACAATGGACTGACCAAACGATTTTTAAAAACAGGCGATTGTCTCCATCACTAGAATCAACCCACTTGCATATTTCATTTGGTAATGTTTTAAGCAGTAATTTTCTGTGATATCACTTAGTATTGATTGCACAAAAGCGAATAGTAAGGATAATATATGGATGTAATGTAGGTACGTCTTCAAGTTGTGCATTTTAACTGCACCATCACACTGCATATATTAGCATATTAGCTATTGAAATATGTCATAAATAATCCATCACAATTTGGAAATAATAGTGACATCCATACCTACAACACTACAGGAAAAAAAATGACCTTTTATTACCCATTATTTAAGTTGTCAGTGGTCCACAAAAGATTTCAATATGCACCAACAAAACTGGTTTTCATTTGCCCAGTACCATAAAATGTGTAAGAGATTGCAATACAAATAGGTCTAACCTAAAATAATTTTTCTTGGATCACTCTATTGCAAGAATCAATTTCTATTTAAGAACTGTTAACCTCTACAAAAATTAGTTTTTATCTTCAGGCATGAAGAGGACTAAAATGTGTTCATTAATGTTAACATTAATAACGTATATAAATCCTAAAAACTGACCCGTACATAATTTCGATAAAATAATAGTACTGAGTGATTCAGCGCAGTGGTTAGCACATTGGACTCTTATTCGGGACGACGACGGTTAAAAGCCTCGTCCAGCTCTCCTGATTTAGGTTTTCTGTGATTTGCCTAAATCGCTTGAGGCAAATGTCGGGATGGTTCCTTTGAAAGGACACGGCCGCTTTCCTGCCCCATCTTTACCTAATCCGAGCATATGAGCAGTCTCTAATGACCTCATTATCGACGAGACGTTAAACACTAATCTCCTCCTCCTCCTCCTCCTCCTCCTCCTCAAATAATCATGCAAGTGATCTATGAAACAACTAATTCCAATAGCGCCGTGTCAGCGACAACAGCACGCGGACTATCGAGTGACGTAGCAACGTCTTCTTTCAGGTAATGTTGTACACAGTTGTGGACATGTGTAATGGCGTCAACGTGTTGAAAGATTAAATCCCCGCCCTCAGTTTAAAATAGTGGCATGATCAGATTAAGAGCAGCCGACCAGTTGCAAAGGATAAAGTAATCTTTACCTAGGTTTCAATAGATATAAATCTATCTTCTTCAGAAGACGGCCTGGGGACAATGAACATCGTAATTTATATTAAGGTATGAAACATGAGTCAAGAATAAAGTTTAACATATATTAGGAAAATATTGTATTACAAGATGTGAGAAGGATTCCTGGTACTTACAGTATTACATTAACATGAAGCGATATGTCCTTATCGTTTTTACAAACATCTGCATAGTTACATTAGTCAAAATATAGCCCTGAGAACAGGGTTTGTCAGACAAATAAAATAGGTACATGGAAGTTGGAGAGCGCATAAGCGACTGAGTAAAATCGGCCAGCGTAGTAGCACTGCGGCCAGGGCAGGTGGCGCTCAGGTCGCGAACTATGTGCCGATTGGCGTACTGAAGTAACATTTGAAATATCAGTATTAAATGTGTTCTTAAATAGAGTGACAAATAAAATGGAAAGCATTTAACACTCCCGTTATGACATTGTGGGAGGTATAAGAACAATAACGTAGATATATACATCAAAAAGACGGGTGGCGCTTCCGCCGTGAGTTACATGCAGTGGTCTATACAGCCAGAATATAAAAGTTATATTACCATATTAGTGAAGCACATAGAACGTATATAAGTCAAAACTTTAAGAACAATCAGTAATGGCTCTTAAGACAAATTACGAAACCTGGTCCACAATCCAGTTACTACATATTATAGAATAAGAGAAAATTACATGAGGGCCGCTGTGGCATGAGCCACAATTGCTTCATGTCGATATAGGTGGCAGCATTTACATTTCTCAGCAAAGAAGGGTCCACAGCCTGTCTTATTGGATGCTGTAATTATCTCGAAATCCTGGATGTGTTGGACAGTTGAACGTGAATTCGCTGTCAATCATGTGTAGTCTGTCGTTCTTTTACCGACAGATGAAAATTGGCTTCGTCACCAAAGATTAACCTGCATGCGCAGTCATTTTCAGCATGGTTCTGTATGTTATTACAGAACTGCAGACGTCTTATGGCTTGCAGGAGCGGCAGCTTGTACAGCTTCACTCTGAATCGCATGCAAAGGATTTTCCACGCTGTTGGCTGTGGAATACTCAGGTCTGCACTTGCTCGACAGGTAGACTTGGTGGAACTTGGCAACATCGCACCCTCTCGTGGCCCACTGTCCATCTTGACACACCTGGTCGGCCCGAACGGTTTGCATCGCACAACCGACCATCTTCTTTCAAACAAAATGCTTCCGCTGCCTGGTTCGGGCCACTTCGATCAACTACGGTCAGTGGCGCCCCTATCAGAGGCTTTCCAGACTCTCCTGCCAGCATAAAGTTCAAAAGAGAAAAATTTCAATTGTTTCTCTGTATAATTTGTTACCTTGTCCATTTACCTACACCGATTTTTTAAAATGTTGATGTACTTTATTATCACTGTGTTTTATAAAGGTTGATACAGCTGCCCCTACCGATGTCGTTTTATGCAACCCGCAATGTTACATTTGTCCTGCAAAAATCATGCGCGAGATTTTCAGATTATGTCGCCGGTGGCCTAATGGGGACAGTCAGTGAAGATCAAAAAAAGATCGAAAGTGGGAAATAATACGTACAGCTGCAAATTCTTGTACGGTAGAAGGGAGTGCCATGAACAACATAGCAGAAATCCTGACTGGTGGGGGCTGAGTGTGGAAGTGGGAGTGCATTTGAAAGTCACTTTTGTACGTTTTTCTTGGATGACTCTAAAACTAAGACTTCTAGCGAAAACATATCCCAGTACAAAATTTAACAACACTAAACTTCCTACGAAAAGTTACTGTTCAGTTTTTCCGTTGTACCAGTTGTTTACTTGTATCGAGCGAGAGAATATGAAAATCTCGTGAGTTGTTTTTTTGAAGGCCTGATGTAACACTGGTAGTTGCATAAAGCATCGGTAGGGGCAACTGAATCACCCATTGTATGGGGCGAGTCGTACAGGCTCCGTGAACAAGATTTGTGAGTATGGCTGCACGCTGATAGTATACAGGTTAATGACTACCCCACTGGCTTAAGCGGTATAAGAGTGGACGTATTAGTCTTTAATACTACTCGTGTAACTAGTGGTTCACAGAAATTTTTTAGCGAGATATGTTAAAAAATTTCAAATTGCTACGGAATGACGTCGCCTCGTGACTGCGGTTCGGGCATAGGTGTTGCTTGCACCAAATCCGCTGATTCAGGGTATTGGGAGTTATTCTTCAAAGCAAACATCCGATGACTGAAGCGCTCCGCTCAGCGGTGCGAGTTTCTCAACAGGTGTTTGGTAGGCTGAGCGTACGGGCCAGTGATGTGGGCGTTAATTAAACGCAATGAAGAGCGCGTCTGGGGTCAGTGGTGTCAGCCAAGAACCACTCAGCTGACGTCATGACACTCGCGTAAACAGGTCAGTGACAGTGGGCGGCGTTGTCTCAAAGCGGCAGTGGCCACTTCTGGGAACGGAGGAAAACTGTTGTTTTCGTTTCCGGGGCACGCACGCTGCCATCTACTCGGCTGTGTCAGTCAGGTTTCAAAGTAGAGTTTACAGATAGTAAGATACAATTTAAATCATTGGTCGCGAGCGTATTAACAGGTGGTGACTCATTACAGGCTGCAGTGTACTTTTGACATACACTATGTGATCAAAAGTATCCGGCAACCCCCAAAAACATAAGTTTTTCACATCAGGTGCAATGTGCTGCTACCTACTGCCAGGTACTCCATATCAGCGATCTCAGTAGTCAGACATCGTGAGAGACCAGAATGGGGCGCTCCACGGAACTCACGGACATCGGATGCGGTCAGGTGATTTGGTGTCACTTGCGTCATACATCTGTACGCGAGATTTCCACACTCCCAAACATCCCTAGTTCCGCCGTTTCCGATGTGATAGTGAAGTGGAAACGTGAAGGGACACGTACAACACAAAAGTGTACAGGCCGACCTCGTCTGTTAACTGTAAAGAGACCGCCGATACTGGAAGAGGGTCGTAATGTGTAATAAGCAGACATCTATCCAGACCATCACACAGGAATTTCAAACTGCACCAGGATCCACTGCAAGTACTATAACAGATAGGCGGGAGGTGAGAAAACTTTGACTTATGAGCAGCCGCTCGACCAAGAAATCACATATCACGCTGGCAAAGGAGCGTAAACATTGGATAATTGAAAAGTGGAGAAACGTTATGAGGCGTGACGAATCTTAGTACATAATGTGGCGATCTGATGGCAGTGTGTGGGTATGGTGAATGCCCGGTGAACGTCATCTGCCAGCGTGTATAGTGCCAACGGTAAAATTCAGAGGCGGTGATGTTACGGTGTGGTGGTGTTTTTCATGGAGGGGGCTTGCACCCCTTGTTTTGTGTGGCGTTATCACAGCACAGGCCTACATCGATGTTTTAAGCACCTTCTTTCGTTCCACTATTGAAGAGCAATTTGAGGATGGCGATTGCATCTTTGAACACAATAGACCACCTGTTCATAATGCACGGTCTGTGGCGGAGTGGTTACACGTCAATGACACCCCTGTAATGGACCGACCTGCACAGTCTTGACCTGAACCCTATGGAGCACCTCTGGGATGTTTTGGAACGCCGACTTCGTGCCAGGCCTCACCGACCGACATCGATACCTCTCCTCAGTGCAGCACTTCGTGAAGAATGGGCTGTCATTCCCCAAGAAACCTACCAGCACCTGATTGAACGTATACCTGCGAGAGTGGACGCTGTCAAGGCTAAGGGAGGGTCAAGATCATATTGAATTCCAGCATTACCGATGGAGGGAGCCAGCCAGGTGTCCTGATACTTTTGATCACGTAGTTTATTTACTTGGACTAACTTTTAACGTAAGAGTATTCAAATATAATGTCACAAAGATATAGGTAATTTGAATGTGTCTAGACTTCCAGAAACAGTATCATGACTTGTATAAAAATACTTTGGCTTTTTGCAAAATCTGTTCCAAAAGACGTTTTGACATTCGAAATAGGATACACGCTGACTGGACGTGATTCGGCAGTAGATCCTCGCAGAACGTACACACACGTCCGTTATTGTAGGAACAGAGCTGAAATTTCGTGTATGTTCCACATTGTGATGAATTTATACACCCAAATTGCCGGATGTCTGCCTTTATTTGGAAATGTGTACTTCGATACCTGTTTGAGTTTCGTAATGGGAGTTAAGATGTTTGCTTTGTTTATTTGCAGTAATGCTAGTGTCGAAATATCTTGCCGAATAACCTTTTTATAACATGTTTTATTCTTTACACTGGAAGGTCCAATACTTTTCCTCCATCCAGCATTTTGGAACTGAAGCACAAGGGTTAGGCGACGCAGCCCAAAAAACTAGTTTATACATTCACGTAAATTTCAAAATTTCAGATTATTGTCTAGTTATATGCGTGAGGACCTACCCAAGTAGAAAGGATTGTGGCTGTACCGGTAACATTACAGCCAGGTTGTATTACGTGCACATTCACAAGCTGGCCGTTCCTGCTATCAACAATTTCCTACGTAGTTCTCGAGCCCACAGTTACAACTGGCAAATCGCAGGGAGTTTAGTAAGGAAAGACAGAAAGGGATAGACCGCCAAACAAGGAAAGACTGACTTCAGGTAAGCAGTCGGAAACGACAGACAGCATCACCGTCAGTGACACTCGCACAGTCATGGTTTGCATACCTGTGTTCAGTCGTAGCTTTTAGTGAAGTGTTGATAATATGAGGGGCGATCAAAACGTTTCATTTCGAAGGCTTTATAACCCAGGATTGGGATGCCAGTCAGACGGAATCGCCGTGAACAGTGAGGAAATCACCCCACCCACGCACTACGTTGAAGATTCCCTTTTGGTAAAACATGTCCTGCTGAGTGAAGACATCAGTGACTGCCTGCTGCACATCTTCGTCTGACAGGAATCGTCGATCATGGAAGGATTTTTTTAAAGGGACCGAAGGCGTGATAATCATATAAGGAGGGACCACGACTATAGGAGGGGACTCTAATGTCTGCCCCTAGAATTGTCGTAAGTTCCATGTTACGACATTTGCGACATAAGGGAGTGCGTTATCATGAAGCACCACCACCCCCCTTGTTCCAGTTTACCCGAGCGTTTCGCATTAACTACACGCCATAATTTTTCAAGCGCTGCGCAGTACTGTTCCCAAGTGATGGAGACAACAGGTTCCTTGAAGTGAATATGTAATGGTACCCGGTAATAATAGAACAGGGTCAGCATCATATTCCCGGCAGATGGCTGGCTCTTTAATTTCTCGGGACGAGGGAATGATGGATGACATCACCGAATCGTCGATTATTTCGACTCCGGTTCCCAGTGGTGGCACCAGCTTTCGTGCGACGAATGTGTTGCCATCAACGTTTGAAATGCATCCGGTGCTTCAGCCGAACTGTTACCCAGTTAGCTTTTGTTCGGCATTCAACGTCCAGGGTATGCATTGGCTGCAAACCTCCTGCCAGATAATGTGTTGCACACTACCAAAGCTGATGTCGAGATGTTTTTTTCTGTTGAGCGTGCAGTATTTTGACTGTACGTGAAGTATCCGAAGAATGTTTTATTTGTGCACGTATGTGCTTTACTATCGCATTTAGGACTCTTCTTTATTCTAATTTTAATTCAACTGCATCTCTTCATTTATTGCATGAATGTATCAAGAATTTGTGTAGGTAAAAGACAACTATTTAGTGTACCTAAATACGGTAAAAATCCCGGTTAACACCCCTGTTAACTTTGTTAGCTTACCCTCCCTGGTGGCAGTGTGAGGGATGTGCACCATACGCCAGGCCACAGGTTTGCCTCTGCGACCACCTGAAGCACCCGTCCTACACACCCTATCTTAACATCGCTGACTCCTTTCCACAGCCTTCCCAAGAAATGACAGGCTAAAATTCGACATAAAAATATTAATCGGTATTCAAACACAATCTGCGACAAAAATTAATGGTGTCATGCCATAGTTCGCTTTTATTTTCTCTACACTGCGGAGAAGTTTCTAGTACGCAGCTTCATGAGATTACTGCCGTCTATATTCCGCAATCCCAGAAGACTGACAAGGGGCGGATTAATGAGGTTTTGCGGGTGGGTGCGGCTGCCTAGAAGAGGTCCTCCCCTTCAAAACGAGAGGGGAAAAAGAACTTCCAAAAACTACTGTTTTAAGCTATTTTCATACTTAAAAATATCAAACATTTGCAAAAATGTTATTTTAGACAAAAAGTGAAATGTGTTGCATACAGCAACAAGCTCATAAGCCTTTTGTTAACACAGTTGATAAGCAAACTGATTCAGATTCTTTTCAGTTTTGGGAAAACCTAGAAGTCACTCGGCGCTAGGTCAGGGGAACAGGGAGGCTAATAAACTACAGCCGCATGGTGTTTGGACAAAATCTGAATTAGTTGACAACGATGAGCTGGCACTTTATGGTGGTGAAGGTACCAACTGCCCGCTGCCAAGTCCGACCGTCTACGTCTCACTGACATTAGTGTCTTCTGAGACGTACTCCTGATGGAGTCAAGAAAGACTGTAAATATGAGTTTCACATTACTGCGAATCTGCCTTTCTTTTTTTGGCCACGGGGATGACAGCTGCGTCTGCTGAGATGGCTCGAGCTTAGTTTTTGGGTCGTACCCATAATCTCACAACTCATCTACATCTACTTGATTTCTCCGCAATCCGAATTAAGTGCATGGCAGTTAGTTCATCAAACTACCTTCACAACCTATTTCTGTACCGTTCCAGTCTCAAGCGGCGTGCTAGAAAAACGAACACTTAAATCTTTCCGTGCGAGCTTTGATTTGTTATTTTATGATGATCTTTCCTCCCTATGTACATGGGCGCCAATAGATGTTCACACTCTGAAAAGAAAGTTCGTGACTTAAATTTCATGAGAAGATCTTGCCACAGCTAAAAACACCTTTGTTTTAACGACTACCATCCCAATTCGCGTATCATATCCGTGGCACTTTCTCACCTATTTCGTTATAATACAAAAAGAGCTGCCCTTTGAACTACTTCGATGTCCTCTGTCAACAACCTTATCTGATGCCGATCCCACAGCGTACAGTAATACTCCAGAAGAGGGCAGACAAGTGTAGTGTAAGTAGTTTCTTTTGTAGACTTGTTGCACTTTCTAAACAATCTGCCAAAAAATCGCAGTCTTTGGTTTGCTTTCCCCATAAGACTATCTATATGATCGTTCAAGTTTAAGTCATTCGTAACTGTAATCTCTAAGTATTTAGTTGGATTTGCAGCCTTTAGATTTGTGTGATTTATCGTGTATTTGAAATTTAGTGGATTCTTATTAGAGCTCATGTGGATGACTTCACACATTTCATGATTTAGAGTCAATTGCCACTTTTTACACCCTACGAATATCTAGTCTAAATCACGTCGCAATTAGTTTTGATCACTTGATGACTTTACATGAAGGTAAATGACAGCATTATCTGCAAAAAATCGAAGAGAACTCCTTGAGCAACGCCAGATATTACTTCTGTTGTACTCGATGACTTTCCATCAATTATTACGAACTGTGACCTTCCTGACAGGAAATCATAAATCCTGTCACACAACTGAGACGATACTCCATAGGCAAGCAATTTAATTAGAAGTCGCTTTTGAGGAATAGTATCGAAAGCGTTCTGGAAATCTAAAAATATGGAACCAATTTGACGTATCCTGTCGATAGCACTCATTACTTTGTGAGAGTGAACAGCTGGTTGTGTTTCACAAGAACAATATTTCCTGATTCCCTGTTGATTGTGTCTCAATAAATTGTTTTCATCAAGGTGATTCATAATGTTCAGGCACAGTATATGTTCCAAAATCCCACTGAAAATCGATGTTAGTGATATAGGTCGGTAGGTAGGTAGGTTGGTTGGTTTAAAAGACGGGGATGGGAGGGACTAAACTGCTGGGTCATTGGTCCCTCGTTCCGATTAAAATACACTACTGGCGATTAAAATTTCCACACCAAGAAGAAATGGAGATGATAATCGGATATTCACTCAACAAATATATTATACTAGAACTGACATGTGATTACATTTTCACGCAATTTGCGTGCATAGATCCTGAGAAATCAGTACTCAGAACAACCACCTCTGGCCGTAATAACGGCCTTGATACGCCTGAGCATTGAGTCGAACAGAGCTTGGATGACGTGTACTGGTACAGCTGCCCATGCAGCTTCAACACGATATCACAGTTCATCAAGAGTAGTGACTGGCGTATTGTGACGAGACAGTTGCTCGGCCACTACTGACCAGACGTTTTCACTCGGTGAGAGATCTGGAGAATGTGCTGGCCAGGGCAGCAGACGAACATTTTCTGTATCCAGAAAGGCCTGTAAGGGACCTGCAACATGCGGTCGTGCATTATCCTCCTGAAATGTAGGGTTTCGCAGGGATCGAATGAAGGGTAGAGCCACGGGTCGTAACACATCTGAAATGTAACGTCCACTGTTCAAAGTGCCGTCAATACGAACCAGAGGTGACCGAGATGTGTAACCAATGGCACCCCATACCATCACGCCGGGTGATGCGCCAGTATGGCGATGACGAATACACGCTTTAAATGTGCGTTCACCGCGATGTCGCCAAACGCGGATGCGACTATCATGATGCTGTAAACAGAACCTGGATTCGTCCGAAAAAGTGATGTTTTGCCATTCGTGCACCCAGATTCGTCGTTGAGTACACCATCGCAGGCGCTCCTGTATGTGAGGCAGCGTCAAGGGTAACCGTAGCCATGGTCTCCGAGCTGATAGTCCATCCTGCTGCAAACGTCGGCCAACTGTTCGTGCAGATGGTTGTTGTCTTGCAAACGTCCCCATCTGTTTACTCAGGGATCGAGACGTGGCTGCACGATCGGTTACTGTCATGCGGATAAGATGCCTGTCATCTCGACTGCTAGTGATACGAGGCCGTTGGGATCCAGCACGGCGTTCCGTATTACCCTCCTTAACCCACCGGTTCCATATTCTGCTAACAGTCATTGGATCTAGACCAACGCGAGCAGCAATGTCACGATGCGATAAACGGCAATCGCGATAGGCTACAATCCAACATTTATCAAAGTCGGAAACGTGATGGTACGCATTTCTCCTCCTTACACGAGGCCGCGCAACAGCGTTTCACCAGCAAACGCCGGTCAACTGCTGTTTGTGTAGGAGAAATCGGTTGGAAACTTTCCTCGTGTCAGCACGTTGTAGGTGTCGCCACCGGCGCCAACCTTGTGTGAATGCTCTGGGAAGCTAATCATTTGCATATCACAGCATCTTCTTCCTATCGGTTAAATTTCACGTCTGCAGCACGTCATCTTCGTGGTGTAGCAATTTTAATGGCTAGTAGTGTAGTTGTGTTTCACAAGAACAATATTTTCTAATCCCTGTTGGTTGTTTCTCAATAAATCGTTTTTATCAAGGTGATTCATAATGTTCCGGTTCAGTATATGTTCCAAAACCCTCCTGAAAATCGACGTTAGTGATATGGATCGGTTGGTTGGTCTGAAAGATGGGGGTAGGAGGGACCAAACCACTAGGGCATCGGTCCCTCGTTCTGATTAAAATAATTCCACAAGGGTGGGAGTAAAATAATCGAGACACACACACAACATACACAACCACAAGAATGACAGAAGGGCAAAAAACACGAAAATGGGCAAACTCTGACAAGAAAACCACAGACACGCAAGAAACATGTAGAAGAGATCAAAACAAGAGAGCAGATTACCATGGCGGGCTGACCATGAGAATAGAAAGGAGAAGCCAGCCATTCTGCAACACATTAAAACCTCCACGCTGAAAGCAGTAGGGTGGAGGACACAGAGGGACAAAGGACATGCACTAAAACTTAGATGAAATGATAAAACCCACGCTCACGAATAAAACGTAAAACTAGTCTCCTTAATGACAAGCAGTTTGTTGTGCTTACTGAGGTTATGCCTTTTCGTCTCCCAAAGGCGAAAAACCCTGCTACGTAAGTCAGAATGCAGGTCATGTTCAGAGATGCCCATCTCCAGAAGCGGTTTCCGCGTAGCCTGTTTGGCCAGCCTGTCGGCAAGTTCGTTGCCTGGGATGCCGACGTGTCCTGGGGTCCACACAAACATCTCTGAACGTTGGGACCGGTCCAGGGCATAAATGGACTCCTGGATGGACGACACCAAAGGATGGCGAAGATAGCACTGGTCGACAGCTTGGAGGCTGCTCATGGATTTAGTACACAGAATAAACGCCTCCCCAGGCCATGAACAGATGTGCTCAAGAGGACGAGATGTAGGCACCAGCTCGGCAGTGGAAACACTGCAGCCATCTGTTCAATATATCCTCCATGGACATACGCGAAGCTGACGTGAGCATCAGCCACCGAGCCATCGGTGTAAACCACTTCGTGGCCTTGGTACATGTCGTGTATCGAGAGGAAGTGGCAGCGAAGAGCAGCGCGGTTAACAGAGTCCGTAGGGCCATGTGAAAGGTCCAGACGAAGCTGTGGCCTAGGTGTACACACCATGGAAGTGTACGTGAATGGACCTCAAGTATAGATGGTAAAGGCAAGGACTCCAGTTCAGAAAGAAGGGATCGTACACGTACTGCAATTGGAAGCCCTGACTTGGGCGCCAATGCGGGAGATGAACCTCCGTGGGTAGGAAAACGAGATGGTGACTCGGATGCGCAGGAGTACTACGAACGTGTGTTACTTAACTGGCAAGCAGTTGTGCACGCCTTACCTGATATGGAGGCACTCCAGCTTCCTCAAGGACGCTGGTCACTGGACTCGTCCTAAAGGCGACGGTCGCTAGTCGAACGCGACAGTGGTCACTGGGTCGAGTAAACGCAGCGTTGAGGGCGCCGCCGAACCATAAACCACACTCCCATAGTCAAGGCGGGACTGCACGAGGGCTCTGTAGAGC
The DNA here is from genome assembly GCF_021461395.2 of Schistocerca americana. Classification (NCBI taxonomy): domain Eukaryota; kingdom Metazoa; phylum Arthropoda; class Insecta; order Orthoptera; family Acrididae; genus Schistocerca; species Schistocerca americana. The sequence continues at coordinate 742,788,707 of NC_060120.1, forward strand.
TGCAGCAGCGTAGACCGATCTGCACCCCAGTTGGTGTTACTCAGGCAAGGAGGGTACTGAGGTGCTGCCAACACTCCCACTTAAGCTGACAAAGGTGAGGAAGCCAAGTCAATCGGGTACCGAAAACCAGTTCTAAGAATCTATATATCTCCACTACAATGAGTGGATAGTCATTAAGGCAAAGCTCTGGTTCTGGATGAACGGTACGACGACGACAAAAGTGCATAACACACGACTTTGCGACCGAAAACTGGAAACCGTGGGCTAGAGCCCCTGACTGCACCTTGTGGATGGTTCCCTGTAGGCGTCGCTCAGCAACGCCGGTAATGGTGGAGCAGTATAAAATGCAGAAGTCGTCTGCGTACAGACAAGGTGAGACAGACGGCCCTACAGCTGCTGCTAGACCGTTAATGACCACTAAAAATACACACTCAATACAGAGCCCTGTGGGACTCCATTCTCCTGGATGTGTATGGAACTGTGGGAGTCACCAACCCGGACACGGAAAGTACGAAGCGAGAGGAAATTCTGGATAAAAATCTGGAGTGGGCTTCGCAGACCCCACTCACATAATGTGGCAAGAATATGATGTCGCCATGTCGTGTCATACGCTTTTTGTAAATAAAAAATAAACAGCACCCAAGTGTTGGCGTCTGGAAAAGGCTGTTCGGATGGCAGACTCGAGGGACACAAGATTATCAGTGGTAGAGCGACCCTGCCGGAAGTCACCCTGGCATGGTGCCAGTATGCCATGTGACTCAAGGACCCAGCCCAACCGCCATCCCACCGTACGTTCCAGCAGCTTACAAAGAACGTTGGTGAGGCTGATGGGCCGATAGCTATCCACATCAAGTGGGTTTTTATGGGTTTGAGCACCAGAGTATTGGTGCTCTCCCGCCACTGCGATGGAAAGACGCCATCGCGCCAGATCTGGTTGAAGATGGCAAGGAGATGTCGCTTGTAGTCAGATGAGACCTATTTAATCATCTGACCGTGGATCTGATCTGGTCCAGGAGCTGTGTCGGACCCATGTTCAACGGCACTGAGGAGCTCCCACTCTGTAAATGTGGCGTTATAGGGTTCACTGTGGCGTGTAGTTAACGAGAGGACTTTCTCTTCCATCCGCCGTTTGAGAGTGCGTAAGGCTGGGGGGGGGGGGGGGGGGGGGGGGGTAAATCTCCAACGCAGAGGCTCAAGCGTAGTGCTCAGCCAAGTGCTCAGCAATCGCGTTTGCCTCGGTAGATAATACGCCATTTACTTTAACACTGGGGACACCTGTTGGGGTCTGGTACCCCAAAACATGTTTCATTCTTGCCCAGGCTTGGGAAGGTGACGTATGGCACCCAATAGTCGCGACCTATCCCACCTTCTGAAAAGCCGGCTAATGCGGGCATGGAGCTGTTTAAAGGCTATGATGTGCTCCAAGGAAGCGTGCCGCTTATGCCACTGTAGAGCTCGCCGACGCTCCTTCATACCTTCAGCGATTTCCAGCGATCACCAAGGGATGTCTCTCGCCAGGGGCACCCTAAAGAGCCAGGGATCGTGTTTTCTGCCACAGAAACGATTGTTGTTGTCACCTGCTCAACCACCAAATCGATTTTCCCGTGTGGGTAAGATTCAACAATGACAGCAGAGGTAAAAGTTTCCCAAGTCCACCTTGTTTAAACCGTATCTGGGCAGGCGTCCGTGGGGTTAACGCCAGGGCAGTGACAGGAAGATGGGGAAGTGGTCACTACCACACAGGTCGTCATGTACTCTCCAGTGTATAGATGGGAGAAGTCCTGGGCAGTAAATTGATAAATCAATGGCCGAGTAACTGCCGTGAGCCACATTGAAATGTGTGGCGGCCCCAATATTTAAGAGGCAGAGGCCGAATTGCGACAGTAAGGTTTCGACATCTCTGCCTTGGTCAATAAACACGGTAGCACCCCACACGGTGTTATGGGTGTTAAAATCTCCCAAAAGTAGGATACGTTTAGGGAGTTGATCAATTAGTGCAGTTAATACATTGAGGGATACTACACAATCTGGAGGAAGATATACACTGCAGACAGTTATTTCCTGCATCGTCATTCTTGCAGCCACAGTTCTAAGAGGGGTTTGAAGGGGCACAGGTTAACTACAGATCGAGTTTAGGACATAAACGCTAACTCCGCCTGACACTCTATTAGCTCTTTACAGTAGTTGTCGTATCCCTTATAGCCGCAGAGGGCAGGCGTCCACATTGCCAGGAACCAGGTTTTCTGGAGATCAGTGCAGAAAGCAGGTAAAAAGCTAAACAGTTGCCATAGCTCAGCAAGGTGGTGGAAACAACATCCGCAATTCCACTGGAGGATGACATGATCTTGAGACTGGGAAAGCATGGCCACCGACCGCCACCGACCGCCACCGACCGCCACCTTGGAGGTAGCGACGGTGTGGTTGCCACCACAATTCCCTTGGTCTTGGGGACCTTCTTTTTGGATTTCTCTCGCTGTTCCTAGGGTTTTTCTGGCTGGGAGGACTTCACTGATTCTGTCTCCAGGTCTGAGGATGAGCGTGAAGCCCTGCGAATAGCTGCTTTTGGGCTCTTCAGCCACTGGCAGGTGTCATCTTTCCCATTAGCAGAAACGCGGGAAGGGAGTGACCCAAGGGACCCCTTCCTAGCGAGAGCAGCGTCCCCGATGTTTGTGGGGGGGAGGGGGTGTTGTTCCTCAAGTAGGTGGTGCAAGGGCAACAGAGAGGGAAGTGTGCTGCACCATCAAGGGGCCAGGTGTCCTCTGGCTCTGTGAGGTGACTGGGGTTGGCGGAGCTGATGGGGCTAGAACTGTTGTTGCAGCAGTGTAAGATGTCATGCATACAGGATGTAGGCATTCGAATTTCCTCTTATCCTCAGTATAGGTCAGTCGGTCCAGGGTCTTTTACTCCAACATTTTCCTTTGCTTCTGAGGAATCCTGCAGTCAGGTGAGCAAGGTGAATGGTGCTCTCCACAGTTGACACAGCTGGGAGGCAGGGCTCATGTAGTATTGGGATGTGATGGGCATCTGCAATCTCGACATGTGACGCTGGAAGTACAGTGGGAAGACATATGACCGAACTTCCAACATTTAAAGCACTGCATTGGGGGAGGGATATAGGGTTTTACATCACAGCAGTAGATCACCACCTTGTCCTTCTCGAGTAATATACCACCCTCAAAAGCCAAGATGAAGGCACTGGTGGTAACCTGATTATCCCTTGGACCCCAGTGAACACGCCAAACGAAATGTACACTTCGCCATTCTAAATTGACGTGTGGCTCATCATCGGACTACAAAAGACGTTCCCTGTGACATATGATACCCTGGACCATATTTTAACTCTTATGGGGCGTGAAGGTTACATAAACACCCCTAGCTTGCCAAAAGCGTGAAACGCCCGTGACTGGGCAGAGGATGCTGTTTTGATAAAAACTGATCCAGATCTCATTTTGGACAAGCGCTCTATCTCTCCAAACTTGTCCTAAATGCTCGACAAAAAACTGAGGCTTCATAGTCATGAAAGATTCCCATTAGCTCTCTAACATATAAGGTACCCGGGCAAATAAGAGCTGCTACCATCCTTAGCCTGACATTCCTCCCATGGTGTAGCCATGGAGGGGAACGATTTGGGGTCTTACTTCTGTGCACTGAATTGAGCCCATGAACGCTTAGAGACTGCTGGTATTTGACCACCAGCAAGAGATGATTTACTACGCTTTATCGTGTGTCATCCACCCTAATGCCACACACTCCAACCAGGGGCGCTCCCACAAGTGCCACCCAGCTGCAGCAAAGGCCACCTGGCAGGATGGCCACTGTCGGGAATCCTGGTGCCCCAGTGGCACGGGCATCTACCCCTTGGCATACATGGGGAGTTAACGCTGCAGGTATCAGCAGAGCGATCCCTGTGTGGTCAGGGGGCTACAATGAACTGGATACATGGTGGCCCCACCACAATGGACTGGCTACCGTGCTAGGTATTAGGTGCAACAAAGCACACAAGTCCATTATCATTGTCAGCATAGAAAAAGATACTGCACAGTTGATCGAAAAATACGCACCCAGGAGGGTGACCTCGTCCAACAGTTGGAAAATAAGCAGAAGTGCAGATCCACGTCGACGAATGATGCGATAGGTCCCAGTGCATGATGGACATGATGCACCACGTAAGGCGCCCTTCCTCAATTGGCTCGCTCTTCGGGAAAATTTTGAAAAATGGGGGTCAAACCCTACAGGGAACTATCACGAAGGCCGAAATGTGAGACTCCATTTAGTCGCCTCTTACAACAGACAGGAATACCTCAGGCCTATTGTAACCCCCGGACCCACGAGGGGGGGGGGGGGGTCTGAAGTCAAATGAACACATGCAACAAATCGTATTTGAAGGAAAACCAATACCAAGAAGAGATTCACTGAAGGAGCCTGAATCTGTGAAACACTAGTTCGACTAATTCTGAAGTATCCTCGTCACTATGGAACCCTTACCCGATTGGACTAGTAGAAGTAGAAGATGGAGCTAACAAGGGAACCTCCCCATCGCACCCCCATCAGATTTAGTTGGAACTATGAAAAAAAATAAGCAAAATATACAAACTGAGTAGTCCCTGCGCAAGATATGCAACATAAGGATAATGAGAGCTCAGGAGCGCCCTGGTCCCGTGGTTAGCGTGAGCAGCTGCGGAATGAGAGGTCCTTGGTTCAAGTTTTCCCTCGAGTGAAAAAGTTTAATTTTTTTATTTTCAATTATTATCTGTCCGTCCGTCGCTCCGATGCGAGGTAATTGCTCCGTAGTATGGGGACGCTACACCTAAACAAACATCGAAACACACGACGTCAGTCAACTACAGCGCACGGAAGAGAGTATTCCTGCTAACGAGGCTCCTTGGCTGGCAGTTAACTGTTCGCTACTTTTGACGAGAGTGCATTAAATACCTGAGATGTATTCCGTGGGCAATATGAATCCAGCAAATATAGCTCGCGACTTCAATAACAAGGTCAATGAATATTTTCCGAGCTGCAAGGAATCGGGAAAGGGGATCGAACGATTGTCGATCATTTGTATGATTATTTCCTACATTTGTTGATAAACAGTACGTGTGGTGGTGATACCTTGCTGATTGCTGCGGGCCTGTATGTACCAGATGATGAGATTGTTGACGATCCGTACGAAGAACACGAAGAGGAAATACTGGGCCGCCAATATGATGGTATTTCTTTGGGTTACATGAAGGAAACCAAACACATCTAACGGTTGCAGAAGAGGTGTACAACCTGGAGGAATGGTAATCAAGTCTACTCCCACACTAAAATTGTACAATGCCTGATCCTTCTGTCCTGTATAGCTGTCAAGGGGTAAGGCAAAATGTTTGTCCGCGTAAGGAGCAATCACACGTTCATTAAAGTCTTTCACTAGTGTTTTCTCCATTTTTCCTGACGCACTGCAATTCACAGTGACATTCGGCGTTTGCGCAAGTACCCTATTCTCCTGTTGCTGAACTTGCGGTCCAAATACACCATTTTTTTCCTGCAAACATAAATAAAATGTAGGTAAAAGAAATCCTGCTTTGTTCAGAGCATATTGTATGGTGTAACTATGTGAAGTGGCATGCAGCTGGTCTGCAGTACATTCCGTGTCGCCTTCTCCAACTAACGATAACGTGCGGGTCGATCTCATTTCATAGTTAAAACCGGACTGATCTATGTTGATAGTATATGCGTCTTCATACTGTTGGAATCTGCCGTTAGTTTCTGTAACAAACGTCTTGGAACACTCTAAAAGTTCTTCCGGTTTATTCGCGTAGTTCTTGCTTACATATTTCGTAATTTTCCTGCTCGTAATTTTGTATTTTCTTTTGAACGTGACAAGCCAATGAGATGAAGCCTTGAAGTCCAGGCCGATTTGTTTAGCGTAATGCAATCCCCAAAGCTGCAGGTCTGTATCATGAACTGCACTTCATTTCTGGCTGTCAATAAATTGTCGGTATACATGGTTTTCTAGTTCACTGAACTTCTGTCTTCGGGTTCCACCTCGTTCCACGACTTCTTTGCAATATTTAATTGTGCTTTTTTCCTCCATCCCTTTAAATTTCTTAAATTTTTTACTTCACTCCATTATCTATATTTGCGTCTTTTAATTGGTTTGACTACTCAATATATTTTGCTTATTTTTTCATAGTTCCACACAACTTCCTGTTTTCTCGATTGATCTGTGTTCAGTTTTTCAAGGCCTATCCACTGTGCCAACTTATAACTGAATCTGATGGGGGTGCGATGGGGAAGTTCCCTTGTAAGAGCGGTGCTTTCCATATCGAGTTAGTTGTTATCGCGAGAGCGCTACCCATGCTCAACCAACACTTGTTGGGGACGCTTGAAAGAAGCTTCACATAGAAGTTAACTGAAATTCCTAGAGCGTCAGTCAACATTACTTCCTCACATAATCTTGCGAAATGGCGACGGGAAAGTAAGATAAATTATAGTCCATACTAAGGTTTACCAACTGTCGTTTTTTCCACATAGCAATCGCAGGTGGAACAAGGGGGAAACGATGATTATACCAAAAGTGCTCTCTACCATGTGTAGTCAGACGGCTAGAGGAGCATAGATGTATTGGGGATGGTCAAAAATATGGAAACACTACATGAAAAACACTTCACATAGCCATACATAATACAGTGTAGGAAAACCGTTGGCATTCGAAGCAGCTTCCAGCTTTCTCGGAATTAGCTGCGATTGAGGTGGATACCGATCACGTATCATCCTCTCCGAAGTAGATTAGAATGACTCAATAATACTGAAAATTGTTAACTGGTTGTCAATGGAGATGGGAGAATTCTTCCTCGTGATCACAAAACCAGCCCTGTGAACAGGGGCCCTGTCGTCTGAAAGCAGAATTACCATTAGGGAACAAACGTTATTGCAAGGTGTGGACCTGATCAGCCTAAATAATCACATAATCCGTGGCAGCAATGTGACCTCGCAGAGTAACCATGGGGCCCACGAAATACCGCGATATGGCTGCCCAATGACCCCTGAACCCCGCCCTGTTTCATTCGTTGGACTTACAACTCGGCCAGAAGTTGGAAACATTGTGAAACAAGGCTCATCCTATCAAATAACTTTCTTCCGTTGCTCCACAGCCCAGGTTTAATGGCTACGGGACTGTTTTCCAGTTAAGGCCTTTTGCAACACGTGATTTTCGAATTCCAGATCGCCCTCAATTCCCTGCTTTTGGAGCTACCTTCGTGTTTTGGTGCTGACAGGGTTCACGAGTGCGACCTTCAGTTTTTTACAATCATCTTCATTGACAGTCTTCACGATCACTCAACGCACAATTTCGCTCGCCCGTGTTGTGACTTAGCGGACGATGTTTCTTCGCTTTCCCTGTATTCGGTATAAATATTCGACACGGTACCCCAAGAAACACAAAACACTTCGGCTGCAGAAACACAAAACACTTCGGCTGCATTGGTTACGAAAGCATCGACCATTCGAGCAACTATTTGCACATGCTCGAATTCACTTAGCTGCGACATAACGCACTAACATCTACACAGAACATTGTTCCCGTCACGACTGATACTTGCAACGTTGACGACACTTCACAGGTTCCGTTCTTGTTCAACTGCAATAGCGCAACGTGCAGGCTTGGCTAAAATCTGCATTTATGTTCAAGCATCCATTTCTCGCGGTATTTGCACATATTTGTCCAATTCCTGTATCTGTAGATAATTCATCACTTGTAATATGCCTTATTCTTTGTTCTGAGATGGCGTGAGGTAGCTCACACTTAATGAGTCCAGATATGAAGTCAGACTGCAATTGCTCGGCACCCTTCATGAAGTACAGATAAAGTAATATGAACAATATCTGTACTACCAACGCCTAACACTTACTAACTTAAAAAGCTTTCACCATTAGTACTAATTTTTAACGCGTGACTTGCTAAATAGTAACTTCTTCTCAGTCCAACCCCCTCCTTTTATCTTTCCTCCGCCTTCACATAACTTTCTTTCCATTAATTACTTTTCTACTTTCTAAGTAGCTAATTATTATAATCTGATATTGGGTTTGGAGCTGTAGAGTAACAATAAACGGAAACAATTTTATTCGTGCGCAATTTTTAAAACGAGAATAATAATAATATTTCTTTCTTTTCTCAGACGTTATGTCCGGTCAAAAATGGAAAGTGACGCGGACCTTTATCAAGCGTGACTTCCTTTTAACTGTACGGTATATGTTATATTGCATTTAGGAACTTTCGGGTAATTTAACATGTATCAATAATTACGGATTTCTGTAATTGTATATATAAGTTTGGATGTAGCTGTATTGCATTGATGTACTGGTGGATATTGTGTGGTATGACTCCTGTAGTTGACAGTATAATTGGTATAATGTCAACTTTATCCTGATGCCACATGTCCTTGACTTCCTCAGCCAGTTGGATGTATTTTTCAATTTCTTCTCCTGTTTTTTATATTTGTTGTATTGGGTATGGATATTTCGATTAGTTGTGTTGTTTTATCTGTTATAATGGTTCTGTTCCAGTATAATTTGTATTCATCATTCTCCAGTACATTTTGTGGTGCATACTTGTATGTGGGAACGTGTTGTTTTATTAGTTTATGTTGTAAGGCAAGCTGTTGTATTATTTTTGCTACATTGTCATGTCTTCTGGAGTATTCTGTATTTGCTAGTATTGTACACCCGCTTGTGATGTGATCTACTGTTTCTATTTGTTGTTTGCAAAGTCTGCATTTATCTGTTGTAATATTGGGATCTTTAATAATATGCTTACTGTAATATCTGGTGTTTATTGTTTGATCCTGTATTGCAATCATGAATCCTTCCGTCTCACTGTATATATTGCCTTTTCTTAGCCATGTGTTGGATGCGTCTTGATCGATGTGTGGCTGTGTTAGATGATACGGGTGCTTGCCATGTAGTGTTTTCTTTTTCCAATTTACTTTCTTCGTGTCTGTTGATGTTATGTGATCTAAAGGGTTGTAGAAGTGGTTATGAAATTGCAGTGGTGTAGCCGATGTATTTATATGAGTGATTGCTTTGTGTATTTTGCTAGTTTCTGCTCGTTCTATAAAGAATTTTCTTAAATTGTCTACCTGTCCATAATGTAGGTTTTTTTATGTCGATAAATCCCCTTCCTCCTTCCTTTCTGCTTAATGTGAATCTTTCAGTTGCTGAATGTATGTGATGTATTCTATATTTGTGGCACTGTGATCGTGTAAGTGTATTGAGTGCTTCTAGGTTGTGTTACTCCATTTCACTAGTCCAAATGAGTAGGTCAATATTGGTATAGCATAATTATTTATAGCTTTTGTCTTGTTTCTTGCTGTCAATTCTGTTTTCAGTATTTTTGTTAGTCTTTGTCTATATTTTTCTTTTAGTTCTTCTTTAATATTTGTATTATCTATTCCTATTTTTGTCTGTATCCTAGATATTTATAGGTATCTGTTTTTTCCATCGCTTCTATGCAGTCGCTGTGGTTATCCAATATGTAATCTTCCTGTTTAGTGTGTTTTCCCTTGACTATGCTATTTTTCTTACATTTGTCTGTTCCAAAAGCCATATTTATATCATTGCTGAACACTTCTGTTATCTTTAGTAATTAGTTGAGTAGTTGATTTGTTGCTGCCAGTAGTTTTAGATCATCCATGTATAGCAAATGTGTGATTTTGTGTGGGTATGTTCCAGTAATATTGTATCCATAATTTGCATTATTTAGCATGTTGGATAGTGGGTTCAGAGCAAGGCAGAACCAGAAAGGACTTATTGAGTCTCCTTGGTATATTCCACGCTTAATCTGTATTGGCTGTGATGTGACATTATTTGAATTTGTTTGGATATTAAGTGTGGTTTTCCAATTTTTGATTACTATGTTTAGGAACTGTATCAGTTTAGGATATACTTTGTATATTTCCAATATTTGTAGTAACCATGAGTGGGGTACACTACCAAAAGCTTTTTGATAATCAATGTATGCATAGTGTAGCGACCTTTGTTTAGTTTTAGCTTGATATATCACCTCTGCATCTATTATCAGTTGCTCTTTACATCCTCGTGCTCCTTTGCAACAGCCTTTTTGTTCTCCATTTATAATTTTGTTCTGTGTTGTATGTGTCATTAATTTCTGTGTTTATTATTATTATTATTATTATTAATGAGACATGCCCTTCAGTTATTTCTAGGTTGCGTATGACGTAAAACAGCAACTAACAAATCACATTCATCGTTCCATAAATATCGTTGTACACATTTACCGCACTTTTTCCCGTGTGTCAAGTGGAGTAATCGACGTCCTAATCGATGTATCAATTTAACTACCGAAAATGGAGCAGGAGCTTTAACGAACATTCAATTTTGATAACTTTCCATTATCACTAAGGCGTAAAAACCCATATAGACAACTAGCCATTTGGTTTTAAGTGATAACTTTGTACCATCACGACTGTAATTGGTTGACTCAGCTGAATGCCACCGGTGGGGATTTAGTGACCCCTGCCACAGGCAGGCAGTGTGAATCTTTTAATACAGCGCTTTCACACGCTCCGTCGAGAGTAACTAGCTGCATTGCTAACGTCCGAAACCGAGATCTACTCAACTGCATCGCTGCTAGCGTGCGTAGTTCCTGTACGAAGAGGAAGGTTCGCGTGGTGAACAGTGTCGACGTTCACTTTGGGCTTAATCACGTTACAAATCAAAAAATTCTGTCCAATGCAGACCTGTTCAAAATGAATATCTATTGCAGATGGCTAGAATTATTTAATTCATAGCGATACCTTGAGAAGAATTGTAGCTAGTGTAAAAGAAACGTTCAAGATTTCGATCACTGTGCAAGCGTAGTGAATCGTAAGCCAGCCCATGCGCGGTGACGTACAAGTGAAAAGTACCGTGTAAGTAAAAGCATACCGCACGAAAGTAATTCTACGGGTTAGAATTTAACAACTATCGTTCTATCATCGCTATGCAGAGAACTTTTCGTTACCAGTACAATCTAGCACCTTCAAATACCAACTTTCGCAGATGGCATACGTAGTTGAATGAAGAAGATAGTTGCGCGAAGGGCAAAGTGCCGAACGGCCAGGTGTATGAGCTCAAAACTTTGGAAGAATTCACCTTTCGTTTCAGCGTAGTCCTTGGAAATCTACGAACGAAACCATGAGGGACCTACAAACGCCTCTAACAGTTTGTCGTGTCTTCAAAATGAAGCTGAAAATGGAGCCCTACGTAAGTCAGATTTGATTTTACAGTAACTGAAGTAAGGAAACTATGTGAAACATATGAATAATGCAAGAGCAATGCTGGAAGCCATAGTCGAAGAAACATTTGCTCAAAAATGGCTCTAAGCACTATGGGGCCTTAACATCTGAGTTCATCAGTCCCCTAGACTTGCCGTATAACTACTTAAACCTAACTAACCTAAGGAGATCACACACATCCATGCCCGAGGCAGGATTCGAACCTACGACCGTAGTAGCAGCGCGGTTCCGGACTGAAGCACCAAGAATATAACCGCTCGGCATTTGCAAAATGTCCTGTTTTTAGCTATGAGACTATGTTCGACCTAAGTGGCAAGGTTAACCAGCTGTAACGTAGCAAATTATTAAGAGCTGTCACCTTAAATTGAAAACGTAGCATGCAGTGGAGGCGGGAGGAGAGGAGATAGATGGTGGTTCTCACACTCGCACAGTTGATGCTGACTAATGGGCCAGCAGTGCCGTTCACACACTATGGATCTAAAGAAGCACTATTAAATACTAATCGATCTTTTTCATACTTTGTATACCAAGTTCTATGGATAACAACCATGCAATTAAAATTTACCTAGTTCTATGGATAACAACCACACAATTAAAATTTCAAATCAATAACTTCCATACTTTGGGAGATAATTTTTTTTTACCTTAAACACATAATAACCGTGCTGGCATTGTTAAGCCGAGTTAGGGACTGTAATGTATTCATCCACAGTGTAAACTGAAATTACAACCAAGAGGATAGGCTAGAATAACCTAATTTTCTGGAATTTTCTTTCGCTTTATTGCTACAGATTTCTGACGTAATCAACAGTACATTGGAAAATTATATCATTGTCTTGATTTTTTTGTTTTGGTTTTAGGGCGCAAAACTGCTATGGTCAATAGCGCCCGGTCCGTGACTTAGGAAACAGTAAAAAACCGAAAATGGAAACCAGCAGCAATGGGAACGAAAGTCATAAAATTGGAGAAACTAAAAGCAGAAGGAATGCTTAAAAATCCACTACAGAAAGGGGTTGGTTGTCCCCAAAACAAGCTTCAAATGACTGACGTCATTTCACTGGCACTAATAAAGTCGAGAACGCGATCGGCTGAGCGCGTGTCATCTGCTAAAATCGACGATATATCACGCGACAGCTGTAGACGGGAGCGTAACGGATTAAAATAGGGGCACTCAATTAAAAGGTGTCTTACGTCCACAGCTGAGAGCAGTGGGGACAGAGTGGGGGAGGATCGCCGCTTAAAAGATGTCGATGGCTAAACAGATAGTGCCCTACCCGGAGTCTAGATAAAATTACCTCCTCCCGACGACGCGTTCGGGAGGAAGAGGTCCAAGCACAAGGAAGAGCTTTCACGTCCCGCAATTTATTATGGGGAAGTGTCGACCAATGGGCGTGCCATAAAAGAACAACTCTACGACATAATACGCTCCGTAGATCGGCGAAGGGAATCGATTGAATAGCTGGCCGAAGAAGAGAGACTGCAGCCTTGGCCGCTATATTGGCCGTCTCATTTCCACATATACCAACGTGTCCCGGGAGCCAGAGGAACGCCACCGAGACGCCCCCCAGGTGGAGCAAGCGCAGACAGTCCTGAATCCGGTGGACCAGAGGGTGCACAGAGTAAAGAGCTTGGAGACTGAGGAGAGAGCTGAGAGAATCTGAGCAGATAACGTACTGTATCCGCTGATGGCGGCGGATGTAGTGGACAGCCTGGAGAACAGCTTAAAGCTCCACAGTATAAACCGAACACTGGTCGGGAAGCCGAAAGTGATTTGGGGTATCGCCAACAATATAGGCACTCCCTACACCTAACGATGTTTTCGAGCCATCGGTGTAAATAAATGTGGCTTCCGTCATTTGTGCACAGAGCAGCAAATGCCCGACGATAAACAAGTGAAGGGGTACCATCCTTGGGAAATCGACAAAGGTCACGGAGCAGGCAGATTTGGGGACGGAGGCAAGGCGGTGCTGCACCCCAAGTTGTCAAGAAGGTTTTAGGAAAGCGGAAGGAAAGAGAATGGAGCAGTTGACGGAAGTGGACTCCCGGTGGTAGGGAGGAGGGGCGGTCTGCATACCCTACATCAAAGGAGGCGTCGAAAAAAATGTGATGGGCTGGATTAGCAGGCATGGAAGACAGATGGCTAGCATAACGACTCAGAAGGACTGCTCGCCGATTGGACAGCGGAGGTTCAGCAGTCTCAGCATAAAGGCTTTCCACAGGGCTGGTGTAAAAAGCTCCAGACACTAAACGTAATCCACGGTGGTGGATAGAGTCGAGACGCCGAAGAATAGACGGCCGAGCAGAGGAGTAAACTATGCTTCCATAGTCCAATTTCGAGCGCACTAAGGCGCGATAGAGGCGGAGAAGGACCACTCGGTCCGCTCCCCAGGAGGTACCATTCAGGACACGGAGGGTGTTGAGGGATCGCAGACAGCGAGCCGAAAGATAGGAAACGTGGGAGGACCAGCACAGTTTTCTGTCAAACATAAGACCCAAGAATTTAGCGACGTCTGAAAACGGAAGGTTGACAGGTCCTAGATGTAAGGAGGGTTGAAGAAACTTACGTCGCCAAAAATTAACACAAACGGTCTTACTGGGAGAAAAACGGAAGCTGGTTTCCATGCTCCAAGAGTGGAGGCGATCGAGACATCCTTGAAGACGTCGTTCAAGAAGGCTGGTCCGTTGAGAGCTGTAGTAGATCGCAAAATCGTCCACAAAGAGGGAGCCCGAGACATCAGGAAGGAGACAACCCACAATTGGATTTATGGCAATGCAAACAGTACAACACTCAGCACGGAGCCCTGGGGTACCCCGTTTTCTTGGGAGAAAGTGCGGGAGAGAGTAGTGTTCACCCGCACCCTAAATGTGCGCTCCGCCATAAATTCGCGAAGAAAAAGGGGCAGCCGATCTCGAAGGCCCCAAGAGAACAGTGTGCGGAGGATGCCTGTCCTCCAACAGGTATCGTATGCTCTCTCCAGATCAAAAAATATTGCTACTGTTTGGCGTTTCCGGAGAAAATTGTTCATGATATAAGTGGAGAGAGCAACAAGATGGTCAACTGCAGAACGATGCTTTCGGAATCCGCATTGGGCAGGTGTTAAAAGACTTCGGGACTCCAGCCACCAAGCTAAACGGCAATTCACCATACGCTTCAAAACCTTACAGACACTACTCGTGAGAGAAATGGGGGCGATAGCTAGGGGGAGATGTTTGTCCTTTCCAGGTTTCGGAACAGGAACGACGATAGCTTCCCGCCATCGTCTGGGAAAAGTACTGTCGGTCCAAATTCGATTATAAAGGCGAAGGAGGTAACGCAGACTATGGGTTGATAAATGCAGCAACATTTGGACGTGGATACCATCCGGTCCTGGGGCGGAGGAGCGAGAAGAAGAGAGTGCATGTTGGAGTTCCCACATGGAGAAAACAGTATTGTAGCTTTCGCGATTTTGAGAGGAGAAAGCAAGATGTCGCAATTCCGCTGCACGTTTCTTCGGGAGAAACACTGGCGGGTAATTTGAAGAGCTCGAAATCTCAGCAAAGTGCTGACCCAATGAGTCAGAAATTGCGACGGGGTCCACTAATGTATCATGCGCGACGGTGAGCCCAGAGACCGGGGAGAAACTAGGCGCGCCTGAGAACCGTCGAAGCCGACTCCAAACTTCCGAGGAGGGAGTGAAGGTGTTAAATGAGCTAATAAAGAATTTCCAGCTTGCCTTCTTGCTATCGCGGATGACACGACGGCATCGCGCACGGAACTGCTTATAGCGGATACAGTTGGCCAAAGTAGGATGGTGGCGGAAAACGCGAAGAGCACATCGCCGCTCACGTATTGCGTCACGGCATGCCTCGTTCCACCAAGGAACTGGGGGGCGCCGGGGCAATTCGGAGGTGCGTGGTATTGAACGTTCCGCAGCTGTAAGAATAACGTCGGTAATATGTGTGACCTCATCGTCGACGCTGGGAAAGTGACTGTCATCGAACGTCGCTAGAGACGAAAAAAGTGTCCAATCGGCTTGGGCAAACTTCCAGAGTCGCGGGCGCATATATGGCAGTTGAGGCTGCAGTCTAAGGACACATGGAAAGTGGTCACTCGAGTGTGTATCATCAAGGGCGAACCATTCGAAGCGCCGAGCTAGTGGAACAGTACCGACCGCAAGGTCCAAATGAGATAAATTTGTCGTGAAGGCAGACAAAAATGTAGGGACCCCAGTGTTGAGGCAAACTAGATCCGCTTGGTGGAAGACGTCTAGCAATAGTGAGCCACGTGGACAAGGATGTGGAGATCCCCAAAGCGGGTGGTGGGCATTGAAGTCCCCAACCAGCAAACAGGGGGGTGGAAGCTGACCAAGAAGATGAAGGAGATCAGCTCGTGCCATTGGTGTGGACGATGGAATGTATACAGTACAAAGAGAGAATGTGTATCCAGAAAGGGAAAGACGGACAGCGACAGCTTGGAAGGAAGTGTTTAAGTGGATTGGGTGATAATGGAGAGTATCATGGAGAATAATCATGAGTCCTCCATGGGCTGGAGTGCCTTCAACAGAGGGGAGATCATATCGGACGCACTGAAAATGAGGGAGAACAAAGCGGTCATGGGGACGCAGCTTTGTTTCCTGAAGACAGAAGACGACCGGCGAGTAGGATCGTAAGAGGATCGACAATTCATCCCGACTGGCTCGAATGCCGCGGATATTCCAGTGGATAATGGACATAGGGTGAACAGAAAATGGAGGAATGTGACCAAGGTTGCTGTCAACTCAACGACTGCTCAGAGCTTGCGACCGACAGCATGGAATGGCATTCAGCCCAAGGCAGAAGATCCTGATCCATAGGTTGTTCAGGAGCAGCTCCTGCCACCAGCGATCGGCCGGTTGATCGGCCGCCAGCAGTGCGCCTCGGCGACACAGAAGACGGCCGAGGGCGATTTCCGCCAGGTGGTGCTGTAGATGAGACACGCCTTGGCGGAGGAGATGAACTGGGTTTCTTATTAGCCTTCTTGGAAATATGATGTTTAGATGAAGGAGGAACCGATGGTTGTGAAGTTGGGGTACGTAAAAAATCTTCACGAGTATGCTCTTTTTTTCGAAGTCTTGGTGTCTGACTTTTGGGCTCGAGATTTAGCAGAACCCGATGAAGGGTGAGACAGAGAGTGGGCCGGCGAAAGTGGTGAGGTTGAACGGGCGATCTTTGTGCTGGCCGATCTGACGACCGTGGCACTAAAGGTGAGGTCGCAAGTCTGCGTGGCCGCCTCCTTTGTTGGCCAAGGAGAAGCAAGGACAGTGCTGTATTTTCCAGTCTGAGGCACAGTGGGCTGTCGACTGGCGAATAATTTTCGAGCATCAAAGGTCGACACCTTTTCGTTCACTCTGATTTCCTGGATGAGCGTTTCGTCCTTAAAAACGGGGCAATCTCGACAGGAAGCAGCGTGGTCACCCATACAGTTGATGCAGCGAGGGGATGGAGGTGGACAAGCACCCTCATGGGCATCCTTGCCACACTTAACACATTTGGCCGGATTGGAACAGGACTGGGTGGTGTGACTGAACGGCTGACACCGATAGCAACGCGTAGGGTTTGGGATGTAAGGGCGAACAGAAATTCTCATAGCCCGCTTTGATTTTCGAAGGGAGTTGAACTCTGTCAAATGTCAAGAAGACAGTGCGGGTTGGAATGATGTTCGTGTCAACCCTTTTCATAACTCTATGAACAGCTGTTACGCCCTGGTCAGACAGGTAGTGCTGAATTTCTTCGTCAGACAATCCATCGAGGGAGCGTGTATAAACGACTCCACACGAGGAATTTAAAGTGCGGTGCACTTCAACCCGGACAGGGAAGGTGTGGAGCACTGAAGTACGCAGCAATTTTTGTGCTTGGAGGGCACTGACTGTTTCTAACAACAGGGTGCCATTCCGTAATCTGGAACAAGACTTTACAGGACCTGCAATTGCGTCGACACCTTTCTGAATAATGAAAGGGTTGACCGTGGAGAAGTCGTGACCTTCGTCAGACCGAGAAACAACAAGGAACTGTGGCAACGATGGAAGAACTGACTGTGGCTGAGACTCAGTGAACTTATGCTTGTGAGCAGACATAGTGGAAGGTGAGGAAACCATTGCAGAAGAATCCCCCATGATTACCGGCGTCTCCGATGGCGCGCTCCTCCCCTGTGGGGGCCCTCTCTGAGGGCACTCCCGCCTTAGGTGATTGTTCACACCTCAGGTCACTCCTCCCGACAAACAGATGGAGGGACCAATCGGCACTTTCAGAAGGTATCATTTCGGGTAATCACCCCTCCCTGGGCCTGGCCGTTACCAGGGGGTACATACGTGTCCTACCTGTCTACCCGGGGCAGGGAATTACGCGTTACCCCGTCACCGGCTACGCACAAAAATGCGTGGGTCGGCTTTCAGACACGCACAGGGAGGAAGAAAGAGAAAGGGAAAAACAAAGAAAGGGAAAGGAAAGAGGAGAGGTCTCAAACGCCGCAGCGGAGAAAAGGGTAAAGAGAAGAGGTAAGGAAAAGAGAAGGACAAAGGAAGGATTAAGACATACAAGCAGAGAAGGCGAAGAATGTGGTACATTTACGAGCGTCCGTCTCCGGACGTAGGCACAAACCATACTCCCAGAGGGGGAGAAGGGGAAGGAAAGAGCCAGAGGTGAGGGGAGGAGGGGCGAAGATGGGGGAGAGGGAAGCATGCGGAAAAGGAAGGTATGCAGCCCGGAAAGAAAGGAGGGCCACATTAGCTCGGGGTCCCGTGCTCGCTACGCATGTATCCACAAAAGAGTTGTGGGCCCCCTGAGGGGTTCTTTTGATTGTGTGAGTGTTTTGGAGAGACAGAAGTGATTGGAGGAAATACGGTAAGTGGGAATGTGATACTTTACTAAAACTATGTAAATGTAAGCGCGAAAAAGTAGTTGTGTATCATGTAAGTTGTCCGGGTGAGCTTGATTTTGTGAAGGGCAGCCAGAAGGGGCGTTGGTTATTAAATTTATTAGTAACTTCTTTTGTGGAAAGGGATTTTGTTTTCATTAAATTGCATATAGTTTCAGAATTACTAGACTTTTAGTCTAAATTACTTGTGGTAATATGATTGGCAGACATTAGAAATACCGTGAGTATAGAAGTGCTCGAGATGATCTGATTGCCTGCACAACGTACTAACCAATAGGAATTTAGTGTTTCCCGCGCGTCTGGGTAATGGTTTGTGCCTCAGATCTATGAGTCTAGATGGTCGCTCTGGAGCCGACTGCAGTGTTTGTGAGTGATTTATTTCACGAGATTTTTGCGTTTGAACATTTCAAGTCGTAAATAAACTCCGTGTGGCGTGTTTCGTGCAAATTACGAGATATTGCGGCGAGCATTTCTGTACAAGAAGTCTACTGAAAGGGCGTTTAAGGTATCCGGTCGGACGAAATATCTTCTGGCTGATTTTGGATAACTTGTTACAGTCAGTAACATTGCACAATTAGTGTAGCGATATTAAATAAGGACTTGATGGGCATTTTCTGCGTTTTGGAGACAATAAATCAATTAAAAGAAAATTTTAGGCATTTTGCAAACGAATCAAGCAAGAATCCCAAAGACTCGATAGTTCAAATAACTTTCAGCTACTGCCCATGGACTGAAGCTAAGTGGCGTTTGCGTGGTAGGTGTTTAGTCGAATTTTTCTCAATGCTGCTTTTGTCGACTAAACTAGTATCTACCATCGAGGAGTGAAGGGGGCAGACAACCTGAAGCTTATCCAGGTAGGTGGTCAGATAGTGTTAATGGAGAGTGAGAGTGAGAGAGAGAGAGAGAGAGAGAGAGAGAGAGAGAGAGAGAGAGAGAGACCCGCCCTGCTGCACAGCGTAACATTCGAATATGAAGTAAAGAAAAGCCTTCCTGCGTAATTTTACATCAGCATACTCAGTGTTTTGTACAATATCAGCAAAAAATTGTGTGACTCATTTTTCTACATTGAGCAAACTATCTAAGCTAACATTTATCAGGGAATGTTTGAGCAAATGCCGTTCTATAGCTTAACACGAATTCCACAGACGATATCTTTCATGCAAGATTGGGCACCACACTGGCAGGTGGTCCGCCCATTTTTAAAACATTTTCCACAGCCTTGGACATGGCACTGTGCTCTGCTCTTTGGACCTGACACATCTACACTTTTTCTGCACGGGGAGGGGGGAGAGGGGTGGAAGATGATCTGTATGCCCCTTCTTCGCCGAAAATAGTTCCAGAACTCAAAACGCCCGTTTCAAATGCACTTATGTTGGTGACTTCATACACACATCAAAAAAAAATTTTGCATCGCCCCCGTTCCCAGAACACCTGAAGATAGACGTTGACTGTGAATACTGTATCACAGACACTCCCTTTGACTGTTCAGAGATGTCACTAAACCCGCCCAAAGAAATATACAACCATGCATACGCAGCGCCTATTAGACGGAGGGGGTCTGATAGATGATCAGTTCCTGTCATTCCACCAGGAAGGAGGTACACAGGTCGTGTTGTCTGTGGTTCAACCATTCCTAGACGGCCAATACCGTGGTTCGATCGCGTCCGCATTGTTACTTGTGCAAGGAAGGGCTCTCAACAAGGAAAGTGTCCAGGCGCCTCTGAGTGAACCAAAGCTACGTTGTTCGGACATGGAGGAGATACAGAGAGAGGCTGGAACTGTCGATGACCTGCCTCGCTCAGGCCGCCCATGGGCTACTACTGCAGTGGATGACTGCTACCCATCGATTATGGCTCGGAGGAACCCTGACAGCAACGCCACCAACGTGAATAATTCTTGTCTTGCAGCCACGGGACATCGTGTTACGACTCAATCTGTGCGCAATAGGCTACATGAGGCGTAACTTCACCACCGACGTCCAAGGCGAGGTCCAACTTTGCAATCACGATACCATGTAGCACGGTACAGATGGGCCCAACAACATGCCGAATGGACCACTCAGGAATGGCATCATGTTTTCTTCACCAATGAATGTCAGTTATGACTTTAACCAAACGATCGTCGGAGACATGTTTGGATGGAACCCGGTCAGGCTGAACGTCTTAGGCAGACTATCCAGCGAGTGCAGCGAGGTGGATGTTCCTTGCTGTTTTGGGGTGGCATTATGTGGGGCCGACGTATGCCGCTGATGGTCAAGGAAGGCGCCATAACGGCTGTACGATACGTGAATGCCATCCTCCGATCGATAGTGCAACCATATCGGCAGCATATTGGCGAGGCATTTGTCTTCACGGACAATTCGGACTCCCACCGTGCACAGCTTGTGAATGACTTCCTTCAGGATAACGACCTCGCTCGACTAGAGTGGCCAGCATTTTCTCAAGACATGAACCCTATGGAAGATTCCTGGGATACATTGAAATCGGCTGTTTACGGAGGACGTCCCACTAACCACTCTGAGGGAGCTACGCCGAATCGCCGTTTAGGAGTGGGACAATCTGGACCACCAGTGCCTTGATGAACTTGTTGATAATATGCCATGACGAATACAGGCATGCATCAGTACAAAAGGACGTGCTACTGGGTATTAGAGATACCAGTGTGTACAGCAATCTGGACCACCACCTCTGTGGTCTCGCTGCGTGGTGGTACAACATACAGTGTGTGGTTTTCAAGAGCAATAAAAAGGGCGGAAATGATGTTTATGTTGATCTTTATTCCAATTTTCTGTACAGGTTCCGGAACTCACGGAACTGAGGTGATGCCAATTTTTTTGTGTGTTTATATGATTCAGAACGTATGGCGTAAAATGGATTATCGTTTTGATGTCCATGTGATTAAGAGGAAGCCCCTCTCGGCAGAGCGTAACGACCTGAGTGCTGACCGCCATGTAAAATCTGTGGCCACACCAGTTCGTGCATGCCAGTGTCAAGACGTCGCGCGTATGTCTGCAACTCTTTAGAACTGTGAACTCCATCCTGTGCGGCTTGTGGTCAATTTCTAAAGAATTCAATTTGGAAGTAATACAGCGTGTTGGGCGCACTGCAAAATAGTTTTACGAAGCCGCTTTCTGTGCTCAAGGAACATCTACGTGGTGCGTTTTTTCGCCCAAGTGCCTTCCAACAAAACTGTAGATAGTTGTGTTAGGCCAAAGATATCGAACTGGCGGTTTCCACGTGGGAAAGCTATGTGACAGTTACTGTTAATGTTCTCCTGCTGTTTTTGGGGGAGCTACAACATCATGTGGAAGCAAAGCCATGTCAACAACGAAATTTTCTCTGCTGAACAACAAAATTATCTTTCCCAGAATGAGAAAGTACCTCTGGATAGCTTAAAGTGTCGATTAGGTGGGATGTATATGTTCTATTTCTCAAAATTTCATTGGGTAATCACTGATCGGGCTTTCCCTTTGGTGGAGCGAAGTCTGCGCAGATTTTAGCAGGATACTCGGCAGTAGAGAGAGCTGTAACCTACGAGGCATTCCTGAGTCCTGTAACAGACGAGGCATTCCTGAGTCAAGAGCTCGAGGGAGACACTGACGGGAGGCGTGGATCTGCATTCGAGGGTCAGTTCTTCACTTCATGACTGACAGGCTGCTGCTCCCAGCCGGCCACAGCAGACGCACGTCTTGTCGCTCTCAGCCTTTCTCTGGTAAGAATAGCTCGCAGCTAAGACTGGCTAAGGCTACACGGGCGTTAACTATACTTTTGTGCGATAAATAACGCAAGAAATATGGACCTAACGTTGTGGTGTATGACATGGCTACACTATACAGAAATTAATGCACATTGTCGAAGGATGGGCGCGATCTCAAGATCGTGCTGCAGACGAACGGGCCTGGGCCCATTTTCTTGCGTAAAAAGACGCAAATGGTAGCTGCTAAACATGCATTAAATGACGCAACGTTGTGCCCAGTGGCTACTGTTGGACACGACTGCTGAGGGCTTTTCTACATTCGCCTTAGTAAGCATGGGTAGCCCGACACTCTCAATAAAATGCTTATAATGGAGGTTGAAGAATAATGTTTACATCAGGGATGGCCACCCCGCAGCCCGAAGCAAGTATCAATGCGGCCGAAGAAGTGACCGTCTAAAAAAGTGTGTAAAGTTACGATAAACTTATTTTCAATTTGAAACTCCCCGCACTCGTTAGTCCATCCCGGTCTTTTTTTCTTAGCGAGCATTATTATGTGTGGCCCAAAAATACTCTTCTACTCCACCAGTGTGGCCCAGGCGAGCTGAAAGGTTGGACACTCCTGATTTGTGTGTTTCCTGTGTATTTATGAGCTTTCCCTTGCGAAGCCGATCTACAGTTACGGATGCATCCACCACTGTTCTGTTTCCATCTGACAATACCGAAATAGTGGCTCAGTTTTGTCATGGTACTTAATTATTGACGCGCGTAATTTACTCCAGTTGGAGCACAATCGACCCTGCTTCAAAGAAAGCTATACATGCTGTAGCCGGCGTACTTCGAAACCTGCGTCATTCTCGCACAAAACGTTGCGTTAATTGCTGTAATTTCCGTAAAATTCCTGCGTTAAAGCCCTAGTAGTAGAGTAGCCTTAGCCTATCACAAGAGGAGAATGATCAGGTTTTCGTTTCTTTTCTTTTCACCATCGTTAGATAATGTCATTTGATATTACGTGTTACAGAGAGGGCTCATCCATGACAGTGGGTTTAGGTATTCACAAGTAAAACCAATATTTTGTTTCCTGGCACGATTGTAACAACGCGTCCAACAACGAAGATTTGCTGAGATGATTGGTCTCTTACTTATCCATTCCTTGCAGGCCTGTTTTAATACATTTAAGATGTAATTAAATTACCACGATGTTCACTACTTTTATTTCTATTTCTTGTTTTTGTAAATCATTAGTTTTCCTGTTGGTGTATGCACCCACAAAGAGAATCTAGACCAATACTATCAATTCAGAAGATAGATAACATACCCCAGTATTAATTTTCAATGATTTTCTACGAATCGACATCTAGAACTCATTTACAAGGACCTTTTCCTTTTTTAGTAGGCGATCTGTTGCGTGAAATTTGGTTATTCATCAGAGTTTATGGAAATAAATCTGTCTCCCTGTTGGAGATTACAGAAACGATCAAAAGTTTTGTCAGCTCGAGTCGGCGTCTTGCACTACTCACTAAACTGCCCTTCGGCATCTGTTAAAAATCTATACAGAGGGTGGTCAGAAACAGTCTGAAAAGCTTGTAAGGGTGTTGCAACGATAGTTGTGCTGAGAAATAATTGTTAAGAAAAAATTCGATTCGTTGCACGGTTCCCGAGTTAATCATCATTAAAGTTAACCAATCAGGTCTTCGTGGGTGCTAATTCAAGCGACATACCAGAGGTTGGTTGGTTTTAGGGTTTGATGGGGGCTAAACATCGAGGTCATCAGTCCCCTGTTCCAAACAGACATACTTGTAAAAGGCCTGTACACTAAAAGCGTAACCTCTGCACCCAGAGGGAGGGAACACCACGGGGTACAGAGCTAAAATGAACACCGCAGTAACACAAAATAGAGGATACTTAAAAGGAGCAGAGCAAATAGTTGACTGGAGTAAAACAGACTACAGTGGTTGATGGATCAGGTAATAGGTCAACCACTCAACTACATACGAAGAACCTCCAGCTGGAAAGCGTTGATAGAGGTACCAACACACCTTGTTACCATAAAAGACACTATTTTGGTATCCACGTCACAATTAAAGGTCGCTGGAGTGGGTGTAGCCTGAGAAATTATGCGAGAGCGCCCACACTAGAGTGAGTGATAAAACCCAGCTGCACGGATAAAGCGTAAAACTGAGTCAACTATAGAGGCATCGTCACCTAGAATTAAAGGAAGTGCAGCTGGTAAATTAAAGGACTGCCGCAAGGGAGCTAAAAGGGGGCAGTCCATCAGAAAGTGGACCACTGCCAGCCCTGCATCACAGCAACACTTGAGCGGGTTCTCACGGCGAAGGAGATAGCTGTGGGTCAACCGTGTATGTCCAATTCGGAGATAGAGAACTGAGTACCTACGCATGCTCCTCAAGGACGAGTTCCATACGGCCGTGGACGACTTTACCAGGCAGAGCTTATTTGGCGTGTTCAAGACAGACCATTCAGAGCTCCAGACATCGCGGACCTTGCGATATAGGGCTGACAGGAGGTCTCTTTCCACGAGACCAAGCTCCAGGGGTGGCGAAGTGGTGGCCTACTTGGCCAACCGATCAACACGTTCGTTTCAAGGAATGCCGATGTGGCCTGGGGTCGACACAAACGTCGCTGAACGACCACACTCGGCGAGAGAAAAAACAGCATCTTTAATACCACACACCAAAGGATCCCTAGAAAAACACTGGTCGAGTGCTTGCAATCCACTCGGAGTCACTGCATATGACAAATGACCCCCCAGGGCAGGAGGAAAGGTGAGCGAGTGCACGATAAAGAGAAACCATCTCCGCAGTGAAAACACTGCTCCCATAAGGAAGGGAATGCTGCTCAACGTAGTCACCGTGGATGAAAGCAAACCCAGTGCGTCCATCGACCACAGAACCATCAGTGTAGACTACATCCGCATCGCGAAACGAGGCAAGAAGAGCCATGAATTGTTGAAGACTGGCAGGTGGAACAGAGGACTTGGAGTCACAGGACAAATCCAAGCAAAGCCGCAAGCGAGGGAGGGACCAAGGAGGGGTAGAAGAAGAGGGCCGGAAGGATGGAAGAAGGGGAAAGGACTAGAGTGACGAGAGAAGGGAACGAACGCGGACCGCGATCGGGAGACCCGACCTAGGCCGCCGTCGTGGGGAGGGGAGTGCAGAAGATGGAAAAAGAAGCCTGCGGTTTGGGTGGTCGGGCGAGGCATGGACGCGGGCGATGTATGATGCAAGCAACTGTTGTCGGCGGAATCGTAGGGGAGGGATTCCAGCTTCTACAAGAAGGCTAGTCACCGGACTAGTGCAGATGGCACCTGTCGCCAGTCTGACGCCACAATGGAGAATCGGGTCGAGGATCTGCAATGTTGAAGGTGCTGCCGAGTCATACACCACACTCCTGTAGTCGAGATGGGACTGGACTAAGGCCTTATAGAGCTGTAGGAATGTTGTTCGTGTAGCCCCCCCCAAACTGTGTGGCTGGGGCAGCAAAGGTTGTTGAGGTGCCGCCAGCACCATTTTTTAAGCTCGCGAAGATGAGGTGTCCAAGTGAGCTGAGCATCAAACACCATGCCAAGAAAGCGATGCATCTCCTCAGTACGAAGGAGTTCATTGGCAAGGTAGAGCTCTGGATGGACCTTGACCGTTCGATGAC
This sequence comes from Schistocerca americana, assembly GCF_021461395.2. Classification (NCBI taxonomy): domain Eukaryota; kingdom Metazoa; phylum Arthropoda; class Insecta; order Orthoptera; family Acrididae; genus Schistocerca; species Schistocerca americana. The sequence goes on from NC_060120.1 coordinate 742,814,234, forward strand.
GACAGAAATGCATCACTCGGGTCTTAGAGGCTGAGAACTGAAAACCATGGTTGGATGCCAGAAAATATGCCTTAGGGATAGCTCCCTGCAGCCGCCATTCAGCGACACTGATGCTTGGGGAACTGTAATAAAGACAAAAGTCATCGGCATATAGAGAGGAACAGGCCGATGAGCCCACCACAGCTGCAAGACCATTAATCGCCACCAAAAGGAGGGGAACACAGAGAACCGAGCCCTGCGGGACACCGTTCTCCTGAATATGAGCAGAGCTAAAATAATTGCCAACTCTAACCCGAAAGGAGCGATTGGAGAGAAAATTCAGTAGAAAAATCTGAAGTGGACCCCGTAAGCCCCATTCGTGCAGCATAGCATGAATATGATGGCGCCAGGTGGTATCGTACGCCTTCCGAAGATCAAAGAAAACAGCAACTAGATGTTCTCGCCGGGTAAAAGCTGTACCAATAGCCGAGTCTAGCGAGACTAAATTGTCGATCGCTGAGCGGCCCTGACAGAATTCCCCCCGTTGCTGGGCCAGGAGGCCCCGAGCCTTGAGGATCCACATGAGCTGCCGACTCACCATCCATTCCAGGAGTTTGCACATAACGTTGGTAAGGCTGATAGGGTGATAGCTATTAACCACCAGCGGATCTGCACCAGGTTTCAGCACCAGGATGGTAACGTTATCCTGCCAATGAGCTGGGAAAACGCCCTCCGTACAGATGCGGTTAAACAGGGCGAGTAATTCACCCTGACAGTGCGCCGAGAGATGGCGAAGAAATTGGTTGTGAATTCGGTCTGGACCTGGAGAGTATCGGGGCAAGCTGTAAGGGCACTTTGGAACTCCCATTCACTAAACAGGGCATTGTATTGTTCCCAACGGTGCGCGTGCGAGACGACAAATGCATACGCTCAGCCTGCTCTTTAATGGCGTGGATTTCTGCACTGTAGCCCGCTTTCTTTTTTGTTATGGTTTTAGGGCGCAAAACTGCTACCGTCATTAACGCCCAGTCTGTGACTTAGGAAAAGGTAAAAAAAACAAAAAACTCTAGCCCGCTGTTGCGGAACTATGAGCGAAGCACTCTGCCAGATGTTCGGCGATGGCGATTTGGTCAGTAAAAAGTGTACCCTGAAGAGAAAGGCAAGGGACAGATGCATGAGGGCGAAAGCCAAAAATGCGCCGAATCCGCGACCACACCTGGGATGGGGAGGTGCGAGAACCTATGGTGGTAACATATCGTACCCAGCAGTCCTGTTTGCTCCGCCGGATTAACCGCTGAGCCAGGGCCCGCAGCCATTTAAAGGCAACCTGATTCTGTAGGGAAGGATGACGCCGGTGCCATTGCAGGGCTCGCCGGCGGTCCCAGATAGCTTCTGCAATCTCTGGTGTCCACCAAGGGACTGACTTACACCTTAGGGTACTTTAAGAACAGGGGACAGTTGCTGCGGCAGCAGAAACAATGGCCATAGTGACCTCGTCCACCGCCAAATCAATGTCACCATGAAGTGGAGCAATGGCCACAGTAGCTGAGGTGTAGGCTGCCCAATTAGCTCCACGGAATGACCATCGTGGCAGCTGGTCAGGGGGTTGGGATTGAAGAAGAGAAGCCACGATAGAAAAGTGGTCGCTACCACAGAGGTCATCGTGGTCCCTCCAACTGAGGTATGGAAGAAGACCTGGGCTACTAAGAGAGAGGTCAATGGCCTAGTATGTGCCGTGAGTCAAGCTAAAATATGTGGGAGCACCAATGTTAAGGAGGCAAATGTCCTGCTGTCCCAAGAGAGCCTCAACATTCCTACCCTGGCCCAACATCGGGGCCCCACACCATACGGGGTGGTGGACATTAATGTCCCCCAAAAGGAGGAATGGCGGGGGGAGCTGGGCGAACAAGGCAGCTAGGTCAGCAAGAGGGATAAGCCTTATCTGGGGGAAGGTAGAGGGAACAGATGGTAAGCTCCTTTCCTGCCCGGATTCTAACAGCCACAGCCTTGTGAGCCGTGTGAAGTGGCACTGGGGCACTAGGAACAGTGGCAAGAACATAGACACAGACACCCTGTCTTATTCTACGTGGTTCTTATAGTAAACCCGGTAGTCACAGAGGGAGGGGGTCTGCCGAACAGGAAACCAGGTTTCCTGTAGGGCCAGACAAGTGGCAAGGAAGCAGCACAAAAGCTGTTTCAACTCAGCAAGGTGGTGGAAAAAACCACGGCAATTCTATTGAAGGATAATGGTATCCGACTGTCAAGACATGAAAGAACCTGGGGGGGAAGGGTCACGCCTTAGAAGCGCTCGCCATCACCAATTGCGAAGTAGACTGATCTTCCATAGGAGCTGCAGGTCGAGCAACATCTAGCTGCCGAGTGGATGCTAGACGCTCCACATCATCTTCAGGTGCAGTGGTGAACTCCTTTTCTGTCTCTATGTCCTTCTTTTGCTTTTTCTTCCTTTTGGTAGAGTCCCATTCGCCCTTCGGTTTATCAGGCTGGGTGGGCTCTTCCGACCCAGTCTTATAGACCGAGGAAGACCTGGAAGCCCTACAGCCCTCAGGTGGTGGCTTTTTCAGCCACTGGCTGACATCTGGAGGGGCAGTAACCGTGGAAGGGAGGGCACCAAGCGATCCCGTCCGTGCGAGGGGAACCGGAGGAGGCGGGCACTTCTCCGACTCGAAGGTGGAGACTGAAGTCCCCAAAGAAGTAGGGTTTGTTACTCCTGATGTCGAAAACAGGGGAGCAACGGAAGAGGGTGTTCTCCCAACTACCAGAGGGGGGGGAGGGGGCAGGAATAAACTGCCAGGCCCACAAAAAGTGGCTGAGCTTGGGGGCTCATGGCCTGGGATGGCGAGATTGAAGCTGCTACAGCATACGTCGATGAAATGCGCACAGGGTGGAGTCGGTCGTACTTGTGTTTAGCCTCTGTGTAAGTGGGCCTGTCCAAGGTCTTATACTCCACAATCTTCCATTCTTTTTGATAAACCGCGCAGTCTGACAAGCAAGGTGAATGGTTCTGTCTGCAGTTGACACAAACGGGGCGGCGAACATGGGACGTTGGGATGGGAGGCACGTCCACAATTCCGACATATAGGGTTGGCGTCACATCTCGATGACATATGCCCAAACCTCCAGCACTTAAAGCAGCGCATGGGAGGAGGGACATAAGGCTTAACATCACATTGATATATCATCACTTTGACCTTCTCGGGCAGGGTGTCACCCTCGAAAGGCAAGATGAAGAAGCCAGGGGCGACCCTACGATCTTTAGGTCCCCTGAAGACACATCGTACAAAGTAGACAACACAGCGTTCCAGATTTGCACGGAGCACGTCGTCAGACTGCAACAACAGGCCACGATGAAAAATAAGTCCTTGAACTGTATTGAGGCACTTATGAGGCGTAATGAAGACTGCAACATCACTGAGTTTGTCACAAGCAAGCAATGCCCGTGACTGTGCTGGGGATGCTATCTGTATGAGGACTGCTCCAGACCTCAATTTAGACACGCCCTCAAATTCTCCAAACTTATCCTGTAAATTTTCCACAAAAAACAGGCTTTGTGGTCAGAAATGAGTCCCCATCTGTTCGGCTGCAAACCAGAAATCGAGGAGAATACATCTCACCAGGTAATTTAGACCGCCGTTCCTCCCCTGGTGTGGGCAGGGAAGGGAACGATTGGGGGTTATACTTTGAGGCATTGAACTTTCCTTTCTTCGAGACTTGTGCTTGCGCACTATTCGTATTTCTTTTCATGGTGGTCCCACGAGCAGCTAGGGAAAGGAATGGCCACCCAGACAGAGCCCCGCTTGCCTGGGTAAGCCTAATACAACCGGGGGGGGGGGGTGGCAGGTTACCCAGAGGTCGCCCACTAGCAACTGTTCTACCTCAACAGCCATGTGTCTCCTCGGCGTGCAGCACACCTTGAGACAGAGGTTTTTATAGAGGTTTATACCATCCTCGCGACCCAGGCAGTTAAGCCAAGATCCCCGGGCTCTGTACCGTACAACTTTCCACTGTTGCACCTTACGGTGGTCGTTGAAGCATGCTCAGAGCTTACGGTATTGAAAACTGGTGGCGCTTACTGGTCCCCAGCTCAGGGACTCCGGGGTCGCCAAGCCCGTACCCAGCAAATAAATGCTGAGCCCCCTGAGGGGCCTGCCAGAGGCGGTGTCGCCATGAATGTTCATCATTTGGTTTCCTCAAACCAAACAAACGTAGCTTTTTCCCACCTCGATAAATTTATCACTTTCGAGAAACTCACATTTTAACTGGTTGGTTGGTTGGTTTAAAAGGGGGGGAGGGTAAAAGGGAACGAACTGCGAGGTCATCGGTCCCTTTACCCAGTAGAACAATTACCCAAGGGAAAGAAAACAAAGAAGACATATGGCACAGTAACAGGAGAAAGGAGTAACCAGAAGAACGACAGAACAACAACAAACACTACAATGGGTAAAACAGGACAAGAAAACCACAGAGACACAAGAAACAGGGAGAAGATATTAAAAACACGAAAGGAGGGTACCATGGCTGACTGGCCATGAGAATAATAAAGGAGAAGCCAGCCACTCTACAACATATTAAAACCTCCACTATAAAACCTCTAGGGTGAAGGACACAGAGGGACAAAGGACATGTGCTAAAACTCAGGTAAAATGATAAAACCCACCCTCACGAGTAAAACGCAAAAATAAAGCTGCTGTTGAGGCACCGTCGCCAAACAGCGAAGGTAGTATGCTGGGAAAGTTAAAAGTTCGCCGCAGAGCGGCTACACGTGTGGAGTCCAGCAAGAGGTGGACAACTGTCATTTGGGAGCCACAGTGACACTGAGGTGGGTCCTCATGACGGGGGAGGTAACCATGTGAGAGACACGTATGACCAATGCGGAGCCAGGAAAGGACAACTGATTCCCTGCGAAGACCCCGCAGGGAAGACTTCCACTCGTTCGCAGTCTCCTTAATGACACATAGTTAGTAAAGCATACTGTTATGCCATTCCGTCTCCCAAAGTCGAAAAAACTTGCGGCTTAAGACAGAATGCAGGACAGTTTCAGAGATGCCTACCTCCAGAAGCGGTTTCCTCGTAGCCTGTTTGGCCGGCCTGTCAGCAAGTTCGTTGTCTGGGATTCTGATGTGTCCTGGGGTCCATAGAAACACCACTGAACAACTGGACCGTTCCAGGGCAGTGATGGACTCCTGGATGTCCGCTACCGAAGGATGGCAAGGGCGGCAGTGGTTGATAGCTTGTTAGCTGCTCAAGGAGTCAGAACATAGTAGAAACGACTCACCAGAACAGGAACGGATTACTGAAGTGCATGAGATATGGTCATAAGCTATGCAGTGAATACACTGCAGCCAGCGTGCAAGGAATGCTGTTCAGTACAGCCGCTGTGGACAAGGGTGAAGCCAACATTACCATTAGCCATAGGTATAAAAAACTTCAGAACCCCAGAACACGTCAAGAATCGAGAGGAAGTGACAGCTGAGAGCAACGGGGTTAACCGAGTCCTCAGGGGCATGCAAAAGGTCCAGTCAAAGCTTCAGCCAAGGTGTACACCATGGAGGTGTACTTGAATGGACCTAAGCGGAGGTGATAAAGGGAAGGACTCCAGTTCGGAGAGAAGGGATCACATGTGAACCGCAATCGTGAGACCTGAAATGGGCCACCCATTCAGGAGATGAACTGCCACGGGTGGGAAAAGGAGATGGTAATTTGGATGCTCAGGAGAACTACAAATGTGTGCCATATAACGGGAGAGCAGTTATGCGCGTCGGATCCGCAATGGAGGAACTCCAGCCGCCACTAGGACACTGGTCACTAGACTCGTACTAAAAGATTCCGTCGCTAGGTGAATGCGACAGTGATGCACTGGGTCGAGTAAACGCAATGCTGAGGGCGCCGCTGAACCACAAATCGGACTCCCATAGTCAAGGTGGGATTGAACAAGGGCTCTGTAGAGCTGTAGCAGCGTAGAGGGACCTGCACCCCAGTTGGTGTTGCTCAGGCAGCGGAGAGCATTGAGATGCTGCCAGCACTCTCGCTTAATCTGACAAAGGTGAGGTAGTCACGTCAATCCGGCGTCCAAAACCAGTCCTAAGAATCGATACAACTCTACTACAGTGAGTGGGTCGTCATTAAGATAAAATTCTGGTTCTGGATGAATGGTACGATGACAACAGAAGTGCATGAGACACGACTTTGCGGCAAAAAACTGGAAACTGTGGGCTACAGCCCATGACTGCGCCTTGTGAATGGATCCCTGTAGGCGCCACTCTTAACACCAGCACTGGTCGAGCAGAATGAAATGCAGAAGTTGTCTGCATACGGAGAAGCTGAGATGGACGGCCCTACAGGTGTTGCTAGACCATTAATGGCCACTAAAAATAGACACACACTCAATACAGAGCCCTGCGGGAGCCCATTCTCCTGGATATGGATGTTTTTTTTTTTGGTGGGGTTCAAGGGCGCTCAACTGCTGAGGTCATTAGCGCCCAGTCACTGTTGTTAGAGCACATGGAATCTAGTAAAACTCAAGGGGAGGGGGGGGGGGGACACCTGAAAGACCTGACAAAGATGTAGATAAAATAAATAAAAAGGTTAGATGTCTTTGGACAAGCCAGTCAAAGTTATAAAACGCAGAACACGAACAGCTGCTCGAGCATCATCAGCTAAAATATCCGGTAAAGTAGATGGCAGGGCCAGGACAACACGAGATTGACTAAAGCGGGGACACGACAATAAAACATGGCGCACTGTTAATGCCTGACCACAAGGGCACTGTGGGGCTGGGTCACCGGAGAGCAGGTAGCGGTGGCTAAACCGGCAATGCCCAATCCACAACCTGGTCAGAAGGACCTCTTCTCGCCGAGATGGTCGAGAGGAGGTTGTCCAAGCAGTTGAGAGCGGTTTTACTGCCCGGAGCTTGTTTCCTTGGAGGGATGACCAAGCATCCCACCACAACGACACAAGCCTCTTACAAACATCCCCACGAACGTCAGATGACGGGACACAACGGGAGGCTGGCCGAGGCAGGAGGACTGCAGCCTTGGCTGCAGCATCCGCAGCCCCATTCCCAGGCACTCCTACATGTCCGGGAACCCACAGAAAGCTGACAGGAGAACCATTATCAGCGAAAGAATGGAGGGACTGCTGTATCCATTGAACCAAGGGATGGACCGGATAGGGAGCTCCAAGGCTCTGAAGAGCACTGAGTGAGTCAGAGCAGAGTACATACGATGAATGGCGGTGGCGGCGGGCATACTGAACGGCCTGATGGAGAGCAAAAAGCTCGGCCGTAAAGCTGAAATATTGGTCGAGGAGCCGGTATTTAAAAGTGTCGGCCCCGACGACACAGGCACAGCCGACACCATCGTCAGTTTTGAAGCCATCGGTGTAAATAAAGGTGTGATCGGCAAGTCGAGCACGAAGTTCGACAAACCGTGAGCAATACACTGCAGCCGGAGTACCCTCCTTCGGGAGTGAGCTGAGGTCGAGATAAATACGAACCGGAGCCTGGAGCCAAGGTGGTGTCGGGCTCTCACCCTCTCTGAAGGTGGTAGGGAGGGCAAAATCCAATTGTCGAAGCAGGCGGCGGAAGCGGACTCCAGGGGGCAGCAGGGCAGACACATACAACCTGTACTGACGGTCGAGAGAATCGGCAAATAAGGACTGGTAAGAGGGGTGGTCGGGCATAGACAACCGCCGGCAGGCATACCGACACAGCAGTACGTCGCGCCGGTAGGTCAATGGTAATTCGGCAGCTTCAGCATAAAGACTCTCGACAGGACTAGTGTAGAAGGCTCCAGTCGCAAGACGTATCCCCTGATGGTGCATGGAGTTGAGACGGCATAAGAGGGATGGCCGAGCAGACGAGTAGACGAACCTCCCATAATCCAGCTTCGATCGGACTATGGACCGATACAAGCGAAGCAGGACAGTGCGATCCGCTCCCCAAGATGAACCACTAAGAACTCTGAGGACATTAAGGGAACGTGTAGAACGGGCCGCCAAATAAGAGACATGTGGAGACCAACACAGTTTCCTGTCCAACGTGAGCCCTAGAAACTTAGTTGTTTCCACGAATGGGAGAACAACGGGACCGAAATGTAAGGATGGCGGAAGGAACACTTTATATCGCCAAAAGTTGATACAAACCGTCTTCTCTTCAGAGAACCGGAAGCCATTTGCCACGCTCCATGAGTAGAGGCTGTCTAGACAACGCTGAAGGCAGCGCTCCAGGAGGCATGTTCTCTGGGCACTGCAGTAGATCGCGAAGTCATCGACAAAGAGAGAGCCCGAGACATTAGGTGGAATGCAATCCATAATTGGATTGATCGCGATGGCAAAAAGGGCTATGCTCAAGACGGAGCCCTGAGGCACTCCGTTCTCCTGGAGGAAGACGTCGGACAATACGGAACCCACACGTACCCTAAACTTTCGATCCGTTAAAAAGGAATCAATAAAAAGGGGCAGGCGACCGCGTAGGCCCCACCTGTGCATAGTGCAGAGGATACCTCCTCTCCAACAGGTATCATAAGCCTTCTCCAAGTCGAAGAACACGGCTACCGTTTGGTGCCTTCGCAAAAAGTTGTTCATGATGAATGTCGACAAGGTCACAAGGTGGTCAACAGCAGAGCGGCGGCGACGAAAGCCGCATTGGACATTAGCAAGTAGCCGTCGAGATTCAAGAATCCAGACTAACCGAGCATTAATCATGCGCTCCATCACCTTACAGACACAGCTTGTAAGAGAAATGGGGCGGTAACTAGAAGGAAGGTGTCTATCCTTCCCGGGTTTGGGTATAGAAACAACAACGGCGTCACGCCAACGCATGGGGACTTGACCTTCGGTCCAGACGCGATTGTAGGTACGAAGAAGGAAGCTTTTGCCCGCCGGAGAAAGGTGTGCCAGCATCTGAACGTGAATGGCATCTGGCCCCGGAGCAGAGGACCGGGACAATGCAAGCGCACGTTCGAGTTCCCGCATAGTAAAGGGGGCATTATAAGTTTCCAGATTCAGCGAGTGGAAGGAAGGTCGCCGAGCCTCTTCTGCCTCTTTCCTGGGAAGGAAGGCAGGTTGGTAATGGGCGGAGCTTGAAACCTCCGCGAAAAAGCGGCCAAAGGCGCTGGAGACATCCACAGGATCAACAAGGACCTCATTACCTGAGGTCAGGCCAGGTACCGAGGAGTGGGCCTTAATGCCCGACAGCCGGCGCAGGCTACCCCAAACGACGGAAGAGGGAGTAAAACTGTTAAAGGAGCTGGTGAAAGAGGCCCAACAAGCTTTTTTGCTGTCTTTGATGACTCTACGGCATTGCGCTCGGAGTCGTTTGTATCCAATACAATTCGCCAACGTAGGATGGCGGCGAAAGGTGCGTAAAGCACGTCGTCGAGCACGGATAGCGTCCCTACAAGCCTCGTTCCACCAGGGGACGGAAACGCGACGTGAAGAAGAAGTAGTACGAGGAATGGAACGTTCGGCAGCATTGATGATAACAGCCGTGAGGTATTCGACCTGACTGTCACAACTGAGAAAATCGTGGTCCGGAAAGGTCGCCAGGGAGGAGTGAAGTCCCCAGTCAGCTTTCAGTATGTTCCAGCTCGAAGGACGTGGGGATGGGGTGTGGTGCAGGAGACAAACGACACAGGGGAAGTGGTCGCTCGAATAGGTGTCAGAAAGGACATAGCACTCGAACCGACAGGCAAGAGTGGTAGAACAGATCGAGAGGTCCAAGTGGGAGTAGGTATGAGTAGAGTCCGAGAGGAAAGTCGGGGCACCAGTATTGAGGCAGACAAGATTGAGATGGTTGAAGACATCCGCCAAGAGTGAGCCTCTTTGACAGGATGCAGGAGAGCCCCAAAGGGGATGATGGGCATTGAAGTCTCCAAACAATAAAAACGGCGGGGGAAGCTGAACGATCAGGTGCATCATGTCAGCCCGACTAACAGCGGATGACGATGGAGTGTAGATGGTACAAACGGAAAAAGTAAAAGCAGAAAGAGTAATGCGGACAGCTATTGCTTGGAGTGGGGTGGTCAATGGGATGGGATGGTAATAGACATCGTCCCGAACGAGCAACATGACCCCACCATGAGCTGGGATACCGTCCACAGGGGTGAGGTCATACCGCTCCGAGGTATAGTGGGTAAAGGCAATACGGTCAGTCGGGCGCAACTTGGTTTCCTGGAGACCAAGGACGAGCGGACAGTGCAGGTGGAGGAGCAGTTGTAATTCCTCCCAATTAGATCGAATACCTCTTATGTTCCAATGAAAAAACGCCATCACTAGTCAAATAGTTGGGGGAACGAGACGGGGGAAGAGCTGGCCACCTCGACGGCCGCGGAGGGCCAGGTTGCGAGGGAACAACGCTACAACCGACGGGAGGTGGATCCGGTTCCATCGACTCGTCCCCAGCTGCGGCCGCTGTCCCTGGTTGTGTAGGAGGGGCAGCATCGTTTGCCGACGAAAGGCCAGCTGAGCGCCTGGCAGCAGAGCGTCCCGGCGAAACTGAGGACTGCCGGGAGCAGCGACTCACGGATGGAGCGTCAGACGAAACGCGCCGGGGTGGAGAGGGGGATAGAGACTACTTCTTGGAGGCCTTCTTGGAAGTCCAAGGAGGCACAGGAGTGGTGGGCTGGACCCGAAGAAGGTCCTCACGTGCGGGGTCCGTTTTGGAACGCCGGACCTCGGAAGCTGGGGTCCGGAACGTTTCCCCGATGGACGCCTGAGAAGAGGATCGCTTTTCAGGCGGCGGGGGGGAGGAGGAGGAAGGGTGGTCCCTGGGGCAGAGGGTTCGGGGGCCACGGGGGAGGAGGATTTGGAAGGGAAGGATTTGGGAGGCGGAGACAGAGCCCCCTGATGGGCGGTGGAGGCGAAGGGGGGACAGGATAGGGGTGAGGATACCGCGGAAGAAGTGGACACAACTGAGGCAAACGAAGTGGTCAAAGGCACGGGATGGAGGCGGTCATACTTCTTCCTGGCCTCAGAATAAGAGAGACGATCCAAAGTTTTGATTTCTTGTATCTTCTTCTCCTTCTGATATGCGGGGCAGACTGAGGATCTAGGCGAGTGGACGCCAGGACGATTAATGCACCGAGGTGGTGGGGTGCAAGTATGTTCTCCACGAAGAGGACGTCCACAATCGCCACAAAGGGGCTCAGCCTCACACCGTGACGACTTGTGCCCAAAGCACAAACACCTAAAACAGCGCGTAGGAGGCAGGACGTAAGGTCGCACGTCACACCGGTAGCACATCACCTTTACCTTCTCCGGGAGAACGTCCCCCTCGAAGGCGAGGATAAAGGCCCCGGTGTCGATGCGACGGTCTTTGGGGCCGCGCTGGACTCGCCGGACGAAATGCATGCGTTGGCGCTCCAGGTTGGCCCTGAGCTCCTCATCAGATTGTAGCAGGAGGTCACGATGAAAAATAACCCCCTGCGTCCTATTTAGTGCCAGATGTGGGACAATGGATACTGGGATGTCCCCTAGGCGGTCGCACGCCTGGAGTGCCGCCGACTGTGTGGCGGAGGTGGTCTTGATAAGGACGGACCCTGAACGCATCTTGCTGAGAGCCTCGATTTCCCTGAAGATGTCCTCAATGTGCTGAACAAAGAACATGGGCTTGGAGGTGGCGAATGTCCCCCATCGGTTCGAGAACAGACCAAATAGCGGGGGAAGTACTTCGCCCCAAGCTGGCGGGCCTGTCCCTCCTCCCATGGAGTGGCCAAGGGGGAAAGGGCAGGAGAACCAGAACTAGAAACGGCACCTTTTCTTTTGAAAGACTCGGCCGCAGAGCGACCTGATACGTGTTGACGTTTCATCTGCGAAACGTCCGCCCCGATACCACCCACTCCGACCAGGGGCTCTCCCCACGGGCGCCACGCAGCCGCAGCAAGGGCCACCTGGCAGGATGACCATTGCCGGGAGTCCTGATGCCCCAAGGAGACGGGCATCTACTCCTTGGCCGACGTGGGGAGGGTGCAGCTCAGGTATCGGCAGTACGATCCCTGTGTTGTCAGGGGGCTGAACCTAGAGGGTACATGACGACCCCACCACAATGGGCTGGCTACCGTGCTGGATTTCTGGTGCCATGGAAAGTCCATCATGATCGCTGGTGCAGATGGAGATGCACTATGGGCGTAACTTGGACAACCCATCAGGCGTTTAGGCCCAATTTGAGGAATAGTGGGTATGGTTACAACGCCGGTGCAACGCTGAGTGCCAAGGTCTTAGTGCACTTAGGACCAGTGGTACACCACGTAAGGTGTCCTTCCCCAAAAGGCTCGTACTTCGGTAGAATTTTGAAAAATGGAGGTCAAACCCCAAGGGGGACCATCACATGGAAGGCCGAAACGGTTGAAACTCCTTTTAGTCGCCTCGTACGGCAGGCAGAAATACCTTGGGCCTATTCTTACCCCGGACCCGCAGGGGGGAGATGGGAGGTGGGGCACATGGAGTATTGTAATGGGATGGACGTCCACAATCTCGACATGTGATGCTGGAAGTACAGCGGGAACACATATGGCCGAACTCCCAGCACTGCACTGGGGGAGGGATATATGGCTTGACATCACAGCAGTAGACCATCACCTTGACCTTCTCAGGTAATGTGTCACCCTTGAAGGCCAAGATGAAGGCACCAGTGGCACCCTATTATCCCTTGGACCCCGATGGACGCGCCGGACGAAATGAACTCCTTGTTGCTTTAAGTTGGTGCGCAGCTCATCGTCAGACTGCAGAAGATGGTCCGGGTGGAATAGAATACCCTGGACAATATTTAAGCTCGTTATGAGGCGCAATGATAATGTAAACATCCCCTATCTTCTCACAAGCGAGTAATGCCCGTGACTGGACAGAGGATGCAATTTCTATTAAAACTGACACTGACCACATTTTGGACAAGCCCTCCACTTCCCCAAACTAGTCTTCTAAATGCTCTGCAAAAAGCTAAGGCTTCATCGAGACAAAGGAGTCCCCATGAGCTCTCGTACATATGAAGTACCGGAGCGAGTAAGAGCTGCTGCCATCCTTAGCCCGGCATTCTTCCCATGGTGTGGCCAAGGAGGGGAACGATTTAGAATCATACTTCCTTGCACTGGACCGATGCCCTGATGCCACCCACTCAGACCAGGCGCCCTCCCCACAGGCGCCACCCAGCAGAAGCAAAGGCCACCTGGCAGGATGGACATTGCCAGGAGTTCTGATGCCCCAGTGTGACGGGCATCTGTTCCTTGACAAACGTGGGGAATTAACAGAGCACGCATCAGCAGAGCTATCCCTGTATTGTCAGGGGGCTACAAGCAACAGGGCACATGGTGGCTCCACCACAACGTACTGGCTACTGTGCTGGATGCGAGTTGCAAAGAATTCCATGGTCATTGTTGGCACAGAAAACGACACTGCATAGTGGGTGGAAGAAAACGCACCCAGGAAGGTGTCCTCACTCAAGAGATGAAGGATGAATAGAACTGCAATGCCACGACGAGAATGTGGGCTAAGGATCTCAATGCACAATGGACAATGGACACGATGCACCAAGGCGCCCTTCCCCAATTTGTTCACTCTTCGGGAAAATTTTGGAAAATGGAGGTCAAATCCTACAGGAGACCATCACAAAGGCCGAAAGGTGTGAGACTCCTTTTAGTCGCCTCTCTCGGGCCTATTCTAACAACCAGACCTGCAGGGGAATTTTAACTGGTAATGATCATTTCAACAAGTGGTAACTCACGGAATCACAGATGTCTGTACATTATAGCATTTTAGCTTGCGGAAGTGCATAAATTCACGCACACAACTCAAATAGCGCAACGTATCTACTTTTTTCATAATTATTAGCACAATTTCCCCTGCAAGACCCTTACAAACTTCTCAGACAACACTGCATAATCTTTCTTCTCCGTTAGTTTAAGGGATGTAATATAATAAGAACAAAGTATGTATTTATACTTCATTGCAGAATTAAGCTGCCTGTATGGGGGCTCTACTTTAATTTGTATTATTTTTATTTCAAAAGATTTTTTCCTTTGTATATTAAATTAATTGTAATGGATACAAATGTGGCAGCAATAATATTTGAGTCAACTATTCCTTCCACTACTAGTTATGCCATCTTAGCGAAATGTTATTCTTACGAAATTGTAAACAACTGAAATCATGTATAAAGTACCTCACCGTAAAGGAACGTGTGCTAATTCCAAAACAGGTTTTTGGATTTTGCGAGTGCAGTATTTTCGAAATTATGGAGAATTTAATATTATGAATAATAGTTTATTAGTATTAATCCAGCTGATGCATTTGGGTTACAGATGCCTGTGTAAAACAGTAACTTTTCTTCTCTAGTATTTGTTGGATGAACTTTGCTTTTGGAAACAGTGATTTGAGTGTATTTGAATATTCCAGGGTATCTTCTTCAGTAAATACATGACACACTTGTTTTGGAATTAGCCAAATGAGAAGATCCCCGCAATACCAATTATCCTGTTATCTCAAGTTCTTATTGAGTCTCCATTCACGGTGGCAATATATCGTCTGATGAATTTGACTGGTTTCAACATTCGAGATGTGGATTTTTCACAAGAATCGTAATACAGTTTCAGATGGGTTGGAGGGAATCAGCCAACAATGAGCAATGTTGTGCTTTTATAAACATGTATTATGCATAAAAAATACTATTTACGTAATATCAGTTAGGTTAGTCAATCTGTTACTGGGTTAAGCGATCGACTTTTCCCCATTACATCGTTAATTGATTATGAACTATTACACAGACACGCGAAAATGGTTATACAGGTAGTTTAACGTCCCACTGATATCTACCCTTAACAGGCGGAGAACATGGTCTGAATGGACACAGATGGCCAGGGAAATCGGGTGTGGTTTAGTTGAATGGAGCCTGCGGTATTCGCCTTATGTTATCCATGGAAATTTTAGAGAATTTGGCTACGATGGCCAATAGACGAGTTCTGTATTATAACATTTACATCCGACAGTTTGCGGAATACTAAAATCTAATTTCGGAAAAAAAAAGTTTTCGCTGTCTGCTTTACAAGTCAGAGTACGATAACGCTGCAACTGCGATAAATGACAAAAGCCAAGACACTAACGTGGCAGCGAGAAGTGTGAACAGCTTTCCCATAGCAGTACTGTATTTACACTGGCGAATCGCTGAGCCGTGTTTAGAAGCTGATGAGCGATAACGCGATTAAGATCTCTGCTTTGCTTTTGTTTACTAGCACCCAGGATGTATGTCGGAAGTTTCACTGGTGAAATATTTGCGAGGCTTACACTGCCACACCAGGAAGACAACTCATAATTAGGTCAGTTTTTGGGCAACTTTTGGAATGAAGTGAGAGGGAAGGCGAATAAACCGATAAAATTTTTTTCACGGTAGTAAATAATTAAGCACTTTTGAATTCCGACAAAGGTAAGTTCGCAGCCCATTCATTTGGTTTTCCGACTTGAGTTTTCTTAAGTGTGAGTTTTTTTCACTAAGATAATGTACAATATCTTATGTAAGTTGTTACACTGTCGGACGCAGCTACAGAATTTTGTACTTCCGCGGCCAGAGTTCTCCAGGTAGATTGCATTATACCAAGGGAAAGTCCAACAGTTCGCACTTGTGACAACCCAATCAACCCAATGCTGAAATATTATTTAACAGTCTGTTACCTTACAATAACATTATGGATTTATAATCACCGTCAACCAGTTCTTGTAACATAGTAGAACCCCCCCCCTCAATAGCAAAAATGGTATCAGCCCCTCCAACCTATTGTTACTAATAAAAATAGTAATTGATAATTTTTCTTATTATGTTTACCAAACGCAATTTAAAAGTATTTTATCTTTATCAAGTTTTCATTCATTCAAAAACTATGAAATGAACATTAATTACAATTCAGCAAACAAGAATGACCCTGTGTGGGGTTGCTGGTCCCCCATCATGCGCCTCCCCAAGTTGCAGATAGGGAACGTCCTCCAGATTTGGAGGGTGCCAGAGAAATAAAATACCTGGGGCGGACCCAAACCAGCAGGTATGAGGGCGAATGGCTTGTAAGAAAGGCAGAGGAACCCCCAACCATCAGTTGCTGCGTTGTAATCAGTAGAGGGATCTACAAAGGCTAAGGATGTTCCCCTGAAAATGGAACCAGCTACCTGGCGAGCTCTAAGAGGCAACTCCTTTAAATGGTTTTGCGGAAATTTAACAATCTCTCCCTATAAAAATCACTTGTTGCTAATGCTAACAAAGGAATAAGCCAGACAGATATTTTGATGAAGACCCCAGCAAACAAAAAACGGATAAAAGATATGTGCATACGGATGAAAGATATTACATAGGAACATGGAATGAGCAGAGCCTATACCAAGCTGGAGCCCTATGGCAGCTGCTAACGCAAGAAACAACTGCAGTATAAAACTATTGGCTCTCCAGGAAATTACGTGAAAGTGATATAGGGGCTCAGAAAATTTCACAATTTTCTACAGAGGCGGGAGGACGAAAACCTTTGGTACAGGTTTTGTGGTCGCTAAAGGACTGAAACGTACTGTACTGCACTTCGAACCAACCATGAACGGATGTCCATATTAAGATCAACGGGAAAATTTTTTCAACATAGTTATAAATGTACATGCACCCACTGAGGAGGCAGATGAACACAAGGATGAGTTTTATAGTAAGGTAGAGCAGTTGTATGATCAGGCTCCTAAACATGTTAAGATCTTAATAGGAGACTTGAATGCAAAATTAGGAAAAGAAGAGCCTTATCAGCCAACTATAGGAAGACATAGCCTCCATGAAATACCAAATGACAATGGAATTAGGATTGTAAATTATGCTACAAGTAAAAACATGACTGTCAGCAGTACATGTTTCCCACACAAAGAGATACATACAGAAACATGCGTGTCAGCAAACGGACAAACTAGAAATCAGATAGACCGTATATTGATTGACCAGAGGCACGGACCAGACATCATGGATGTTAGGAGCCAACATGGAGCTGACTGCAATTAAGACCATCATCTAGTAAAAATAACGTACAGGCAAAGGATCTCACTATTGAGTAAACAAAAGGGCTACAAACAAAAGAGTTTTGACATTAAGAAACTAAAGTCATAAGAAATACGGAGAACATATCAGACGAAAATAGAAGATGGGATTAAGAGCGATATCGACACTGCAAAGGAGCACATAGAAATAATGTGTAAACAATGTAAGACTGCAATCCTCGGGGCAGCTGGGGAGGTTTTTGGACATGTACGGGCTCAAAGGAAGGCAAATTGGTTTGATGAATGTATGAGAAGAATTGAGGAGTGTAACATAGCACGAAAAATTATTTCAGAGAAGAACTAGAGAAAATCTGAATAAATATAATGAAAAGCGCCGTGTAGCTAAGAAGGTTTGCAGAAAGAAGAAAGGGGCAATAGAAAATAAAAAATTGGAAGACACTTCACAACTAGGAGAAGAGAAGCAAGTACGTGAAATTTACCAACAGATGATACTTTGCCACACTACCCATGCTTCGGAGCTCACTTCTATCACGAAAATCTAAAATCCTCATTTACAAAACAATTTTAAGACCAGTTATGTGTGGTGCCGAGAAATGGCCCATGACTGCAAATGAGGAAAGGATCATTAGCATTTGGGAGAGGAAGGTTCTGCGTAAAATATATGGCCCAATATAGGATCAAGAAGATTGGCACATCCGAACGAATGCAGAATTAGAACAACTTTAAGAACCTGACATTGTCGCTACCATTAAAATAAGAAGACTGCGATGGGCAGGACACGCGGTCAGAATGGAAGAAGATAGAGTATGTAAGAAGATTTTTTATGGCAAGGCTGGAGGCAGACGACGGAAGGGTCGTCCCAGAAAGAGATGGGTGGATGGAGTTGAAGACAGGAAAAAGCTGGGTGTCCGAGGATGGAGACAAAGCCATGGACCGGATAGAATGGCAGGATATTGTGATGCAGGCCAAGGCCCTTCAAGGGCTACAGAGCCTAATAGTAGTAGTAGTAGTAGTAGTAGAAGAAACAAGATTTACAAGTAAAAATTTAAATTAAAAAGTTCGGTGTGATGGGTGAGCTTGCTTTTCAGAACAAAGTTTCTCAAGGCTTGGAGGAATAGCAGAAAGAGTCGCTCTTAAGTTCTTTATTTACATTTAGCTTTGAACGGTAGTTCGACTTTATGGCTGACAAAGCTGAAAACCCAGTCTCGCACAAGTACGTTGTTGCAAAAGGAATCAGGATCTTCATTGCATTTTGGCTTCGCGTTAGACTCCAACAAAGACATTTCATTAAATTTACTCATCAGTGAAGTATCACGAGTTCAATAAGTTGTTCTTCCTCTTCTATATTTAGAAACAGATGCTCCAGGAGCACTTATGAATGGATTTTTAATCCAACTAAATTTATCAAAATCGTTGCTGAAATATTTCTGGAAGTAAACTTTAATGTTCCAAGATGAGGAACGCAAGCTTTTATCGCTATTGGAAGTATCGGATTATCTGTATCCTCTAACACACTATAGAAGGGAACGTATCTAGTATGCCACTCTCCATTCGGTTTTGCCACAGCTCTAATTTCTTTATTAACGCCTTCACCTTTTCATTCCAAGATAGTACAGTTGTCTGATTACCTTGAAGTGAAGTGTTAAGAATAGAGTATTTGGTTTCTCAAGAATATCGGTGTGGTAATCCATTTTAAATAAAAAATCTGTTGTTGAAACTGTCTGCCAAAGAGTGACTTCTCTCCTTTTTAAAAAAAGGAAAAAACAATATCTCATTCCCCAGTACAAACGTTCTTTTCTATACTTTACCCCTTGAAAGCCATTGAGCATTACTAAAAATAAGAGCAAATGTGTTGAGCGCCTATCTCCTCACATAGCACTTTAAAAAGCCCCTAATTTATAGATTTTGCCTTAGTAATATTAACTGTTTTTGTATAGCCGTGTGGACTAAGTTGTTTAGCGGCCAGAGCCTCCCGATGTGTCATGCAGTGAGTCAATACAACATCAGGAACTACAGCTTTAACTTTAGTTTGCAAACCATCATGAATTCCACACACTGAGCGAGCTCCGTCTGTGCGAACTCCAATGCACCTATTTTGCAATATAACGTTTTGATTGAAAAAGTATTGAGCATGTCAAAATGACTCGGCTGTAGCTGTTTTCAGTATCGACTGACAGAAAAGAAATGCCCCTGCTCGAGTAAATCGTCAGAAATGTCAAATTCTTTTACGCACACTGTCACTATAGACGGGAATACTTTTAAATTGTTGAGCAAATTAGTCACCAACATTGTTTATACTATGTGGATCGCTGCTGGTAAAACCAGAGTTTCTGCAACCTTGTGTGGTTTCTTGCATTTAGCGATTCTTTGAGAAGTCTTAAGAGGCTAAAAGGGCCTTAGACGTCACATTCATCGTTCTAGCAAAGTTCTTCTGGATAGATCGTAAAACATTTAGTTTCCCGACAAAAAAATCTTTTGGTTTTTGCATTAATTCGGGATGTTTGGTTTCAAGATGTCTCTTTAACTTGTTATGTTTCATGCTATCAGCAGCTAAACTCAAACTACACACTGCCAATGTTCTTCACCATTGGTTGTAGTTGTCGTGAAGCCTAGCAATAAACAGTTCTCATCATACCTTCTCGTTTTCGCCTTTGGATTATCTCCCTCCCCTCCGCCAGTTGATGGACCACTGCTGTATTGCCCTTTGTCACTAATCGGGAACCTCTTCATACTGCAGTCAAGTCTTCCTCGCAAAGTCTACAATTATAAGACCATAATTGTAGTCGTCACTACAAGTATGCGTTGAGATACACGAGCCAAACCTTGCACTGCACGGGATAGTTACGGAAACAGCAACGGCGCAGGCGACAAAGGGTATTCCGCCGACTAGCCCAGGAAGCATCGCCACCTAGGAATACAGCCTACTCAGCTCGCGTGTGTAGGCTTTGTTCCTAGGTGGCGTAGAAGGAATTCGCGCAGCTCGACCGATAAATGAATGTCGTGTGACTAGGACCTTCCGTCGGGTAGACCGTTCGCCTGGTGCAAGTCTTCCGATATGAAACCACTTCACCGACTTGCGCGTCAATGGGGATGAAATAATGATGATTAGGACAACACAACCCCCAGTCCCTGAACGGAGAAAATCTCCCATCCACCCGGGAATCGAACCCGGGCCCTTAGGGCTGACATTCTGTCGCGCTGACCACTCAGTTACCAGGGGCGAACAGCTCGTCCGATCATTTCAAACAATGCTGAAAATGCGACAGCGGTTTCACTGTCATCGACCACGGCTGGCGTTAACACCGACGTAGGGCTAAATACAAACCAAGTCAGTGGCATGTCGTTTGGAAAAAGATAAACCTAATTGTTACAATATATATTGTTTTCCCTAACAAAAGACGCCCCCTTGCACGCCATTCGCATCCCCCCCCCCCCCCCTCCCCAGGTCGTGCCACCACAGTTTGACAACCACTACAGTAGAACACTTTGTAGTTTCTGAATGTTTTCGGGAAATAATTACAGTATGTTTTCCATCTACGCTTCCTGATCAGTGAACCGCCAATATTGTACTGCAGTAGTCGCCCACTATTCTCTGAATTCTGCGTCTGCAAATTTTACTTCTGTCAAGCTCCCCAAATATTTGTAGTAGAGATGGGCAAACAAACACGTAACTGTTTCGAAAAAAATGAAACAGTACAATGTAATGTTTCGATACGCTGTTACGAAACAGTGAAACAGTTTGTTTAGTAATCTAATAAACCTACACATTTTATCATCTTGAATGTCTACTGTATAAGTATGTCCATATAAACACAAATGAGGAGCGACAGCGCTAATCATATTGCAGAAAGTACGAAACTATCACTTAGGCGTATAGGCATTTCGTATTTCCTGCAGCAAATGCACTGCTTTCGTGTCGTGTGACTTTCATACGTTTCAACTGGCTGAAGACAGTCATAGCTGAAGACAGAAGAACCACCACGAACGGAACTGGAGGAGGGAGCAAACTGCAGAAACTACGGACGTGCTACTGGGATTCCCACATTCCGTTAGTACGGGTAATATACCCATCCTGCTAATTTCCATGCACACAAAGGGAATCATTGTGGATAATAGGCACATTGACCCACAGATAATTCGAATAAATAACAAAATATAACAGAAAAAAATTTTGTCTTTCAAGGTGTTTCGAACCATTACTATAAATTCACCATGCTCCCCAGCCCTTCCCGTTCACCATTACACTATAAGTGATATGTCAAATAGATTGCTTGCAATTATACCTACGTCAGATTTATGTATGTGTCTAATAACTGTCACTCTACGCCTTCTTTATTCAAAATGTTGTAGGTTTACTTGTGTTTCTTAATATGATTACTGTACATGAACAGAGAAGCGTATCCAGAATGAGATTTTCACTCTGCTGCGGAGTGTGCGCTGATATGAAACTTCCTGGCAGATTAAAACTGTGTGCCCGACCGAGACTCGAACTCGGGACCTTTGCCTTTCGCGGGCAAGTGCTCTACCATCTGAGCTACCGAAGCACTACTCACACCCGGTACTCACAGCTTTACTTCTGCCAGTTCGAGTCTCGGTCGGGCACACAGTTTTAATCTGCCAGGAAGTTTCAGAGAAGCGTATGTTATAAAAAACGTGTAATTTAAATGAATGATTTTCACATATTTACTATTTTGGATGTGAATAGTATGCGTTGTTTTATTGTTTGGTTAGTGTTTATAAAGCAGATGTTACGCCATTTCGGAATAGGACAGTCAGCTAGAAACGAAGCTTTATTTTCGGATACCTTAAGCTTCATGCTATTGCCTGTCAAAAAGATTTCGACACTCTTGAAAGTGTTTCATGAAGTGGTATGTTGTGTTTCAGTACCTGTGCCGGCCCGAATCTCGTCCGACACAGAGCGGAATGAAACATCACTGTTTCGATACAATTAGTCCGTTCCAAGCACAGGTGGACTGTAACAGCCTTATTTTGAAACAACGATACAGTTTCTGTGTCTGGCTCAAGATCGAATCTGGTCCGGTTATCCGAGACAGGGGCGGAATGAAACACCACTGTTTCGAAACAGTGAACCACAGCCGTTCCGAAACACTGAAACAGTTCCACGTATCGATACACTGTATCGAAACATAGAAACAGTGGCCAAGTCTAATTTGTAGCTACCTCTTGTGTTTTTCGTTATACTACCTCCGACAGCAAAAGATGCAAGTCTGGTAAAACTGGCCAGTACACACGTCTGAATAAATCTGATTTCAGTAAAGCACTTATTTTAATTTTTATGGTTTGCAGAGTGCTTTTCATGTGTTAACCGCACGTCAGTTCCCTCTTTAGCAACTGCAGTGCGAAATAAATGGAAAAACGCTTGCGTTATAAATTTATGACTACCTTGGCTACCACTGTGACAGTCCGAAGCCAAACGAATACACCACTCAACACCCCGCTCCACGCTGTTATCAATGCTCCGTCACGAACGCGTCATAAAAGCTGAGAACCACTCTTTGGATTAGTCGCTGCCTTCTTCACCGCTCTTATCGCTTATCAAAGCTACAACATAAACGCAGCCTTAGTCCTGAATCTATTTTATTAGCTTGCTCAGATGTTTTCCTTGTTCACGAATTGTGTCTTTCTTAAATGTTACGACTACATTCGAAGCTTATCACACGAATATGGAACACGCGCATTAGGGGAAAAAATTGATCAGTTGTATTCCAAGATTTCAGAGACTCGAAAATGACTAGAAAGCATATGAAGACATTCCTATTCCTGGGCATCGAATTAGTGTTTTTTCAGCGGCTATTGTAAGTTGTCAACATAGAATATGGTGTTGCCGATCAGTTCGATTCTACTAATTAACGAAATAAACTGGCATTTATTTTTCCCCATTAATGAAGATAAAATGTGTGTCTTCAAATAAAGGAAATTAAGAACTTCCTTGTGGGTACCTTTGCAGAGATTTTCTTTCCCCTCCTACAAATTTACTTCGTCCACTTTCAAAATGTTCAAATGTGTGTGAAATCTTATGGGACTTCTACTGTTAAGGTCATCAGTCCGTAAACTTACACACTACTTAACCTAAATTATCCTAAGGACAAACACACACACCCATGCCCGAGGGAGGACTCGAACCTCCGCCGGGACCAGCCGCACAGTCCACAACTGCAGCGCCCAAGACCGCTCGGCTAATCCCGCGCGGCCGTCCACTTTCCCAATATCTTAAAATTCAAGTCGCAACCTGATAACCTGATCAAGGCTCAAGGACTTCAGATTATTTACATGGAGCAAATTTCGGCTGTGGGAACTGGACTCCAGCAATCAAGTCTGCACTTCCAAAATTGTTATAGCAGTTTAAGATAATTCTCATTATTTCGTATCATTTGCACATTTTAATTATATTACTTGTTTCGGTGTCTCTGGATCGCGATCTTCATCTCTAAGTAGCTGCATCAGTAGCCAGTCTCGTCCATTAAGAATCACGCATCAGAGTCACTCACTTCTGGTTCAAAGTAGACATAAGGAGTTCACGACGCAGCTGCGTAGATCTCAAGATGACGTGTTGAGAGACAATGTAATTAAAAATGTGAAATTGAGGCGGAACAACAAATGACTATCTTAAATATCTACACAGTTACTGAATCTCTCAAGAGGATTATGTAGACTATAGTCTTAAACCGTTTACATCAAAGACTACAAGTGGTATTTGGAAATGTCCTGCGAAAACGGGATTTGGAATCCCAAGCATACATGTTTAGTGGTGGTGACCACACACTATACTACAGGCGCGCGCATATCCAAGAATGTAAAAATCCTCCAAGCCTCCCACACGATGCAATAAGGTAAAGGAGAAAACTGGAAACTCTGGTACAGTATTAGTCGACGACTGAAGAATAGGGAAAAAGGGTAAACTTTAAGATATAAAGCTGGTTCATGTAAAATTTTATTTCCGCATTAACTTAAGTGAACCGTTATCCAACATTAGCATAATGATGAGTGCAAAGCCCAACCCGAACCTGTTTATTCTCTCTCTTGACAAATGAAAAATACGAGGAGCTAAGAGAAGTTAAAAACCCAGACGAAAACTCGACAGTCACATTGATATTTTTCGCGATAGGGTTTTGTAATTCCTGAAGCCTACCATTTACCGTTGCAGTCCTGAAAAATATCCCAGTGGTTGTTGCACTTTCATGACATTACGATAATTACAACTATCTTCCACTTTTTTCTTTTCAGAAAATTAGTCCTGAAGTTTATTTAGTTAATTTTGTTGGCGATTACCTGATTACAAGTTAATTCAGAGTATACTACACTGCCTCAGTTTATGCTTACAGCCACACGCGTATTTTATTCGCCACAAACGTGATTGCCTTTAATATTCTCTGTACTAAAACATTTCAGCAAATCAGGACTGATCTGTTTGGAATAGATTGACATACTGTCGCTGCGAAAGTTGTATGTAAACCGATCCTTGCACGTGCAAGCCTGCACAAATTGGACAAGGCGTCAATACTTGGATCACTAAATCTTTAAAGTATCCAGCCACTTAAAAAGATAAAATGCTTCCCCGAACTTTCATCACAAAACGCTGAAGTATGCTGCCGAAGTTAGTCCACCCCCTTGCAGTTTATGTGCTATATACGTGAAGAATATGTTCCAAATTATTCTGAAATTTATGTATTATGTAACAGAGCTTTTAGGAATTTACTTAAGATTTTAGTGTGCAATTAAAAGTGCGTTAACTGTGCCGCAAACTTAGACATCGGGCCACACAACAGATATTATCTTTCTATAAACCTCCTTTCATTAACATTAGTTGGCTTCGCGCCAACACTCAACCTAATTACCACCTCCAAATCATAGACTTTAACTACCGTAAGTTCCAGTTTCACCAAAACCAGGATTACAACGGGGCCACTGTCACACTTTAGCGAAGTATGCTTATGCTACATGATTGCACATCCAAGCTTGACAACTTGGGACAAGGCGTGGGAGCGATCTTAAAGACGCAGAGTTCACAGCAGAAAGAAAGACTTCCTGTGAACAATATCAAATTACTAGAAGAAATCAAGTACCGGTATATAATGCGGATTGCGGTATATGCCAATACACATTTCGGGCTTTCACCCATTTTGAATTTGCGTAATACGTTAATACCTCAATACTGCTTTTAACGAGTGCATTTTGATTGCTGCGGCTGCCCTGTGCAAACAATTTCTTTAGCTACTAAGTTATGCGAGTTTTCTATTTATTTTTACTTATTAGTTGGGACAAATATGTAAAGCACGCTCAGAGGGTGTCACTGCAAGATAATTTGTAGTATTTATCACTCACTCATCGCTTGATTGATAGAAACAGTGCGATACAAGTAGACTTGTTATCTTCATTAATACTTTTTCCTCTCAATTTCATATGTCCCGCTGAACAACTGCTCGAAAGAAGAGCAACGTTCCTGTGAATATTTACAAGTAGCACATTACAGAGTAATTCTAACATTAAAGAAACGGGGTGCCAGGCCAAGACAACAGTCGGCAGAAGTTCACCCAAGAGTACTCGAACAGTGTTTACGCTGGCGTAAAGCACCACTTGCCACCCACATATTCCTGCATTGTTGACAAGTTACTTCCTACATTGTTGATGAGAATTAGTATTTTCTCCTGTGCTATAATGCTATTCGCCACGTATCTTACAATGCAGCTCTTGCCCTTTATATGCAGAACAAACGCTTTCGGTTTCACTGATACAGTGCAGCATTCGCCGTGTGGGCGACTTAAGTGTTTCTGTTTATATCTGAAGTTGCAAGGACTGGTTACAACTTACAAATTCAGAGAATACGGAAATACAGAAGCGTCCGATCTTACCCGTCAGCTTTGACCCATGACGTCACAAATATGGCGGAAACGACCATAAACGACAATTCCAATATGGCGGATATAAAAACATCGCATACGTATCATAAACACTAAAATACACAGGTTTCACAAAAAGCCTAATGACTAACGGGACAAGCGTGGGAAATTGGGGGTTTTTGGGTGGGGAGAAACTAAATATACACAAATGTAGCCACCGACCGCCATACAAAACCACGCAAAACGACGAAAAAAAATCAACATCACGAAACTGACCAAATACCAAAAAACACATTCTTATCCAGAATCAGACACTTCCCTTGACCTACATAGATCTACAGTAACTCCCGATCCCATAAATTAGGATCGAACACTTCCCTTGACCTATATAGCTCAACAGAATCTCCCGATCCCATCCACCAATACAAAAATAAAAAAAAACACAATCACACAAAACCGTTAACTCACTAATACAAATTCCGCTTCAAAACCACGAACACAGCACTCACCACTGAGCAACAGCAAACTGACCCCAACAAACCAAACAAACGTAAACCATGAACACACCACCAGAGGGCACGACAAACACCCCCACGACATCTACAAACACGCCACAATCACAAACCAAACTCCGCGCCGTAATGACGTCACACACCACAACACGCTTACGTCACGGGTCAAAGCCGACGAGTAAGATCGGAGTTGAATTCACAGATAACATTGCTGACCTAATAACTTGATACATGCCTATGACTAAAAAATAGCTTGATATTATGTGTAATGTATATTAAGCATTTTTCGTCATATAGAGGCAGATATCAAATTTTAAGATTAGTAATATTATCTGTGAACACATGTGACCTCAAGTAGTTTCTGTATGTGTAACATTTTAACTTCTGTCCTTTCAACCGTTGACTCACGAGGTAAGGTCTCTCAGACGGCGCGAAAAAACTTTCTCCACGGTCAGTTCTGCCGGTATGCTTCTATACTTCCCCTACCATCCTGAAATCGCCAATCCTACAACCTTGTGCTGTCGGTTGCTTTATCACTTTTTTGTTGACACGTGTTACTGTCATGAGTCGCGGATCCTTAGACCGCGCCTCGCGAACTACTTACCTGCTTTCTCCAGTATACTACAAAGTGTATTCACAGGAACAAGCCAATTTTAACGATCCTAAGTTTGATGAAATTGTGAGTGGAAGGAGAAATATGTCAAAGAACTACATAAAAATAAACGACAAAGACAATTTAACAATAGATAGTGATGGAAGTTCTGCTAGCGAAGGATCATTCAGACGAACTTCACAGCAACTTTGATGGGGACCTTTCTGTTCCTCCAATAAAGTGAAGTGTGACTGCTTAAATGCATTCCAAGTGCTGATAAAATTCTAGATACCAGAACTGAATGCCAAATTTGCGCACATTCGTTCGTATCTATCCAAGGCAATTTTTATATGCAAGTGAAATAAACTCTGGAATTTGGTTGTAGGTAATTATCTGCTACAGAGATGCCACAATTTTTCGGAAAGTGGTTCATCTCTAACAGTTTATGTTTACTACTTAAAGACTCCACAAAAGTGTGTTATTTTATGTGATAAAATGTAAAATACTGTAGGTTTATTTAGTGCAACAAAATCAACAAGGAGTATTTAAACAGCAGTTAAATGACTGTAAATATATAACAAGAATTTCAAATGATTTGCACCTTACATCTCCGAACTTGGGCGGACCCTGACACCCCCATCTCGTGGTACATGTTACAGAAAAGTCATCGCGTGAGTTAAGGGTTTTTAACTTCAGATGTAATTTCCGATATACTGGTAAACAAACTATCAAATCGCCCACATGGCGAGTGGTATGCTGTATCAGTACTTTAGTGAAGTTAACAGTATTTGTTCAAGTGAAGATGATAAGATGAGCTACATGTTAATAATATGTGCACCTAACAAACAAAATTAAATATAGAACTCAAGTACACAACAGAACTGATAATTTTCGCATGGCACCTGCAACCTTCAAAATGTAGTGTATTTGCAAAGATATAAATGTATTACGCCAACTGAAGATTGGTGAAACCCCGAAACACGCCTTGGTATAAATGTAGAACACAAAGTGGGTGGTTGCTGTATTTCTTCAATTCCGTCAGCGACCGTAGAGCACTATTAACATCAATATGGATAAATGTGAAGAATTTGGATCTGGGATTCAACCTAACAAAAGCTACCACAAAAAAAGTGCCGTGTTAATTTCCGATATCATGCGCATGTGACAAACCTGTTGACATGTCGCACGCTGCGTGCTTCGATGGTTGCTCCCAGCTGTAGATGCGAAGACTGTCGACGCCAACCACTGACTGACACTTGTAATGCATGTCCACCAGCGACCGACGAGATGGCGCTGGAACGGGAACACTACTCGGTCGTGCTTTGCACTCTCGGTTCGACGGTAAAGACCCTACACACGCCCCATCCGACCAACAAACTGTTCATCATAAAAATGAACCTGATGTAAACAAATACAAACGCGATGGTTCGTCAGAAGCCGTAACAAACGTACGCTGGTGTTACGCCCTTGGAAGTAGATCCTATTTATGTATTAGATATCTTATTACTAAGTTACGTTATACGAAGCTTTAAGTTAGTCTAATGTATTAACAGCCATCAACGTTTCTCTTAATCGCGCTTGAGCCATTTCAAAAATCATGTACTGTTGTGCTCCGATTGTCGCTCTGTTTATACGCAGTATGAAAATGGCTGAGGCTGCTTCCTGCTCCGTAGAGAAATATTAGTGTGGAACACAGAGGAAAGTGCCGAGAAGTAGGTTGTTCTTAATGTTTTACATAAATTTACAGAGAAAATCGGCTTTTAAAGTTTTCCGAGGTACTGTACAGTTGAAATACAAATATACATTGAATGTGTAGCGGAATCGGTGACGAAGTAGATTTAGTGCAGTTCATGGGTCGCTCGTTCTAGATCCGCCTTGGTCATTTTTTTTCAGTCAGTTTGAAATAGCTACATCTCGTAATTGTAAAATTCATCATCATTTTTTATGAATAATGCATGTCGTCTTGTTTCCAATTACATACTTCACGCGAAATCCCTGTTTTCATTACAAA
This sequence comes from Schistocerca americana, assembly GCF_021461395.2. NCBI lineage: Eukaryota > Metazoa > Arthropoda > Insecta > Orthoptera > Acrididae > Schistocerca > Schistocerca americana. Next base: position 742,843,199 of record NC_060120.1, read on the forward strand.
TATAAATTCTTAATTATCAATAATTTATGAAAGATTGTTAATGAAGGTTGCTTAAAGTTAGAAATAGACAATAATTTAATTTTTTTGGGCAAAAATGAAAAATCAAAAACTCTGTATCTAGATGATGCCCTTTGTTTTATACGACAGATACAGTCTCACACGAACCAGAGTGAGAGTGTCGTAGAAACGTGAAAACTAATCATTTGCACAGCATCAAGCACACCATAAAAATGCAGCATTTTTATATTTGCGACGTACGTGAACTAATGCAAGCAGTTTTCCACATGTCGCAGCCGAACGCTGGCAGGATATAGAACGGCACCTCATAAAAGGAGAAAGTGCAGCGCCTGGGTGGCTTCGTGGATACTGTCGTTGACGTATCAACGAAGCAGATGACAGTACCAGAACTGAAATATGTTTCTCTGATTCGGATAAGGAAGGAGCTAAGAGATTACCAGACGACTGAAAGTAATTAGTACCTTCAGTGACCTCAGTATTCAACAATACCGTGAAATCCCTGCAGTAAGATTTTGCAGCACACTTAGCTCACCTCAGAAAAATTACCATATGTTTAACTTACGAATTATCGTCACTCTTGTTTGTAATTTGAATACAGTGTTAGGTGAGAAAGAGAGCATTTTATGCTTTCCTTCTTGTAACCTAAGAAGTGTGTAGTGCTGGAGTTTTGCTGAATATTATTTCCTTCTCTCTAAAAATTAAATGACATTCGAAGCTACACTCCTGGAAATTGAAATAAGAACACCGTGAATTCATTGTCCCAGGAAGGGGAAATTTTATTGACACATTCCTGGGGTCAGATACATCACATGATCACACTGACAGAACCACAGACACATAGACACAGGCAACAGAGCATGCACAATGTCGGCACTAGTACAGTGTATATCCACCTTTCGCAGCAATGCAGGCTGCTATTCTCCCATGGAGACGATCGTAGAGATGCTGGATGTAGTCCTGTGGAACGGCTTGCCATGCCATTTCCACCTGGCGCCTCAGTTGGACCAGCGTTCGTGCTGGACGTGCAGACCGCGTGAGACGACGCTTCATCCAGTCCCAAACATGCTCAATGGGGGACAGATCCGGAGATCTTGCTGGCCAGGGTAGTTGACTTACACCTTCTAGAGCACGTTGGGTGGCACGGGATACATGCGGACGTGCATTGTCCTGTTGGAACAGCAAGTTCCCTTGCCGGTCTAGGAATGGTAGAACGATGGGTTCGATGACGGTTTGGATGTACCGTGCACTATTCAGTGTCCCCTCGACGATCACCAGTGGTGTACGGCCAGTGTAGGAGATCGCTCCCCACTCCATGATGCCGGGTGTTGGCCCTGTGTGCCTCGGTCGTATGCAGTCCTGATTGTGGCGCTCACCTGCACGGCGCCAAACACGCAGACGACCATCATTGGCACCAAGGCAGAAGCGACTCTCATCGCTGAAGACGACACGTCTCCATTCGTACCTCCATTCACGCCTGTCGCGACACCACTGGAGGAGGGCTGCACGATGTTGGGGCGTGAGCGGAAGACGGCCTAACGGTGTGCGGGACCGTAGCCCAGCTTCATGGAGACGGTTGCGAATGGTCCTCGCCGATACCCCAGGAGCAACAGTGTCCCTAATTTGCTGGGAAGTGGCGGTGCGGTCCCCTACGGCACTGCGTAGGATCCTACGGTCTTGGCGTGCATCCGTGCGTCGCTGCGGTCCGGTCCCAGGTCGACGGGCACGTGCACCTTCCGCCGACCACTGGCGACAACATCGATGTACTGTGGAGACCTCACGCCCCACGTGTTGAGCAATTCGGCGGTACGTCCACCCGGCCTCCCGCATGCCCACTATACGCCCTCGCTCAAAGTCCGTCAACTGCACATACGGTTCACGTCCACGCTGTCGCGGCATGCTACCAGTGTTAAAGACTGCGATGGAGCTCCGTATGCCACGGCAAACTGGCTGACACTGACGGCGGCGGTGCACAAATGCTGCGCAGCTAGCGCCATTCGACGGCCAACACCGCGGTTCCTGGTGTGTCCGCTGTGCCGTGCGTGTGATCATTGCTTGTACAGCCCTCTCGCAGTGTCCGGAGCAAGTATGGTGGGTCTGACACACCGGTGTCAATGTGTTCTTTTTTCCATTTCCAGGAGTGTATATTGTTTCTTCGCTCGTCACTTTTTACGTCTGAACTGCAACTGCTCACATCATTGCAGGTTAGTGGGACAAGCTGGCTGGAGAGTGCTGTCCAAGTTAAATGCGCTGGTGATGCTGTTGTCCCCCATCGCTCAGTCTGTGTGCGTGTAAAGCATCATAAAACGTACTTGCCTGTACTGGACCCAGCTTGGCTTCCGCTCCACGGGAAACGAAATCCAATGAGATTCACGCAAACGCGGAAGAACACTCGGTGGCCTCTGCGCCAGGCAATGGCACCATTCGCGATATCGAGACCAGCAAAGAAAATGGTATGCCTGTTGAGTGTTTAAAATAAGTTGCGACCTTTGCAGTTCAGTACGTAGTTAGTGGAGTGAAGCGTAGTCGCTTCAGCAGGTGACCGCAGTATAATGCCAAGCGTACTCGGAACAGCGTTGCCAACTTGGTGGATTCACCGTCAAATTTGACGGAATTTCATGTTGTAGGACACGTAAAATTTACTTTTGACAATTGACATATTTTTGGACGGACATTGTTAAAACTAGGCCTTTTTTTGACAAATATGTCTGGTTTCATTTAATTTTGAACAAAAAATTCTTCCATAAAACTATTACGAATGCAAATCCTTGTGCACCTGCAAGACAGTACCATGTATGTATTGCACTAAAACTCTGAGTTTCACAGTGTTGCAAAAACGGGCTGTTTTTCCGATTTGTTCGTTCAAATTAAATACGAGGCATGTTTTTTTTAAGTAAGTACCGTTTTGAAATTTTAAAAAAAGACGTGCTAAGATATCTCAATAATTTTATTTTTACATGAAAGCCTGTACCTCAATCCACTTTTCTTCAGAATTTCCGTCAATACTGAGGCACTTGTCATAACATTGTACCAGTTTTTGAATACCCTCCTCATAGAAGTCAGGCGCCTGAGTTGTTAACCACTGCATCACAACATTTTTGACTTCGTCATCGTCTTGAAGACGCTGACTGCCCAGGTGTTTCTTCAAGTGCAGGAACAGATGGTAGTCACTGGGCGCAAGATCGAGGCTGTACGGAGGATGGTCTACAGTTTCCCATCGAAAAGACGTGATGAGATCTTTGGTATGATTCGCCACATGCGGACGGGCACTGTCTTGCAGCAAAACGATCCCCCTGCTCAATTTCCATGGACTGTTGCTTGGATTTTGGTGTGACGTAAGCCACCCATGTTTCATCGCCCGTAACAATTTGGCTTAAGAAATCATCACCGTCGTTGTGGTACTGCTGAAGGAAAGTCAATGCACTGTCTAAACGTTTGGTTTTGTGCACATCCGTCAACATCTTCGGTACCCAACGTGCGCACAATTTTCGTTAATTCAAGTGCTCGGTCACAATGCCATACAAAACACTACGACAAACGTTAGGAAAGTCATCCCGCAAGGAGAAAATCGATAAGCGTCTATTTTTTCTCACCTTATTGTCCACTTCCTGCACCAAACTTTCATTAACGACCGAAGGACGCCCACTCCGTTGTTCATCATGCACATTAGTGCGGCCATCTTTAAATGCTCTCACCCACTTTCTTACCATTCCATCACTCATAATGTTTTCTCCGTAAATTGTACAGATCTCACGATGAATATCGATCGCTTTTAGGCCTTTAGCACTAAGAAATCTTATAAAAGCCCGTACTTCACAGTCGGCGGGACTCACGATTATCGGAGGCATCTTAAACACTCAGTACACAACGTAAACAAAGAAGAATCAGACTGTAATGGCGTCAGTGCGTAGATTAAGGTACAGGCTTTCATGTAAAAAGAAAATTATTGAGATATCTTAGCACATCTTTTTTTTATTTCAAAACGATACTTACTTTAAAAACACGCCTCCTACATGTAGGTTACAACCGAAAACTGAACTGAAATTACTTCCTTAGACTTTCTTCCTATTGAGCAATCAATGTACATGGTTATTTTTAGCTAACAGTATCAAACATCTCTGATGAATGGCAAACTCAGCAAAGCAAACATAATTCGGTGGCAAATGGTTCTAATTTCTGTTGTAAGCAAAGCCACAATAGTAAGTAAGAGTGGTTCAAGTGGCTCTGAGCACTATGGGACAACATCTTAGGTCATCAGTCCTCTATAACGTAGAACTACTTAAACCTAACTAACCTAAGGACATCACACACATCCAAGCCCGAGGCAGGATTCGAACCTGCGACCGTAGCGGTCGCGCGGTTCCAGACTGAAGCGCCGAGAACCGCTCTGCCACACCGGCCGGCTAGTAAGTAAGAGTCCCATACTCACGAACTGAGAGTAGAGAGTAGAAGCAGGAATCCTGAAACGCCATCCAGGGAAGGGACCGAGTGGAGGTGGTTTGCCATTGCCCTCCTCCGAACTGTTACAAAGTTCGAGCGTGTTTTTGTACATAGACTGTGATCAGTGCTGATACGGTGTGGTGTTGTGTTTGTGTTTTTATGGATAAGGAGGGAGAGGATGAAACTCGGTGCTGGCACTCAGGGTAATTATCTCGAAAAGTATCAAGGGAGCCTCCGACCTTAACGTTCCCATCTGACGGACGAATCACCATCAACATTGTCACACGTCCTCTCTTCATGAGAGATTGTGGAGAGGTTTGGAATTTAATCCGGGATATTGGTGCAAAACCTGGCGATCAGGAAGTTTAAACTACCATCTCTCCTCTCCTGGCAGGCCAAATACTGGCAGCGGAAGTATCATCCACCACCAGGATTCGAACTGGCTTTAAATATACGATACATGCCTCTAGCACCAGCAGCACACTAATAAAAATATGCTTTTCTCTATAAGTTAATGGCGCGAATTCTTGATAGTGAGCGCAATACATTATTGTACGGTACTTCTCGCTAATTGTAACTTGGCATCTGTTGAGCGGGGAGAGCTGGCAAGCTATGCTGCGTGGATTGACGGTTTGATAGGGGATGATGGGGGGGGGGGGGGGGGGGAGAATAAACTACACCTCCATGTATTGTAAGCACCCAGTGCAGGCAGCCGGCCGGGGTGGCCGAGCGGTTCTAGGCGCTACAGTCTGGAACCGCGCGACAGCTACGGTTTCGAATCCTGCCTCGGGCATGGATGTGTGTGATGTCCTTAGGTTAGTTAGGTTTAAGTAGTTCTAAGTTCTAGGGGACTGATGACCTCAGCAGTTAAGTCCCACAGTGTTCAGAGCCAGTGCAGGCAACAGAAACCTGTGTTTTGAGCTTCCATGAGCGCCTGATAACCAGCTTTCTTTTCCGAAATGGACTAGAATACAGCTCCGGTGATGAGCCAGCAAGCGCATCATCACTCATTTTCGAAAAAATCACAATTAATATAGCGCAACAAAAGACAGCGACAGACAGCTCAGCTCAACAACAAAGAAGACGACAATGCAGTCAACACCAGCTTATGTTACGCTGAGCTGTTGGCAACGAACATCTCAAATCACTAGGACACGAATTCTCCCGGCTGCTGCCGACTGCTTAACCGATCTAACTGTGGAGCTGCGTACCAGGTTACAGAGGGTTGTTTGGGGGAGGAGAGCAAACAGCGAGCTCATAAAAAAATGGTTCAAATGGCTCTGAGCACTATGGGACTTAACATCTGTGGTCATCAGTCCCCTAGAGTCAGAACTACTTAAACCTAACTAACCTAAGGACACCACACACATCCATGCCCGAGGCAGGATTCGAACCTGCGACCGTAGCAGCAGCGCGGTTCCAGACTGAAGGGCCTAGAACCGCTCGGTCACAACGGCCGGATAGCGAGGTCATCGGTCAGATTACAGACTACAGTGTTGTAGTGAGTTATTGCGTGTTTAACAACGAGTGTCTAGTGCTCTTTTTGTTTGTTTTTACGACTGACTTGAACATGTCTGAAAAGAATGTCAAACGTTATGTACGACATTAATTTAGAAAAGAATGGGTAAGTGATAAACAATTAAAGGATTGGTTGTTAGAGGTACACAGGGAACCTAGTAGTGCGCGTTGTAAATATTGCCAATGCAACCTGAATGTGCGTTTGTCAGATTTAATTCTGCATGGAAAAAGTAAGACATTCATGACAGTCAACATTACCATTTCAGCCTATCAAACATATGTAAGTATGTGCAGCTGCTGAAGCTGCTCTTATATTGTTCGTAGTTAATCACTGGCCGATTAGATCCATTGATCATCTTTCAGATCTTTTTTACGGCTACACCGCATGAAGAATAGTGCTTTAATCAGAAACATTCTCTTCCTTGGCTTTAGGGATACAGGGTACTTATAAATGGTAGAAAAAATCGAAATTTTTTATGGCCCTATTAAATTCTATAGTCTTTCCTGATTACATTGATATATACATTGTAGGGTTTCAATTGATAAATGACCTATATATAACAAATTTTAAAGTTACAGTCATCTATGCCGCCACGCCCCTTTATTTCTGTTACTAAAACCAGTATTATTTCGAAAAGAACTGGTTCTATTTGTGTATGTTGGTGACAGTGCAGGTTTCTAGTGTCTGTGACTGATTATCTTTGCTAGTATTTACTTTTGTTTCGCTGAAGCAGTTTGTTCACATGTTACTGAATGTTTGTTGCACAAGTGCTACATATGTTTGTGGAAGTTCATATCCTTCAGTGTGCAATAAATACGAACTATGCCATGCATCAAGAAATTCAATAAAAGGAAATTCTGTGGTAACCAGTTCACAAACAAAGCAAGCCACACTGTTGAAAGTAACCTGTGTATCAGTTCTTCAGGGAAGAAACTCCCACATGGCACGCCTCGTGGTGATACAATACCTCAGTAATGGTGGATATTAACAATGGGGTTTTACCAGAAACCGAAATGTGAGGTCCCTAATCTAGCACTAATCCCCTGTGTTCGCCATTCAGTTCAGTTAGCAGTGTTCTCTGCTGCCCAAATGCTACGAAGGAATCTTGAGTTCTTAATTTGTGAAACTTATTCTTGGTTTTCTAAAGCTTCTTCTCGACAAGCTGTGTATAGGGAGTTGTTTAAAGCAATAAATGATGGAGCCGAACCCTTAAAATTATACACCAATCAGACACAAGGTGGCTATCGATCGAAGTTGTTGTTAATCGTATTTTAAGTCAGTGTCTTGAACTACAGACACATTTTGAAATATCCAGATATCAGACTAAGTGCTACACAGCTGAACTGTTATACAGGGTGTCCATAAAGTCCCTTTACAACTTCAAAATTTTATTATAACGGCAGTTGTTGAAATATTTTAACAAAATTTCTTTTATTGTAATCACTGTTTACTAAAGTTTTTATGTATACTAAAATTCGGTGTTTCAGATACTGTGTTGATGGAAGGAACTGAACTTCTATAAACTGGCAACTCCTCAAAGGAAGGCACAATGTGTGTCCTGTTTTATTGAGGCAAAACCGGATGTTCAGACTCAACGAAACTTCAGAACGAAGTATGGAAGAGATCCACCATCGCGCCCTTCAGTCCGTGCATGGCACAAAAAAATTATGGAGACAGGGACAGTGTTGAATAAAGGGAGGAGCGGGCGAGGAAAGCAAAATGGTTCAAATGGCTCTGAGCACCATGCGACTTAACTTCTGAGGTCATCAGTCGCCTAGAACTTAAACTAATTAAACCTAACTAACCTAAGGACATCACACACAAACCCCTGCCCGAGGCAGGATTCGAACCTGCGACCGTAGCCGAGGAAAACATCAATCGCGTTTTACACGTCTTCACTCGTTCACCTACGAAGTCCATCCGCACTGCTGCCAGACAGTTGCAACTACCACGTTCAACTGTGCATAAGGTCCTCCACAACAACTTACGGCTGTATGCTTACAAAGTGCAGATGTTACAGACACTTGAGCCAAATGACAAGCCAAAACGGACAGAGTTTGCACTCAACGTACTGAAACGCCTTTCGGAGGATGAAGCGTTCCTCAAGCGAGTTTGTTTCAGTGATGAGGCAACTTTTCATGTTTCTGGGACATTAAACAGACACAAAGTGAGAATTGGGGGTCTGAGCACCCCCATGTGTCTAGGGAGCTTCACTGGGATGGTCCAAAAGTGAATGTGTGGTGTGTAATCATGTGCAACCGAATAATTGGTCCATTTTTCTTCAACGAGTCAACAATTTCTGCAGATGTTTACCTCGACCTTCTGACCGAATATGCAGCACCACAGTTGATTGACTTATAAACAACTATCATTTTCCAGCAAGATGGTGCACCACCACATTGGCATGTTCGTCGGTTCCTCAATGAAACATTTCCAGGCAGATGGATTGGGAGGGATGGGCCAATTCCTTGGCCACCGGGTTCTCCAGATATCACTCCCTTGGACTTTTTTTATGGGGGTATGTAAAATATATCGTGTATCAAACACAGATACGGGACATTGCTGACTTTAAGCAAAGGATTCGTAACGCCATTGCCACCATTGATGATACCATGCTACAGCGAACATTGCAAAAATCGAGTACCGTCTTGATGTGCTTCGTGCAACTAATGGCGCCCATACAGAGGTCTATTAAACACTGTCAAAAAAAACTTTTATAACCACTGATCACAATAAAAGAAATTTTGTTAAAATATTTCAACAACTGGCGTTCAAGAAAAATTTTGAAGTTGTAAAGGGACATTATCGACACCCTGTATAGTATGTACTCTGACGCCATCAATAAACTTTATCTTCTGTTCCTTAGACCAACTCTATAAGAATGTCGAAAGATCACTAAATCATTCCAATTAAGTACAGCAGACAGTTCAACGTTACTGTAAGACTTAGTTCTTCTTATTGTAGGTCTTAGTTGGCGGATTGTTGTCCCCAGTTATAAGAGGGATTTACTGATGGTACACTTTAGAAAATACAAATCCCCTAATATTTACCTTGGCCATGAAGCAGAGGTTTCATCGGTAAATATGATGAAAGAACATGAAATTAATGCAGGAATCGAAAATTTTTTTCGCAGTAGATGCGAAAATTTTCTGCTTTGCTTAGCAGAGGGGCTCCAGAGGCGACTGTCGAATACTGTCAGGGTTTTGCAAAAAGTGTGCCTAATTACTCCAGAACGGTGTTTGAGGGTGGTGAAAGAAAGTAATCGCGCTAGCTCAGGAACGTCAAATATCTGGCATAGAAATAACAAAAATTGACTTTCAGTGGTCAAAAGTAACTACTGTTCAATGGATAAATGTCGACAATACAGTAGAACTTTGGTAAGAGAGCATTCCGTTTCAGCCGAACATTGCTGTTGTGGAGTGTTTTCGACACCATAACGCCGGCTTGGAATTTAGCTGGCAGTTAATTCGACCGTTGAAAGAAGCATATCTGTTGGAGGGAACCGTTGCCTGCCCATACTGCGGACTATACTGAGGTCTATCGGTAGTATGCATTAATTTTGTGCTCAATAACTGCATCCTGGTTCCTTTATCAACTACTTGATATTTGTATCGTTTCTCCGGTCTGCTGTAGCGACCCATAGGAGCTCATTTGTGTTTTGATGTGAGGCATGTTTTCGCGAATTGTAACGAAAGTCTGTTAAATATCTTTCGTTGTTGTCACGTTACTGAACGGCGTGGGCAGCTAGCAGTGTGCTCAAAGCGCCTTCCTTAATTTCACTCTGTGAATCTCTTCCTGTGATTCTTTTATTTCATGCTTAAGGTATCTCATACTTTATTATCTTCTAGCTTTGCGCCCGCTGTTTCGCTACCATACCCTGTATGGTTCACACAGAGGTTTTTGTTTTGTTTTTCTTTAAACGAATTTTTATGTTGTTCACAAACTGCAACACCTTCTAAACTTTTCATCTAAGTAAAGCCCAGCCGGGCAGTGTGACCGAACGGTTCTAGGCGCTTCAGTCTGGAACCGCTACGGTTGCAGGTTCGAATCCTGCCTCGGGCATGGATGTGTGTGATGTCCTTAGGTTAGTTAGGTTTAAGTAGTTCCAAGTCTAGGGCACTGATGACCTCAGATGTTAAGTCCCATAGCGCTCAGAGCCATTTAAACCATTTTTTGAAAGGCTTAGAAGCGTGATCTTTCCCGGATGTACTTCTGACCAAAAGGCTATTCTGGTAGCTTTTGTTAATCGTGCCTTTCGCGTTCTTGTGGTGATATTTACATAGAAACGATCGACCGCTGGCATAAATTTCTTTATATCTAACCGAAAAGTGAAATACCCGTTTTAACAGATTTAGCTTTAAAGTTTTTTTAATATAACGAAATACTTTCTTAAAATTTTTAATTCCCTATTTAACCCTGGGGGTTAAATCTCCAAAAACAGTGAAACACGTATTTTTCTAATCTCTAACAGAGTAACACAACTCAAATTTTCATAGATTTAGCTTCAAAAATGCTTGCATAATGAAATATAAATTGTCATCCCTTATTTCACCCTCACAGAGACCGAATTTCCACAAGCAGTGAAACACGCATTTTTTAAATTTCCAACTCAGAAGCCAAATTCAAATTTTCATAAAGCAGTATTTTTATAAAACATATCTGCTATCTCACCCCCTTAATGGTTGACTTTCCAGAAACACTGAAAACCATTTTTTATTTTTAATCAAGAAGTCAGATAGCAATGTTCGAACATGTAGCTTTAAAAATACTTTAGTAGTTCTTTAATAATAATTTCTTTTAAAAAATTTTCACCCATTTCTTCACTTCCATAGCAGTTAAATTCAAAGAAATATTGAAATATGTATCTCTTTATTTCTGATTAAAAAACCAAATACCAATTTTCGCAGGCCTACCGTCAAAATTGCCTTGATAGTGACATATTTTCAAAAAACTTCAGATCCTCTATTTCATCTCGTTAGGAGTGGAATTTCGAAAAATCCCTTCTTAGGAAACGCCTACAATATAAGATCAAAACTCTCCAAATTTCAAGTTTCTATCCATAGAGGTTCTTGGCTGGACATTGATGAGTCAATGAGTGAGTCAGTGAGTCGGGACATTGACTGTAAATGAAAACTGTGGTCATTTAAACATGTCAGCCTTTTGCTCGTTTGTCATTTCACTTGACTTTGCCACTAAGTGCTTGTTTAAGTGCTTGTTCTTTTGACTTTACTCATTGCCCAGCTAAGCTTTATTTGAAATCTGTTTTACGATTTCAGTGCTTACATATTAGATTCAAATTTTACTGGAATGGTGAATAATTCTACCTATATCTGTTTGGTATAGGACAGATTAGTCTCCATCTAATGTGATATCTATCTAGGACCTCACTATATGCCGAACTTGGTCCAGTGATCTATTTTAGTAACATAGCTGGTGGGCTGGTCCGTATTGCTTGTGCTGTTTTTCGAACTAGCAGTCAATGCAATAAGTATCTGTCATTTGCTTATGTACTCTTAAAATCTTGTTTTGATTTTATCGTAGTTAGTAGTTTTTATTGAGCCCTAAGCCATTTGGTCTCATTGCCAAGTATAATTAAAGGTTTCAATGTTTATATACTTACTGTCTAACTGATCTTTGTAGATTCATCGAAAGTGCTAACCTCACTGTGGTATGCTCTTACCATCTGGCCTCAAGCCATTAGTACAGTTGCTAAGAATAAATTTGAATGAATCTCACTTTGTAATTTATTTTGACAACTTGTACTGAATTTACTTATACCTTTAATTAATTGCATTACCAATGAAACATACCTTTTATTGGGCCTTAAGCAAACTTTGTAGTTGCTAAGTTATGTCAGTTGATTTTCTTACATTTTCAAGCAATGAACAATGGCGCAAACTAATTAACTATTTTGTAGCCACTGCAGAGTACTTAGATTATTAGACTTCTGTGATTTCATTGGCGTTGATTTATAGCTCATTGTTTGTCACTTATGAGTACTGCAGCTACTAAATTTTTAATTTAATTTGGCTCACTGAGGGAGATACTTGTCATTTGACCTTAAGCCAGTTTGATCAGTTATTTGTGATCTGCAACCCCTTGTAAGTGTGCTGCAGGTATTCAAAACTTTAATTCTTTTTTTCTGCTTACTGTCATCTCCTTATCTGTGAATTTTCTCACTGTAAAGATTCTGATCATTTTTAATAAACTGTTGTCAAAATATACTTCATTTGCAGTTCCAGTACGTTTCCAGTCCCCTACCAGCTCCCTACAGCTTCAACACTCCTTCTGAAATGAAGAATTCCCACCCATTATGGTGGTCATTGGTTGATGACTGGCATTTTCTAATCTGCTTGTAGTTTATAAAGATTATTTAAGGCAAATATATTCTCTTTCTGAAAAACATAACTGCCTTCTGACTTCATCAACAATTTATTTGCATTGCCTTTAGTTTTGCATGTTGCACAGTGAAATTTAAAGAATGTGCAGAATGTGAGATATGTGAAAGGTTCAAAAACACATCAGCTGATTTCATCTTTCAAGAATTGTATGTTATAAGAGCAGCGACTTTAAACATGATATTATATTTGATGCTAACAGGCTATACCCAGTCAGAAATATTTTCTGCAATGTGTCTTTCTTCAAGTTGGAAGCACACTAGAAAGTACATCTTTAATTGAGTCTTCTCATCTATAAAATGTGCTGTAAGTGCATGGTAATTAGTACTATTTAAAACTGCCTACATGTTGTTTGCTTTTGCAGTGGCCAAGTCACTTCTAATTTACACATTAGAAAGTTTGATAACCTTTTCAAATTTGTAAATTATAATTTGTGCAAAGCATATGTATGACTTTTTAAAAATGTTGTGTTGTCATAATTTTATTAAATGTAATTGTCTTCACAACAGTGTCAGATTTACTTATGGGTTGTTGCGAAGGAAAATGGGTTCAAGATGATGGTTTCACAAAAAAATGAATCAAGATTTGGTTAGGAACCAAATGACTGTGACATGGGGGTACTGATTGAGACTCACTTTGATATCCCAAAAGGAAAAATTATCTGAAGATGAAGCAGACAATAGTGAGGACCACTCACAAGAAACAATTTCTCAAATTTTCACAGTAGAATCATCTGTTGATTGCAATATTGATCAGTTTCCTACCCAACACTATACTAGAAGTATTGTTGCATGTTTGGACTTCAGACATCTCTTCACGTTTCATGAGGAGCCAGAAAAAAGGAAAGTATCTCATAACTGTAACGGCTTCCTCCTTTTTTTAACCAGTTTGGTGAAGTTATACATATATTACTTGAAGCTCTTGTAGGTGAAAGTGATGTTGTTGACTAATGTTGCACAGCATTAAAAATATGTTGCATGGAAAGACTGAAATACTTAATATTATTATGTACTTTTTAAACAGTAAAACCTTGCAGTGATAGCAAATACACACACAATGTATTCTATAAACTTTTCATCCACAAATTTATATGTAAAAGTTAATAATGTAATATATACATCATTATTATTATAATTAACAATATCCAAACTGAGTCAAACCTGAGTCTAGGAAGAATAAAGTTGAACTATAAGCTGAGTCTGTAAACGAGGCAAGAACCTATGGGCTGAATGAGTAAGCCAGGAGCAATGGGGGAGTCGAGAGCACTGAGTGAACCAAGAGCACAGAGCAGGGTGTCTCAAAGAGTTGTGAGTGGTGAGTCAGTTCTTGCAGCTCACTCACTGCCGAGTATTTCTCGTCCACAGAGCATTGTCTCTCATGGTGAAGCATTGAATGGGCTGGCACACCAAGTCCTTGCTAGCTGTTTTTTTCAAATCGAGAACAAAAATAAGAAGCACGAAAGTGTTACCTGCATTAATGCAGGATTTTAAAGAACTTATATCTCTTTACTTTCTATTCGTTTCAAAGCCAACAAAAGCTGCTCCCTACAGGAAGGTATATTAACACAGATGTACACATCAGCTACCGTGTATTTTTCTGCATCATGATCTATGCCATAGCGACTAATTCAGTATGTTGTGTGGGACACTGTTGCAGCAGCCTGCCCTAGGATCTTCACCTGCTTACTGACGTCAGTGGAGAAACACTTTGAATCAAAAGAGCTGCCACTGATCACTCACGTAGGAGAATCTAGCTCTTTGAATCAGTCAATAGCGGATCACCCGTCTCTAGCAGCTATGGCTCCATGTTTATGAGCTGCACGATGCTACCAAAAGTCGTTTATTCTTTCATATCAGTGAAACTTAAACCATTTAAGATCATTCTAACTGATTTAATTATTACCATACAACTTTTAAGAAACCAAAGAAACCACGGTACTGTGTGACAGAGAGCAAATCATAAATTCACATTCTTCAAAAGAAATTACCTCTTGCATTAGACTTCTCAGTATCTTACACACTTCAGCTTCTTTTCCACCGATTTTATTTTTGTATATACATTTTTTCCTCTAGAATTTGTCACTGTACCATGAACAAATTTGTCCTCTCACCTGTTCGTCCATCTGTGGAATAAAAGCACTGTCAAATGATTCAGCCAAATCTGACATAAAAAGCCAAGGCTGCTTATTAGATACTTCACTCACTATTCCATCAAAAAATAATAATGACACCTCTTGATCTGATCTGTTTGAAATAAGGAAAGCACAAGGAAAACCTTGTATCATGTTAGCAAGCACAAGACTAGTAACCAATTCAATACCATAACCACTCGTTCCACCAATGCATATACAGTCACCGGAAAACTTCAGCATTTCACATTGAGTATTATTCATAATAACGAGAAAATAGTCTTATTTTCTCAAAAGTGAATACCTCAGGCTAATAACACCTTGAGCAACACACAGGGGTTAACGCAAATGCTGATCGCGTTAACGCATGCTACTACATTGATACAGTCGTCTTTATATCTCGTGAATCTGTACACAAAGTACTGTACTGTTCAAACGTTATGCAGCATTTTTTCGTTACTGAACGGGTTTGCTTTAACTTGGAAGTAAATAACCTGTCTCTTGCTTTGTTGTGTAATTCACGGAACTGAATTGTTTCGGCGACGTAAATAGCTGCCATATTTCTTTCTGTTTATGTCAAGACTGAATTATTTATAGCATTATGATGACCTACACAAATAGTCACATTTCACGTACATGACGCCCCGAATAGTGATATACACAAAAAATATCGTGCTACATTATCTGAAGTATAATACAGTTCATGTTGTCTTACATTAAGTGACAACGTGTTTCTTTCAGTGTGCTGATTCCAGGCACTGAATTTCCAGAATAATTTTAATTTATTCTCCTCTAATGCGATCGACACACCGTGTCTCAACGACTATCGATCAAAATAGAATTTCTGAGAAACGACTGGAAGAACGCACATTGGACATTTTATTATCTTACTAAATGTTCTCAGTTGCATGTGCACTTATTTCGCGGAACATGTTTAATTTTGAGTCTTTTTATACAGGTTGATATATAAACTAAAGAATTTTTTTAAAAATATTTGTACGCCTATCCTGAAGTGTAGAGACATTTAACTTTCTAAGATGTTCCAGTAGTATGTTTTCCTCAGCATTATATTTTACGTAATCGTACTTTTTCCTCTCTCCAAAGATGTGTATTTTTACCTTCATGAATCGTGATTGTTATGTTATGGTTCTAGTTCAGATTCAAGATGGATAAAAACTTCGTTCTTTACTCACAACACAAGAAATTCACGAGACGTCAACGAAAATGCGCATTTGATGTATACAAAACAGATCACGTGCATTTTTCGCCTGTTGTCTTGTAGAGTTTTGCTCAGGTCCCTGGAGCTGTACAAGGAGGTTATGATTCTAACCTCCTTGGAGCCATAGTTGCCTGTCAGGGGCTTGGGGCAAATTCATTGGACTTGTTTCATCATCGCTAGGCCATCTCACTGATGTCCAAGCATCGTGGTTTGCAACACGCACTGCCTGATGAAAGAAGTGAAGCACCCAGAAGATATGTCGGATGTCAATGTAACTTCATACATGTACACTCCATCAATGGGTACATAAATGACTATACAGTTGTAATTTCGTTGACAGGTGTAACGGCCACAAGTTAGTGTTGTTCGTGTCTAGTGTTGCTAGTAGGTATAGCAGAATACATGTTGTTGTTGTTGTTGTGGTCTTCAGTCCTGAGACTGGTTTGATGCAGCTCTCCATGCTACTCTATCCTGTGCAAGCTTTTTCTTCTCCCAGTACCTACTGCAGCCTACATCCTTCTGAATCTGCTTAGTGTATTCATCTCTTGGTCTCCCTCTACGATTTTTACCTTCCACGCTGCCCTCCAATACTAAATTGGTGATCCCTCGATGTCTCAGAACACGTCCTACCTTCTAGTCAAGTTGTGCCACAAGCTCCTCTTCTCCCAATTCTATTCAATACCTCCTCATTAGTTATGTGATCTACCCCTCTAACCTTCGGTATTCTTCTGTAGCACCACATTTCGAAAGCTTCTATTCTCTTCTTGTCTAAGCTATTTATCGTCCACGTTTCACTTCCATACATGGCTACACTCCATACAAACACTTTCAGAAACGACTTCCTGACACTTAAATCCATACTCGATGTTAACAAATTTCTCTTCTTCAGAAACGCTTTCCTTGCCATTGCCGGTCTACATTTTATATCCTCTCTACTTCGACCATCATCAGTTATTTTGCTCCCCAAATACCAAAACTCCTTTACTACTTTAAGTGTCTCATTTCCTAATCTAATTCCCTCAGCATTACCCGACTTAATTCGACTACATTCCATTATTCTCGTTTTGCTTTTGTTGATATTCATCTTATACCCTCCTTTCAAGACACTCTCAATTCCGTTCAACTGCTCATCCAAGTCCTTTGCTGTCTCTGACAGAATTACAATGTCATCGGCGAACCTCAAAGTTTTTATTTCTTCTCCATGGATTTTAATACCTACTCCGAACTTTTCTTTTGTTTCCTTTATTGCTTGCTCAATACACAGATTGAATAACATCGGGGAGAGGCTACAACTCTGTCTCACTCCCTTCCCAACCACTGCTTCCCTTTCATACCCCTCGACTCTTATAATTGCCATCAGCTTTCTGTACAAATTGTAAATAGCCTTTCGCTCTCTGTGTTTTACCCCTGCCACCTTCAGAGTTTGAAAGAGAGTATTCCAATCAACATTGTCAAAAGCTCTTCCAAGGCCTTTGCTGTCTCTGGTAGAATTACAATGTCATCAGCGAACCTCAAAGTTTTTATTTCTTCTCCATGGATTTTAATACCTACTTCGAATTTTTCTTTTGTTTCCTTCACTGCTTGCTCAATATACAGATTGAATAATATCGGGGACAGGCTACAATCCTGTCTCACTCCCTTCCCAACCACTGCTTCCCTTTCATGCCCCTCGACTCTTATAACTGCCATATGGTTTCTGTACAAATTGTAAATAGCCTTTCGCTCTGTGAGTTTTACCTCTGCCACCTTCAGAGTTTGAAAGAGAATATTCCAATTAACATTGTCAAAAGCATTCTCTAAGTCTACAAATGCTGGAAACGTAGGTTTGCCTTTCCTTAATCTTTCTTCTAAGATAAGTCGTAGGGTCAGTATTGCCTCACGTGTTCCAACATTTTAACAGAGTCCAAACTGATCTTCCCCGATGCCGGCTTCTATCGGTTTTTCCATTCGTCTGTAAAGAATTCACGTTAGTATTTTGCAGCTGTGACGTATTAAACTGATAGTTCGGTAATTTTCACATCTGTCAACCCCTGCTTCCTTTGGGATTGGGATTATTATATTATGTCTGAGGGTATTTCGCCTGTCTCATACGTCTTGCTCACCAGATGGTAGAGTTTTGTCAGGACTGGCTCTCCCAAGGCCGTCAGTAGTTCTAATGGAATGTTGTCTACTCCGGGGGTCTTGTTTCTACTCAGTTCTTTCAGTGCTCTGTCGAACTCTTCACGCAATATCATATCTCCCATTTCATCTTCATCTACATCCTCTTCCATGTCCATAATGTTGTCCTCAAGTACATCGCCCTTGTGTAGAACCTCTATATACTCCTTCCACCTTTCTGCTTTCCCTTCTTTGCTTAGAACTGGGTTTCCATCAAAGCTCTTGATATTCATGCAAGTGGTTCTCCTTTCTCCAAAGGTCTTTTTAGTTTTCCTGTAGGCAGTATCTATCTTACCCCTAGTGAGATAAGCGTCTACATCCTTACATTTGTCCGCTAACCATCCCTGCTTAGCCATTTTGCACTTCCTGTCGATATCATTCTTGAGACGTTTATATTCCTTTTTGCCTGCTTCATTTACTGCATTTTTATATTTTCTCCTTTCGTCAATTAAATTCAATATTTCTTCTGTTACCCAAGGATTTCTACTATCCCTCGTCTTTTTACCTATTTGATCCTCTGCTGCCTTCATTATTTCATCCCAAAAGCTACCCATTCTTCTTCTACTGTATTTCTTTCCCTCATTCCTGTCAATTGTTCCCTTATGCTCTCCCTGAAACTCTGTACAACCTCTGGTTTAGTCAGTTTATCCAGGTCCCATCTCCTGAGATTGTCACCTTTTTGCAGTTTCTTCAGTTTTAATCTACAGCTCATAACCAATAGATTGTGGTCAGAGTCCACATCTGCCCCTGAAAATGTCTTACAGTTTAAAACCTGGTTCCTAAATCTCTGTCTTACCACTGTATAATCTATCTGATACTTTTTAGTATCTCCAGGGTTCTTCCATGTATACAACCTTCTTTTATGATTCTTAAACCAAGTGTTAGCTATGATTCTACATCTACATCTACATCTACATTTATACTCCGCAAGCCACCCAACGGTGTGTGGCGGGGGGCACTTTACGTGCCACTGTCATTACTTCCCTTTCCTGTTCCAGTCGCGTATCGTTCGCGGGAAGAACGACTGTCTGAAAGCCTCCGTACGCGCTCTAATCTCTCTAATTTTACATACGTGATCTCCTCGGGAGGGGAAGCAATATATTCGATACCTCATCCAGAAACGCACCCTCTCGAAACCTGGCGAGCAAGCTACACCGTGATGCAGAGCGCCTCTCTTGCAGAGTCTGCCACTTGAGTTTGTTAAACATCTCCGTAACGCTATCACGGTTACCAAATAATCCTGTGACGAAACGCGCCGCTCTTCTTTGGATCTTCTCTATCTCCTAGTCAACCCGATCTGGTACGGATCCCACACTGATGAGCAATACTCAAGTATAGGTCGAACGAATGTTTTGTAAGCCACCTCCTTTGTTGATGGACTACATTTTCTAAGGACTCTCCCAATGAATCTCAACCTGGTACCCGCCTTACCGACAATTAATTTTATATGATCATTCCACTTCAAATCGTTCCGCACGCATACTCCCAGATATTTTACAGAAGTAACTGCTACCAATGTTTGTTCCGCTATCATATAATCATACAATAAAGGAGCCTTCTTTCTATGTATTCGCAATACATTAGATTTGTCTATGTTAGGGGTCAGTTGCCACTCCCTGCACCAAGTGCCTATCCGCTGCAGATCTTCCTGCATTTCGCTACAATTTTCTAATGCTGCAACTTCTCTGTATACTACAGCATCATCCGCGAAAAGCCGCATGGGACTTCCGACACTATCTACTAGGTCATTTATATATATTGTGAAAAGCAATGGTCCCATAACACTCCCCTGTGGCACGCCAGAGGTTACTTTAACGTCTGTAGACGTCTCTCCACTGATAACAACATGCTGTGTTCGGTTTGCTAAAAACTCTTCAGTCCAGCCACACAGCTGGTCTGATATTCCGTAGGCTCTTACTTTGTTTATCAGGCGACAGTGCGGAACTGTATCGAACGCCTTCCGGAAGTCAAGAAAAATAGCATCTACCTGGGAGCCTGTATCTAATATTTTCTGGGTCTCATGAACAAATAAAGCGAGTTGGGTCTCATACGATCGCTATTTCCGGAATCCATGTTGATTCCTACATAGTAGATTCTGGGTTTCCAAAAACGACATGATACTCGAGCAAAAAACATGTTCTAAAATTCTACAACAGATCGACGTCAGAGATATAGGTCTATAGTTTTGCGCATCTACTCGACGACCCTTCTTGAAGACTGGGACTACCTGTGCTCTTTTCCAATCATTTGGAACCTTCCGTTCCTCTAGAGACTTGCGGTACACGGCTGTTAGAAGGGGGGCAAGTTCTTTCGCGTACTCTGTGTAGAATCGAATTGGTATCCCGTCAGGTCCAGAGGACTTTCCTCTGTTGAGTGATTCCAGTTGCTTGATTAAGTTATGTTCTGCGCAAAATTCTACCAGGCGGCTTCCTCTTTCATTTCTTAGCCCCAATCCATATTCACCTACTATGTTTCCTTCTCTCCCTTTTCCTACTCTTGAATTCCAGTCACCCATGACTATTAAATTTTCGTCTCCCTTGACTACCTGAATAACTTCTTTTATCTCATCATACATTTCATCAATTTCTTCATCATCTGCAGAGCTAGTTGGCATATAAACTTGTACTACCGTAGTAGGCGTGGGCTTCATGTCTATCTTGGCCACAATAATGCATTCACTATGCTGTTTGTAGTAGCTTACCTGTACTCCTATTTTTTTGTTCATTATTAAACCTACTCCTGCATTACCCCCATTTGGTTTTGTATTTATAACCCTGTATTCACCTGACCAAAAGTCTTGTTCCTCCTGCCACCGAACTTCACTAATTTCCACTGTATCTAACTTTAACCTATCAATTTCCCTTTTTAAATTTTCTAACCTACCTGCCCGATTAAGGGATCTGACATTCCACGTTCCGATCCGTAGAACACCAGTTTTCTTTCTCCTGATAACAATGTCCTCTTGATTAGTCCCCGTCCGGAGATCCGAATGGGGGACTATTTTACCTCCGGAATATTTTACCCAAGAGGACGCCATCATCATTTAATCATACAGTAAAGCTGCATGCCCTGGGGAAAAATTATGGCTGCAGTTTCCCCTTGCTTTCAGCCATTCGCAGTACCATAACAGCAAGGCCATTTTGGTTAGTGTTACAAGGCCAGATCAGTCAATCATCCAGACTGTTGCCCCTGCAACTACTGAAAAGACTACTGCCCCTCTTCAGGAACCACACGTTTGTCTGGCCTCTCAACAGATACCCCTCCATTGTGGTTGCACCTACGGTATGGCTACCTCTATCGTTGAGGCACGCAAGCCTCCCCACCAATGGCAAGGTCCATGGTTCATGGGGGGGGAGGGGGGTAGGATATATGACGGATGTGAACAGCGTCAAATTTTGAGTCAATGGAGGACACGAAGATGCTGTATACTCGTCTGACAGAGCGCCTGACATAGTTTCAAATGGTCCTCATTGTGGGTGTCCATTTTGGTGGCTAGTCGAATTGTGCAATACCCAGATCTATAGGGCATTTGAATGTGTGAGACACCCAATGTTGAAATGTACGGGAACGTGAGAGCAGGCACACTCGCAGTCATGCTTCTGGTTGACCATATCTGAGCATCACAGGGGAGAGTAAGGCGATCGTACCTTCTACACGTCTGTGTCCACCTCGTTTACAGTTTAGCGTTAAGCGTTTACCGCTGTGCGTTTAGCTTTTACCATTAAGCGTTTACCATAACGTGTATATCATTAAGCGTTTAGCATTTACTGTTTACCGTGAAGCATTTAGTGTTTACTTTTTAGATTTTACGGTTTAATTTTTACCGTTACACGTTTAGCGTTTACCATTTAGCGTTTAAAATTAAGCGTTGAGTATTTGACGTTAAACATTTACTATTAGCGTTTACTGTTAGGAATTTAGCGTATACTGTTTAACCTTCAGCGTTTACCATTAGTGTTAGGCACTTAGCGCTTATCTTTTAGCGTTTACTAGAGGGGGCGCTGGGTATAAAATACACAATTGGCCAATTTCCATCCAATTGGTTTTCAATACTGTGTTGGAAAGAGGAGGGGAGTGAGGTTATAATGCACACAACTGCTCTATTTCCATCACCTCCTCCCCCTCTCTTTGTCTATCTCCTACCCCTTCCTCTCTCCATCCATCACCTCCTCCCCTCTCTCTACCTGTCTCTTCCTTCCTCCTCTCTGCCCTTCACTTCCTACTCCCTCCAACTGTCCGTCTCCTCCTCTCCTCTCTCTTTCTCTCTCTCTCTCTGTCTCTGTCTCTCTCCCCCTCTCTCTCTCTCCAACTCCTCCATCCTCTCTCTCTCCCTGCCCGTCTCCCCCTTACTCCATCTCCTCTTGTCTCTCTCTCTTCATCTCCTCTTCTCACTTTCTCTCTCTCTCTCTCTCTCTCCATCTCTTACTGCCCCTCTCTACATCCATTTCTTAACCCCCCATCCTCCTACCCTCCCCCTCTCTCTGACCTTGAGTCTTGTTCATTGTTATTACAAACGAAACTTGACTGGGAACTGAAGTTGCTAACACGAATGGTCAAATCACTTGCGATCGTTGGTATTCAGGGTACGAGAGAGATTTCTCCAGTTTCTGGATCTGTGAGGATGGTAACGTCATAACAGTATTTTGCATAGTTTTAATCTGTGAACAGATATGATTACAAGGTTCCATTGTAGTATTCCAATCGTAACCCAGTAAGTCAACTTTCCTGTTATCTGTTACAGGCTACTGGGAGGAAGAAAGTAAAACTGCATGTTGTTGTGTAAACAGTCTTTGTTGAGAACGAATATGTGTGGGAGAAACAATTCGTCTAATGGTTTAAGTGGCCTGCTATCATAGTTAAGATTGATTGCAAGAAAGAAAACGAAACTGCCCATTTTCATACCACAGTAGAAAACAGTGTTTTCTTTTTCACAACCAAATTGTACATTAAATGTGTACGCTGTTGTTTCAAAAAATATATGCCCATATCAATCAAAATGTTTATTAGACTATCTGTTAAAAATTTGGATTAAATCAGTCAAGAATATTTCGAGATTTTTGCTAACAATGTTTCCATTTATGTATTACAGGAATTTGTACATTATATATATTAAGAAAATATGTAGCTTATGTCTGTGTGATTCCTTAGTAGAGTATTGTGTAAAAATGCAAAGTAAATCAGTCAAGAACTTCGTGAGGTTTTTGCTAATGTCTCCCAAATACTGTACATACAATTTTCAACAATATTTATTATAAATATATATAGCCTATATTCATCTGATTGTAAATTAGAGTATCATATAAAATTTGAACTAAATGAATTATGAAATTTTCGAGAGTTTTTTGCTGCAACGTTTCCCCTTTATATATTTGTATATTACATATATTAAAAACATACAGTCTCTCTCTATCTGAATATTCATCAGAGTATTATGTACAAACTTGAAGTAAACTGTTCAAAAGCATTTCAAGATTTTTGTTAACGACATATGTATTACAAACATATTTATATACCTTATATATGTTTGAAACATGTAGCATATGTCTTTCCTAATGTTCATTGGAGTAGCATGTAAAAATTTGAAACAAATTGGACATGAACTTTTAGAAATTTTTGGTAACAACATTAAACAACGACTTTACAATGATCAGCCAGAACATTATGACCACATACCCAGTAGCTGTCACATCCATTTTTAGCAGGGTAACAGTGGCGACGCGTCGTGGTATGGAATAAATGAGGCCTTGGTAGGTCGCTGCAGGCAGTTGGCATCACATCTGCACACACCAGTCAGCTAACTCCCGTAAATTCTGGTGAGGGGACGATGAGCTCTAATGGCACGTTCAATCAATCCCAGCTGTGTTCGATTGGGTTCAGATCTGGCGCGTTGGGAAGCCAGGAAATCAACTGGAACTCACAGTAGTAGGATAAGCGGGTTCTGGGCCCAATTTTGATGTCAAATTCATGTGCAAATTAATTAAAATTAATTAATCCCACCCCAGATGACGTCATGCGTTTTTCCCAGCCGACACGTGGGTCCCTGTCCCTCATCCTACCCACCCCTCCCAATCCCCTTCTCCCTCCTCTACCAAACCTATTGGTGAGAATTTCAAATTTAGGTGGGAATTTGGAATTTTGGCGGGAATTTAAGAAAGGGTGGCAATTTTTTGTCTCAGAGCTGTGCCAACATCGGACCGCAGCTCCCCCTCTACCAGGAATTGGCGGGATATTAAAAATAGCACCACCCTTTCTGGGGCTTGAACCTTGGTCCTTCTCGACAGAAAGCACTAGTGCGCTCTCCAACAATGGAAACTATTCAGATGAAGGAGAGGAAGTAAAGACCGGTTCTAAAGACGTAATTAATCATAAAAATCTGTCCTAATAACACAACTATATGCACAGCGCTATACAAGGAGTGCCTAATGTCGCAATACAGCTCAAAAATTGACGATGGCATACAACTGGCGTTATCCTGCTGGAATAATTTCACAATACCACTCAAAACCAGTTGGAGACTTACTCAGACTCTACCCTTTTATCTACAGGCTGGTGGTAAAAAGAATGTGGACTGGAAGGTACTATCTTTACTTTTTCGTGCGAAATATGTTCAGCTGATGAGATGCTAGTATTGGACAGGGAGGAGTTTAGTAAGTGGAGTACCTGTAAGTATAGAGATGAGGGGCCTGCTATCGCTTTTTAACGTTGGAGTTCGCCACAGATGCCTCCGCCTGCATTTCTCAACAATCACCCTGTAGCCCAGCTAATCAAAGACAATACACGTTACCACAACTGATGGAAAATGCTTCACTGTTCTTATCACACATCAAAACTGTCATAAAAAACACCGGCACTCGTAATCAACAGATCATAATGCAACAAATGTACTGGGGACAATCGTCATCCCAAAAGACTGCATCAGGAGAGAGGGGCGGCAGTTGCAGCTGTGTCCACCACGATGGGTGCCCACAACTAACCATCTTAGAGGCAGTCTTTCCCTTCTCCCCTACCAGCCCTCATACCTCCTGCTCCTCTAGTCGCTGTTGGTCCACAGAGATATCCTTCTGGTGGCATTGATATACTGTCTTCAGTTTGTGGATATGAGTCAGACAGAAGACAGGAACAGGACGCTTCATTCAATCTGTTACACGTATTTCTCAGAAAGACAGGACCCCCTGAAACAACAATGAGATACTGGTAAACACTCCAGATCGCTTCCACTGCTTGGAGATCAGGCAATTGCTACCACGCGTCGCATTCTGTATGTAAAATACCGCGGGCGAACGAGCATGAGGTTGATGGTGGGACCCGGCCTGCCTTGGGGCAATGGTCCAGGCATCAGCCCTTCACCAACACAAAAGGCTTATACGCCAAGTATACAATGTGAGATAAATGACATTAAAATGTAGCCACAACACACTGCCCCCCCACACTGCCCCCGTGCCACACCCTGGTTGGAACATAGCTGTGTTGAACAACCACACACACAGTGGGCCCACTCCCAATGCAAGCCGTTCTGCAAGGAAAACACTTCACTGTAACAATTGCGTTTAATGCCAACTCGTCTCTCATAAGCGAGCATCTATTAACAATGGAAACAGAATAGTGACGATAATAAATGTCCTCTTTCCACGAAAATAGATGCTCCATTTTCGTATAGTTTTATGAGAAAAATCGGTATAGATTTTATGTTTGTCTGCATGATACATTCACATCTCTCTCTCCCGCCGCCTCCCGTTATTTTGCGACATACAACGAAGTGAAAAACAAACTATAGCTTCGCCACCGATTACACATGAGCAAACTGCAGCGGTTGGGCTACACACCCACTGTACATGTCCACTATGTGTAAAATAAATAAAAAAACTTCCACTATTTTGCTGCAGGAACTACCGCTCACTGCAGATATTCTCATTATTTCGAAATCGTCATTGGAGTAAAGAAAAAGCGATATTTTTAAACTCCAAAGAAAAACATCTATATTAAGCGATTTCTTTCAACTTGATTGACATATTATATTGTTTCAGAACCTCCCTCACGTTCAAATCAGTGTCTGTAAGTAAACTGTCATGCAAGTAGATATTACAAACATTTCAGACATGTGAAATAACATTGCAGAATACAGCCTTTCACGTCATTTGCTCACATGTCGAAAAAAAAACAATCATTTGCGTTCGACAACAACAAGCTACAATTCAAGAAGATCTTTCTGTTTTGTACACTGTGGCAGGTCCCGTTTTACCAATGTGATTCTGTATCACACTGGTGTTTATGAAACAAATCGTGAAAGCCTCTCTTGTAATAGAACCTCCTATAAGATTGTATCACATCTCTCACTTCCGATACATCGAAAACAAATACTGTCTATGTCCTTACATTTCACATTTTTGCTCCATAACTTCATTCTACGGATCTGCCTATAAAGTTTGTGTCATCCAGCAACAATCATTGGCAATAGCAGAAGATTCTTGCATTCTAGTTTTGTAAGCAATTTGATCATAATCAATCTACTCACATGTCAGGATAAACACTATCGTTTCTAGGTTCCACAACCACGTCCACTTCCATGCATGTTTTGTGGATGGCTCCAATAAACCCGACCCAGTCCTTTCACTGATAGAACCATCTTAAAAACCTATCCTAGATGTACTGCATTGTGGATCATCCTTTAGACACCATTCTGGGTGTAATGCATGGTAGATCCACATTTTAACCCTGTCTCTGATTTAGCACATCGTGGATCTGCATCTAGACACTGTTCCAGATATAACATTGGTATTATAACACTAACTCAGGCATACCCAGAGTCATAGGTCCATCTGCAACACACATATGAACATAGGCATACAGAAAGTAGAGCAAATGAAGTGCACCTATAGAATATTTGGTTGTGAGTGTCTGGAGGCATTCGAGTACAGTGCTATACTATTCTATTCAACTAATGGCTGTTCTACCTTGTAAATAAGAACAATAGAAAGGACTGTCTCCATCCTTGCAAAGAACACCTAGCACACAAAATAGCGGAATTGGGATGATCATGTCCCATCATTGTTGATCTTCAAGAGCAGGATGCGTTGGTCTGTTGTTATTACTGGAGAAGCTAGACAATATTGTTACGAAATATTGATATATAACTTGCATAGAAGATGTTATGCTCTTTAGCAGGATGAATTTAAATGTGCTTACATTCCCTACGGTATCATTTTGTGAAGAGATTTTGCTATTTGTGGGACTGGAGCACTGTCGAAAATAACATACATGTGGTTGTAATGGAGAATTCGTGATTGATAATATGCATGCATAGTCTGTATACGCATATGTTTAGAGCTCTCAGCGGTGGACAGTTGCGGTTCAAATGCATAACTTGCTAACTGTTCGTTTATAAATTACGTTACCAGGGATGTGCACTCTGTTGTTACAGAGAGGGGAAACTATCATGTTCCAGGATGCTAAGTGAAGTCAACTATCGAATAACTTATTACTAGGATAAAAAATATCCTAAATCTACAATTTGTAGATGACCTGACAGGGTTGTGGGTACGTATCAGAGTTGGAAGGTATAAACAAAAGTAAGGTCATCTGGTAAGCAATAAGAGCACATATTTATGGGAAGAAATATCAGAGCATCAGCAGAAATCAGCTCTGTACACATGTCAACTCCCTGTTGCAGATCCCTACATGGTAGAATGGAAGTCAAATGAAAGTGCAGAACTGTGCCAGACTGAATTTCCATCGAGAGCATCGCTACACAAGTCTGTAGACAAGTTCTCTGATGTGTACTAGCAGTACACGGATTTGTTTCCAGACTACAAGTTTCCAATCTGAACGACTCGTTCAGGTTCATCTAGGTACGAGGCGAATGTTACTATACATGATCTTCCTATCCAAAATGCATGCATATATATCATGTGGAAGAGGGGAATTCTCAAGACTTTTTAGTAGGCTGGTGTGCAGGACACGCAAATATTCTTGTATAGAATCAAACAACGCAGCCATATGACCATAATCGTATAGAAAACTATCAAAAAATATGAAAAAAAGACATGAAATCGGTAAAAATCGAGGAAACACTGGTATAATTACGACAAATTGATGGTAAACACGTAAATTCGAGGGAAATACGACAAATATGTTAAATCGCGAAAAAAACTTGCAAAATTACGTGAATTGACTATGAATACATAAAATTAGAGAAAAAGTACCATGAAATGCTGGGAATTGAGGTGGGTTGAGAGTACGCAGACACTCAAGACTGAAAAAAGCTTAAAAATTATGCTATGTCTTCATTCAGTTTTAACCCTTCCTCTCTCCCCATAAACTACGTGGGTTTTCGTAGCACATAACTTAAAAAAGGCGATATAAGTATTACACAGAGGAGCTATATTAAAGCAGGTGAAACATACATATTCCAATCCAGATGTGTGTTCTCAATAAGGCAGTCAAATATAGATATTAGCGAATTACAGTTGGTTCTCACACTCAATCTTATTCCTTAAGCATTAAGGAGAAGAATCAGTGCGTTTATCAGACTTAAGCCAATCCCTAGAGAGTTCTGTAGGAGAGTGGATCTTCTTTAATGGTGTGAGGAGGGTGTACTTGGTAGATGTGGTAGTAGGACGAAATTGCGATAATATCCTACATATGATTAAAACTACCTAACATCAGACCAGGACTTATTTGTGCAAGAGGAATGCTACCAGAGCTGTGGTGATGCTACTGTAAATAGCAGTAAGACTGCTACATCTCCTTTGGCTGCTGATCGTGGTGCTTACTCCCTCATAAAAAGTTGCTACT
The DNA here is from genome assembly GCF_021461395.2 of Schistocerca americana. Classification (NCBI taxonomy): domain Eukaryota; kingdom Metazoa; phylum Arthropoda; class Insecta; order Orthoptera; family Acrididae; genus Schistocerca; species Schistocerca americana. Next base: position 742,871,866 of record NC_060120.1, read on the forward strand.
TCTTTGTGCGTATTTTCGTGCAGCAGGGTGTGGCTAGTACCTCAATATATAAGCTATCGAAAATATTCATATCGGTTGAAAATATTCATGTCGATTTTTTTCTCACTCTGTTTGCATAGCCACATCCATCAAAACTGCTACTACTACAGATAATAAGCACGACTGGTGCGGGAAGTGTGATTGAAGGTATGTACGTTTCCAACGTAAAAAGATGTTTAAAATCCATTCATTTCCTAGGAGACAGAACAGCAGTTTCCTGACTTCGTTCTAGTTGGTTCATAAGCAGTTCCAGCGGCAGATATAAGCTGACGATGTCTTCCTAGGACACCAGAGTAGTGTAGAAGGAAGTAGTTACATAATTTTAAAGTTTGTCACCGTAGTGATTGGGCTAGGAAACTTTCAGGGTGGTTGTATGTCTGCATTGGAGTATTGTAAGTAGGCTGTTTAAGTTTTTATGTTGGTAACGCCACGTAGCGCTCTGTATGTGCTGTGTGCAGTCTGTGGCTGGTTTGCATTGTTGTTGGAATATCTGCCATTGTAGTGTTGGGCAGCTGGATGTTAACAGCGCATAGAGTTGGCAGTTGGAGGTGAGCCGCCAGCAGTGGTGGATGTGGGGAGGGAGATGGTGGAGTTTGGACATTTGTAAGACTGGATGTCATGAACTGATATATATGACTTTTGAACAATATTAAGGTATATACATTGTTTGTTCTCTATCAAAATCTTTCTTTCGCTAACTGTGCCTATCAGTAGTTAGTGCCTTCAGTAGTTTGAATCTTTTATTTAGCTGGCAGTAGTGGCGCTCGCTGTACTGCAATAGTTAGAGTAACGAAGATTTTTGTGAGGTAAGTGATTTGTGAAAGGTATAGGTTAATGTTAGTCAAGGCCATCCTTTTGTAGGGATTTCTGAAAGTCAGATTGCGTTGCGCTAAAAATATTGTGTGTCAGTTTAGTGTTGATCAGAATAGGTAAAGAGCGAAATGTCTGAGTACGGGAAACCATATGGTTTTAACAATATAGCATTTTTGGGTGCAGGCCCATGTAGGCATAAGAGTGTGTGTTTATGCTCTATAATCATTTCTCTTATGCTGGTGCCCTCCTGATACTAACTACAGACAGTGGAAGAATACTACAGAATTGGTAGCACAGTTATTTAAGGGAAAAGTTTCAAATTCCCTCTCTCTGGAGCTCCATCATGTACAAAGAACACGTTTCTTCTTAACCATCTGTTATACCAGTGCAAGACTCTCATGTCTGCTATACACCAATAAGAGATGCGACCTGCCTTGACACACACACATCTGGGGAAATCTTGTGCTTTTGGATGGGTGCTGTGGGTAAGGTTGGTGCTGCAGGGAGGATTGGTCAAGGACAATGCGGGAGCAATCTGTCAGTCCCCGACTCTGTCCTATGAATGTGAGAATACTCTGTGATGCCCATCCAAACAGGGAAAGATGGCCAGTTCAGATGGTTCAAATGGCTCTGAGCACTATAGGACTTAACTTCTGAGGTCATCAGTCACCTAGAACTTAGAACTACTTAAACCTAACTAACCTAAGGACATCACACACATTCATGCCCGAGGCAGGATTCGAACCTGCGACCGCAGCGGTCGCGCGGTTCCAAACTGTAGCGCCTAGAACCGCTCGGCCACACCGGCCGGCTGGCTAGATGGCCAGTCATAATCGCAAATTCTGCTCTATGATCGATGTGCTGGACATATATAGATAACCTAATTGCATCGGTAAAGGACTGTGTCTGGTATACTTTTGTGTATATTACTGAGTAGACGTACTGTACAGTCAGCCATCTGCATTTACAATCTAGTATATGGTGTATATGACCGCTTGGATGTACATCATAGTCATCTACTGTACTCACAATCTAGTATATAGTGTATATGACCGAATCAACAAACTGCACTGTCATCTGCATTTGCAATCCATTAAATGGTGTACATGACCAAATGGGCATACTGCCCAGTCATCTATTTGCATTCATAATCTATTACATGGTACTTGCAAAATAGTGGAGGGATGATTTAACGATGATATAGAAACTGGGAAGCATTCTGCTGTGTAATTGGCTGGCGTTGAAATTAGGGAACAACTGCTAAAATTGATGGTGCTGTCAACTGCAGTGTGTGTTACAGTACATTGTCCCATATCAACAGTGCCTTTCCCATCCCATTGGTCCACTGATATGCTGTTGATTACCACAAAATGATTGACTGACACCACTTGGTTGAGATGGGGAGAGCCTCACCAGAACACTGGTTACCTGTTACCTGTCACTGTGGAGTGTAGGATCAAATGTAGAGATCATCACCTTCAGACAGTTGTTTGGAAGGGTTTGTCAATGCTGCAGACCATCCTATTTCCATATGCTGCAATCCCCTCCACATTTCTATCCACCAATAAGATAACGGTACTTCTTTTTATTTCTACTACCTGGTGCATGTTGTGAGCAGCACCTTCCAGCGATGGTCAACACCAGAACAGTAATCATGTAGATGAGTGCAAAATGGGGAAACAACGTTCTTCAAAATGGAATACCGAGACATCTTTTATTTCTACCATTCTGTGTGTTCTGGGAGCTGCATAGTTTACACCATGCGATGTTTAGCTTTCTGTGAGGGGCAATGGAATGATATGTTTTAATGTCAGTTTAGCACCTGACACAGACCTCGAAGTCATGGTAGTAAAATAAAGTGTATGGTTATGTACAAAGCTGTAGTCATACACTGTTTGGATATGTTACAGCTTAAAAATTAGCACATTAAACTGCTTTTGAAAGAACAATACAGAAACCCTCTCTTGTGATTGATAGTCTGTGGTATATGATCTTCCTCCAGTACAGTCAACAGAACTTTACACAGATCTGTGCAAGTGACTTCAAACACTGGCCACCTGCTTCAATGGAGCGATACGTATATATATAATATGCTCGATGTCAACACTCAGATGGAATTTTTTTTCGATATATCGGAAGAGAGAGACATGGTAAAATCTTATAGGAGTTTCTATTACAAGGAGTGGTACACTGTAACTGGTTTAAGTTTTTTTGCTCATAAAACTTATAGAAGTTGGCTGTATCTATTTTCGTGCAATAATGAATGTTTTTATTATTATCGTCATGATTTCCTGTTCAGAAATAGGTGTTACAACAAGTCCAGTGTCATTTTATACTTCATAACATCTAATTATAGCTATTCAGCTATAGCTTGTTGTGGAACCTGGAAATGGTAGTGTTTTTCCCTACATGTGAATAGATTGTGTGAAACAGGCTGTGATAATAAAATTGCTCACAAAACTAGAACGTAAGAATATGCTGCTATTGCGAATGATTGTCTTCTGGATGACACAAACTTTATAGGCAGGTCAGTAGAGGGAAGTTATGGAGCAAAATGACAAATGTAAGAACACAGACGGTGTTTGTTTTCGATGTACCGGAAGAGAGAATGCGATAAAATATAAAGCAGGTTCTATTACAAGACAGGCTCTCTTGATCAATGAGATACAGCATTGCATTGGTAAAACGGGACATGTCATAGTGTTCCAAACAGCAACATCCTGTTGAATTATAGCTTATTGTTGTCAAACATAAAATGATTGATTGTTTCTTCTGACAAGTAAGCAAATGACGTGAAAGGCTGTATGCAATAATGTTATTTTACGTGTCTGAAATGTCTGTAAAACATACATGCATGACAGTTTGTTTACAGATGCTGATTTGAATGCGAGAGAGGATCTGAAACCATTTGTCCATCAAGCTGAAACAATTCGTTTAATGTAGATGTTTGTAATACATACGTGCTTGACAGTTTATTTACAGACACTGATTTGAATATGAGGGAGGCTCTGAAACCATTTGTCCATCAAGCTGAAAGAAATCACTTAATATAGATGGTTTTTTCTTCGGAGTTTAAATTCTCGATTTTTCTTTACTCCGATGACAGTTTTTCGAAATAATGAGGACATCTGCAGATTGGTAGTTTTCACAGCAAAATAAAGGAAGGTTTTTTTTCGATTTTACGCAGGATGGATGTGTTTAGGGGGTGTGTTGCCTGACCTCTGCAGGTAGCTCATATGTAATCCGTGGTGGTGCTCCATGTTTATTTTTCACTTCATACGATGTCGCAAAGTAATGGGACCGGGGGGGAGGGGGTTGGAGGGGTGGGAGAGAGATGCGAATTGTATCCTGCAGTTGAATGGAAAAACTATATCGATTTTTCTCATAAAACTATAAGAAAATGGACTGGATCTATTTTCGTGGAAAGACGACATTTATTATGGTCACGATCGTGTTTCCCTTTTTAATAGATGCTCGCTCATGAGAGATGAGTCGGCATTAAATGCAGCTGTTACAGTGAAGTGTTTTCCTTGCAGAATGGCTTGCATTAGGAGTGGGCCCGCTGTGTGTGTGTGTGTGTGTGTGTGTGTGTGGTCACACGACACAGCTGCGCTCCAACCAGGGTGTGGTGTGGGGGCAGTGTGTTGTGGCTACATTTTAACGTCCTTTATCTCACGTTGTTTAGTTGGTGTATAAGCCTTTTGTGTTGGTGAAGGGCTGATGCCTGGACCATTGCTCCAAGGCAGGTCCGGTCCCATCATCAATCTCATGCTCGTCCACCGGCAGTATGCCACAAAGAAATGCGACACATGGTAGCAACTGCCTGATCTCCAAGCAGTGGACGTTTGAAAAAGCGATCTGGAGGGTTCGCCAGTATCTCGTTGTTGTTTCAGGGCGGTTCTGTCTTTCTGAGAAATATGTTTAACAGATTGAATGAATCGTCCTGTTTCTGTTTTTTGTGTAATTCTGACTGATTTTCACAAACTGAAGACAGTATATCAGTGCCACCAGAAGGATATCTCTGTGGACCATCAGCGACAAGATAGAACAGGCCTCTGTCCCTACCTACGGTTCAGAGGGGGAGGGATAAGGTGTGGTAGGGGGGAAGGGAAAGACTGCCTCTAAGATGGTTAGTTTGTGGGCACCCTTCGAGGTGGACACAGCTGCAACTGCCGACCCTCTCTCCTGAAGCAGTCTTTTGGGAAGACGATTTTCCCCAGTACATGTGTTGCATTATGACCTCCTGATTACGAGTGCTGGTGTTTTTTCATGACAGTTTTGATGTGTAATTAGAACAGTGAAGCATTTTACATCAGTTGTGGTAACGTATATTGGCTTTGATTACCTGGTCTGCAGTGTGATTGTCGAGCAATGCGGGGGAAGGCATCTGTAGCGAACTCAAACATCAAAAAGCGATAGATACAGCCCTCATCTCTATGCTTACAGGTGCTCCACTTATGAAACTCCTCTCTGTCCAACACTAGCATCTTATCAGCTGAACATATTTCCCACCTAAAAATAAAGATAGTACCTTCCAGTCCAGCCTTTTTTCCACCAGCTTGTAGGTAAAAGGGTAGAGTTTGAGTACATCTGCTACCAGTTTTGAGTGATAGTGTGAATTTTTTTTCCATTTTGATAACGTCAGTTGTACAGAAACGTCAATTTTTGAGCTGTATTGCGATTACAGGCACTCCTTGAATAGCGATATGCATATAGTTGTGTTATTAGGACCGGTTTTTATTATTAATTACGCAATTAAGACCGATCTTTACTTCAGTTTTGCGATCAAAATAAATAAAGTGTACTGACCTTATCTTCCTCTCCTGCATCAAGATAGCTTCCAGTTGCTTGGGGTTGCACATGGGCTTTCTGTCCAGAAGCTCCATGGTTTGAGTCCTGGAAAGGCCACCGCCATTTTTAATTGGCAGCCAATTCCCTGGTGGGATTTGAGGTCAGCACAGGCCTGGGACAAAGAAATTGCCACCGTTTTTTAAATTCCCACCAAAAAGCGAAATTACCGCCAAAATTCAAAATTTCCGCCAAAATTTCAAAATCCACATATGAGGTATGTGGGGGTGGGAGAGAGGGAGGGGCAGTGGGGGAAAGAGGTAGACGGTAGGGACCCATGTACCGGCTGGGGAAAACACATGAAATCATCTAGGGTGGGGGTAATTAATTGAACAATTTAATTAATTTGCATATTAGTTTTCTATCAAAATTGCACACAGAATCCCTTACCCTACTGCTCCTCAAACCACTCCATCACACTCCTGGCATTATCATATGGTGCATTGTCTTCTTGAAAAATGCCACTGCTGTGATCAACATGAAGGTGTGTAAATGGTCTGCAACCTTGGCCGTCATGGTGCCTTGCATGAGCTCTGTTGAACCCATTGATGTCCACGTGTATATTGCCCAGAGCTTAATGGAGCCGCCACCAGCTTGTCTCTGTCCCGCAGTACAGGTATCAAGGAGCTCTTTCCCTTTAAGACGACGGATTCGCGCCCTCCCGTCGGCAAGGCAAAGAAGGTATTGGAATTCATCAGACAAATTCAGTGCTCTGCAATTGCGCCAATATCCAGTGCCGATGGTCATCTGCCCCTTTCAGTCGTAGTTGCCGGTGTTGTGGTGTTAACACTGACACATGCGTGGGTCATTGGCTACAGATGCCCATCGTTAAGGGTGCCCGGTACACTGTGTGTTCAGACATATTTGTATCCTGCCCAGCATTAAAGTCTGGTGTTAGTTTCGCCACAGTTTGCCACCTGTCCTGTTTTACCAGTCTGCTCAGCCTACGACATCCAACATCCATAATAAGGGGTGGTCGCACAACCCTGCGACCTCTGGACGTGGTTTCACCTTCGTTTTGCAACATGATGGAGACACTCACCACAGCGCTCCTTGAATACCCGATAAATCGTGCAGTTCCTAAATGCTCTTGCTGAACCTCCATGCCATCACAATCTGCCCTCGGTCAAATTCCGATAGATCGCGCGCCCTTCCATTTCTACACACGGACAGCACCCTCTCTGGTGCTACGTGCACTGTTCGTATTTCTGACTGGCAGTCATTCCTTGCTACGTGACGCTGCTATCGCCTGGACGGGTTTATATCGGTAGTAGGGCTGTGGTCATAATATTTTGGCTGATTAGTGTGTATACTAGCACTGATTGCAAATGTTTTATGACACTTTGGACATTTCTTCAATTGAGTTTCCGTCCACAAGAAAGGCCAGGTATCTGAAAATGAAATATGATTTAAATTTTACAGTACGTGGAGAGAGCATTAGCCTACACTGATGAAACATTTTTCATTAAATAACCTTTTTTGACAGTGAAAAATTCATATTTATGGAAGGATACTATTTGTTTTCGAAGTCCTTTGGTACTTAAAGGAAAAAATGCAATAGTTAAACAAGCTTTAGTAGCATCCTTACAGGCAGCCGGTGTGGCCGAGCGGTTCTAGGCGCTTCAGTCTGGAACCGCGCGACCGCTACGGTCGCAGGTTCGAATCGTGCCTCGGGTATTAATGTGTGTGATACCCTTAGGTCAGTTAGGTTTAAGTAGTTCTAAGTTCTAGGGAACTGCTGACCTCAGATATTAAGTCCCATAGTGCTCAGAGCCATTTGAACCATTTAGCATCCTTATAAATACTGTGTAATGTGCTTCTATTTATAAATTTTCGCTAGTAAATAAATATCGATATTAGAAATGCTTAGATGACACTCTGCGTCCTGTTTTACTTCCCAGCTGTTCACCGTACAAACTTCATCAAGAATATCCTTTATGAAGTTCAAAAATGGTTCAAATGGCTCTGAGCACTATGGGACTTAACATCTGAGGTCATCAGTCCCCTAGACTTAGAACTACTTAAACCTAACTAACCTAAGGGCATCACACACATCCATGCCTGAGGCATGATTCGAACCTGCGGCCGCAGCAGCAGCGCGGTTCCGGACTGAAGCGCCTAGAACCGCTCGGGCACAGCGGTCGGCCTTTATGAAGTTTACTGTGGTCATTAATAAACTTTATAACTGCGATTTCCATAATACTGTTACGATATTCCGACTTATCATTTCACGGGTTGTGTCTTATTACCCTATTTTTACCGTTCGGTACTGGCTACACGAAGTGACCCTGTGTTGACATTCCATCTAGTGTGGACACACCAATATCTGCATCGACAGCTATACCTCCCAAGTCACCACACGTTGTCTGGCGAACGATACTTCTGGTACCCACTGTCTGGCACCCCCTTCCCTGTTGCATTCGCGAATGGCATACGGGAAAAATAATTAACACAAACTTCCGCATAAGCTCTAATTTATTGGAGTTTCTCATTGTGATCATTTCGCGAGGTGTATATGGGAGGAAGTAATATGTTGCCCAACTCTTCTTGGAACGGAGGGTACGCTCTCAAAAACTCTAGTAGTAAACCTAGCTCTTGTAGCGCCTGCCACTGTAGTTTTTTGAGTCACTCTGTAACGTTTTCGTATCGACTAAACGGACGCGTGACGAAACGCGCCGCTCTTCGTTGAAGTTGTGTATCTCTTCTGCTAGTCCTACCTGGTAAGGTAGGGACTGATGAGGAGTACTCAAGAATCGTTCGGACAACCGACTTTCAAGCCACTTCTGTCGTAGATGAATTATATTTGCTTAAGATTCTTTATATGAATCTCAGCGTGGGATCTACTATTTGTTTTATGTGGTCATTCCACTTTAGGTCGGTCCAGATGGTTACTCCTAGTTATTTTACGGCAGTTACTTTTTCCAGCGATTTTTTTACCAATAGTGTAGTTGTGCTATAGAGGAATTGTTCTCCTATGATGCGCAGTATGTTACGTTTTTTTACGTTCAGGGTCACCATTCAACAATCCTCTGCAGGTCCCCCTCCTGTTCGTTAGAATCTTCTAACGTTGCTATCTTCTTATAGACAACCGCATCATCTGCAAATAGCCTCGTAGAGCTTCCGATGTTGTCCACTGATATCATTTGTATGCATTGTAAACGGTAACGGTCCTGTCACTCTTCCCAGGGGCACTCCTTAAATTACTTTCATATTTGTAGATTTTGTTCCGTTAAGAGCAATGTCTTGAGTTCCGACTGCAAGAAAGTCTTGAATCCCCTCATGTATCTGGTACAATACTCGTTAAGCTCGTATAAGTTTTTCTCTGTGCCTTCCTAAAGTCTAGGACCACGACATCAACTTGAGTGCCGATGTAAACAGCGTTGTGGATCTCGTGGAGGGAAAAGAGCGAGCAGTGTTTCACAAGATCTCTGCGGAATCCACGTTGAGGAGATTTTTCATTCTCCAAGAATGCCATAATGCGTGAGCATAAAACGTGTTCCATAATTCCACAACAGACTGACGTTAGCGATACAGGCCTTTAAAGACGTGCTTGTATATTACGACACTTCTTGAAACAGGAATGTCCTTCACTTTTTTCCAGCCTACGATAAACTACTGCTAGAGAGGAAGCAAGCTCTTTCAGATAATAGTAGTAGTGTCGTACAGGTATAGCATCTGGACTAGATGCCTTTCCACTACTAGGTAATTTTAGATGCTTTTATATTCCGCGATCATTTGCATTCTTGCGATGATTGAAGGTAGGGATCGTATTAAAATCTGCCGCGGTGAAACAATTTCGGAAGACCAAATTCAGTACTTCAACCTTCTCTCTTTCATGTCTCGTTTCGGTGCCAGTATGGCCACATTTGACAGTTATATCGTCTGCCGTTCAAATCGTTCATTTGATGTGTAGTGTGAATCAGTCCTTAGAGTTGTGCGGAGTGCGCGAAAAATTATCCGACGTACTGCTTTCCATAGTTACTCGGAAAAGCTTGTTCTCAGACACGGATTAAATTAGTCTAAATAAGGGTCGCCAGCCTCTCTTTGATCTACGAGACAGGGTTACACTTTTCAGTATTCGAAAGTTAATAATTAAAACCCTTTCACTATCTAACTACAGGGGACTTCAAAGAAAAGTTGCACATTATTATGACAAACCAAGTAATTTTTATTGAATCCTACATTACACTTCAAAGTGGCACAGAAACATGACACTGTCTTTCAACGTAGTTACCAAACCTATGTAAACAATAGTCGGAACGCACTACCGATCTCAAACTGATTCCATATCTCTAGATTTCCAGAAGGCTTTTGACACAATTCCTGACGAGAGACTTGTCATCATTTTGCGTGCATATGGAGTATAGTCTCAATAGCGCGACTGAATTTGCGATTTCCTGTCAGAAAGGTCACAGTTCGTTGTAATCAACGGAAAGTCATCGAGTAAAACAGAAGTGAGAACTGGCGTCTCCCGAGGAAGCGTTGTAGACCCTCTGCTGTTACTAATCTGCATAAACGATTTGCAGATGAGGCTGTGATTTACCGTCTAGTAAAGCCATCAGAAGAAGTCATCAAACCCAATTGCAATATGACTTAGATATCGCACCTGCCTTATAACCAAAGCTCACTGTAAAGATCTGTTCAGAACACTGGGGATTTTAACTGATCCATGTGAACACATTTACCACTCAGTTGTACACAGCAAAAATATCATTTGTAATTACTGCAAAAACAGCTCTGTCCATGACCATGCAACAAGAGATAGACTCAACTTACATTTACCAAGAAAAAATAAACATAAAACTCAAAACAGCATTTTCTACCAAAGAATAAAACTGTACAATAAATTACCAAAAGAGATTAAAGAAATTGCAAAAATACACTTATTTAAAGAGACAGCTAAAAAGTACTTGTTATGCAATACATTTTATACATTGAAGGATTACTTAGATAAAACAGAGTAGGTGTTTGATAAAAGAATGTTATACAACTAAATAATAATAATGATGATTGTAAAACATCCAACATTCCACATAATACCTTCACTTTCTGTTTTTTTCCTTCTTCTTTCCTTTCTAGAAATACTTACCCCAAGCTATGCATAGCACAATACTAACACCTCTTCCTCTTTCTGAGCTCAATATCTCACTCATTATGGAGGGATGCTGACTCAGTTTATCAGGATAGCAAATGGGAAGTTGCGGTAAAGAAAATGGCCCAGAGATCACCAATGTGTGCGTGTGTGTGTGTGTGTGTATGGTGAGTGAAGTGTTAAGAAACAATATGTGTATAGTGAGATATAAGTGGACAGTGTGGCATTACATTATCTAATAAGTTATTTGTAAGAAAAGTATTGCATACCGGGAGTAAATCTAGTGATTGTCTCCAACTAGAATTCTGTAAACATGTGTGTATACGAATTAGCTTATTTTAAATTGATCTAAACTTGTAAATACTTTGACACGTCCTATATCCTTGTAAAATGAAATCTATTGAATAAAGCTACTGCTACTACTACTACTACTACTACTACTAAAAGTATCAATTGACTCTAAATAAGGAAATCTATGAGGTAATCCACATCAGTGCTAAAAGAAGACCGTTAAATTTCGGTTACGCCATAAATTACACGAATCTAAAGGACGTCAATTCAACTAAATACCTAGAAATTGCAGTTACGAACAGCTTAAATTGGAATGATCTCATAGATAATGTTGTGGGGAAAGCAAACCAAACACTGCATTTTATTAGCAGAACACTTACAAGAGGCAACAGGTCTACTAAAGAGACTGCCTACATTACGCTTGTCCGTCCTCTGCTAGAGTTCTACTGTGCATGTGGGATCCACACCAGACAGGGCTGAAGGAGGACATCGAGAAGTCCACAGAAGGGCAGCCTGTTTGCTGTTGCCGCAAAATAGAGCAGACAGTGTCACGGATAAGATAAGCATATTGGGGTTGGCAATGATTACAAAAAAGATGTTTTTCGTTGCGGAGTGATCTTTTCACAAAATTTCAATCTCCAACTTTCTCCTCTAAATATGAAAATGTTTTATAAACGCCAACATACGCAGGGAGAAAATACGCCATCAGAAAATCTCCGATTGCTACGAATCAGTTCTTCAATCGCCTGAACATAGTCTTCTGTGCTCATTGTCGACCATCATAATAAAATATGAAGAATCAATGCTCGTATGGAAAAATTTAAGTCTTCATTTTTCCCACGTGCTGTCCGACGTTGGAACTGCAGAGAAAGACACTGTTGTTGTTGTTGTCGTCTTCGGTCCTGAGACAGGTTTCATGCAGCTCTCCATGCTATTCTATCCTGTGCAAGCTTCTTCATCTCCCAGTATTTACTGCAACCTACAACCTTCTGAATCTGCTTAGTGTATTCATCTCTTGGTCTCCCTCTACGATTTTTACCCTCCACGCTGCCCTCCAATGCTAAATTTGTGATCCCTTGATGCCTCAGAACATGTTCTAGCAACCGGTCCCTTCGTCTTGTCAAGTTGTGCCACAAACTCCTCTTCTCCCCAATTCTATTCAATACCTCCTCATTAGTTATGTGATCTACCCATCTAATCTTCATCATACTTCTGTAGCACCACATTCCGAAAGTTTCTATTCTCTTCTTGTCCAAACTATTTATCGTCCATGTTTCACTTCCATACATGGCTACACTCCATACAAATACTTTTTCAGAAACGACTTCCTGACACTTAAATCTATTCTCGATGTTAACAAATTTCTCTTCTTCAGAAACGCTTTCCTTGCCATTGCCAGTCTACATTTTATATCCTCTCTACTTCGACCATCATCAGTTATTTTGCTCCCCAAATAGCAAAACTCCTTTACTACTTTAAGTGTCTCATTTCCTAATCTAATTCCCTCAGCATCACCCGACTTAATTCGACTACATTCCATTATCCTCGTTTTGCTTTTGTTCATGTTCATCTTATATCCTCCTTTCAAGGCACTGTCCATTCCGTTCAACTGCTCTTCCAAGTCCTTTGCTGTCTCTGACAGAATTGCAATGTCATCAGCGAACCTCAATGTTTTTATTTCTTCTCCATGGACTTTAATACCTACTCCGAATTTTTCTTTTGTTTCCTTCACTGCTTGCTCAATGTACAGATTGAATAACATCGGGGAGAGGCTACAACCCTGTCTCACTCCCTTCCCAACCGCTGCTTCCCTTTCATGCCCTTCGACTCTTATAACTGCCATCTGGTTTCTGTACAAATTGTAAATAGCCTTTCGCTCCATGTATTTTACCACTACCACCTTCAGAATTTGAAAGAGAGTATTCCAGTCAACATTGTGAAAAGCTTTCTCTAAGTCTACAAATGCTAGAAATGTAGGTTTGCCTTTCCTTAATCTATTTTCTAAGATAAGTCGTAGGGTCAGTATTGCCTCCCGTGTTACAACATTTCTGCGGAATCCAAACTGATCTTCGCCGAGTTCGGCTTCTACCAGTTTTTCCATTCGTCTGTAAAGAATACGCGTTAGTATTTTGCAGCCGTGGCTTATTAAACTGATAGTTCGGTAATTTTCACATCTGTCAACACCTGCTTTCTTTGGGGTTGGAATTACTATATTCTTCTTGAAGTCTGAGGGTATTTCGCCTGTGTCATACATCTTGCTCACCAGATGGTAGAGTTTTGTCAGGACTGGCTCTCCCAAGGCCTTCAGTAGCTCCAATGGAATGTTGTCTACTCCCGGGACCTTGTTTTGACTCAGGTCTTTCAGTGCTCTGTCAAACTTTTCACGCAGTATCGTATCTCCCGTTTCATCTTCTTCTACATCCTCTTCCATTTCCATAATATTGTCCTCAAGTACATCGCCCTTGTATAGACCCTCTATATACTCCTTCCACCTTTCTGCTTTCCCTTCTTTGCTTAGAACTGGGTTTCCATCTGAGCTCTTGATAATCATACAAGTGGCTTTCTTTTCTCCAAAGGTCTCTTTAATTTTCCTGTAGGCAGTATCTATCTTACCCCTAGTGAGATAAGCCTCTACATCCTTACATTTTTCCTCTAGCCATCCCTGCTTAGCCATTTTGTACTTCCTGTCGATCTCATTTTTGAGACGTTTGTATTCCCTTTTGCCTGCTTCATTTACTGCGTTTTATATTTTCTCCTTTCATCAATTAAATTCAATATTTCTTCTGTTACCCAAGGATTTCTACTAGCCCTCGTCTTTTTACCTAGTTGATCCTCTGCCGCCTTCACTACTTCATCCCTCAGAGCTACCCATTATTCTTCTACTGTATTTCTTTCCCCCGTTCCTGTCAATTGTTCCCTTATGCTCTCCCTGAAACTCTGTACAACCTCTGGTTCTTTCAGTTTATCCAGGTCCCATCTCCTTAAATTCCCACCTTTTTGCAATTTCTTCAGTTTTAATCTACAGTTGATAGCCAATAGATTGTGTTAAGAGTCCACATCTGCCCCTGGAAATGTCTTACAATTTAAAACCTGGTTCCTAAATCTCTGTCTTACCATTATATAATCTATTTGATACCTTCTAGTATCTCCAGGATTCTTCCATGTATACAACCTTCTTTTATGATTCTTGAACCAAGTGTTAGCTATGATTAAGTTATGCTCTGTGCAAAATTCCACCAGACGGCTTCCTCTTTCATTTCCCTCCCCCAATCCGTATTCACCCACTATGTTTCCTTTTCTCCCTTTTCCTACTCTCGAATTCCAGTCACCCATGACTATTAAATTTTCGTCTCCCTTCACTACCTGAATAATTGCTTTTATCTCATCATACATTTCATCAATTTCTTCATCATCTGCAGAGCTAGTTGGCATATAAACTTGTACTACTGTAGTCGGCATGGGCTTTGTGTCTATCTTGGCCACAATAATGTGTTCACTATTTGATTTTGTATTTATAACGCTGTATTCACCTGACCAAAAGTCTTGTTCCTCCTGTCACCGAACTTCACTAATTCCCACTATATCTAACTTTAACCTATCCATTTCCCTTTTTAAATTTTCTAACCTACCTGCCCGATTAAGGGATCTGACATTCCACGCTCCGATCCGTAGAACGCCAGTTTTCTTTCTCCTGATAACGATGTCCTCCTGAGTAGTCCCCGCCAGGAGATCCGAATGGGGGACTATTTTACCTCCGGAATATTTTACCCAAGAGGACGCCATCATCATTTAGCCATACAGTAAAGCTGCATGCCCTCAGGAAAAATTACGGCTATAGTTTCCCCTTGCTTTCAGCCGTTCGCAATACCAGCACAGCGAGGCCGTTTTGGTTAGTGCTGCAAGGTCAGATCAGTCAATCATCCAGACTGTTGCTTGCCCCTGCAACTACTGAAAAGGCTGCTGCCCCTCTTCAAGAACCACACATTTGTCTGGCCTCTCAACAGATACCCCTCCGTTGTGGTTGCACCTACGGCACGGCCATCTGTATCGCTGAGGCACGCAAACCTCCCCACCAAGGGCAAGGTCCATGGTTCATGGGGGTGAGAAAGACACTACTGGCCATTAAAATTGCTACACCAAGATGAAATGCAGATGATAAACGGATATTCATTGGACAAATATATTATAGTAGAACTGACATGTGATTACATTTTCACGCAATTTGAGTGCGTAGATCCTGATAAATCAGTACCCAGAACAACCACCTCTGGCCGTAATAACGGTCTTGATACGCCTGGGCATTGAGTCAAACAGAGCTTGGATGGCGTGTACAGGTACAGCTGCCCAGGCAGCTTCAACACGATACCACGGTAGTGACTGGTGTATTGTGACGAGCCAGTTGCTCGGCCACCATTGACCAGACGTTTTCAATTGGTAAGAGATCTGGAGAACGTGCTGGCCAGTGCAGCAGTCGAAGATTTTTTGTATCCAAGAAAGGCCCTTGCAGGACCTGCAACATGCGGTCGTACATTATACTGCTGAAATGTAGGTTTTCGCAGGGCTCGAGTGAAGGGTAGAGCCACAGGTCGTAACACATCTGAATGTAACGTCCACTGTTCAAAGTGCCGTCAATGCGAACAAGAGCTGACCGAGACGTGTAACCAATGGCACCCCATACCATCACGCCGGGTGATACACCAGTATGACGATAATTAATACACGCTTCCAATGTGCATTCACCGCGATGTCGCCAAACACAGATGCGACCATCATGCTACTGTAAACAGAACCTGGATTCATCCGAAAAAATGACGTTTTGCCATTCGTGCACCCAGGTTAGTCGTTGAGTACACCATCGCAGGCGCTCCTGTATGTGATGCAGCGTCAAGGGTAACCGCAGCCATGGTCTCCGAGCTGATAGTCCATCCTGCTGCAAATGTAGTCGAACTGTTCGTGCAGATGGTTGTTGTCTTGCAAACGTCCCCATATGTTAACTCAGGGATCGAGACGTGGCTGCATGATCCGTTACAGCCACGCGGATAAGATGCCTGTCATCTCGACTGCTAGTGATACGAGGCCGTTGGGATCTAGCACGGTGTTCCGTATTACCCTCCTGAACCCACCGATTCCATATTCTGCTAACAGTCATTAGATCTCGACCAACGCGAGCAGCAATGTCACGATACGATAAGAATCGCGATAGGCTACAATTCGACCTTTATAAAAGTCGGAAACGTGATGGTACGCATTTCTCCTCCTTACTCGAGGCATCACATCAACGTTTCACCAGGCAACGCCATTCAACTTCTGTTTGTGTATGAGAAATCGGTTGGAAACTTTCCTCGTGTCAGCACGTTGTAGGTGTCGCCACCGGCGCCAACCTTGTGTGAATGCTCTGAAAAGCTAATCATTAGCATATAACAGCATCTTCTTCCTGTCGGTTAAATTTCGCGTCTGTAGCACGCCATCTTCGTGGTGTAGCAGTTTTAATGGCCAGTAGTGTAGTATGAAAGTGGTTCGATGAATCTTCTTCCAGGCATTTACGTGTAAACTGCAGAGCAGTCATGTAGACGCATATGTAGTGTAGAGTGTTCACTTCTTAGACAATACTAATCAACCCCTTGGTCACAGAGCCATTCCAGAACACCCCTGGGAAGGCCCTGATTTGTCAGAAAATCTGCGATTGCTACGAATCAGTTCTTCAATCGCCTGAACGTTGTCTACTGTGCTCGATGTCGATGACCTTCCGAACCAGGATTAGCCACGCATGTGCAGCCTTTGTCAAATTGTTGGCACCATTTCACCACAGCTGGACGTGACACTGAGATTGGTCCATATGCCGCCAGAATTCCGCTGAGAACCTGTGTGCAGTTTAGACGTTTTTCGCACGAGAATCGTGCCGTCCAGCGTACTTCAACTTTGAAGTACATACGTTTCCACTTTCCGTGCCGTTCTACTCCTACACTATGATGCACCTGTTAGTCGTAACGCAGCAGAACTGTGGCTGCGGGAAATGCAGAATTTTAATTCCCTTCAGACAGTGCGCCAGTTTTGTTAGGAGGTGTCTCAGAGTGGGACGACCGTGTAACTTACCCCGCACACTTCCACAGCCGTCATCTTGCGGCAGTGGATATTTGGACTCGTCTGTGAATAACACATTTCGCCATGACGAACTTGTCAGAGTTCGCGCAGCATACAGTGGCTGATTAGTAGTGGCCAGGTTCTGTCCAAAGCACTGGGTGAGTTCATTCATTTCTTGTGAAGGGGAGGCCGACAGTATTTGCAACCTTCGCAGGTCACCGATGGCAGAATCGACGAGCACGTTCTACAGTCTTTGTCATACGATTTTGCGGAAACTACTCGGAAAAAAATTTCATTTTTCCATTACTTATACCTTTACATGTCAGGTTCGTGATGTGACCATCGCTTAGTTGATCGTCATAGTTTTTGTGATATTTACATGCAAGTAAGACACTGCGAGAAGTTTGCACTCAAGGCCGAGCGGTTCTAGGCGCTTCAGTCCGAAACCGCACTGCTGCTACGGTCGCAGGTTCGAATCCTGCCTCGAACGTGGATGTGTGTGATGTCCTTGGGTTAGTTAGGTTTAATTAGTTGTAAGTCTAGGGGACTGATGACCTCAGATGTTATGTTCCATAGTGCTTAGAGCCATTTGAACCATTTGTTTGTACTAAAAAATATAGGTCGCTATGATTTTGCGTATGGTGCATATTACATATATGTTGCTGTATAAGTTGACTATTTCGTCAAACTTGGCTGGAGTTATCTGTCAATCACCAATCTCTAGAAAACTGATCTGATGTAGTACACTCATTTGCGATCGCGCTGCGCCACCGATAAGAGCAGAGTGAAATATCCACGACATTCCTCATATGTCATAAACCAGTTCAGATATCGAAAAGAGATATTGCAAATGATACCACACAAGGAGGTTCATTATTCAAAATTTCATTATCTACTGTGATATTCCGCTAACTACAGATTTTTTAAATGAAAGAATTTAATTTTTTAGGGCCATCGATAGCTGGTGAAACGAGAAACGCTTTGGGTTTGGGAACAACATAACTGAAGATATTACATGTTACTTTTGTACCGAGAATGCGCTTTTTCATAAGCTACTGACCTTACTTTTCTTCACTTCCTCACTTAATAAATTACTGTTTCAGAATTCTCTTTCAGTTTTGTGTCTGCACAGCATATTAGTGAGGTGACATTTTGTAAACTCCGCTTTGTTTTGGCATAAGAAGAAAATTTTGACCTGGCAACAAGAGAAATGTGTATGTTTTACTGAAAATTCGCCACTCACGACTTGCTTGTCTGAAAATTACAAATGTTTAACAAGCCAAGCGAAAATAAATCTCTGCATTTTCAGCAGAATTGTTTTTAGATAAATCCCTGCATTTTCAATGGGATAGTTTTTAGATACTAACGAAAGTAGAGGTGACAGTTGTTTCTGATTGGTCACTATGCAAGTGTGGGCATGGAGGGTCACCACTTAATATGTAGAAAAAATGTGAGCTTCAGTTTAGAACGTCACTTCCCCTTCAGCGTTCGGCATTTCCCCTACAGTTCCTACCTGTAACACCCACCACTACTACCTTCCCCATGTGTGCCCTGCCGACTGCGCATCTACTGGCCACGGTATTTTGCGCGGTCTCAAGTATGGGAGGGGCAGATCTGAAGGCGAGCTACAAGATGTTGTTATGTCAAGAAATTACACGTTTATTTTGTACTGAAAATGTGCTTTTTTGTAACCTATTGACCTTAATTTTCCTCACTTTCTCAGTTAATAAACAGGCCATTTTGACCATAAAATCATTTCTTCTTACCTTTTCATTATAGTGTAATTGAATATAGCGGCTCCAGTGGCCCTTCTGAGATTTACTTGCAGTGATCTGGTGGTATTCATACGACACAGCAATGCAGAGATGGGTATATATCCATCTTCATGTGGGGTTGTAATGCACTGACTTTGTCAAACTCGCCTTGTGTACTGACCTGTCTCCCTGTCCACAACCTATGGGTGACACATGGAGGGTCATTGGCATCTGCAACAACATAACAAAAAGCCCATCCTTTTTGGATCCAACAGACCACCTTTGCTGCTTGCACTGTATTAAGGTGCCATATTGCATATGATGGTTGAATACAAAATCCACAAATGACAACTGCCATCACTACAAAAATCTAGGACACCATGACTCATTTCTGTCTGAGGCTCACCTGACACTCTAAAGCATAAGACAGCCAACAGATGGAGAACAATTTTAATTGTTGCAGGTCTTACCTGCATCAACATAGATTTAAAATACCAACTGTTGATACACATGCTCCCCTAGTTATTCTGAACAGTGTATAAAGGCGCTGTCTATGGGGCACGTGGACACAAAACAGTAACAGTTACCTAGACAACTGGGAAGTATGAAAACAGAATTCCACACTCGTGTGTTGTAATTCACCATTGGATGCTTGTAGGCTTTCTGTGTTGGAATAGTGACCTTGTTCATCTTGAAAGATCAGTAACTGTACTTCAGAGATTATAACCGCTTTAAAACTTCAGTCCTCGCCACATCGGGCACGGAATCCTCCTAAATCACAGTGGCCCTCATGTCCACTATATGTACATGTGTTTGTGTGTGCTGGTGGGTTAGGGGCGCTCAACGATGAGGTTATCAGCGTTCATACGAAAATTAATAGAAACACATGCGGTTAAAACGTAGAAAAAGCGAGAAAAAAATAAAAAGCAACGTGAGATAAAATTGCACTGATTGTAACCCATTATCTCCATGCACAAGGACACTAGCTCACATCATGCGAGGTAGCATCAAAAATCGTCAGATGTTCTAAAACTGTCAATTAAAACGCAATAGGAAAACTATGAGGGTGAGTCAAATGAAAACCTTAAATATTTTTTTACATATTATTTATTGTGCAGAAGTGGTACAAAGCTGTATCACTTTTCAACATAATCTCCCCCACACTCAATGCAAGTCCTCCAGCACTTACAAAGTGCATAAATTCCCAGAAAAAACTAAATTCTTTTGGTAGTCCGTGCAACCACTCGTGCACCGCGTGGCGTACCTCTTCATCAGAACGTAACTTCTTTCCTCCCATTGCGTCTTTGAGTGGTCCAAACATATGGAAATCACTTGGGGCAAGATCTGGTGAGTAGGGTGGATGAAGAAGACACTCAAAATGGAAGTGAACCCAGGTGTTATCCCCAGTAACGATTCTTGCAAGGAAGTCATGATGTTCTCGTTCAAAGTGCCAAAGAAGTTCTTCACAAGCATCAACACGTCGTTCTCTCATTCCAGGAGTGAGCTACCGTGGCACCCATCTTGCAGACACTTTGTGAAACTGGAGCACATCATGCACAATGTGGTGTGCTGACCCATGACTAATCTTTAAACATACTGCAATGTCATTCAGTGTCACTCGGCAGTTTTTCTTCACTATAGCTTCAACTGCCGCAATGTTCTGTGGAGTCTCAACTCGTTGAGCCTGACCTTGAATTCCACTGAAGTCACACCATTTGCGAATTTCGTACTCCATTTGTAGACTTGCCACTGTGACAAACATGAATCACCGTACTGAACCTTCATTCGTCGATGAATTTCAATAGGTTTCACACCTTCACTACTCAAAAACCGAATAACAGAACCTGCGTGCATGGCTGGAAAAAGTATGTCATGGCCAAGTTGTGGAGTTTACTAGATGCAGCATATTATCTGTCATTTCCAACCACTCATCTTCCCAACGAAGCATGACTCTGAAATTCAATAGCAAGGCGATAGTATGTAGGGTGATGACACACCGATATATCTGAGGATCACAACATGCCTCCTTGGCTACTACATCCTCCCCCCGTTTGTTCCCCACAGCACCCATATGCGCTGACACCCAGCAGAAAGAAACCTTCTTCCCCAACCGTTATAGTTGGAGGAGAGTGTCCTGATTTTGTGGACTAATTTGTCTGCTGGGTACTAGCGCTGTGGAGAGGGAAGGGCTTCCAGGGAGTCGGAACAGATGAGGAATTTAGCACTCGCAACACATCTCATCTGCCCCAGTTCTCACAACATCACACGTAATTCTAAGGCTGAGACAGTTAAGTACTGAGGCAGTCGGATCTTGAGGACACTATGGAGCAAAAGAACAGTTCAACGAACGGTGTCCCCCGAGACCCATCCATAAAAGCAGCTGCAGCGCTGTGATGCTTGGTTAAAATAACCAGGAGTGCAGCCTCGTCTGTACTGCACAAAATACAAAATCACATTGGTCCTCTGCAGTAACCACTGAGGCAGTCAGTTAAAATTCTGCTCCACATCAAGTGACTCCAGCACACTCTTCCTGTAGGTCCAGAATGGTCTCTTTACTCAGGGGCGATTGGAGAAAAGGCATTCCATAGATGGACAAGCAACAATATGGTGTACTTGTGAATTGGGAGCATCGATGAACTTATCCAAGGCCCTTCAGTCAACTTCTGGACATTCCAATTGCCCACGCCGTGATTCCAATGATGAAATTATTATGAGAAATGCTGTTTCCTGACAAAACTTTCAGAAGCTTCTTTCCATTGTGTGCTGGTAACCACATACTGCTGTGGAACATCACAAGTCCTTGAGTCAGCTTAATAAGCTCAGGTAACAACCCATTTTAAAGGATTATGGAAAGGCTGGTCCACCATCTTCAGTTTGGGAAACCGCAAACACTGGAGACTGGCCCTGGTATAGTCAATAGTTAACAAAAAAGCTGACAAGATTTGCCTGGAACTAGTATGTCACAGGTTGCTGCTGAATACATTTTATTTGAAGCTGTTTTAAATTCTGTGAGAAGCAGACAATCAATGGTTTCAATACTCTAATTTTCCTCTATTATAGCATTTTGTATTCTTGTTTTGCTTTAAGTTTCCTTATTTGTACTTATACCAGGTTCCTTCTGATAACATCTCCTGGCCTGGCTTGTAATGTCATCTGATTCTACTTTATATTTGTTTCGGCATCTGTGGGATACAAACCAAATTTCCTACTTTTTTGTAATATTTATACGACATCTGTTCTATATCCACATACAAACTCCACAATCCACTGTATGGTACATGGCGCAGGGTACGTTGTACCACTACTTCCCATTTCCTTTCCTGTTCGGCTCGCAAATAGAATGAGAGAAAAGAGGCTATCTGCATGTTTGTGTAGGAGCTCTAATTTCTCTCATCTTATCTCTGCGGCCCTGGCGCGAAATATTCATTGGCGGCAATTGGCTCATTCTGCAGTCAGCTTCAAGTGCTGTTTCTCTAAATTCTCTCATTAGTGTTTCATGAAAACAAAATATATCGAGACTCAGCGATTCACATTGTCTAATTCGTAATGAAAAAGAACCCCATAGAAAAAAAACATCATAAAATATATAGTGATATCTGGCTGAATAATTCATTCACACATGTAACTATTAAAATAATATATTACTTGGCATTATCAGGTGAAGTCAAATTGATATTTATTTTGAAAAATAAAATAAAAAATATAAAAATGGATAACAACGTTTTGTATACAAAATATCATAATACAGAATATAAAATAATAATACTAATAAAGAATAGTAATAATAGAGAATATAAAATATCATAATAAAAAATATAGTAATAAAGAAACATTTATATTAATTGATAATAACAACAATCTGTGCTTTAAGGTCAAGGATGTTGCTGAGATATACTAAAACTAATAAAACTTTTAAGAATATTGATTATGAAAACAAAATTACTTAGAAAATTTAAGACCCTCCAAATTGGAGGGCCTGACTTATAACAAAAAAGAAAATACAATTTATATTAGTAAATCTGGTATGAATTCTCTGATTTTATCATTGAAAAAAACAAGAAGCCAATAAAATTCATAAAATACCATTATCCTTACTAACCCAAATAATTATGTGAATTATCAAATTCCAAAGATTTAATATATATTTTATCTAGTTTCTTCCTTAAAAATTTCTGAACAGGATACACCACTGGTTATTTTGGGTTTTGTTGTTCATACTCAATAAAATTTCTTTTCGTTTTTTCTCCCTCGAATGCTTTTAATTTATGCACTTGTTTCACATCATATCAATAACATAATTCTGAAAATGATGTACAGAACATGACATTAAGTAAGTACTAAACTAAACTAAACTATATATAGTTGGATTACAATTAGTAACATCTTCAATTTCAAAAATTTCTGTTGATCAATAAACTGCATAACCTTGTTCAAAAATCCCTTTATGTTTATTAGCTCTAACTTTATTGCCTACTTTGTGTTTCGATTTAGACTTAGATCCAATGATAACCACTTCATAATTTTCGTCTTTAACTTCTATTGTCTCAATTTTTATTACTGAAAATTTTGTATTATTGTATTCATCAACCAGTTTTCCAACTAGTTCAATCCATTTATAATTTCCTTGTAAGTCAAACTTTTTCCACATCTTTCCCTTTAGTGTTCTATTAAATCTAATTACAACAGACGCTTGTAATTGAGTAAAAGTTGAATTATGGTTAATATTACATTTTTCATAAGTTCTTGAAAATACTTATTACAGAATTCTTTACCATTATCTGGATCATAACTGTTTATTAGATCTTTTAAATTTTCAACATTCTACCTTTAAACTCTATATATCCATTATTTACTTTAAAAATGTTATGCAATTTTCTATCAAATTGTTTAATTAAATTTTCTATTTTTGGATCTATTTCGTTTTTAATTCTTTCTACATCCCTAGATTTTTTATTTCCAGTGTTTTGATTATTTTTAATATTTCAAAAAATGTCCATTTACTATATTCAAAATTTCATTAAACTTATAATTATCTGACACCAGTCTCAAAACGAATGTACACAAATTGCCACAAATTGTGTATTCGTTGTCTATTACAGTACAACTCAAGATATTTAACCACTTCTATAGGTATATTTCCTCCAAATGAATCAAACACAATGTTTTGTCTTTAGTCTTGTAATAACAGATGCAATACAAGCCAGCATGCTCAGATGCATCTAGATTAACAGTTCCAGATTCAAATTCTCTAGGATGATTAGGTAATTCATCAATCATAAAAACACCATGAAAATATTTGATTTTTAACTGTTAAGCAATTTTTTTCTATATCAAAATGACTTAATACGTTAGGATACAAATAATATTAATTATTTTTCGCAATATATTATTCCAGCACCGACGTTCTTTTCCATTGCTAAGTTATGTCTTTTTTGTTTTCTGAGTTCATTTTTCTCGTCCATTACTGCTATGGCAATAACAACTGCTCCACCAACTGGTGAACCAATAGTTGCTACATATGGTAGTGGTGCCAATAATAAGGGAAAAAATCATTCTTTATGTTTTGTTAATGCTGAACCTTCTTTCTTTTTCATTTGGTATTAGATAATTCTTTCACAGCAGATACACCCAGTGTTAAAGAGTAAATTATTACCAGTTTTTTATCTCTTTTTCTTTTTTGTGCATCAGTTACAAAATTATCAATACTATTTAATTGTTCATTATTTAGATGAATTTTAATTAAATTTGGTTTAGTTTTGCCATTAGGTAGCAAGCAATGCTGAAGTTTTTCATTTAAACAGGTAAAAAATTTAATAATGATTAGTATTTTTATAATCCCCAACCATTGTCATCAAGATCCTAGCACATACCTAATTTTCTCTTTCTATACATAATTCCTGTAACTGTTGTTGAGGATAATTTTTCTGCAACCAATGGATGAGAAACATACATTATTTCTGTTGCAGTTAACTGAAGTTGTTTATCTGTTCTGTATCTTTTCTGTAAATCTTTATTATCTCTATGTGCAATGTCATATTTTTTTGTCAGCTTCAACTAGTGGATTTATTCTTTGATCTCCTTTAGCCAATCTTTCATCTGATTTGCGCCCCAGACCACAAAATCCAGGTTAATGTATTTCAAAACATAATTTATTAATTAACATGTTAATCAGTCATCTTCCATAATTTTCACTTTCCCAGAATGTGTGTGGCACGTTATTGAAAGATCTAAATCAATATGGAGTTCCTTTCGGATTGCTGATAGTAAAATCACTGAATTTATTTGCTAAAATTTGTGTATACCCAATTTTTCATTATGATAATTTTTATTTCCAGCTGTTGTTCCTCCATGAATAACTGTTAATCTCTTAATTAAATCTCTAACTTCATTCAACCAAATATATTCAATTATTTTTTCTGTGTGCCTTTTTTTATTAAGCCTTCATCTATTTCTGCACCCAAAAAATCTGAAGTTGAAAGTTGTTGTCTTAATTTTGGAAAATAATCTTCAGCAATTTCTTTTATCAAGTTTTCATATTTTTAAGCTGTATGTAATCTTATTTTATTTGGATTCATATAATGCTCCTGAATTGAATAATGTATCTGCATTATTTGATAAATCAAGCAGCATCAAATTTTTCATCCATCTCATTAACAGTAATCTGTTTTTAATGGGTAGATTCATTAATCCAATATCCTTTCATATTCTTTTCCATCAATAGTTAATTTACCTAACTCAAATTTTACAGGTGAATTACCAACATGTTAAAATGTACCAAAGCTTTCAATCCAAAAACTTTATCTACATTGTGATTAATATACATTAAATTTCTTTCACTTATATTTATTTGTCTAGTTTCACCTCCAGCTTGAGCTATCCTTTTCTGTCTTTAATCTCTTCTTCACATTTCCTCAACATATTATGTATTTCTCATTAACTTAAAAAACTGCCATACCTATTAGACTGATAATCAGACCATTCATACTTGGCACTTTCATATCCTGGTACACCTTCAGATTCTTCTAAATGTCTATGACAATATGGAATCATTTGTTTTTCAGGGTCTCTATTTTCTTCAGTAGCTTTCAGTGCATTATCACCTAGCTTTTTCGCATCAGTAACAGGTTGATCTCCGGTTTTCAATTTTTTGTGATCTGAACTGCGAAGAGAACTTGAGGAAGCGCTGATTATATAGGCAGTACAGAGGGCGCCACTGTCGATCACGTGGTGTCGGCTATGAGATTGTCTCTGGTAATGCCAACATTCTCGATTGAAAGTGATCGATCGTCACGCTTGTGGTGCAATTTTGACATCCAAATTTTATCCAGTTTAACACCTTTGTCTTTCCTGTTAAAATTATTACGATGTTTATCAATCTCGATAGCCTCTCTATACAAGTGTGCATAATGATGCGAGGTTTTTGATATGACGCTCATCTCGCTGAATTTTATTTCATGATCACCTTCCTGGTAAACATGTTCCGCTAAGTCCGATTTATCCATGTGACCCAGGCACCAAATCCTCTTATGTTCAACAAGACGGGTGTTCACACATCTCTTTGTGGTACTGATGTAAACCTGTCCACAACTACAAGGAATTTTATATACCCCCAGTGTACAGGCAGAGAAAATCCCTGACCCCACCGGGAATCGAACCCGGGACCACATGCTGCGGACAACAATGAAATTATCGAATACTATAAGTAAATTATTTTTGCACTGATCTAGGGGTATAATTTCATCATAATTTTTAAATAAATGTAGTAATCCTCTCATTATTTTTATCTTCAACTTTTTATGCATTTTTATAAATTCTTGATATAAACTTTTTGAATAAAGATACAAGTGTTTTATCTTATTGCAATTTAACCATCCTGGAGCAAGAATATAACTGTCGGTTATTAATGTTGTTTTTGCACAGTCACTTGGTCCTATTATTACACATCAGGTAGAATTTGGTTAATGTTTAGCTTGTTTAAGTTTTGATCTGTTCTCTGGAATTTTTATTTTTGGTTCCCCGTCAGTTTTCGTTTAATTAAATAAATTTTTGTTAATATTTAATTAGTCGCCTATTTCAGCTGAGTGGTGAGTCATGTGTCTCAAAAAAAGATTGACTGTGTCTGTATGAGAAAGTTATAGCAGTGCTGCACTAGTTGGTTTTTATACATTTCTAACTTCAAATATTAAACAAAAAAATGAATTATATTGTAACAGAGAAACAATAGAAATTCCTGTACCCCGGTTTAGTCTGAAAAGCTTGAAAAAAATTATTCATTCCAACAAGTCTAATTTACACATTAAAGCAGATGAAATTTTAAACAGAATTGTTATTGAGAGTGATGTTAAATTATGTAGGGATATAAAAGATAGTATTGAAAAAAGTGTGCTTGGATTTAGTGGTCAAACTATTGAAGCTAATGAAAAACGAGTTGCTGATGATGTTCCTAAATTTATTCCATTTGAATTAATCGACATAAATTTTAATCTAGGTGATGGACTGTTTATGAAACATACTGATCATTTTAATTGGGAAACTAATATTATTGCTTCATTCAAGCCTAATGCTGAATCTGGTGGACCAATAATTCACAAATCACATAGCCTTCATATAATCCAATTTATGATACTATACAGGAATTAGAAATAACTTCTTCTGATGCAAATTATAATTTGATTAGTTTCACTGGCGCTACTGTAACAGTTATTTTAGAAATGGCTTAATAAATTTTTATTTTTAATAAATAATGGACAACATAGAGAGCTACCGGTTCTACTCATTCCCTGTGAATGAGGAATCAATTCCTAACAATCACACAGTAATTAACATAAAATTAGGAGATAGATGGCTTCACCCTAATCATGCTCAATGGTACATGATCTTCAGTATTATTGTAGCTAATGGTACAGATTATCCAACTTATGATGGAAATTCTAATAAAAAATTACTTGATAATTATGTGACAAAGCTATTTGATTTTATAACCATAAAGAAAGGAAATAATGTTATGACTAGAATACGGCATACTTTTATTTCGTCATTAGTTTTGTGGCATTTGACTTTGTCTCGTAATGGTAAACTATGTATGAAAGGACATACAGTTAATAATGCTAAAGTAAAGAGCAAGAAAACGAATTGCTTCATCCACTGAACATGCTTGATGGTTTCTTTAGGAACTATAAAGAAATTTTATGGGAAGGGCATCTTACTGTATTTTTTACTTGTAATTCCAGTGCTGGAGGTGCTCTTCTTAGATAGCCTGACTACAATGAAGCTAGAGTTGAAATAAAAGATACACTTTCAGAAGAAGGTAAAACTGTGGTAGACTCTTGGAAATTCGAGGACCTATTGTTAAATATGAAATGAATTATCAGTTTGAACAGTGAGAAAAGACAGAAAAATCCTAAAACTCCAATATCTTTCTATGACCTACAAACTGTGGAAGTTGCTGGTTTAGGTAACAAAAAAATTTCATGCTAGATTTCACAAATTGGTGCAATTTAATAGAATTTTATATGCTTTATTTTGTTTTGTTGTGTTTCAAACTAATCGAAAAAATAACCAGTTGACTGACTGATCACCATATGATCACATAAAGATGCGTAATCTGTATATCAAAAATGGAAGAAACAAAACATTTCCTCAACTAGACTAGAATTTTAACGACCAGGTAATTATTTGAAGGCTTATGACGCTTTCCTCGATTTTAAACGAGTTACTCAACTGAATGGAGATGTTGACATAATCCTTATAATTTCATAACAAATTATCCTACATATGTGATTAACATGACATGTAGAAAAAATACTGTTGCAAGTCAAAAGAAAACAGTGAAATTGGTGGGTACATTTAACGATAAGGTACCAAGAGACACACTTCTCTACATAGTCATGTGTGGTAAGAAAAATCTGAAATGAAGCTCTCAACACAGAATACTTACTGAAAAATCTTAATTAGTGGACGATATCTGATTTTATTCATTATATTTCTTTTTAGACAGCCCTTTCCATGTGAATTGTGTTAGCATTTTGGATTTTTAAAATCAGCTTATATTTGGCTGAAAAATAAACGAAAATCGATCTATTCAGCACACACTGTTTCTGGATGTCGGCTGATGAGATATACTGTGTATCTCCTGCCTTGAGTGGGCCTAGCAGCTGAATGGACTCAGAGGTAGTGAGTGACAAGTATTTATCTCTATCTGACGCAGGCAGAAGGCTGTTCCATGCTATGAAACCACAGTTTTTTGGACAGTTTTAGTGCCAGATTTGCTTCAGGAAACCTATAACAGATGTCTCAGTTTTTGTTCTTTAATCAACTTCATCCCTCAAATACCAACTATATATGCGATCTGTGAACGTTATTTCCTTGCCCCAGGACCCAGCTGAATAGCTAGAGGATTGGTTTCACTGGCCAATACTATCGTTATTTGCAAGTGTCATCCACTGCTCGAGCCCACCCAGAAGAACACGAGGACATCCACTGTCAGCAGCTCTACCATCTACACAAGTCATTGCCACGACACTGCCAGAAGAAGGACAATTAGCAGCCAAGTTGCAGTCCATCAGTAACATTCCGCATAAAAAAAGCCAGTGGGGTGAAATGAAATACACAATACATGTACTCCAGATGTTGATTGTTCATTCTTTATAATGAATGTTAGTACCTTTACTGTCACTTCTGAATAATACTTGTTTAATAATGTTTATGTATTTATTACTGTTAGGGCTTTTTATTTGTCTATTTTTCCTGTGTGCATTAGTCATACGTAATATTTCACCATATATTTTTAGATATTTGTGTGTATAGTTGTTGGGGGTTTGAGGTTTTTAGGAATACTAGATCGACTAAACCAAGTGTTCTTTCTAATTCCTGATCCCCAAAATATAATACATGTTTGGTCAAGCTTATAGGCTGCCTACAAGACATATATGGTTCTTCCTGGCTGACGCCATATATTCGATCTATCTCTCTATTAACATAATGGCTAGTGAAATTGGAAATAGCGCTGCCTTCTACTTCTTCTGCTTCTTCTTATCTGCCTTGCTGGGCATGTTTGATAGTCACTCAATGAACTCAGGAGCAGGCCTAAACTGTTTTCTGAGAGAATTATGTCGCCCCAAATGCCCTCTCCTCAACAATCGTAATTTCCATAAATTGGCCTTACATGCATTGATGTCTTCATGTTTTGTCAAAATGTTGCTGCATACTTAACTGACTTCAAAGCATAGAGCTTATTTAATTTTTTCTCATATGTATCTAAGACTGCTTCAGCATCTTTAACCCTTGCATTTAATACCTTGGTTGACTTTAAAACAGCTCTAACATAGCTAATATTAGTTTTAACTTCAAGTGTTTTTCCAAATTCAAACTGCTCCTTGGTTGCCTCATTTGCATGCCTCACAAAGGTAATACTACTGGTAATATCTTGTCTATCCTTCACAGCAAGTCTTTCATTGAGGAAAGTAATCTAGCCAGTATGGTTCCTGAGAACTTCATTGAACATTTGTATATTCATAGCAATATCTTTCTGGTTCCCACTGAGGAGTTCAATACTATCACTAAACGCTGCAGTTCTAACAGTATGAGTTTTGCTAATCGACTGAATTTCCATGGTGAACTGTTTAATACTTTTGTTGCTATTCCCAACTTTCACATCCACATGTGGAGAAATGTTCTGTCCATACGTCCCTCTTCTCTCAGACTGAACTCCTGATAAGTGTGCGAGTTCGTCCATGATGTAATTTGTACTAATGTAGATACCCCCTTCGCTGATATACAAGAGGAATTCCTGGAAGTTTCGTCTACATCATTCAGTTTGCCATCACTAACCAGATACACCTACTGAGTGTGATTCCAACAATCGCTGCAGGTCTTTACAAATTCATTGAATGTTATTCCAGTTCCTACACGTGCTTTACATACACTGAGGAGCCAAAGAAACTGTTACACCTGTCTAATACAGTGTAGGGCCCCCCACGAGCACACAGAAGTGCCACAGAACGACGTGTCATGGACTTAACTAATGACTGAAGTAGTGCTGGAGGAAATTGACAGCATGAATCCTACAATGCTGTCCATAAATCCGCAATAGAACGAGGGGATGGAGATCTCTTCTGAACAGCACTTTGCAAGGCATTCCAGATATGTTCAATAATGGTCATGTCTGGGGAGTTTGGTGGCCAGCGGAAGTGTTTACACTCAGAAGAGTGTTCCTGGAGCTACTCTGTAGCAATTTTGGACGTGTGGAGTGTAGCATTGTCCTCCTGAAATTGTGCAAGTACGTCGGAATGCTCAATGGACATGAATGGGTACAGGTGATCAGAAAGGGTGCTTATGTGCGTTTCACCTGTCAGAGTCGTATCTAGACTTATCAGGGTCCCATATCACTCCAACTGCACATGCCCCCCACCATTACAGAACCACCACTAGCTTGAATAATCCCCTGCTGACATGTAGGAGTCACGGATTCCTGACATTGTCTCCATACCTGTACACGTCCATTCACTCGATACAATTTGAAACGAGACTCGTCCGACCAGGCAACATATTTCCAGTTATCAACAGTCCAGTGCTAATGTTGACAGGCACAGGCGAGGCGTAAAGCTTTGTGTCATGCAGCCATCATCAAGGGTACACGATCATATCGATGATGTTTCATTCAATGGTTCGCACGCTGACACTCGCTGATGGCCCAGCATTGAAAGCAATCACGAAAGGGTTGCACTTATGTCACATTGAACGATTCTATTCAGTCGTCGTTGGTCGTTGGTCCTGTTCTTGCAGGATTTTTTTCTGGCCGCAGCGATGACTGAGATTTGATGTTTTGCCGGATTCCTGATATTCACAGTACTCTCGTGAAACGGTCGTACAGGAAAATCTCCGCTTCACGACTACCTCGGTGATGTCTGCTCGTGCGCGGACTGTAACACCACGTTCAAACACACATAAATGTTGATAACCTGTCATTGTAGCAGGAGTAACCGATCTAACAACTGCGCCAGGCATTTGTCTTATATAGGCGTTGCCGACCGCAGCGCCGTATTCTGCCTGTTTACATATCTCTGTATCTGAATATGCACACCTACACCAGTTTCTTTGGCATTTCAGTGCATATGTTTTACTTTCAAACTTTATAGTGTGAAGGCAGTAATAAGGTTAGCATTAACTCTCACCAAAACCTTCAGAATCCTAGAACATATCTGACTCAAATAAAAGACATCCACTCCCATATGATGACCAAAACGTAAATATTTCCGTATTTGATATTGGTTTTTCCACTGCAACATCATCAAATATAAACACAGTGTTTGGCTTTACTCTTTCCGGTGGTGGGATATCGTTGCTTTCACTGAATGTGGTGTATGTTCCACCATCTATGCCATCAGCATATCCTGTAAAAGTTATTTCGGTTGAAATAGCGTTTTTGAAAATACATACATATGCTCAAAGCAGTCATCTGGGTGTATTAGTGATGACTTGATAATATTCATCTTCCTGCAGTCAGATGGACCTACAATTATCACTCTTATATAATGAGGGAGAAGCACCCCATTCTTCTTCTCCTTCCAGTCTTCTGCAGTATTGGCTGGACCAGTCAGTTACTACATAGTCCTTGTGTCAAGAGTGCTTAACTATTCAGGCAAGGTGACGATTATGTGATAATATTAACATGCTGGTGGTTTTATAGCAAAAATATCTCTATAAATTTTAATTTATGAAGTCTTACAGATTGCAGCCAGACTTTTCACAGTGGTAACATGGGTTGCCGCCAGGTCACTGAAGTTAAGCGCTGATGGGTTTGGATAGCACTTGGATAGATCTGTCACGAAAGTTAACAGCGGCTGGGAGAATAGTGTGCTGACGACATGCCCCTTCATGTCCGCATCCGGTGACGCCAGTAGGCTGATGATAACACAGCAGTCCGTTAGTGTTGTTGGGTCGTATGAGGCCTGTTCGGACGCAGTTTAGTTTTATAGATTGTAGGGAATATGTACAGGTTTAAACTGGAATGTAACTGTATGCCTCCTTATTGCATGTTTGGTTCATATATATTTGTACGAACTGATCCATTGCAGTAGTCATAATGTTGGGCAGTGACTTCTGCTGGATGCTTAGCTTCATGCACAAACTCCATTGGCCTGGTCCACATCCCCTCAATGAATCTATTCACATATGACTGCCAGTGTAGTCATTCCTGTAGAGTATGCGGGATTGTATCACATAGCCTTACGAAATAAAAACTAGACCGCGCATTGGCGCTAGTGTCGCGTCCCCACATTGAACGTGATAGAAGCCGCCATTTTCAGGGAAACTGTGCGTAAACATGGTTCGTTCGTGTGCCGCTTTTAATTGTAACAGTATAATGGAAGCAAAGACGAAGACGGAAACAATGTTACATTTCACAGGTCAGTCATTTCTGGTTGTTTGTTACTTTCTATTTCTTGTATATGGTATTTTCATGGAGA
The DNA here is from genome assembly GCF_021461395.2 of Schistocerca americana. Taxonomy (NCBI): domain Eukaryota; kingdom Metazoa; phylum Arthropoda; class Insecta; order Orthoptera; family Acrididae; genus Schistocerca; species Schistocerca americana. Next base: position 742,905,249 of record NC_060120.1, read on the forward strand.
AATAATACATCATGAGCGTTTGTTTTTGTTCAGGTTTCCCATTACAAATGATTTTCTAAATCGGAGATGGACGGTTGCTACTCGGAGATAGAACTTCCAACCGACAGAAAATTATTTGCTGTCCTCTCTTCATTTTGAAGAGAATTGTTACATGGAAAATTATGTAAATAGATGTCAACTGAAGGACGATGCTATACCGACAGTATTTGGATTTCCAACTCATTTGAAAAATGTATAGTGTCCTGGAAATCGTACAATATAGGCCTAGGATAAATAGTGTGGAAATACTGTCAGTGTGTATAATTTTGAACGTTCGTTTTCCAGGTTACCAAGGCAATCAAATACATATTAAGTATGAATCAGAGGTAGGTCGAATAACTGCGTTTAGATACTTAACATGTGTTGTCAGGTGGTGATTATACTTCGTAAACGGTCAAATATTTGATAAATGTTGTAAACTCAACCACTTTCAGAGGTGCTATCAGTGTTAAAAACTAATGTGCGAATGAAATTCCTACAGTATTTAAAGTGATATGGGTTATTACAACTAATCATACCAAAATTCGAGTGTAGACAATGCTGTGCTTAACAAAAGTAAGCGTGCAAAATGTACACAGTAATCGGCAAAAAGCAAAGAGGACCTGGCAGGAAAATTACGTGAATTAAATAATAATCGTACTGTCTGCTACTTTAAAAGTTTCATGTAACTATCAAATGCAAATAACTCGATGTAAACTCTCTCCACCCTGTCAGGAAAGAGCCTTACATTCTTAAATTTCGCGTCTCTATGCAGACGCTATTTTGGAAATTAGGAAACTTCATTCATTTAAGTATACTTTTAAAATAGACTCGAATACTCAGTACTTTTTTAAACAAACGGCGTGGTAGGGGCTTGTTGTATGACTTGCATACAATACGTTTATGAATATATTCTCTTGCAGATGGGTGCAGCATCTCTCATTAAAAATTTAATTGTTCATAGGAATTCACCTGCAGAGACTGTATGATTGCCTAATATTACTTAAGGAGCTTGTAGCGACGTCGGGCTTTAGCTGAAACGGATGTCAGTTAATCAGGAGATCGGCCAGCACATGTCAACAGTGTTCGCGCGCTGACCACTAGGAGCGCTGTGAGATGCGTTATCCTTGTTGCAGCGCGCGCTCCGTGAATTTAATTTGCTTTGACTTTTTAGTATTCCTGTTACTGTTACCGTTTCCTCACTTAGTTACCGAAAAACTGTTAATATTCGTTGCACTGGAAGTGTTTTGTAATGTTTTTACTGCTGTTATGTGAGCTAAAAATAAACTTCTTGTCTAAATAAAGTGTTGAACAGAATTATGCGTCGCGCGTATCTTATTCGCGCTGCGAAAAAGAACATGATAACGAGATCCCAAGTACAGCGCACACAACTTGCGGCAATGGTGACCCCGACGTGTTGGTACCACAGGAAGTTCGGAAATCAGGTGCACAAATGTACTTCGCCGTGTACCTCTCCCAGTTGTAAGCGACAGGCAGAAGCAATCGCTTCGGACTGTCGGTCGCCGTCCTTGCGTCTCTTTATGACAGATCACAAGACAGGGCGCAAGTTTTTGGTGGACACGGGTTCCGTCTTAAGTATTTTGCCACGGACCCAGTTACACTGGTATCGACTAGCCACCTCGTTTTGCCTTTCCGCGGCTAATAATTCAACCATCGCAACGTAAGGAATGCAGTCCAACGAGTTGGACCTGGGATTACGTCGGCCCTTGAAGTGGAATTTCACCGTGGCGGACGTAAGTGAGCCTATAATTGGAGCCGATTTCTTAGCGCATTATCGACTGCTGCCGGACGTCGCCAACGCCCGCCTAAAGCCTAGTTTACACGACGACATTGGGTTGCGCCACTCCTTCCGTGGAATGAGTTGCACGCAAGTGGTTTCATATATGACTGTAGACACGGCGACACAAGTATAGACATCGGTTTCGTCGTTTTGTCGGTCCCTGAATCGTGTCTGAAATGAAAATTTTGGAAGATTCACGTCGCACGAGTTTTGTTGGAGTTAAAGCTTGTTGCGTGGAATCGCTGCATAAGAAAAAAAAATAGAAACGTATTTCGATTTGTGACTGGATGAAGAAAAGAGGTCAGCTCCATTGCTCAGCATCCTTACTGAAATAATTTATAACGGAAGATCCAAGAAGTTCTTTTAATTATCTTAGAATGTCACAAGAACCGTTCACGTTTCTGGCCGGCCGGTGTGGCCGAGCGGTTCTAGGCGCTTCAGTCCGGAACCGCGCTGCTGCTACGGTCGCAGGCTCGAGTCCTGCCTCATTCATGGATGTGTGTGATGTCCTTAGGCTAGTTAGGTTTAAGTAGTTTTAAGTCTAGGAGACTGATGACCTCAGATGTTGAGTCCCATAGTGCTCAGAGCCATTTGAACCATTTTGTTCGCGTTTCTTCTAAATAGAGTTAATTACGCGATAAGGAATAAAGGTACTGTAAGTCATGAAGCACTGTAGCCAGAGCTGAAATCACATATCATATTGCGTGGATTGCAATCGAGAACACTCGGCATGCTATAAAATGCGGTTTAAGTTGGTGACGATGCTTTTTCATTGACACCAACAATTATTAACGTTAACAGTAATAATTATTAACATTAACAGCAATAATTACTCGAATCAGGCCGCATTAAGAAAAGAATGGTTTGCAAACTACTCTCTTGAAGATAGATCTGAACAGTGGTAATATTTCAAAATTCTAACATATGTGAATGGGGAGCACTGCAGCGACGTTTTAAATAGATGAATCTTGAATAAAGAATGCAGCTTCTTGAGTTTTTATAGCCTTCCTCCCTGTCAACAACATTGCTTAACAAAGACTTTGGCAAATTGAACGATGGGATTTCAGTCTTGTAGACGAGAGCATTGCCACAGCTGAAAGCACACTTGCCTGTATTTTTCTTAATTCAGTTGTACACTCCTGGAAATGGAAAAAAGAACACATTGACACCGGTGTGTCAGACCCACCATACTTGCTCCGGACACTGCGAGAGGGCTGTACAAGCAATGATCACACGCACGGCACAGCGGACACACCAGGAACCGCGGTGTTGGCCGTCGAATGGCGCTAGCTGCGCAGCATTTGTGCACCGCCGCCGTCAGTGTCAGCCAGTTTGCCGTGGCATACGGAGCTCCATCGTAGTCTTTAACACTGGTAGCATGCCGCGACAGCGTGGACGTGAACCGTATGTGCAGTTGACGGACTTTGAGCGAGGGCGTATAGTGGGCATGCGGGAGGCCGGGTGGACATACCGCCGAATTGCTCAACACATGGGGCGTGAGGTCTCCACAGTACATCGATGTTGTCGCCAGTGGTCGGCGGAAGGTGCACGTGCCCGTCGACCTGGGACCGGACCGCAGCGACGCACGGATGCACGCCAAGACCGTAGGATCCTACGCAGTGCCGTAGGGGACCGCACCGCCACTTCCCAGTAAATTAGGGACACTGTTGCTCCTGGGGTATCGGCGAGGACCATTCGCAACCGTCTCCATGAAGCTGGGCTACGGTCCCGCACACCGTTAGGCCGTCTTCCGCTCACGCCCCAACATCGTGCAGCCCGCCTCCAGTGGTGTCGCGACAGGCGTGAATGGAGGGACGAATGGAGACGTGTCGTCTTCAGCGATGAGAGTCGCTTCTGCCTTGGTGCCAATGATGGTCGTATGCGTGTTTGGCGCCGTGCAGGTGAGCGCCACAATCAGGACTGCATACGACCGAGGCACACAGGGCCAACACCCAGCATCATGGTGTGGGGAGCGATCTCCTACACTGGCCGTACACCACTGGTGATCGTCGAGGGGACACTGAATAGTGCACGGTACATCCAAACCGTCATCGAACCCATCGTTCTACCATTCCTAGACTGGCAAGGGAACTTGCTGTTCCAACAGGACAATGCACGTCCGCATGTATCCCGTGCCACCCAACGTGCTCTAGAAGGTGTAAGTCAACTACCCTGGCCAGCAAGATCTCCGGATCTGTCCCCCATTGAGCATGTTTGGGACTGGATGAAGCGTCGTCTCACGCGGTCTGCACGTCCAGCACGAACGCTGGTCCAACTGAGGCGCCAGGTGGAAATGGCATGGCAAGCCGTTCCACAGGACTACATCCAGCATCTCTACTATCGTCTCCATGGGAGAATAGCAGCCTGCATTGCTGCGAAAGGTGGATATACACTGTACTAGTGCCGACATTGTGCATGCTCTGTTGCCTGTGCCTATGTGCCTGTGGTTCTGTCAGTGTGATCATGTGATGTATCTGACCCCAGGAATGTGTCAATAAAGTTTCCCCTTCCTGGGACAATGAATTCACGGTGTTCTTATTTCAATTTCCAGGAGTGTGTATGTAATCCTAACTCAATAAATTTTGCCCTGCAGCTCAGATATTGTCAAAGCATCTATGTTATGATCGCACATGATGGTCTCAGCGGCAGCAGTATGTTGCTTATTTTTGTAATCAGCATCACTGAACTCCCACAAACACCCATTCAAAGCATAGATATCCAAAAACCGAACATTATTCTCCATTCCCCACTTAATGTTTCAGTTTGTCTACACTCTACGAACACACATAACCTCAAAAACTCAAGGAACTAGTGTCCCCAAAGTTGGAACACACCGAAAGTGTTTAGCTTCACCAACGAGTTGCGCAAACGCGCGGCGCGCATGCGCAGTGGCCGGTAGCGCAGTTGCCTGCAACCAGAGGTGTACAAATTCCTCTTGCAGCCTGCTTGCCCCTAGCTCCTCTGCAACCATTCATGCAGGTCAGCCTGCCGCGACGTAAACACAAGAGTGCGCGTGTACTGAGGCATAGTGGGCAATGCGGGCGATACGGGCTCCCGCAAGCCCGGGCTACCTGGGTTCCCGCAAGCCTGCCAAGCTTCACGGGACCCGCTCAGCTTGCTGCGCCTGACAACAGGTTGCGCTGTCAAGCTACCGTGACTAGAGTAGCCAGGTAGTTAGCCTGCAGTTCATTTATCGCAACGGTGGAGGCAGCACAATGAATAGGTCGAACTTTAGAGAGATTGAAAAAAAATTGACAACTGGCGAATACATGCTGGTAACGAAACAGAGCACAAGTGCCGTATGGGAAACGTTTTCGTGTGTTTATGAGGCCGCTTCAAATAAATCGGTAGGTGTGTCTCAATGCAAACTATGTAAAAAGCTCTTAAGTACTTATTCGGGAACCTCGAGTATGTTACGACATGTGTGCAAATTTGACAAGCACTTCCCTCACTCCGTAAATATCTTGAAAGAGGACAAAGATTTAGTGGCCGAAAAGTGCGTCGAAATGTGTGCTAAGGACCTGAGACCATTTAGCAGTATAGAGGGAAAAGGATTTCTTAATTTAGGGCAGACACTGATCGACATAGGTAAAAAATATGGCTCAGTTGATATTAAAAATGTTATGCCTTCCCGAGTGACAGTAGCTAGGAGAGTTCAAACCTTAGCTGATAAAGTGCGCAGCAAAATGCTCCCAGATATAGTGCATGCGATTCGTTCTGGTATATGTGCCAGTACAATTGATCTATGGACAGACAATTACAAAGGGGTGCATTACATGTCCGTGACAATGCATTACATAAATTCAGACTGGCGTTTGAATAAATATGTACTGATGTGCTCTGCGTTTCCTGACTGCCCAAAAACTGGCTCGAATATACGAAACGAGTTGGAAGATGGCTTAGAAACTATGGGTGTTTCTCGTGAAGACATTGCCAAAATTACGTTTGTCACAGACCAGGGCAGTAACGTTGTCAAAGCTCTCGAAGTATATCAGCGTCTTCCATGCATGGCTCATAGTATAAACACAGTCTTGAAACATGTTCTGAGCGAACAGTTTTTGAAAGAAAATGTTCCAAATATATTAGCCATTCTTAATACAGTGCGGGCTACGGTTTCGTACTTCAAGAGAAGAGGTCTCTGTGTGAGACTGAACTCATCTTTAAAGCAGTGGGTTTCAACTCGTTGGAATAGTTATTTTGACATGTTTGTATCAGTCCATTCTCAGATTGATTCAGTGAAGGCTGTTTTACATAATGAAGGTGCCTCTGATAAAATGCTGGGTTATGACCACCATATAACTGGCCAGCTTATAGAATTTCTTAAGCCGTTTAAAGAAGCCACAGTTGATCTAGAGAGTGACAAGGATCCAACCCTACATTTAGTTCTACCGTGGTTTTATGCCTTAAAAACTCACTGTACTATACGGGATAACGATGAAGAGGTTTGTAATTTTATTCCATCTGAATATTATAGAACCGCTTGTGAAATATGTATGTTGAGAAAATGTATTTTCAGGACATGAAACCTTTGAAACAAGCCGCTGATGCCTTCCTAGAACAGAAAATGTGCGTTAGTATGTTGCATAAAATTGCAACGTTTATGGTGGCTAACTACCGCACATTAAGAAAGTTAACCGAGGATGAAAAAATTGAAGTTTACCAAGCAGCACGACAGATGTGTGCTGAAGGTAAGCTCCTAAGATAATGCATATATTCTTCATCTACATGTACATGGTTACTCTGCAAGACACACGCAAGTGCTTAGTTGAGGGTTCATCGAACCACTTTCAACTTATTTGTCTCCTTTTCTCGAATTTCGCGCGGGATAGAACACCTACAGCTCTCCGTCTGAGCGCTACTTTTTTGTATTTTATTCTGATTATCATTTCTTCCAATGTATATGGGACTCAACAATATCTCTTCGAATTCGGAGGTGTAAGTTGGTGATCGAAATTTCATATATAGATCGCGCCACGTCAAAAAACGCCATTTTTGTAATGATTACCACCCCAACTCTTGTGTAATTTCCGCGACACTCTTTCCCCTGTTTTACGATAATACCAAACCAGCTGCCCTTATTTAGACTCTTTCGACCTCTTCCGTCAATAGTAAGGCTCTCCAACTTCGTAGCAATGCTCCAAAAGAGTGTTTTGTAATTAAAACGCCTACAGTATTTTCTGTGTGTCCATTCCTATTTAAGTAGGTCGTAATTGCAATCAGAGGTATTAAGTAGAATCTACAGCCTTTAGATTTGACTGGTTGATCTTGTAAACGAAGTTTAACGGACTTAGTTTAGTACACACAGGGATAACCTCGCTCTTGTCATTATTTATTGCCAACTGCTAATTTTCACACCAAAAATATATACCTTATTCAAATCGTCCTGCAGTTAGTTTTGATCTTCTGGTGACTTTACAGGACGATAAATGATAGCATCATCTAAAACCTATTATAATTTCAACTATGTGTAGTACGATCTTCACATTATTCTGCAAATATTAATTGGAACCTGTACAGTTTCAGTACAAGTGCCCAATCACAGCAACCAAGAAACAAATCCAGGGCCGTACAAAATGGCGAAATTTGAGGACTGGGCAGAAGAGCCTCCTCTCCTACATGATGAAGTCAGCAGATACTTGGAAGAACACTGTGTGAACGAGGGAGATATTCTACAGTAGTGGAAAAATAACTCCCAACGACTTCCTCGACTTGCGTGTGTGGCAAGAAAAATATTAAATATACCAGCCACTAGTGCGTCTAGTGAGAGAATTTTTAGTTGCGCTGGAAACCTAATTAGCGAAAAACGATCACGTCTTAATGCAGACAGACTTAACGATCTCGTCATAATTAATTCAAACACTAATCAGCAGACACATTGAAAATACAGTAGAACATTAAACGGGAAACTATGAGTTTGAGCGCAAATTTACTAATTAAGAGTGCAGATTTCTTTCTTGTGCTTTCTGGGCGTCAATTTCTGAGAAAGAAATTTTGTAATGCATACAGTTCATTTTTATTTTAGACTAAACTTTTTGATTTCGATCCTCCCAAGTGACATTAATTATTGTTTGTAAACCATTTTCTGTTACTTGGGTTTGCAAAAGTAGCCAAATATTTTTAGGAGTATCTGGTTTGGCCTAAATAATACTTTTAGGGGAACTGAAGGAAAATTTGTAAAGATTTTATGTTGAAAAGTGTTCTGCAAAATAAAATATTCATTTGTGGAGTAAGGCAATACACATTATGAGTTTAAATTACAATTTATTTTGTTGAGTTCCACACACATTGCAAAATGTAATTTTATTCTTGTATTTCTATATTAAGGGGAATCCCACATGCAGAGTCAAGATGCTGAAGACCTAGACACAACAAATACTCCTAAAATGAAGAGCGTCTTTTTCCATGAATGTATTGTAGTAGGAATATAATGGAAACTCTGAGCCACTCTCCACAGCGTCTATATCTGCGTCATGAGGATTCAGACTCGTCGTTTAGGTCTGTGTTGTGAGGGTCTAGAGTCGTCGTTTAGATTTGCATCATGCAAGTAAACACTCGTCGTCTTAGTCTGCATCATGATGGTCCGAAATATGGTCCCTCATGATGCAGACCTATACTACAAGTGTGGACTCTCATGACGCAATCGTAGGAGCCGCGAAAAATGGCTCAGGGTCGCCATTGTATTCCCAGTACTATAGTTTTTAGACGAACTGGATACGAAACAAGTCCTTCGATTCTGTTAAAATGCATTTTGGCAATTTAGAATGATTTTGCCAACTTCGAATGAATTCACAGAGCCAGTAAAATACATCCTGGAAACGTAGTTAAATATTTATATAATTGGTGTCATACTTGGCTGAAACATACTAAAGTTAAAGAATCTAGACTTCCAAAATCTTAATTTGGTTCTCATTGCAGTACAGTGGTTAATAGGGGCGTAGATAATTTATTCTTCTGGGGAGGTGACCAATCTTCTTTTTGGGGGGTGGAGGTTCACTTCTTTAGTACAAATATCCATCCGTTTCGGTGTTGAAAAGTGCAGCACAGACTGCATTGCGTTGCCTGGGCATTTATTTATTCCATACTCTCGTAGTCCATCTTCCCTCCCGTATTTTCTCTCTATCCATTTAGTCCTCTCCCACTATCTCTTTGATCGCCTCCCCTCCCCCCCCCACCCCATCCCTTCGCCGGCCGAAGTCGCCAAGCAGTTCTAGGCGCTACAGGCTGGAACCGCGCGACCGCTACGGTTGCAGGTTCGAATCCTGCCTCGGGCATGGATGTGTGTGATGTCCTTAGGTTAGTTAGGTTTAAGTAGTTCTAAGTTCTAGGGGACTGATGACCTCAGAAGTTAAGTCCCATATTGCTCAGGGCCATTTGAACCATTTTTGAACCCATCCCTTGGCCCATCTCCCCCCCACCCTCTATCCTTCTCCTCGTCCTCTCTCTGTTGGATTCCGCCACCTCAGTTCCTCTTCACCTATCTATGAAAACTCATATATATCTGTCAACTTTTGTGGTGATCAGTGAATCAGTGTCAAAGTTTATTGCTAGGTAGCATTTATTGTAATACTTTTTGATACGCAGCATTGATAGTTTTGTTTTCTGGTGCGTAAACAAATGAAGTTGAAGGTGTCCCGACAGGGGAATATGCGACATACAAATAGCCATGTGAAAAACATGATTTTCAAGATTGATGCCACAAACATATAACAACTGCCCTTGCGATTTATCTATCGACATGGCAAATGTAAGCTGCACTGGAAATTATAACCGTTTAAAGTCGAATGGCATGTCGGTCGGAATCTTAGTGATACTGGAATCAAACTGTCCTCACCTTTGTACTTTCCTTTTAAAATTGTGGCTTCGATTACGTTGTTCTTTAACTTCTTCCCCGCAAGCCGGGTGCCATTACAAAGACGTGGCTGGTTTACCTTTCGCAACATGATTGCCGATCCGACTTAATTACAGATTGGGAGGCGGTAATCCGGGGAAATCCAGCGAATTTAAAAATTCCGTAGGATAGTTGACTACATCATCTTGGTTAGTAACGGAATAAACCGACTTGTATGTCAGCAATTCGCCAGGTGTCATATTTTGAATCTGAAAATTCATTTCGTTAACATCAAGGTTTTTTGCAGCCAATATAACACGTTCACTCAACCAAAAATGGTTTGCAACTGTTAAACGACATTTGCTGTGCGCGAATTGTCCAACACGATGACTGTGAATGTGTCAGACAGCTTTCAAATTTCAAAAAGATCGTAGACATTTCGTTGAAAAGAAATGTATGTATATATATATATATATATATATATATATATGTATACTCATAGACAAATACATATATATACATATACACATACATATATATATATATATATATATATATATATATATATATATATATATATATACGTATATACATAAACATATATATATATATATATATATATATATATATATACATGCACATGTAAATATTCAAAAACCTTCTCCATGGAAACATGCGTACATAGTGAACTTTCATGGTAACCCGCAAACGATGTCAAAATGTTTTGTGAGGTACTCTCTTCAATGTACTGTCCGAAATATTATGTAGACAGTGATGTTCCTCTTGATGGTCAAGTGTGCAAAATTTATTCAAGATCAGAATAAAATTGTAGGTTGGTGTAGAAGTGTGTAAGTAAAGTACCCTCCGCCATGCACCATGCAGAATTTTAAGCAGACAGCGCCCTTCATCCTGCTTTGAATATCAAGTGTGCCAAATTTCATCAAGATCGGAATTAATACGTACAATTTCTCGAATTCCGTTATGTAAAGGAACCTCTGCCATGCACCATATGAAATTTTATGTAGACTGTGACCTTCCTCTTGGTTTCAAGGTATAGTGTGCAAAATTTCATGAAGATTGTATGCAATACAAACACACGGACACAATGAAAACGCACTTTCAGTTTTTGTCAAATTTTCCAATTTTTCGGTCGATTTTCGAAAAATTTTATTTCATAAAAACCTTGTCCTGAGAATTACGAACACAGCAAAAAAAAATTTAGTCGAACTGGTCCAGTCGTTCTCGAGTTTTACGCTTATCAACACATTTGGCAATTAATTTTTATTTATATAGATAAGAAGCCCGAAATATACGCGTAAAGGAAGAATATACAAATAAAACCAATATTTTTTTTACCTGAAATTAATGCATATATATAATGTTGGGGTTTGTCTTTTGATGCTCAGGTAAAATAAAAACTTTTGATTAACGTTCATAATACGACAATGACGCGCGCAGACTAAACGGCTGCGTAGCGCAGCTCAGCAGTAATACGAGCAGGGAAGCAAGTTTCCCGCAGCCTGCCCGGGTTGGGTTCTGCTTGGCTTGGCTGGGAGTGAAGCAGCCTGCCCGTTCTGTTGACAACGAGCGGCGGCCTGCCCGCCTGGCCACCGGGCAAGCATGGGAGGGTTAAAAGTGGGACATGTACACCTCTACCTGCAACCTAGTGTCGCCGTGTAAACTAGGCTTAATAGACAGCGCCACGGGAGTATCTGCCGATGGGTTCCGACGTAGCGCGGCAGCATACGGCGCCAAATTCATCCACTCGAAGAGCGATGAGCACACCTTACTTCTAGGACAATTCCCGGCTATGACAAGGCCTCCTGGGGCCCCACAAAAGGTATGTCACAACACTGTACACTATATCAATACTATCGCAGGCCCTCCGATTTCGTGTAGACCCAGGCATCTTGCTCCTAACCGATACGCTGTCTCCAAGGAGGAATTTAATACAATGTTGAAGGAAGGCCTCATTCGCCCGTCTAGCCCCACGCCCCCGCCCCCCCCCCTCCCCCCCCCCCACTTAGTGCCAAATAAGAACGGTGCATGGCGTCCTTGTTGTGATTACAGAGCCTTGAATGCTAGGACAATACCAGATCGAAACCCTGTTCCCCTTACGCACTATGTGGAAAAAAGGTGTTTAGCGTATTAGAATGCGCAAAGGCATTTACACAGATTCCTGTTGCCGAAAGAGACATTCCGAAAACGGCCAATATAACGCCATTTGGTCTGTTCAAAATCCTGTTTATGACGTTCGGATTGAGAAATGCTTCCCAGGCAAAGCATAGATTTACAGATTCCGTCTTGAAAAGCTTGCAGTGTTGTTTTGCGTGTCTTGATGATATACTCATCTTTTCAGCGACCCAAGAAGAACACAAACAGCACCTAATTGAGGTATTTAAACGCCTTGACGAACATGGAGTGGTGTTGAATACCTCAAAGTGTATTTTTGGCCAGATAGAGGTTACCTTTTTAGGCCATCGGATTGCATCAAAGGGATCACTGCCAATACCGGAGAAAGTAGAGGCTATATTGAGTATTCCACGGCCAGAAACTGCTGAAGAACTGCGACGATTCTTGAGAGTCCTTAATTTCTATTGACGTCACCTACCTCAAGCGGCAGAACTCCAAGAGCCTCTTACCGCAGCTTTAGCTGGTCCTAAGATTAAAGGCAAAACGCCGATATTGTGGACACAGTCGATGGAAAACGTGTTGGAAGCGGCCGAGAAAAGTATAGTAGAGGCAGCCTTTATGGAACATTCGGCTTTGGAAGCACCTCTCATGCTGGCAGTAGACGCTAGCCAGATGGCGGTGCCGCCTTGCAACAATATGTATTCGGTGCCTGGCGGCCTCTCGCTTTCGTTTCGCGAAAGCTATCTCCTGCGCAGCAACAATGGAGCGTGTACGACCGCGAATTGTTGGCGATTTATGAGTCCATTAAATATTTGTGTACACAGTTTGAAGCTCGAGTTTTTGTCATTTTTGCAGACCATAAACCCCTCACCCATGCCTTTCGGCAAAATAATGACAAATGTTCTTCGAGACAATATAATCATCTGGAGTTCGTTGCACAATTCACTTCTGATGTATGGCATATATCGGGAATCGACAATGTCGTTGCAGACTGTCTACCTCGGGTGAGCAGTATCACGAAGATTACAATTCACACAGCTAGCCCAAGCACAGGAGTCTGACCTGGAACTTCGAGATTGTTTACAAGATGCCACGTCTGGCCTTCAACTTCAACCAGCTAAAAACGCAAAGCTATATTGTGAGGTTTCAACTGGGAAAATTCGTCCATTCGTTCCTACTGCGCTATGCAAGCAAACCTTCGAAAGTCTGCATAATTTACGTCACCCCGGCGTGAAGGCAACAATTAGACTAATAGCTAGCAGATTTGTGTGGCCTGGAATAAAAAAAGACTGTCGCACATGGGTTCGCGCATGCGAACAGTGCCAGCGCAGCAAGAATTCTCGTCATGTCTCTGCACCGGTGGGCAAACTTCCAGACGCAACAACACAGTTTGCCCCTATTCATATTGATGTAGAAGATCCGCTGCCCCCTTCAGATGGACAACGTTACCTACTGACAATAATGGACCGATTCACACGCTGGAAAAAAGCCATACCAGTAGATAACATTTCTGAGATGCTAGCCACTGCATTTGTGTCACACTGGATCGTCCGTTTCGGTTGTCCACTTCATATAACGACGGACAGAAGACGCCATTTCGAATCTGACCAATTTCCCCAGCTAAGTAAATTTTGCAGCGCATTGCATCACACAACAACAAGTTACCATCGTGCCAGTAACAGCATGATTGAACGCTGGCAACAACCGCTTAAAGCCGCTTTAATGTGCCATGAATCACAATGAACGTCCGCCTTACCACTAGTTTTGCTCGGCCTACGTAACATGTATAAACCAGATCTAGACACCTCAACGGCAGAACTGGTATATGGAGAAGTCCTAGGTTTCCCATTGAGTTCATGGACCCACACACAATTTCGCTGGACGATGTTAAGGCACCAGTATTTGTTGCCCATCTCAGAGAAATGCTGGCGCAGATCCGACCGTGACAAGCATCGCGCTATGGTACATCGCAAACATTCATACCCCAAGAGTTACGATCCTGTATACATGTAATGTTGTGAGTAGAGGACGTTGTGACGCCACTCACACCGCCATATACTGGTCCACATCGTGTCGTCATTAGAGGTGACAAAACACAGGTGACCCAACCACAAGATGAATGCTGTTTCGCCGGCCGTGGTGGCCGAGCGGTTCTAGGTGCTTCAGTCTGGAATCACGCGACTGCTACGGTCGCAGGTTCGAATTCTGCCTCAGGCATGGATGTGTGTGATGTGCTTAGGTTAGTTAGGTTTAAGTAGTTCTAAGTTCTGGGGGACTGATGACCTCCGATGTTAAGTCCCATAGTGCTCAGATCCATTTGTACCATTTGAACACTGTTTCCATTGATAGGGTGAAACCAGCGTTCGTCCTACTAGACTCTTCACATTCAGGTCTGCAACGCAATCAGGCAAAACCTCCGCCCGCCACCCAGCAACCTCACCGGCTCCAATTAAACGGCAAACGCATTCCAGACGATGGGTACACTTCCCAGCACGCTTCAGGGACGTCACTTCCGGCATCATCCAAGGACGGCACTCCGCTTTCCCCCGGGGGGCTGGTGTAGGTACGTCGGGCGTCAGTCCAAACGGATGTCAGTTATCAGCTGATACAAGGTTACTAAATAATAAGGTTGGGCAGTAAGCGCTCTGCTCTGCCATTGGCTGGCCTAGTGACGTCAGCGTGGAAGCAAGCGCTCACAAGCAGACGACACGGCATGCGCGTTTACGTCAAGATTTTGGCGAAAGATTTTGTTTATACCAGAATTTAGATGTCTAAACTGCTTTTCTGCTACTAAAATATTACAGTTAAAACTGATGAGTTATATTCTTTCGCAGCTTATGCCTCACACATCGGTAAAATATCAGATCACAACCACACTGACACACACTTGAAATTCGAAACCTCGGCTCAAATAAATCAGAAACTATTCATTTAATCACATTGAAATGAATTTACTTAAGAGCTTGAAGTTGCACACACTTGTTTGTAAGAACAGCATTCCTTCTATCTAAAGCCGCTATAGTATTCATCAAAGTAACTTTATCTGTGTCTGAAAAAAAAACTGTCCTCTGTACATGTGCTCTTATTATGATGTTTCTTATTTGGTGACAGCTTTTCCAGAGTTTCCAGAGATCTCTTACGTAGTTCTCGTTTCTTATACCATTTGGTTCTGTCTTCTGTTGCGGGTGACACATTGACAGTCGCACTACTGCATGGCAAATTGCACAAAGGAACTGCATCTGGTTGGAGCATTCTTTTTTGGGGCAAATTAAGCAATTCAGACTGTAAATCCCTTAAGTAATCTGTTTCTGCGAAATGGCGAGAACATATTCGTGCATGCGCAACATTTACACTGTCTTTCCTACAACATTTCGACAACCATAGTTTTCGTAATGTTTCATTACGTGGGAAACTGTGATACATTACGTCAGTTCCCTTTGTGTTCCGGTTGTTGGAAAAACAGCCCGTAACAGCACAGCCTGGCATTGTAAAAATTAATTTTCTCACTCACTTGTAGATTCTCCAATAAGAATTTCACAGGACGAACCATAAACTACAGAGCTGGCGAACACAATGTTGATCCCACTGTCCACTATCGCTAACTATTACAGTTCCGAATCAAATATCAATTGCAGCAAAAACCGTTAACACTCCCGAATTCCGAATGTTTCCACTGTTGACTGAGTACCTCAGAAGAAAGAACTCAATCAAAATACTCCTTCAAACACAAAACAACACAAGAAAAACAATCACACACAATTCGAACGTGTACTGTTTGGCACAGCTGCTTCCACCATGACGTCATGCACACAACTGAGAAAACACGTTGCTTTCTGCGCATCGCTTTCTGCGCCCCCATGAGCTGATAGACCGGCGCATGTCAACAGGGTTCGCGCGCTGACCATCAGGAGCACTGTGAGACGCTTCCTTCTAGAGAGCCTGTGTAGGGAGAGACTGCCCAACCGGACGATACGGCGGCCATTTTTCTGCCAAACTGCGGGCGGGGCTTTTGAATGGCCAGTAGTGGAGTAGTGGAGTACACAATCCCGAATCAAAAGCACAAGGCAATAAGGCGAAATCATTCGTTAAATGCCTTTCTTTACAGCTATAATATACTCATAGTAGCCTACTTCCTACAGCACAGGAAAATTTGATACAGTGGCTGTAAAAATTATTCGTTACATGCATTTATCTCCTTTAAAGTTCGTTTACTAGACATATTGCAATGAAAGTAACGCAAATAAAAAAAATATTGTGTATAGCATTTGTTTTGTATCGGAAGTGCATAACGCTAAAGATTAAACATACCTGTATTATGTCAGATGAATGAAAGTCAAAAGCAGTTGTTTACTTGTGACATACAAAAACTGTGAGACGTATTATTACTTCTTGTCACGTCTTCAAACTTTTTGCATGTCACAAGTAAACAACTGCTTACGACTTTCTTTCATATATAAATAACAAACGAAAAAGATTACAAAAATCGGGTAATGTTAAATGTAGGCTACTGTAATAACGACCAAATGTATCCCTTCTACCCCACAGTAAGTAGGCCTACTAAAAACTGTCTTCAAGAGTACCTACAATTATTTACTACGAATAATGTTTCAGCTACCACGACAACTGCGGAAAACGTGCTTACAACTTGCCTGCGTCAACAGTCAGGCAATAATACTGAAACCAAAATAACACCTAGTGTTCGGATTCGGAACAATCAAATGCAGCACAACCTGGCATCGTTTACGAACGTCTGCAGAACGAATTACAGATGTCAAAAGCAATACTGTACAATTACTAACGTGTTTACTTCAAACATGTAGGCCTACCAACTTCATCACAAAATGCTTCATTATTTCAACTCGTATTTAAGATCGCAAACGCTAATTACGTACTAAAAAACGATATACAGCTAAATCGAACATGCTTGCACAATGCATAACAAGTCTCTCAGTAATTCAAAGACATTTTAATCGTTTCCAAAAGTCCTCTGAGCTTCAATTCAACTCAAAAGCACGGCGAACATAGGAAGCGCGAGAGACGATTGGCAGAAAAGTGGCGCCAAAGCTAATCAACCAATCAAAGGCAACTTCACCTATGGCCACTCTCTCTGTATACAGGCTCTCTACTTCCTTCTTGCTGCAGCGCACGCCCCACAAATTTAATAATTTGCTTTGACTTTTTAGTATTTCTGTTACTGTTTCCTCACTTAATTACCGAAAAACTGATAATATTCGTTCCACTGGAAATGTTTCGTAACATTTTTCCTGCTGTTATGTGAGCTAAAAATAAACTTATTGTCTAAATAAAGTGTTGAACAGAATTATACGTCGCACGTATCTTATTCTCGCTGCCAACAAGAACACCATAACGAGATTGCTAGTACAGCACACACAACTTGCGACAAGCTTGAGCAAATCCAATAAACATGGCTGCAGTGTGCCTTGAAGCACTGCATAAATGAGTCCACTCGTCTGTGGATAATATGAGTTTTGTATCGCCATGTATGGATATTTGAAAACCAGCAGGGGGTAAAACTCATGACCGAACATCGTCCCCACACTGATGCGTTACCTGTCACTACTGTTCAAAATAATTGTTGCATTAAACAACATTACCTTCATGTCAGATGGGTTTCCATACCTGTGTAGACAATTGAATATGGATTACATATACACTCCTGGAAATGGAAAAAAGAACACATTGACACCGGTGTGTCAGACCCACCATACTTGCTCCGGACACTGCAAGAGGGCTGTACAAGCAATGATCACACGCACGGCACAGCGGACACACCAGGAACCGCGGTGTTGGCCGTCGAATGGCGCTAGCTGCGCAGCATTTGTGCACCGCCGCCGTCAGTGTCAGCCAGTTTGCCGTGGCATACGGAGCTCCATCGCAGTCTTTAACACTGGTAGCATGCCGCGACAGCGTGGACGTGAACCGTATGTGCAGTTGACGGACTTTGAGCGAGGGCGTATAGTGGGCATGCGGGAGGCCGGGTGGACATACCGCCGAATTGCTCAACACGTGGGGCATGAGGTCTCCACAGTACATCAATGTTGTCGCCAGTGGTCGGCGGAAGGTGCACGTGCCCGTCGACCTGGGACCGGACCGCAGCGACGCACGGATGCACGCCAAGACCGTAGGATCCTACGCAGTGCCGTTGAGGGGACCGCACCGCCATTTCCCAGCAAATTAGGGACACTGTTGCTCCTGGGGTATCGGCGAGGACCATTCGCAACCGTCTCCATGAAGCTGGGCTACGGTCCCGCACACCGTTAGGCCGTCTTCCGTTCACGCCCCAACATCGTGCAGCCCGCCTCCAGTGGTGTCGCTACAGGCGTGAATGGAGGGACGAATGGAGACGTGTCGTCTTCAGCGATGAGAGTCGCTTCTGCCTTGGTGCCAGTGATGGTCGTATGCGTGTTTGGCGCCGTGCAGGTGAGCGCCACAATCAGGACTGCATACGACCGAGGCACACAGGGCCAACACCCGGCATCATGGTGTGGGGAGCGATCTCCTACACTGGCCGTACACCACTGGTGATCGTCGAGGGGACACTGAATAGTGCACGGTACATCCAAACCGTCATCGAACCCATCGTTCTACCATTCCTAGACTGGCAAGGGAACTTGCTGTTCCAACAGGACAATGTATCCCGTGCCACCCAACGTGCTCTAGAAGGTGTAAGTCAACTACCCTGGCCAGCAAGATCTCCGGATCTGTCCCCCATTGAGCATGTTTGGGACTGGATGAAGCGTCGTCTCACGCGGTCTGCACGTCCAGCACGAACGCTGGTCCAACTGAGGCGCCAGGTGGAAATGGCATGGCAAGCCGTTCCACAGGACTACATCCAGCATCTCTACGATCGTCTCCATGGGAGAATAGCAGCCTGCATTGCTGCGAAAGGTGGATATACACTTTACTAGTGCCGACATTGTGCATGCTCTGTTGCCTGTGTCTATGTGCCTGTGGTTCTGTCAGTGTGATCATGTGATGTATCTGACCCCAGGAATGTGTCAATAAAGTTTCCCCTTCCTGGGACAATGAATTCACGGTGTTCTTATTTCAATTTCCAGGAGTGTATATTTCTGTTACCACATTATACAACAGGCATCACTAATATCTACATGAAGGTCGCATTGCTGCTGTTATGTTCACCCTCTGAGACCTCTTATTCGACTGGGTGGGCATTTCTTCAGCCAGTGATCATGAGTATCAGTGTCTATATCATTTCTGCTCTCTGGTATGCAATCTCTGCTTTCAGGTACTCAAGAAGAGTATGCTGGGCTCTTCACATACTTCAAAGCTGTCGCTCATGCCATTACGAACAAAGGTATCCTACTTGATGCTAAACCTGATAAATGTAGAGTGATAATGTTAATTCTTAATTTACGTAAGGGTAATGAAAGCATACCACAAATTCTGAATACTGAAGCATCAGACTGTACTTTGAACACTTTCATTAACTCACTACTGAGGGGGAGAATGATGACTGCACAACTATGGTGTTTTCAAGAAATCTTCTGTGTCCAGACATTCTGGGGATTCTGTAAATAATGACTCCTGAACATGTCTCGTTGCTGCAGCTAGAGGACTATGAATTTTGACATGAAGGGCGAAGAGGAAGATGAATATTCCCTGTTTGAGTGGCTTCACTCTAAAAATGTGTGTAAGGTACTTCTTGACATTTATTTGAAACTTCCAGAAAGGTCTCAAAGTTTGAATGTAGTTGACTATTATTTGTTTTCTAGACCATTGATACCATTGCTATGTCATATTTTACACAGCTTTTGATGGCTACCCCATGTGTTTCCGAGTCATGTGCTTATTTATAAGTATGAGCCTTGTTTAAACATTATGTTTTGAATGTGCAATGTCAAATTAATGGACCTCCTCCTATTGAAATGTGATTTGAAGGCTGTAAAATGCAAGAACAAATAAGATAAGTTTTCTCCATCTAATTTTTTTGTTTTATTTAAAAAATGGTCTGCCACTGTAGCTTATTCCGTTTGGTAGTGACTATTTTGTTCATATCAAATACCTTACATTCTGAGCTCCAATGGCTGCCCATCTTCATGAACTTTAAAACTCGTATTTGAGTTGAAATAAAACAGAATTTGATAAAACAGATTTTGTGGTAGAATATCATTTATTTTCACATCAACAATGACACAGTGGGTGCTGTAAATGAGAGGTGGGCAAACTTGTTCATCCTTGGGAACTAGTTCACTTGTAATCGTTCTTTTCTGGGAACTACTCATTTTTACTTGTTTACCGATCGTTTAGTCCGCCCTCGTGGTCTCGCGGTAGCGTTCTTGCTTCCCGAGCACGGGGTCCCGGGTTCGATTCCCGGCGGGGTCAGGGATTTTTCCTGCCTCGAGATGACTGGGTGTTGTTGTGTCGTCTTCATCATCATCATTCATCCCCATTACGGTCGGAGGAAGGCAACGGCAAACCACCTCCATTAGGACCTTGCCTAGTAAGGCGGTGCGGGTCTCCCGCATCGTTCCCCTACGCTCTATAAAGAAGCATGGGACTTCATTTCCATTCCACCGATCGTTTGTGCATGGTATATGGTTTATAAGAAAAATTTAAAATTAGTAGCATAGGTGATTGGACGATGGAGGGCGCCAAGAGGAAGCACTTGCCTCCCCCTGGAGATTTGGAGTGCAGAGTTTTTATTCATTACAGAATTCTCACACACTTGTAGAAGTAATTTCTGTAATTCTCACACACTTGTAGAAGTAATTGCTATGATTCTGCAAAATCTCTCGTTTAGGTAGTTGTAGCATTATATGGCTGATTGCAGTGAAATAATATAGGGCGACGCACCAAAAACGGACTCCAAGCACAGACTGCTCGCCAATTACGCACGATTGTTGCCTGCCACGAACACATACAACAGCAAATAGATAAATATGTAATAATTAGGCGGTACATAAATAACAAGCTAATGCAAGCAACAGCTTCGAAAAAATAGATGAAATTGGCGGCCAACAGAGAACATTCTAGTACTCAGAGCCGATTTTTCGTGTGCCATCTTGTACTACTGAAATAATACTACAGAACTTATCATATTCTCCTTACAAAATATGACACCAGACACTCAATCATGGAGCACGGGCTTCATTCGTTAAGTCAGTCTACCTTCCATAGCAGTGAATATGCTACTTTACCTTGGATGAAGAAAGACGGAAAATAGCCGCTCTTGTGTGCTGCACTGACTTCCTTTACAGCCTTCTTCGAAGTATAAGTGTTTTGTTGAGTATAAGGTGTTTCCCTGCTGTTGTGAAATCAAATTCCCCGTCATTGACTTCTTGACATAATCAGCAATAGCGAAAGGTAGCGCTTCCTGGAGCATTATTTTATTTAGCAGAGTGCCATGAGCATTCTGCTATGTCTTAAAAAATTTTTCTGCTTTGTCACTTTCAAGAAAGATTAGTCAAAGTCTCTTTATAACTGATTTATTTTCTTTGTAACCATTAGTATTCTCATTTCTGATCGTTTCTTAGTTCAGATGTTTCACTTTCGGTATCAGTTTAACATTACATGATAAAAACATCTTTTCTAAATATTTTTCTCTTTTATTTCCTAACTTATTGGTCATTTTCTTGAATACATGTAAAATGTAGTAGTAAAATGATATAAATTTGGAGTGTCAACTTCCACATTCAGAACAATTTTAATAACACAGAAAAATTTACTTCAAAGAATATATTCATGAATCTATCTTAAAAAGTATGAAAGTAGGGTGCCTATAAGAAATACAAATATTGAGTGGATATCCATCGTTGCTCGGAGAGATAATGAATTCTTTGTGTGGTGTCCAACAATTAGTTCTTGTGGCAAGACACATCTCAAAAGTGAACATTTAATTTAGACCAAAAATGGCTATTTAACTGTCTTGGCTTCCTTCCCTGAAAAATTTTTGTGGACACTCGTGACTAACACTATTGCACCCTACAAGTCCTGCATTTTAGAGTATTGGATAAAAATTATAGAAGCAACTTTTTAAAATTTCAATTCGTAAATGTCACTCTATTATGACACAGACTCATTTCCAACAAAAAAGTAACACAGGTAATACAAACGTTGTAATGTTTCAATAAATATTTTAGCTTCTCTAAACTCATGTGGGATCAGAAATTTTCGAATCACAAGCTATGAGAAATGGAAAAAAATGGTGGCTCGAGCAAACGAAAATGATATTAGAATTAACTCAAAGTAATCCAAAGGATTACCAACGAAATTTGAAATGTGAAAATGGCACAGGGGACTATTTAGATAACTTCATTTCACTTCATTTTAAAATTTTATTATTTTGAAAGCTTGTACAAGACATACATACAAACTTAAACATTGCCATTGATAAATATACTTTCTGAAACTTTTGAGGCCCCAATCGACTCCTTTTTTCAATCAGTGTTTGTCCTGCTTTCGAAAATACCCTCTCTGTAACTACTGAACTCACTGGTACGCACAGTCTACTTAGGACCAAAGAATATAAATGTGGGTAAAAAGTCTTCTTTGTTCCCACCACAACAGAGAATCACCATCCCTCCTGAGCAACCAATCACAAATGTATTTGTCCATTCATTTCAATTACAGCCATAGTCTTAGAATCGTAAGTTTCTGTTGTTTTTGCCACTTCATTGTCGAAGGCTTGCCACAAATTAAAAATTGTTAATGTTGGAAAAGATGATGGGGAACAAAGAAAAATTCTACCAAGAACTCTAATGGTTTTTGTCCTGACATGAAACAAGACTTCAGAGCTTCCCCCAGTTGTAAGATTCTCTTGACTGCAGACATTAAAGACAAATATCCAGTTTCAGAGCATGACAAAAGTTCTCTATAGCATGTATCCACAAATTCACAAAATCCAGCAAGTTTTGAAGTTCTGATTGTCTGCATGGAACAGCAGCTAAAAAGTTTCACCACAATTAACTTTTATATTGACAGTGTTATGTTAAATGTGTGCTGGAAAACCCACACCCTCCAGCAAGGGTCTCTTGTTCTTGGGGACTACAGGGTCATCACCCCTCATAACCATGCTGGACACTTTGCCTGTATCAAGAAAGATAACATCTACAACATCACTATACAAAATATACTCATGCTCATAAATTAAGGATAATGCTAATTTGTGGTGAGACAACTCTCTGGTGGGCGGTTTGTGGCTCTAATTCACCTCGGAGTATGACCATGTGGTGCATTTGACCTTCGGTCGTGGCACTGGCAGCAGTCCACATACGCAGAGGTGTGTTAGTCCATATCAGAGTATGGTGCAGACGTTTTCAGATGTGCTAATGGTGACTATGTGTTTAAAATGGCTCAAAGAACACATATTGATGACATAATGAGGGGTAGAATACTAGGGCGACTGGAGGCTGGTCAAACACAGCAGGTCATATGATGGGCCCTCTGTGTGCTGCAACGTGTGATCTCAAGAATATGACAACGATTACAGCAAACAGCAAACGTTATCGATATCTCACCTTCATTGCCCGTAGATGGCCACGGAAAACTGCAGGTAGCCTTGCTCAGGACCTTACTGCAGCTACTGGAACAGTTGTCTCCAGACACACAGTCTACATACGACTGAACAGACATGGTTTATTCGCCTGGAGACCTGTAAGGTGAATTCCACTGATCCCTGGTCACAGAAGAGCCCGTAAAGCCTAGTGTCAAGAGGACAGTACATAGTCATTGGAACAGTGGTCCCAGGTTATGTTCACGGACGAGTCTAGGTGTAATCTGAAAAGTGATTCTCGCCGGGTTTTCATCCGGCGTGAACCAGGAACCAGATACCAACCCCTTAATGTCCTTGAAAGGGACCTGTATGGACGTCATGGTTTGACGGTGTGGGATGGGATTATGATTGGTGCACATACACCCCTGTGTGTCTTTGACAGAAGAACTGTAACAGGTCAGGTGTATCAGAACGTCAATTTGCACCAGTACGTCTGCCTTTTCAGGTGTGCAGTGGGCCCCTCCTTCCTCCTGATGGATGATAACGCACGACCCCACCGAGCTGCCATCGTGGAGGAGTGCCTCGAAACAGAAGATATCAGGCGAATGGAGTGGCCTGCCAGTTCTCTAGACCTAAGCCCCATCGATTCACTGGTAAAGGTCTCCTCAGGATCACAGCAAATGTCAATAGCGTAATGTTACTCTTTTTTACACACCAAAATCTAATTATTATGTTGAGGGATGGCTCCCTCTGCTGGTTATCCAAAGGGGTGGGTCATTTGCAAGATATGCTCTAAGAAGGGAGGGCTGTATACCCTCTTGAAATGTATTAAAACATTGAAAAATGCCAGAACAGTTCTCTGTTATTAATGTGTCATGTTATGTAGAAGAGAGATGCATATTGTTCAGAGACAAGCACTTTTGTCTTACAGAATCATCTACAGAGGTAAAAAAAGTTTCATCACTCAGAAGAGAGCGATACGCTTTGCAAGAGGTGTGCATCCACGACACTTGTGCAGGAATCTGTTCCGGGAACACCAAGTTTTTACAATCACATCTCAGTATATATTCTCCCTTGCATGTTCCATCGATAAAAACAGCCCTTTCTTCAAAACCAGTAGTGAATATCATAGCTACAATATAATGTCAAAAGAGGACTTACATAGTAAATAGTCAAATTTTACTACTGTACAAAAAGGAGTAAACTATTCAGGCAACAAAATTTGCAATACCCCACCTAGAAATATCAGAAGTCTTGCTCTTGAAACACCAAAATTCAAGAGAAAATTGAAGGAGTAGCAGATACAAAATTCATTCTGTTCAATTAATGACTTTTTAGTTCATATGAGCAAGTATTTATGTAGCTTTTTACTGTATAAACCAGAGAGCCATTCGTGTAAGCATAAATATAAACTATTCCTAATATGAATGACTCACAAAGTATGTATAAATATTTTTTCTGCTCGTATATTACGATGTAGTATTAGTTGCTACGATTTTTGTCATGAATGAACAATATTGTGCTGTATTGTAATGTAAATGTTGCGATAGTACGACTCATTCCATATAAAACACCAAAATTCAAGAGTAAATTGAAGGAGTACGTAATACAAAATTAATTTTAATCAATTAATGATTTTTTAGTACAAATGAGCAAATATTCTTGTAGGTTTTTACTGTATTGATGAATGAGCTATTTAATGCAGCTATAAATGTAGACTCTCTCGAATATGAATGACTCACAACATATGCATAAAAATTATTATACCTGTCCCTGTGTTGATGTAACATTAGTTGCTAACTTTACGGTATATTTATAATTTTTAGTTTATGGACCGTCTGACTACAACTGAATGAGAGGCAATTTTCGTGCCATGCGCGTTTCGCCTTTATTTTCTACAAGGCACCTTCAGTGGCCTGGAATATGGTCATATTTTTGCTATTTAGTTTACATTCTTTCAATGTGCCAATAGATTATAAACAGTTCTGGTGAGTGCTTTTAAACCTGTAAGGTTGCGTTGACGATTTTCTATCTACTACGCTCCTGTTCCAGTTTTGGTGTTGTTCCTCTTCTTATAAGTGTCAGATGGTCCATAAAGTAAAAATTATCAATATACCGTAATATTACACGCAACTGAGGAAGACAGGACTACAGAAGTTGAAGATGATGGTTGCTACGATTTGTATCATGGAGCGCCCATATTGCGCTCTTCTGTACTGTAAATATTGTGATAGTATTTATTTATAATGCTTATTGAGATCAACGGAACTCGCAATGAATAAAATAAAATAAAATGTTTTTTGTGCATTTGTAGAAAGCAAATGAAATATCGACTACATAGAACGATACCACAGCGTTATATCGATCGTAAATATCGATCAATTCTAGGCAGAATATTGAAAACAATTTCACGTGTTGTTACAGTTATGGAGTGGAACCGAGCGCCAAAACAGTGCAAGAGTATCTTGTGTTTTTGTTCGTTTATTGTGGTTAGAAACGAAAATAAGTGTACGGTTAGTTTTACGAATTACATAGGTGTAAACACAAGGTTTCATAAAAAATAGTAGGCCAAATTCATCTATAATTTCTGTATTTGCATGTTAGGATATCCTAGCTGAAATGTGTGAACCGCTGTTTTCGTGAAGAAGCCGTATTTTGTTATTTGTTCAAGAAGTAATGTTAAGTGATGCCCAGAAATTTATCTGATGCGTGTTGGAGCAGTGATGACAGCAGCTTCGGATGGGTAGATATGGAAGACATAGAACCTGCTGTGTCCAAGAAAACTAATACAGTTGAAGAGAGGATTTCAGAAACTGAAGACGATTCTAGTGATGATTCTGACAATACACAGTTTGACTCTGAAAGTAAGAACAGGCCCGTACTGAAAGATGAACGAGAACAAAAAGAGAACCAGAAAAGAAACGATCCAATATCCACCAACATATCACAAGGGCGAGTTAAAAATGATGTTAGTGACGATTCTGACAGTACACAGTTTGATCTAGAATTTGACAACAGACCTGTAGTGAAAGGTGCAATAAGGTCAAAAGGAAATAATCCATTGAATGTAAACGGGGACCAATTAAAACACCATGAAACTAATAACTCAAGTAACCATGAAACTTCAGAAAACAGTGCTTCTGCGGAATCTGGAAGCGAATCTAGTGATGACAGTGACAAAAAGGAGCTGAAACCATTTACAAAAAGTCTACTAGTTAAGAAGGAGAGACGTTCACACGTATTGTCAGACGACAGTGAAGTTGATTCTTCACCTTTGAAAACCAGGTTGAGGGTTAAATCAGAGTCAGTAACAACACAGCAAACTACAAAAGGAGACAAGCATGTCCCATTGATAGAAGGTGTTCTCTTAGACACTGTACAGCCATTGCCGTTAGATATTGGTGATAATGAAGATGTATGGATTGTGCAGTGCCCTAATGAAATGTCAGAACCGACATTGAAAGGAAAAACATTGAATTTTAATGGAATTTCTTGTGCAGAACAGTTTGAAGGCAGTGTGTTACTGACTGCTAATACAAAGCCAATGAATCTCCTGCTGCCTAAAAGTCCATTGAAACTTACAAGTCTAACGCCAGCGGGACACATCATTTTTAAAGAGAAGGTACTGTATGAATAAAAATAGCACTTATTGATGTTACTATCCCAGAATATTATTATAGTGATAATTGTGTGTGTTGATAATTATAATATGGCATATAAAGTCAGAGTGGAATAGTTAACTGTTTTTTAACAATAATCCATTTGCATTTTTTCGTATGTTATTCTTTTGCTCAAAATGCAGGCAGTGTTGTTGGTTTAGCATTAGAATCATTAAAGTTAGGTAACTTGATTGCAAAGATCCGAGGCAGTACATGGCAATTAGTAACAGTACACAATTAAAATGTTTTCTATGGACTGTGATAATAATGTGTAGGAAACTGAGTAAAAATTGCTTCCAGCTTACATGTTGTGAAACTATTATGGTTAGAAGCTGGCAGCTTGGTTGTGAGTTGGCGAAACCAATGGGGGTATTGTGGCACTTTATTTTACAGGTCCAGCTTGATCACACACACTTTTACACTTCACAATTGATTGTTTCAGCTACTGCCATCTTAAGATCAAAAAATATTCTCATTTAGGTATCAACATCAAATTATACATGTAGGTACATAGTGTTGGGGCCGCTCCTGTTCCTTATTTATATAAATGATATGCCCTCTAGTATTATGGGTAACTCTAAAATATTTCTGTTTGCTGATGACACTAGCTTGGTAGTAAAGGATGTTGTGTGCAACATTGACTCGGTTTCAAGTAGTGCAGTACATGACCTCAGTTCATGGCTTGTAGAAAATAAACTAGCGTTAAATCACAGTAAGACTCGGTTTTTACAGTTTATAACACAATTCAACAAAACCTGGCGTTTTAATCTCACAGAATGGGCATATGATTAGTGAAACTGAACAGTTAAAATTCCTAGGTGTTCAGATAGGTAGTAAGCTGTCGTGGAAAGCCCACATTCAGGATCTTGTTCAAAGACTTAATACTGCCATTTTCACTATTCGAACGGTATTGAAAGTGAGTGATACTTTGACATGTAAATTAGTCTACTTTGCTTATTTTCATTCACTTATGTCGTATGGTATTATGTTTTGGGGTAACTCTTCCCATTCTAGAAGGATATTTTTGGCTCATAAACGGGTGGTTCGGGCAATAAGTGGTGTGAGTTTACGAACCTCTTGTCGATCTCTGTTCACGAGCCTGGGTATTTTGACATTGGCCTCTCAATATGTATATTCCTTATTGTCGTTTCTTGTTACCAATATTAGTTTATTTCCAACAATAAGCAGCTTTCACTCGGTTAATACTCGGCAGAAATCAAACCTCCATTTGGATCGGACTTCCTTAACTCTTGTGCAAAAAGGTGTGCAGTATACTGCTGCATCCATTTTCAATAAGCTGCCACTTGAATTCAAAAATCTTAGCAGTAATCCACGCGCTTTCAAATCAAAACTGAAGAGTTTCCTCATGGGTCACTCCTATTCTGTCGAGGAGTTCCTTGAAGAATTAAGCTGATTCTCATTGTATTGCTGATAGCGTTTGCTTAAACTTATGGACTGATTTTCTTTCAGGTTCATGAACATTTATTTTTATCTGTTATTACTTTTATGTTGTAATTTCATGTACTGACACGTTCCATGACCTTGGAGATTTGCTCCTCAATTTGGTCCTATGGAACTTGACATGGAAATAAATAAATAAATAAGTACCCAGTTTGTGGTGGCTGACTGATCTGTAGCTTAGAATGTTTGAAAAAATTGGCACTGATAACACTTTATGGTCACTATGTTGCTTATGGTGTGTGCCTCATGTTTCCTGCAGCACAGACCAAAGTTGATGACTCATTTCAAATAGGCCTATTCCTCTTTGTCCAAGTATTTACTTTAGAGAAATGTGCAGTAACAATATTATGTAAAGCTTATAACTGAATATGCAGAAATGTTTTTAGAGATTTTGGGATTCTTATGTCTTGCTGTCAATCCATTTGATCCATAGTGTTATTTGTGATTAACTAGTGAATCCACTGTGCTTTACAGGTAGGCCTACCTAAATATGTATGGAAATTGGATGTACATCCTAATCTCCCCCCCCCCCTCTCTCTCTCTCTCTCTCTCTCTCTCTGTCTCTCTGTCTATCTCTCTATCTCTATCCATCACCTTCTCTTCTGTCTCTCTGTCAATCTCCTCATGCCCCTGTCTCTCTCCATCTCTTTCTCCCACCGCTCTTTGTTCATCTCCTCCTTCCACCTCTCTCTGTTCTTTCCACTCCCCCCCACCCTCTGTCATCTGTCTTCTCTTCTCTCTGAGATCTCTAGGAGCTGGGAGTGGCTGTGGCATAGGGACAGGCCAGATTATTACCAATATTTGAGTGGATGCAGAATAATACTTTGGGAGGTTGGGAAGGATTGTGGGTAGCACATTCCGTGTTTACAAGCGTGATGGTAGATAGTTGAAGCTCTGTCAAAGGATGTGGTTTCAGATGTTCCAGTACAGGATTGTACTGGCTGATGGCGGTGCTCCTTTTCAGCTATTTCTTGAAGGTAGCGCAAGGATTGAGAGTGTGTGAGGACATGATGCAGAAAATTTGCCTGTGGACTAGGTTTGAGGAATACTGTCAGTCTGTGAAGGCCTTAGTGAGACCTTCAGCATACTGTGCAGGGGAATTCTCATACCTGCAGGTGCACTGCCATAGAAAGTCAGAGTATGGGAGTAATTTTTTGGTGTGGGAGAGATGACAATTGTCAAAATCTATATACTGTTGGTGGTTAGTGGGCTTGATTTGGAAAGAGGTATGGATGGAGCCACCAGAAAGGTGAAAGTCAGTGTGCAGGAATGTGTCACTTGGGGCTGAGGAGGACCAGATGAAGCATATGAGTGAGAAGCTGTTAGGACTGTGGAGGAATGAGGATAGTGTGTCTGGGCCTCAGGTCCAGATCATGAAGATATCACCTATGAACTTGAAGCAGGAAAGGTTTGTGTGGTTTTGAGATATTATAAGGAAGTCTTCCTCTAGACGACCTTAGGAGGGTGCTATGCGGGTGCCTATGGACATGCCACAGTGGCTGTGTATTTACCCTCAGAAGAGAAGTTGTTTGTGTGATGATATAATAGATGTATGAGGAATGAGGTGATATATTTGGGACCAGAAGGACAGTGGGAGAGGTTGTTTTTGATAGCAGAAGGACCATGGGCATGGGGGATGTTTGTGTGTAGTGAGGTAACATCAGCAGTTATTAATAGGGATCTAGTGGTAATGGGATGAAGAGGGTGGAGAGCCAGTGAAGGAAATGTTTTGGTTCTTTAATATTAGAAGCTGGCTACACACATTTGTTTTGAAGTGTTGGTTGACAAGAGTGGAGATTCTTTCATTGCAAGCACAGTAACCAGCTACAATGGGGTGTCCAGGATTATTAGGTTTTTGGATTTTGGGAAGCAAGTAGGTGACTATGGGGAAGGTCATTTGAGTGGGTAGGGAAATAGATTTGCCAGAAATATTTGGAGATGGCCCTACAGATTTGAGTAGGGATTAAAGGTTATGTTGGACTTTTGGTAAGGGATCACTGTGACATTGTTTGCAGGTGGAGTAGTCAGATACTTGGCAAATGCCTTCTGTCAGGTAATGGCTGTCATTCATCGTGACAGTGGTGGAACATTTGTCTGCTGGGAGGATGATTAAATCAAGTTCTGTCTTGAGGTTGTGGATGGCTGTTTCTTTTTGCGTTGAGAGGTTTATATTCTTGGGAACAGCTGGGGAAGGAGGTGGATGTAGGAGAGGGGGAGGGTCAAGGTTGGGTACTGGTATGAATTGGAAGAGGCAAGGTTCAGTGCCAGGATTAGGTTGGTTTTTGTTGGAAGAACTGATAGCAAAACATGTTTCCACTATGGAGGATACGGGAAGGAGGAGATTAGGTCTGAGTCCAGCACGAGTGAATTTGTGAGTGTGGCTGAAGGTGATGCCTTTGAATAACACTAAAACTTATGTAAGATTGAAGCTTTTTGGTGGATAGGTTGAAAACACCATTGTAGGTTTGTTTAGGGTCTGCATTTTGTGAAGTGTTGGAAATTTTAGGGCTTTGGCAGAAAAGAAGAGGTAGACTGTGTCTGGGTGCTGTGAGGGTTTGACTAGGGGATTCACTGAGGGGAAGAGGGAGGGTGGAATAGGTGTTGATGAGTAATGCTGCTCCAAGGTGGGAATAGATTGCCAATAAGTCTTATAATGTTTGGAAGTGATATCTGCAGCACTCTTCCAGATGTTGAAGAGTGAGAGTTTCAATTTGGGATATATGGTTTTGGTAGTTGGGATTGCACAGTAACAGTATCTTGCTGAAGGAGCAGATGTCATCCAGAGATAACTGTATCATGGAGGTTTGTTTCTGTAGTATCAAGTAAGTTAGGGTCAGAGACTGTCAGAATGAAAATCTGAAGTTCATTGTGAGAGGAAGTGTGGCATGCAGAGAGGGATGGTTAAGCCATTTGGGGAGATTCCATGGCTTGGACATACAATGCCGTTTAGTTAAGGTTCCAAGTATATCTCATTGGCAATACTGTTCAGGAATGGCTCAAAGGCAGACCAGCCTTTTCTGAGGTCTCAAAATGATATCCACAAGTGACTCTTTTTTGCAGTGAATACATAGTACATAGTGGGGCGATCACACTGTTGTAGGAATAATTCAAAAGCCAAGATCGCTTAAATACTGTTTACTGGATAACCGGTTTCAACACACTAAAGGTGCCATCAACGGATCTGAATGTAGCTTAACATTTATTAGCCATTTAGGTATAACAATACAGTGTGATGCCGACTATTGTTAGTCGAGCAGCAGTCATGTACCAAATAGTTTTATCTTGTGATTTCGATTTTACATATCTTATGGAAAAGAATGACCATGAGAGAAGTTGTTTTTTATTTTTTGTGACAATGATTTTGTATCAGCTGGTCTGCTTCATGTATCGTTATATACAAATGGTTTATAAAAGTTAAGCTACATTCATATCCAATGATGCACCTCCAGTGTGTTGGAACCGGTTATCCAGTGACCAGTAGTTAAGCGATCTTGGCTTTTGAATTATTTCTACAACCTTTTTTTTTTTTAGTACATCATCTTATTTTTGTGGGATGTTGATTAATCCATCTTTGAGAAGAGAGATAAGTTGTATTGATGTAGAAATTGGATGTAGAGTGATATAGAACTATGTTGATTTAGCATGGCCCACTTCTCAAGACATCGCCACTTTCCCATAATGTAAATAGGCTTGTTCTTATGGTGAACAAAATTCTGAAAGTGCTTGTTTTTTTATGCTTCCCCAGAATTGTTTTGTAAACCAGAGAGAAGTGTCCACCAGTTTTCCAATATGTTGCATATTCCATAGTGATTTTAGTGACTTAATATATGTACTCTCTTTGATCTAAGTGCACACCAAACTTTTAGCCACACCCCTAGCTTCCTTCATATTTTATGGGCTTAGTGGGAGGGTTCAGAAAATGTGACTGTCCATTATCTTCAGGTTAAAACCTCATTTTTTAGCTTTTTAAGATCATTTTTTCTGAAAGTAAACCCAGCAAGCTTTAAAATGCTGAGCATTTATTTTCTGAAAATTCTGATGTATCATCTTAACCATGAGTACTTGCGGGTGGGGACATATGATATCCTCTTCTTTCAGTCTCGGACAACAAATAAGTTTTCTTCTGTAATGATTTTTTGCTGAACATTTGAACTATGTTTCGCCTCCAAGACAGTTCCGTTTGCGTCTGGGTTTGCCTGCCCAACACAAGACCTTCATTTGAAGTAGTTCCCAAACACGCAAAATTTAAGCATACAATTTAAGTTCGAGTAACAGAATTAATAATGAAGTGGTTCAAATTCTTCTTTCTTACCTCCCTAGACCAAATACCTTTGTTATTTGCAGTTATTCTATGTTTATGAGAAGTTATCATGCATTTTGTGCTGTGCATCTGATCAGCCAATTAATTCAAAGACACTGGCAGTAACTTATCTGTCAGTTAAATCTTTCCCAGTAGATTTGTTGAACATGTGGCTCTTGGATTTGTTGCAAGCTGACATTGTGTAAACCATACAGTACTGCACTGAGACAACTACTCAATGTCTTAGGTTAGTTGTGCTGGTGAGTGCTGGAAAGTTCATGTAGTCTCAGTGAAATATTGTGAGACTTACACACTGTTGACTTTGTGGCAGATCCAAAAAACCATATTTAAAATAAATACAGAAAACTGCAAACAGTTGTTATGTTTTCAATGTAATAATTGGCAGCATTAAACCATATTTTGTCCTACACACAGCTCAGCAACGTTATTTGAGAGACAGTGCTTCCATAATCAGCTTGTAAAACTCATGAAGTAAAAGGCCAAAAATCCTACAAAACAGTTGTAGCACTGATAAAATAAAATGGAACAGAAACGTACTGCACTATGGGTCCTTGTTTTAGATTAAAACTGACAAGTGCTGTCAGTGGCTGTCCCATCTCAAACCGCACACTGCACCAGGCCACATCCTGCTGATCTGCTGAGTGTTCCAGGAGTGCAAAGTTGATACTTCTGTAAACGTCGGGGGCTGGTTGTCGTGAACTGACATGTCTGCGGTATTTTTGCGTAAGTGTAACTGTTGGCTCAACCGTAATGCTGTTCTGTTGGTTGCCCACATTTTCCTCTTTTCTTAAGTCTGCGGTCATCAACCTCTACCTTTTTCGTCTGAGAGGCATTGAAAACTTGTGACTATGTACCTGCCTGAAAATAATTCTGCAAAGGCTTTAATAAATCTCATTCCAGTGTTATTACCTTGCACATTCAGAAAATTGACATGCTTTTTTTAATAAATGGTGATTCTTCCAGCAATTCGAGTTTCCTCCCTTTCTTTTCTTTGTGAAGTTTCCAAGTCACCTTCTGTTTCCCCAAGGGTATGGCCTGTGTCACATACATGTTACACTACAGTTGATTTCTCATAGTTACTCATTCTGACTGCATCTTTATTTTCTGGTATCTGATCAGAAATGTTCTTCCCGTCTGTCCAATATACTTTGCATCACAGGATGCAAGTTATTTATCTTTTTACTAATGTCATGTTGCAGGTTATATTTTATAAGCCTGTGGATGACATGATTCATCAGGAATCACAGCATCAGTTGTTGTCAGTTTCCAGTAAAATGCAAATGCTTGCTTATTGCCCTGCCTTTAAATGTTCAAATCAAGTTATTTCAAATTGGTGTCAGTATTATGCTCCACAGTAAACTTAATGTTTCTAGGTGCCACACTGAACTTTTCTTTCTAAATGCTGGTGGCGTCCCCTTGGGTAAAATATTCCGGAGGTAAAATAGTCCCCTATTCGGATCTCCGGGCGGGGACTACTCAAGAGGACGTCGTTATCATGAGAAAGAAAACTGGCGTTCTACGGATCGGAGCGTGGAATGTCAGATCCCTTAATCGGGCAGGTAGGTTAGAAAATTTAAGAAGGGAAATGGATAGGTTAAAGTTAGATATAGTGGGAATTAGTGAAGTTCGGTGGCAGGAGGAACAAGACTTTTGGTCAGGTGAATACAGCGTTTTAAATACAAAATCAAATAGGGATAATGCAGGAGTAGGTTTAATAATGAATAAAAAAATAGGAGTGCGGGTAATCTACTACAAACAGCATAGTGAACACATTATTGTGGCTGAGATAGACACAAAGCCCATGCCGACTACAGTAGTACAAGTTTATATGCCAACTAGCTCTGCAGATGATGAAGAAATTGATGAAATGTATGATGAGATAAAAGCAATTATTCAGGTAGTGAAGGGAGACGAAAATTTAATAGTCATGGGTGACTGGAATTCGAGAGTAGGAAAAGGGAGAAAAGGAAACATAGTGGGTGAATACGGATTGGGGGAGGGAAATGAAAGAGGAAGCCGTCTGGTGGAATTTTGCACAGAGCATAACTTAATCATAGCTAACACTTGGTTCAAGAACCATAAAAGAAGGTTGTATACATGGAAGAATCCTGGGTATACTAGAATGTATCAGATAGATTATATAATGGTAAGACAGAGATTTAGGAACCAGGTATTAAATTGTATGACATTTCCAGGGGCAGATGCGGACTCTGACCACAATCCATTGGTTATGAACTGTAGATTAAAACTGAAGAAACTGCGAAAAGGTAGCAATTTAAGGAGATGGGACCTGGATAAACTGACTAAACCAGAGGTTGTACAGAGTTTCAGGGAGAGCATAAGGGAACAATTGACAGGAATGGGGGAAAGAAATACAGCAGAAGAAGAATGGGTAGCTCTGAGGGATGAAGTAGTGAAGGCAGCAGAGGATCAAGTAGGTAAAAAGACGAAAGCTAGTAGAAATCCTTGGGTGACAGAAGAAATATTGCATTTAATTGACGAAAGGAGAAAATATAAAAATGCAGTAAATGAAGCAGGCAAAAAGGAATACAAACGTCTCGAAAATAAGATCGAAAGGAAGTGCAAAATGGCTAAGCAGGGATGGCTAGAGGACAAATGTAAGGATTTAGAGGCATATATCACTAGGGGGAAGATAGATACTGCCTACAGGAAAATTAGAGATACCTTTGGAGAAAAGAGAGCCACTTGTATGAATATCAAGAGCTCAGATGGAAACCCAGTTGTAAGCAAAGAAGGAAAAGCAGAAAGGTGGAGGGAGTATATAGAGGGTCTATACAAGGGTGATGTGCTTGAGGACAATATTATGGAAATGGAATAGGATGTAGATGAAGATAAAACGGGAGATACGATAGTGCGTGAAAAGTTTGACAGAGCACTGAAACACCTGAGTCAAAACAAGGTCCCGGGAGTAGACAACATTCCATTGGAACTACTGACGGCCTTGGGAGAGCCAGTCCTGACAAAACTCTACCATCTGGTGAGCAAGATGTATGACACAGGCGAAATACCCTCAGACTTCAAGAAGTATATAATAATTGCAATCCCAAAGAAAGCAGGTGTTGACAGATGTGAAAATTACCGAACTATCAGTTTAATAAGTCACAGCTGCAAAATACTAACGTGAATTCTTTACTCATGAATGGAGAAACTGGTAGAAGCTGACCTTGGGGAAGATCAGTTTGGATTCCGTAAAAATGTTGGAACACGTGAGGCAATACTGACCCTATGACTTATCTCAGAAGAAAGATTAAGGAAAGGCAAACCCACGTTTCTAGCATTTGTAGACTTAGAGAAAGCTTTTGACAATGTTGACTGGAATATTCTCTTTCAAATTCTGAAGGTGGCAGGGGTAAAATACAGGGAGCGAAAGGCTATTTACAATTTGCACAGAAACCAGATGGCAGTTATAAGAGTCGAGGGACATGAAAGGGAAGCAGTGGTTGGGAAGGGAGTGAGACAGGGTTGTAGCCTCACCTCGATGTTATTCAATCTGTATATTGAGCAAACAGTAAAGGAAACAAAAGAAAAATTCGGGGTAGGTATTAAGATCCATGGAGAAGAAATAAAAACTTTGAGGTTCGCTGATGACATTGTAATTCTGTCAGAGACAGCAAAGGACTTGGAAGAGCAGTTGAACGGAATGGACAGTGTCTTGAAAGGACGATAGAAGATGAACATCAATAAAAGCAAAACGAGGATAATGGGATGTAGTCGAATTAAGTCGGGTGATGCTGAGGGAATTAGATTAGGAAATGAGACATTTAAAGTAGTAAATGAGTTTTGGTATTTGGGGAGCAAAATAACCGATGATGGTCGGAGTAGAGAGGATATAAAATGTAGACTGGCAAAGACAAGGAAAGCGTTTCTGAAGAAGAGAAATTTATTAACATAGAGTATAGATTTAAGTGTCAGGAAGTCGTTTCTGAAAGTATTTGTATGGAGTGTAGCCATGTATGGAAGTGAAACATGGACGATAAATAGTTTGGACAAGAAGAGAATAGAAGCTTTTGAAATGTGGTGCTACAGAAGAATGCTGAAGATTAGATGGGTAGATCACATAACTAATGAGGAGGTATGGAATAGAATTGGGGAGAAGAGGAGTTTGTGACACAACTTGAAAAGGAGAAGGGATCCATTGGTAGGACATGTTCTGAGACATCAAGGGATCACAAATTCAGCATTGGAGGGCAGCGTGGAGGGCAAAAATCATATAGGGAGACCAAGAGATGAATACACTAAGCATATTCAGAAGGATGTAGGTTGCAGTAAGTACTGGGAGATGAAGAAGCTTGCACAGGATAGAGTAGCATGGAGAGCTGCATCAAACCAGTCTCAGGACTGAAGACCACAACAGCAACAACAACAACAACAACAACAGACATAGCATAGTCAATTATCAGGTGGATCTGTTGCCATTATATACATGTTAAAGTAGCCATGTTTCTTGTTTTGTCCAGTTGGAAAAATAATATTGTGCCATTAGCAAATTCTTTATTTTGTACAGTTTACTAGCAACAGAAACTTGTCAAAGTTGTTGAAAATATGTAATCACTTAATAAGTTTCTCCAGTGAGTCTCAACAGTTAAGAAATAATTGCTTGAATTTAGATGTGACCACACTTCTCTCAAAGATTATCCACTTATAGAATGTCTCCAAACTTCATCCGTAGACGAAGATACCGAGAAAGTGCACCAAATGATATTTGGCTATTAGCAGTTTAAGAAGTGTAAAATAATAGGCATCAAAGGTATGTGTGAAAATGAATTTATCAACAATGATTGGTTCACTGTAGAAAAGGAATGGAGTGATTTTGTGGATGAGATATGGGTCCAGCACTTCATCTCATAAACGAAACAGCAATCGGAACGGGGCGAGGAGGTGGTGGTCGTGTATCAAAAACAGAATGTTGATTCATCAAGAGGGAAGGTTGTGGTGAATGTTTTTGATGCTGAAGTGGATTAATCATGTGGATTATCTTGGGAAGTGTAAGATGATAAGTAGCATATACTACACAAGTCTTGTGGATCGACTAGATAAATGAAAAATAAAATGTTGTAGGATAGCATTACATAGGATAATGCTCTTGCCCAAACAGGTGTGTGGCGGTATACAGAGATATAACAATGAAAACAATCAATTTTTGACAAAATAATTTAAGTGGATGGATAAAAAATGTACCACACATAAAAGAAGGTTGTAATTAGGCAAGCTTTCGGACCCAGTGGCTGCTTCTTCAGGCAGAAGGTTGGAAGGGGAAGAAAGAGGGGTGAACGAAACGGACTGGAGAGGTCTAGGAAAAGGACTAGAGTTAGGGGAAAGTCACCCAGAACTGCTGGGCAGGGAAGACTTACCACTTGGGATGAGAAGGAAAGATTGATTGTTGTGGACTGCATCGGACAAGATTTTAAAACCTGAGAACTTGAAGGTGGAAGACAGGGTGATCTGCAAGACAGAGATTACTGCTTAACCAACATGCATGAGTTAATAAGAGTGAAAAGCTAAGTCCATTGTATGTAATAGTGATTTTTTGGGGGGGGGGGGGGGGTGAAAAACAGGTAAGACAATGGAAGATGTAGTATACTAAAATGAAAAGAGAAGAAAAGACTAGTTACTGTGAAGATGCTGAGATGGAAGAAATTAACATAAATTAAGGCCAGGTGTGTAGCGAGAACCAAGGACATGTTGTAGCGCTAATTCCTACCTGTGGAGTTCTGAGAAACTGGGATCTAAGTGAAGAATCCTGATGGTGCATGTGGTGAAACAGGCAATGAGGTCATGTGACCTCAGTGCCTTCAAAAAAGGGAAGGAATAAAGTTGACCAGTTCCCTAACCTGTCAAAAACTCTGGTATGTGCCTTCCCTCTAAAGAACAAGCAGGCTTCCAGGGAAGTGCATGTAGCTTGAGAGGATGTTTAGTTAAACCACATCACAGCGTCTAAGTATTTAGGTGTAACAATGGATTGTATCCCTTCTTACAAAAAATCTTCATGAAGACCAAACCAAGTGTCAACTAGAAATAACATCCATTCCAAACTAGTTGGGGTACGAACCAGAAATGCTGAAAGTTACTGCCCCATCTCAGTGCTGCTCTGCCACAGAGTATACTTGTCCCATTTCATACAGATCCAGTCGTGTTAACAAGTTGACACTTCCCTAAATGAAACATGTCAGTTCATCACTGTTTGCTGGAGACCAAAACCTTGTGATAAAGTGTATTGTTTGTGAGAAATTGCTCCAACAGAAATGAGAAGAGAAGTTGCATCCATGAACGAGAGATTTAAATCACTCACCTCATGTCATTTATGGAAATCAACCAGCCCATCACCGACTGAAGTCTAGAAGTTTTCTCCATACAACCAAAAATCTGAAACACTCAAATTGCTGGTTTGGTGCTACTAAATGAACATCTCCCCCATGACAAGGAATACTAGTCTAGCTGGAAATTGTTAAATAGAATTCATTCTGGTGTTAAAGTGGAGCTTCCCAAGTCTTTCAGTGCTCTGTGAATGCTGGAGTTATCAAACACCAACCCACCTCATAAACCACAGCACAAAGTCCTTCGAGTTGGGTTGAGTTGGTTGGAGGGAGGGAGGCTTGGGTGGGGGGGGGGGGGGTTACGATGGAACAGAGGAATAGGGAGAGTGCAGAAAGATTAATATGGGTGAAGATTAATGAATCAAGCTAAAGTGAAATGGATGAGTTGGTGGGGAAGGAAGGGAGTAGGAGGCATGGGAACAGGTGTGGAGGCAGGTAGGCTTGCAGAGATTGTCAGGAGCATTGCCCAGTTGAAAGATATGTGGGAAGGACACTTCCCATTTATGCTTTCAGGAAAAAGCTGGTTGGCAATGATGACCACATGAAAGGCTGTGCAGAAGCTACAGCAGAGTTGATGTATGCCCTCTGAAAGCAATTGCCTTGTCCTTTTGCTATGTCTCTCTCCCTAGCCATCACTCTCCTTTCCTTTCACCCCTTCCTTTCCTGTCCCCACTGGACTCGCATTAGGGAGGATGATGGTTCAATCCCGCTTCCGGCCATCCAGATTTAGGTTTTATGTGATTTCCCTAGATCACTCCAGGCAATTGTCGGGATGGTTGCTTTGAAAGGGCACGGCCAATTTCCTTCCCCATCCTTCCCTAATCTGAGCTTGTGCTCCGTCTCTAATGACCTCGTTGTCGACGGGACGTTAAACAGTAATCTCCTCCTCCTTTCCTGTCCCCTCCTTGTTACTCTCATCCACTTCAACCTACACAACTCCTCTTCTCATGACAGTCAGACTGCATCCCCAGGAAAATGCTGGTGTGTGTGTGTGTGTGTGTGTGTGTGTGTGTGTGTGTGTAGACACCATCATTTGACCGAGTGAAATGTGTACCTAGAGTAACAACACACTTTTACCTAACTGCTGCTAGAATGAGCTAGATATTAAGTACAGTGTTTTGTGCTCAATGGTGAGAACTCTGTGCATGATACCACGAAGTGTGGAACAACAAGAATGAAAAGTTGCATAGTTTTTCGTTGTCAGTGAATTGTTGTCTTCATTATTCTTGGTGTTACCAAGGTGTCTTTGGTCCTTATAATGTTAATACACATATCTTTCTTTTCCTCTTCCCATAATTATCCCTTGATCACATGGTTCAATTTGTAGATCAACAGCCGTCACGTTTGGATCCAATTCGTCTTTTAGATTTATGTCTTCAGTATGTATATTTTCAATGAGTGTCTCTTTTCATTGTTTCTTTGGCCTCCCCTTATGAGATCTTTCTCCACCTGGTTTCAGCTGATATGTAGACTGTATCGTTGTACCCTATGCTGCCCTCTGTATAGTTCATTAACTCCTTATACATATGTGTAAGAGAACATAGCAGACCAAACTGTAGGAAAGTACTGACAAGCAAAGCTGTAAGTGAAGGTTGTGGTTTGTGCCTGGGTAGCTCTTTCAGTAACAGTATTATCGCAAAAAAGGTAGGGTATCAGGTTCAAGTCCCAGTCTGATGCACAGTTTTAATTTACCAGGAAGTTTCAGCAGACCAAACCGCCAGAACTTAGCAATTGTCAAACATATGACAACATTACAAACACCGAGATAAGTGGGTGCAGAAAAGGAAATCAGCCAAAACTTCTAAACAGAGGAATGGTGACTTGACATTATGGAATACCTGTATTATTTTTTAAATAGATTATGTGAAAGAATTTGCTCTGCTTTTTCAGAAAATGGTTATTGGCCAGGTGCATATAACTGTAGATCTATATAGCTGACAGTAGTGAGTTGTACAATTAATAAACTTGGTTCATGATTTCCTGTTTCATGATCTCCATTATAGGAAAAAGTGGATCTTACAAATATCCACCAGTTCATCAAAAGTATCCAGATGGCAGTCAAACACCGATTAGCACCTCCCTAGTGAATGAAATAAGACCAGCTTTATTGCTGGATTGAGGACTTCCAAACTGATAGAATTCGATACAATGTTCTTGATGCAGGAGATTGAGGTTATCTTATGAAGAAAAGTGTGTTTTGGTATGAATGTGTTTAGTATGCGTAAGGGTGTCACATATACAGTCATCCAATTCCAATGACAAATGCTACAACAGAGGCATTCTGTATCACAGAACAGTTTGCTGCTGAAATAAGAAGAGTTGAGCAACATATTACTCTGTCCCACATGCGTATCACAAAATGAAGAAGACAATATATCAGAGAAATTCAAGGTCATAAAAAATATGGATACAAGGTATAAGACAAATAGTAATGTGCCAGTTAACAAGAAAAAAAATAGAAAAAAAACCTACTAAGTAAAAGGATGTGTTTTGCAGATTTAAAATCAGTCCTAATCTGAAAGATCTTCATCTTAGTGACATTCAGATAGTTTATGACAGTCATACGAGTAGTTAAAAAGACGCTGGATACCCTTTTAGGAGAAACAAGTTTCAGATCCCTGCCTGGCTATCGTGGTTTAGGTCTTCCTAATAATACCCTACTTTACTTAAATATTTGGTGATTGAGTTCAGAAAGATGTTGATACTTGGGACCCAAATGCACCCATTGCTGAAGACTGGCTCTAATTAAAGTCACTTCTTACTTTTATATCCGACGCTACATGTGGCACTTTGAAAGCGAAATCACAGGATTAGTTCCTTGAGGATATTGATGTCTTGAAACACCTTGACTCTAAATGTCAGGCAATTCCTCAACACACAGTCCATAACTGCATTAACTGGAGAAATTTTGTGCAACACACAGGAGGGTGTCGATGCTGGAAACATCAACAGTGTGTATTTGGGTATCAAAAGGGGCATTTGGCCCATCCCTAAGAAGGCTGCACCATTTAAGGAGATTGGTGGAACAGTCATCATAGATTGTAATGACAGCTGAAGCAGTGGTTGGAACGCTTTTCCAGTCTCTACTCTCCTCTGGTCAAAATCAGCCTAAAAGCAACACGAGAAATTTCTCATTCATCAACTTGCCTCGATCTGGCCGCTGTGCCTACTAAGGAGGAGTTTCAGAGACCTGTTATGTGGCTTAAATGGGGGAAATGCCCTGCTAAAGAAACACACAAACTTGTCAGACTGACTCTGCTCCTCCCAGTGCTCTGCAACCTCTTATTGTAATGTTGGGCGGGTGAACTGTGCTGCAGGATATGCGTGATGTCAACATCATCAGTCTGCACAAAGTTAAAGGTGATCACAGTTATTGCAGTTGCTACCACAGAATTTCACTGATGAGTGTCACCGGAAAAGTGTTTGCTTGTGTGGTGCTGGGTAGACTAGAGGAGGCTTGGCTAGCAAATGTACCCAAAGTCTGAATGTGGATTTAGCTCAGTGATCTACTACTGATATGATCTGAACACTTCAACAAATTCAGGAAAAATGCCACTAGCAGAAGACCCCATTGTTTATTGTTTCTATCAACTTAAACAAGGCATCTGACACAGTCAGCAGGGAGGGACTGTGTACTTCACTAGTGAAGATAGGGTGCCATTCAAAACTCTTGAAAACGAGCAGAGCTTATTGTGATGATGGAGGGTGCTGTGATATTTGGAGGAAGCACATCAGATCTTTTTCTTGTGCAAAGAGGAATTTGTCAAAGCTGTGAACTGCCCTCTACCTTGTTTGGTATAACTTCTCAAAGTTGCTTTTGGCAAAACAAACATGGGCATCCATCTCCATACCATGGCTAATGGGAAACTTTACATCGTCTCGTTACTCAAATTAAGTGCTATCGTGAGGACTTATTTTTAAGTAATTTTTTATTCACTGACAACGCAGCATTCATAGCACATACTCAAGACAACCATCAAAGGCTTGGGGTCAAGTTCTTGTCCATGTCTGTGACTGTAAAGAAGATCGTTACTATGGTGCAAGGGCACACCAATATGACCGAGCAAGGTGGCGCAGTGGTTGGCACACTGGGATTGCATACGGGAGGACGATGGTTCAATCCTGCCTCCGGCCATCCTGACTTAGGTTTTCCGTGTTTTCGCTAAATCGCTCCAGGCAAATGGCGGAATGGTTCCTTTGAAAGGGCACGGCCGACTTCCTTCCCTAATTCGATGAGACCGATCATCTTGCCGTCTGGTCTCCTCCCCCAAATGACCCAACCCAACAGACCAGTATGGCTGCCATAAGATGAGATGGCTTTTTGTTGATTGTAGTCGATATATTCTGCTACTTTGGTTCACTAGTGATAGAATATCTTTCTCTAGATGATGAAATAAACGCAAGAATTGGCAAAGTGGAGAACACTTTCAGGAAGCTCTGCACAAAGAATCTGGAATGACAAACACTCTACAGTGACCACAAAAATTCTTGCCTATCAAGCATGCATACTGTGAGCACCTCCACATACGGTGGTGAGGTCTGGACATCATACGCCAAACAGGAATGCAAACTCAACACCTTTCATCTGTTGTGCTTATGAAACATTCTGGGAATTACATGGAGAGAGCATGTGACAAATGAGGTGGTCTTGAATGCTGCAAAGCTATCAACACCCCTCTCAAGGTATGTTGCCTGTGAGGACACATATCACATGGGCCACTCCTGTCGTCTTAGAAGCATGCCACATAGTGAGGTAGCACGTGCCAAGAGACCACCTGGAAGACCTGCTTTGCACTCAAACAGGAAGAGCTCGTTGAAAACCAAAGCAGATGGAGAAAACACATCAAGGATAGCAGCAAGTTACATGATGGCACCTGGCTCAACAATTTAGTTGTGGAACAAGTGTATAGACAAATGTCTCTGGCAAACCCTTCATTTGGTGTGGTATACACGTTCCACACCAGTGGCATGCCAAGTGGGCTCTTACATTAGACTCCTGAGATGCCAAAGAAAGTGCTTGTGTGATGCTAGTTGAATCTTCCATTTGGAGGTATGGGCCATTCATGGCGATTATAGACACATAATGAGATCAAAAGGCATTTTAACAAAAAAAGTTTCGTAAGACAGTGGCATACAACAAAGAGACACATTATAACTTGCTACAAATGGGTCATGTTAAAAAACTGAGTGCTTTCGACCT
Source organism: Schistocerca americana (assembly GCF_021461395.2). Taxonomy (NCBI): domain Eukaryota; kingdom Metazoa; phylum Arthropoda; class Insecta; order Orthoptera; family Acrididae; genus Schistocerca; species Schistocerca americana. Next base: position 742,949,478 of record NC_060120.1, read on the forward strand.
ACACCTGATTCAGTTGTGCCAAAAACAATAACTGCAGTAGCAGTTGCAGGTATTACCTGTTGTGTGGTTTTGAGCATGGAGCAGTCAGCAATTGACACAACTGCACTCCTGAGAAGTGTTTCCGATGTGTTCAGCATAATTTTTCCTGTTTCTTATGTAGTCTTATATTATGGTGACACAGTAGTTGTGTTCTGCAGTTCTGTATTTCACTAGTTCCAGTAGTGTGTCACTCAGAATTTGAATATTAACAGTCAGTGCTTTAACTTTGTGGCACTGTATGCTTCCCTTCATTTATTCCACTGTCTTGAATTCCCTGCCATCTTTATTGCAAACCACCATTTTTTCCCGCATTTCTCAGTTGTTTGATATATTTCTTACACTCCCAAAATAGTGAGAAATATTACTTTACAAAACAAACTGGTTTTGGTTTGGGAACTGTTCTTCCATGATGCCTCGCTAGCATTAGGATGGGACCAACCTCTAATTATGAGGGTTTTTATTGTAGTTTACTATTTCTATGCGAGACATTATTTCTGTTATTTTTGCTAAAGTAAATAAATACTAACATTTTTATTTTATTTCATTTGAACTATTGATTGACATTGTAATACATGTTGACAAATCTTTCATTTACTGTTAGAAAATGAACAGAGGTCACTTATTTTGAATTGCAATTTAATGTACTGTTTAATTATGTACCATTCTGTGAAAATAGCAGTAAATATTTCTTCAAATGTTACAGGAAATGGCTCCATACATTGTTCATCCCGTATGTAATGAAGATAATTTAACATCCCTGCCAACTGGGCTGAAAGAACGTCATCCATTATTTGGTGCTGACCTTTCATTGGCACAAAAATTGTCTTCACAACTACAGAAAAGAAAGAAGAAGAAAAAGAAGAAAAAACAAAATGTGTCTGATTTAGGATCTACGTTTTGTGAGGATGAAAATGAAATGCCAGAAGCAGAAAATGGACCCAAATTTGCTAATAGCCTTGATGATTCATCAAGCCATATCAAGAAGAAAAAGAAGAAAAGAAAGCACTTGGATGAGGAAACAGTGGCTTTTAATCAAGATTCAGATACCAAAAGTCATAGTTTACACCCCTCATTCCATTCAGGTAATAGCCCCAGAATCAAAAGTGAACAAAACATAAATGGATTTGTCATTGATGACTATATTCAGTCAGAGCTACAACAAAAGAAACACAGGAAGGTCAAACATGAACCAGGAGAAGCAGTTTCACCAGTAATTACAAATCTTCATCCTGAATTAGCCTATGCTACCCCATCAAAGAAGAGAAAGCACAAGCATTTGGAGTACTCCTTTGAAAGTGATAGAATGGTGGCAGGAGGAACTTCAGATGAAGCAGAAAATATATTATCACAAAAAAGGAAGAAACGGAAATATGAGGATGCAAGCAATACTTCATATGACGTGTATTCCGCTAGTAAAAGGACTATTGAGCCAAGTGAAAGTGTTGGAGAGAGTTCAGACCTTGTTTCACCAAAAAAGAAGAAACATCATAAATATGAGAGTGACTTTCAAAGACAAAATATAGAGAATGTGAATAACAAATCAGATGAATTAGCTATATATTCTGAAGAAATGACTTTGGATCCTGTTACAGATGGTTTGTTGCATACTGTCAAGAAGAAAAAGAAGAAAATCAAAGAGAATGACACTGAATCAGTGGTCAGTCCTAATATCAAAACAAATTCAGATATAAATTTTATGTCTACCAAGAAAAAGAAGAAACTGAAAATTGAGAATATTGACAGACATTTAGGGCAGCTGAGTTTTGACGCTACAGAGACAAAGAAGAGTGTGTCTGATGTTACAGGTGCTGACTTTGATTATTTTGATGCCAATAGAAAAAAACTACACAAAGAAGAAAGAAGGAAGTTTGAAGAGACAGGATACTCAGCTGAATCTTCAGGAGAAAATTTGACTCACAGTAAGTTTTTCAAGCACACACCCAACAACAGTCTTTTGAAGCAAGAGACAAGTTATGCTGATCATTCTCCAGTAATAGATGTGCACCAGAAAAAGAAAAAGAAGAGAAAATCAGAGTGATGTTTTTCCAGGTTACCTTAGCATTGTAAGGTAATTTAATGTTAATACGGAACATTAGAAGACTGGTGCTAAAATGTTACTTTTTCTTTGAGCAGCAAAAGAAAGGTGCATTGACTTGTTTTTCTGTATTGATTATTCTGACCAGTGAACTGGAAAGTAAATTGGAATAATATTTGTTTTAATCATTTATTTCATTGTCCTGCCATCCTTCCTTGTATAGCAATGTAGGGTTTACAACAAAGAACACATACCAATCTTTTTCCTGTAATGATATTGCAGAATCACCATTTACTTTTTTATATACAAGTCTGCAATTTTAATTAATATGTTAATGATGCAAAGTTCTTTAGACATGCAAGCAAATAGAATATATAATATATCAATTTTTGAAAATATAATCTAATAAAATAGATAAAAAATCTACTCATCAAGCAGTGGCAGGAGAACACTCATATAAAGGTATTAACGCTTGCAAGCTTTAGGAGTTGGTGGCTCCTTTGGGCAGAAGGGTCAAAGGGAAAGGAAGAGGGATGAAGGAAAAGGACTGGTGAGGTTTAGGAAAAGGGGTAGAGTTCGGGAAAGTCATCCAGAACCCCAGGTCAGGGGAGATTTACTGGACGGGATGAGAAAGAAAGAATCTCTTCCCATCCAGTAAGTCTCCCCTGACTGAAGATTCTGCGCAACTTTTCTGAACACTACCCATTTTCCTAAACCTTACCAGTCCTTTTTGTTCACCTCTGTTCCCTTTCTTTCAGTCCTTCTGCCAGAAGGAGCCACTGGCTCCAAAAGCTTACAAACTTTAATACCTTTATATGTGTGTTCTTCTGCCACAACTTGGTGAGTAGATTTTTCTTATCTATCCCATTACATTAGAACATACAACATTGTTATCAGGACCCAGTAATGGCTGGGCACAAGTGTGGTGAAAAGAGGTTTCCTGAAATGGAAAGACTGTTCACTGCTGCCTGTCTTCTTACCATAAGCTCTGAGGATGCATTACGTACACTAATTTCCTTTTGAAATGAAATGCTCATATGGCATTATTGATTAGGAGACTCCACCAGTGGTTGTTTGACTGCCTGGTGCAAGTGTTTTTATTTGACACTACTTGGGTGAGTTGTATGTCTTTGTAAAGTAGATGAGATGATTAGGACAGCACAAACTCCCAGTCCCCACACGAAGAAACTCTCTAACCTGGCCGAGAATCAAACTCAGGACCACACGATCTAGAGGCATGAAATGAGTCAAAAGTAGGCAACTTTTTAGACACCTTCCACTTGTGCTTGTACAAGAACTACATAAGATATGGAGTCTTGGTAGAGGCTAGCAATGTTTCTGTTCAGCACTTCAATCATTACAGTAAAGTCTTGACTGCTCAGTCGGTTTGACAATGTTTATTTCCATATTGCAGAGGGAACGACAGAAAAAGAAACTGATTACTCTCTAGGGTAGTGCAGAAAAATATTAAAAGTTTTACGAAAGAAAGACCATAGCTCCTTGAACTAATTCTTACCCTCTTTTGAGGTGGGGGGGGGGGGGGGGGGGGAAACAAGTTCTTCAGTTTGTATCTGACAATAATTGCCAATGCAAATTTCTGTGTGCTATCACTATCCCTATTGATTTAGGGTCAGAGAAATTTGAGCCATCTGTGACTACAGATTCTTTAAACAGTAGTCATTATATAGTCGAGATTAGCTGTGTCGTACTGATCAAATAATCATTTCCAACTATTGGTCTCTGTAATACTGTGGTCTTGGAGCATAGAACTTACATGCTCCCTCAGACCCACAGATTCACATCATCTGCCATGTTGTGATAATGCAAAAAGTTGTGATCAGTCTGTATGATATTAAGGATTTTTTACTTGTGTTTTGTTATTACTCTTACATCACTGATAGTAACAGTGTCTGAAGTAGGTTATTTATGAGATCAGCACAAGATTTCAGTACTGCATTATAAGATGTCCACATAACCAGAGTAATTTCTTCCTTGATAAAAGCTGAGAATTTTACTATCAGTCCTGCAACTTTGATTCTGCAGGTGGTCACAGAAAATTTAGTGCTCCAGATATATTTTGTGTGATCTGTTTCTGTACTATGTACATCCTCCAGGAAATTGACAAGCATTTGCAACACTGTTTCCAAAATCCATTACTACTCACTTTGTACATGTTGCCCTGTTGTTAAAGTAGATCACTTACGATACTCTGAAGAAATCTGAGGAGGTACTGGGAATCGAACCCAGGTCCTCCCACATCAAAGTCAGTGACACTAACCATTCGGCTATGAATATGGTGAGTAAATATAGTACATATACAAACATATTCTGCAAGCCACAATATAACGAGAGTGTACCTTATACCATTGTTACTATCCTTTAATAATCATTGGCCCCTGACTGTGAGCTCATATTCTGGTTACACTGCAAGATGAACATCGTTGTGTTGTACCTTATCAGAATTGTGAATATGTCTATTTTAACTTGGTATACGAAACTCTTATTTTAGTTGAAGAGTGAGCGATGTTCGGGGTAATATTTAAGAGAAATCATGCTTTTTTGAGCATTTTCTTGACAAATGTCAACTTTGGGGATTCACAGAAACCAGACCATAATAAGTAGGAGAAAAATTTCCTTTCCACACTTTTGAGATACAACCGTTTTCTGTTTGCAGGCAGATTTTCATTATTTTGTAATTGGTCATTTCATTGCAATAATGTCAAACACAAGACACTGCAATTGATCTTACTATTGTAGCTATGTGGTGTAGAAAGCATGGGTGCAAATCATAAACTTTTCTCGTTAGTTGTGTTTTATGTAATTACCATTGAATAATCCCTGTGTTTGTCATTTAAAGAGTTTGTAAAGCAGTTGCATTAGTAACTGCAACGTATATGAGGCTTTGGTGGTGGGTTGTTGTCACATCAGTATGCTGCTTTTGTTGTACTATGTGATAAGGGCCTATTCACTAGCGAGGAATGGCAGCTTCGTACTAATACTCCAATACAGCGTTGTTACATTCAGTTGTTGCAGGTAGGAGGCAACAGACTGAGAAATTCTCAGTGAACTCTTGATATACAAGCAGCTCTCAGTAAGCGAACAGCAAAAGGTGCTGTTGTTGTTGTTATTGTTGTTGTGGTCTTCAGTCCTGAGACTGGTTTGATGCAGCTCTCCGTGCTACTCTATCCTGTGCAAGCTTCTTCATCTCCCAGTACCTACTGCAACCTACATCCTTCTGAATCCACTTAGTGTATTCATCTCTTGTCTCCCTCTACGATTTTTACCCTCCACGCTGCCCTCCAATACTAAATTGGTGATCCCTTGATGCCTCAACACATGTCCTACCAAACGATCCCTTCTTCTGGTGAAGTTGTGCCACAAACTTCTCTTCTCCCCAATCCTATTCAATACTTCCTCATTAGTTATGTGATCTACCCATCTAATCTTCAGCATTCTTCTGTAGCACCACATTTCAAAAGCTTCTATTCTCTTCTTGTCCAAACTATTTATCATCCATGTTTCACTTAGATACATGGCTACACTCCATACAAATACTTAAAGAAATGACTTCCTTACACTTAAATCTATACTCGATGTTAATAAATTTCTCTTTTTCAGAAACGCTTTCCTTGCCATTGCCAGTCTACATTTAATATCCTCTCTACTCCGACCATCATCGGTTATTTTGCTCCCCAAATACCAAAACTCATTTACTACTTTAAATGTCTCATTTCCTAATCTAATTCCCTCAGCATCACCCGACTTAATTCGACTTCATTCCATTATCCTCGTTTTGCTTTTGTTGATGTTCATCTTATACCCTCCATTCAAGACACTATCCATTCCATTCAACTGCTCTTCCAAGTCCTTTGCTGTCTCTGACAGAAATAAAATGTCATCGGGGAACCTCAAAGTTTTTATTTCTTCTCCGTGGATTTTAATACCTACTCCGAATTTTTCTTTTGTTTCCTTCACTGCTTGCTCAATATACAGATTGAATAGCATTGGGGAGAGGCTACAACCCTGTCTCACTCCCTTCCCAACCACTGCTCCCCTTTCATGTCCCTCGACTCTTATAACTGCCATCTGGTTTCTGTACAAATTGTAAATAGCCTTTCGCTCCCTGTATTTTACCCCTGCCACCTTTAGAATTTGAAAGAGCGTATTCCAGTCAACATTGTCAAAAGCTTTCTCTATGTCTACAAATGCTAGAAACATTCTAATAATAAATGGAAAATCGATTAGCTTGAATAGATTCGCAGGAAAGAATTATTTATGAAGTAAAGCCTACCTTAATCGCTTTCAGGCTGTTCGAGGTTTCGCTGTTGCTATTGTAGTCAACTTGGAGCAACAACGGTTGTATTGCAATGCCAAGACAGTAGGCTCTTTGCTCATATCTGTTTTCAGATTTGTGCACATGGCTCCTTGAATTCTTCTAGACAATTTGGAGTGCACTTTCCAGTGTGGAGCAAGACAACTGTAAAGTATCACACACAAATCAAAAAAAGTTTTGCATCACCTCGGCTCCAAGAGTTCCGGAACATGTACAGAAAATTGGAGCCCCCAGGGGCTCAGCATTCATTTGTTGAGTACGAGCTTGGTGACCCCGGGGTCCTGAGCTGGGGACTGGTCGGCGCCGCCAGTCTCCTGTCACCGTAACCCCCGGACATGCTTCAGCGACCACCGTATGGCGCGGCGGTGGAGTGTTGTGTGCTGTGGGGAATGGTAATCTTGGCTTGACCGCCTGGATTGCGAGGAAGGCCAACCTCTATAAAAACCCCTCAATCTTCCGGTGTGCTCCGCGCCTATGAGATGCATGGCTGTTGAGGTGGAACAGTCGCAAGCGGGTAACCTCTGGGGCACCTGCCGCACCCCAGTTGTATAAGGCTTACTCAGGCACGCGGGGCTCTGTCTGAGCAGACCTTTAGTTCCCTAGCTGCTCGTGGGACCGCAATGGATCCTTCGACCTCTACATTTCCCCCTACCAGTGGCTTGGGTGGGCCACTGGTAGGAAAACACACCCCATCGAAGAAGCGACTTCGTGCTGCGAGTCCTCCAGCGCCTAGTGTTGATCGAGATTTATCAGACTGTCGTAACAGAGCACATGCTGATAATCAGAATGTGTTTTTGATTATTAAACGGAAGGAGGGTAGCTTTGAGAGGGTTTCTCCCTTTTACATCCACAAGGGACTTGAGGGAATTGCAGGAACACTTAAATTTGTGAAGCGACTGCGCAATGGGACTCTGTTAGTTGAGACATCTAGTTCCCGTCAAGTCGCTTCTCTTCGGAAAGCAACCTGTCTCGGTGAGTACGCTATCGAGACCGAGCTCCACTGCACTCTGAATTACAGTAAGGGTGTTGTGACATGTAGGGACTTGGTGGATATCCCCATAGACGAGTTAAAATCTGAATGGGCTGATGAAGGTATTGTTGACGTGCAGCATATTATGAAACGAGTCGATGGGGACCTAGTCAAATCAGACTCGTTTATTCTCACGTTCAGTTGCCCACGACTCCCAGAGCATGTTAAAGCGGGGTTCTTACGTTTGCCAGTAAGGCCATATTTCTCCAACCCAATGCGCTGCTTTAAATGTCAGCACTTTGGGCATACTACGTTGGGGTGCAATGGGATAGGCACTTGTGGTAAATGTGGTCAGCCTGCCCATGAAGGAGCTGATTGTTCTTCGCCTGTGAAGTGCGTGAATTGCTCTGGGAGTCACCCTGTCTGGAGCTGGGTCTGCCCAATCTATCTCGACAAACGGAAGATACAGGAGATTAAAACATCTAAGCGCATCCCCTATGGTGAGGCCAAGAAGCTCTTTAAGGCCATGCAACCTCCTGTGTTTACTACATCTTTCGCTTCCGCTCTGAAAAAACCGGTACAAATGGCCACTGTTGCTACGCAAACGGAGGTTGCTAGTGTTAGCACTAATACCTGCGTTTGCCAGTGCACTTGTGCTGCTGCGGTTGTTTTGCAACCTGCGGCTCTCCCCGCAACGTCGGACAAGGCTGTGGTTGCTGACATTGGGGTACTTCCTCCCTCTCCCCATATGGGGCCTTCTGCCCAGGCGAGTAATGCTCCACCTGTTGACAAGGCTCTGCATTCTAAGCCCCCCAAGACAAATACGCCGAAGCTGAAGGTTTTGCCACCTGCGGAGACTAGTCAGGGTCGGTCCGATGACGAGGCCATCGTACTGTCTGACGTCTCCCGTGGGTCGTCATCAGAGCTGATGGACATTGACGTCGACCGGGGGCGATCTTCTTGCCCCAGGAATAAATCTCCGGCCAGTACGGGCTCTCCTCCAAAGCACAGAGGCAGGGTGAGAGTTCAGCCCCCCTGATCACTGGCTCCCATATTACAGTGGAACCTAAATGGGTTCAGGACGCATGTGGCCGAATTACAGCTCCTTGTACGAGAGTGCCCTTTGTGCTTATGTCTCCAAGAGACACATTTTCGGGCCACTGATGCTCCTTCTTTATGGGGCTATACCGTCTATCGGAAAGATGATCTGATGGGGGAACGGGCAAAGGGTGGTGTTGCGGTTTTTGTCCGTGACATGCACCCCTCATCTGAGCTCCCTCTCGTTACAGACTTGCAAGCAGTTGCAGTTGACCTTCTTGTGGGTCGGAGGCTCACAGTCTGTTCACTTTACTTACCACCTCAGGATGCGATAGACTCTGAGGCTCTCGCAGACCTTATTAGCCACCTCCCCCGCCTATTTCTTCTTCTGGGGGACTTCAATTCTCATAATGTCTTATGGGGCTCTTCGACTACTTGCCCCAGGGGTCGCATTCTGGAAAGCCTCATGATGTCTGAAGAACTGTGCATCCTCAACTCTGGTGCTCCCACTCATTTCTGTACTGCTTCTGGGTCGTTGACAGCTATTGACCTTTCCTTTTGCTCTCCAGCACTAGCGGACTCTGCTGTGTGGGTGGTTGCTGCTGACCTCCATTCTAGTGACCACTTCCCTCTTTGGATTTGCCTCCTGGATGAGGCTATGGCATTACCAGTGCCGCCCCGGTGGCACCTCTGCCGAGCTGACTGGACACTTTTCAGCCAACTGGCTGTTTTGGAATACCGTACCGGCGTCCACGAATGGGTAGACCATGTTACAGCCGTGATCTCCCATGCTGCTGAATTGTCAATCCCACGGTCATCAGGTCATCCCAAGAGGCGTCCTGTCCCTTGGTGGACTACTGAGTGCCGCTCAGCCATCCGAGCCCGCCGTGCAGCTCTGCGCCGCTTCAAGTGCTGTCCCTCAGCTGACAATCTTGCGGCCTTTCGGGTGGCAAGGGCCAAAGCGCGGCGCGTGATTAAAGAGAGCAAACGACGGTCATGGCATTCGTTCTTGAACTCCATCTCCCGCTCCACTAATTCTACAAAAGTATGGGAAGCCATCAGGAGGATTTCCGGGAAACGCAGCCAACTACCTGTCACGGCATTGCTGCATCAGGGAAGTCTTCTCACGGCGCCGAGAGACATTGCCGAGACACTGGCCATGCATTTTGCGGCATCTACCGCCACTATTACCTGTGATCCAGATTTCTGCCGCTACCGCACTGCCATCGAGAGGGGTCCCTTGGACTTCCGGTCTCCAAATTCTGAGCCCTACAACTGCCCCTTCACAATGTGGGAACTGGATTCGGCGCTGTCTGTGGCTCATGATACTGCGCCTGGTCATGACCAAATCCGGTACAGCATGCTGCAGCACTTGTTACTGCCTTCCAAGGAAGTTCTCCTGAATTGTTTTAATATGGTATGGTTATCCGGCACGTACCCTGACTCGTGGCGGGAGGCGATTTTGATTCCCCTCCTCAAACCGGGGAAGGACCGAACGCATCCCAGTAGTTATCGGAGTATTGCTTTGACGAGCTGTGTCGGGAAGACGTTGCCTGGTTTGGCTGCTCGAGTCCAGGCAGCTCCTTAGCCCTTCTCAGTGTGGCTTTCGGAGATGTCGTTCAACTATAGACAACTTGACCCTGCTTGAGGCGGCCGTCCAACAGGCCTTCCTGCGTAACCAGCATTGTCTAGGTGTATTCTTTGACATTCATAAGGCGTATGACACTACTTGGCGCCGCCATATCCTCAATCAACTCCATGAGTGGGGCTTTCGTGGCCATCTCCCCATCTTCATTCGGTCCTTTCTTTCCCACTGCCTCTTTCGATATAGGGTTGGTAATGTGCTATCGGATTGTATGTGCAGGAGAATGGTGTTCCTCAGGGAAGTGTTTTAAGTGTCACCCTCTTTGCTGTCGCCATTAACAGTATCACGTCCACTATCCGGAGTCCTGCCCAATGCTCCTTGTTTGTGGACGATTTTGCTGTTTTCTGTTCTTCCTCCAGTCTTGTCACTGCTAGTCGGCAGCTGCAGCTTACGATACAGCGATTAGAGGGATGGACTGCGAAGACGGGTTTTACCTTTTCTGCAGACAAATGTGTGTGTGTGTGTGTGTGTGTGTGTGTGTGTGTGTGTGTGTGTGTGTGTTCATTTTAATCGTTCCTGACGTCTTTTTACCTCCCCTGAATTGCGTCTGAGGGACACCATTCTTCCTTTTAGCGACACTGTGCGGTTCCTGGGCCTCACTTTTGATTCCAAACTGTCGTGGTTGCCTCACCTTAAAGACCTCAAGGTGCGGGCCCTGAAGGCACTGAATATTTTGAAGTGTCTGAGCCATCGGTCCTGGGGAGCAGATCGGGCACGTCTGCTGCAGTTTTATAGGGCTTTCGTCCGATCGCGTCTTGAATATGGTTGCACCGTGTATGGGTCAGCAAGGCCTTCGTATCTGAAGATACTTGACGCAGTACACCATGAGGGTATCAGGCTGGCCACTGGTGCCTTCCGTACCAGTCCCATCCCTAGCCTGTGTGCTGAGGCAGGGGAACCGCCGCTCGCCATCCGGCGGAAACTCCTCATGGTGCGACGGGTGTGTCAATTCCTTGCCTGTCCTACCTCCCCTGCGTACCCTACCGTTGCCCGACCGCCTATGGAACATCTCTTTTCCAGTCGTCCCAGGGCAACAAGACCATTTGGGATTCGTGCCAAGCATTTGCTTGAGTCCCTTGGTGTGGAGCGTGTGGCCCCCCAACGACAAGGTTTTACTCGCCTGCCTCCCTGGTTGCTCCAGAGGCCCGGTATCCTTTTAGACTTGTCGGAGTACCGGAGGAGCTCCACTCCTGCGTTTGTTTTTACCTCCTTATTTTATGATATTTTACACCAGCATCCCGACCATGTACCAGTATTTACGGATGGCTCTACACAGGGGGACTGTGTTGATTGTGCTGTTGTTTTCCCTGATCGAGTCGTCAAGTTACGGCTTCCTGCGGCGTTTACCATCTTTGATGCCGCATTGTTTGCGATCTTGCGGGCATTGGAGCAGATCAGATGTGTTCCCAGTCTTAAGTTCCTCATCTGTTCTGACTCCCTGAGTGCCCTTCAGACCATGCAACACTTGTACCCAGCGGAAATGGTCGTCCAGAACATCCATGATGCCCTTCTCCACCTGCAATGGCAGGGGAAGGTGGTTTCCTTCTGCTGGGTGCCGGGGCACGTGGGTATTAGGGGAAACGAACTGGCAGATGTGGCTGCCAAAGATGCGTGTTCCCTCCCTCACGTTGTTGCATGTGCGGTCCCCCTCCATGCTGTTACCTCCCTCCTGCGTTTTCGCGTTCTGCGTCAGTGGGAAGAGGAGTGGCTGGCAGTCGGTGAAAATAAGCTGCGTCTGGTCAAGGCCACCACGCGGCCATGGCGTACGTCCTACCAGTCATGCAGGCGGGATGAGGTTCTCCTCACTCGCCTCCGCATCGGACACAGTCCCTTAACGCATGGTTTTTTTACTCCGGCGGGAGGACCCCCCAATCTGCAGTGCTTGTGGCGTCCAGATTACTGTCCGCCACATTTTACTTGACTGTCTTTTATTCTCTGACCAGAGGGCGGTGGTTTCTTTGCCACCGGATTTGCCCTCTATTTTACAAGATGACGCAACGACTGTAGTTAAGGTCTTACGGTTTTGTGTCCTGTCCAATTTGTTGCCTTGGATTTTAGGGAGAGGGTTTTAATGTGCTGCTGGGTGACTGGCTCATCCAGGTTTTAGGTAAGTGGTCAGCCAGTCACAATTACCTCCTTGTTTCCCTTCGGTCTCTGTTCTCTTTTCCTTGTTTCCCTTCCTTTTTAGTGTGTTCTTTCTCCTCTTGTTTTGCCTCTGTATGTGAGAATTTGGAACTGCGTCACATCTGTGTCTTTTAGCCGTTCTCCTTGTTCGCTGTTCGTCTTAGTCCCTTCACTGCATGTGTTCCTGTTTTTACGCGTTTGGGCGCTGATGACCACGCTGTTTAGCGCCCGTAAACCTCAAACTCACACACACACAGAAAATTGGAATAGAGATCAACATAAACATCATTTCCGCCCTTTTTACTGCTCACGAAAACCACACTTTGCATGTTGTACCACCATAGAGCAAGACCTTCAGAGGTCCCCCTGCGAGTTCGGGAGATAGAATAGGCCTGAGGTATCCCTGCCTGTCGTAAGAGGCGACTAAAAGGAGTCTCACTTTTCGGTTCTATAAGTTCAGGCCCCATTTTAAGGTTTGGTCTGCCACTTTCCAAATTCTACAGAAGTGTGGGCCATATGGGGAAGGATGCCTTACATAATGCATGAGTTATCCATAGTGCCCTAAGATTTGATTTCCTGAACCTCTTGGTATGCCTTTGCATCTCCACCAGCAATTCAGCTATTTGGGCAAGGACACTTTCCGGGGTATGTCATCTTCTTCCGTTGTCTCCTGTCCTCTTTTGCCCCCTTGACAGTACTGGATTTCTCTGCGTCCAACATCCAGCATGGTAGCCAGTCCATTGTGGTGGGGCTGTTATGTACCCATTTGGCGGTAGTCCCCTGACAACACAGGGATCGCATTGCTGACGTATGAGCTGTAAGCTCCCCACGTATGCCACGGAGTAGATGCCTGTCATCAGGACTCCCAGCAACGGCCATCATGCCAGGTGGCCTTTGCTGTGGCTGCGTGGTGCCCATGGTGAGGTGCCGGCACTCTCTAAGAAGGGCAAGATCGAGTACAAAGCTGACAGATATGACCCTAAATCGTCTCCCTCCCTCGCTACACCATGAGAGGAACAGAGGGCTACAGAAAGAAGAGAGCCATATTCGCCTCGGTATTTAGTCTGTAGCAGAACAGACGGGGACCCCTTTCTACCTATGAAGCCTCAATTTTTTGTTGAACTTCTTGAGGATAAGTTTGGAGAAGTGACAGTGCTGTCCAAGATGAGAAGCGATGCACTCTTGATTCAGACAGCATCCCCACCCCAATCCCAGGCGTTACTCGCTTGTGACCAGCTGGATGATATTCCTGTTTCCGTCACTCCCCATAAAAGCCTCAACATGGTCCAGGGGATTATTTTCCATCATGACTTCTTCTTGCAGTCTGAGGACGAGCTCCGCACCAATCTAGAACGGTGTGGTATTCATTTCATCCGGCACATTTACAGGGAACCCAAAGACAACAGGGTTGCTACCGTTGCCTTCATCTTGGCCTTTGAGGGTGATTCATTGCCTGAATAGGTCAAGGTTATGGTATGACGTTAAACCATAAATTCCTCCCCCTATGCAGTGTTTTAAGTGCTGGAAATTCGGGCACATGTCAAGACTGCGGACATAACTGCATCCAGATACTCCCTGTGCACCTCCTCCCACTTGTATCAACTAGGGAGAGCAGCACTCCCCCTGCTCGCCAGACTGCACAGTACTCCAAAAGGAGCGGAAAATCACGGAGTACAAGACCCTAGACGGGTTGACTTACCAAGAGGCTAAACATAAATTTGAACGATTACACCCTGTTCGGTTGACGTCCACATACACCGCAGCTACATTACCATCGCCATCACACCAGTCGTACCACACACTGTGCCATGAACAATGGATGCTCCCGGCTTCTAGAATACATCTGCCCCTTTGGTGGTGGCAGGGAAATTTTCTTCCATTGCTCCCAGAGTACCTGCTTCAGGAGCAAGCCTCCCCCCCCCCCCCAAGGGGACATCTCTCCTCTCCCCCCAGCTGGGGAAGCAACAGCCTCCTCTGGCTCCTCTCATGTGGAAGGGGTCCCTTGAGACCCTCTCTCGCAAGGTTTCCACTAATATCACAGCGGACACTCGCCAGTGGTTAAAGGAGCCAAAAGCTGCTGGATGGAGAGCTTCACGGTCTTTCTTCGTGCCTGAAGCTACTTCAGAGAAGTCCTCCCAGCAAGCCCCCTAAAAAAAACGAGAGGGCAAACAAACAAAGAAGTCTGCTGAGAAAAAGGACCCTCCAGTGGCCCCAAAACCACCACTCCCTATCAATTCTGCACCTGCAGATGAGGTGGAAATCTCAGCATCCTTTGAGGACCTGGATCTCACTGATGCCTCATCCACAATAGGAATGGTGACCCTGAGGCATATCCTGCCTCCTCGCCTTCTTCATGCCTTCCCAGCCTCACGATGTCATATTCTAGTGGAATTGCTGCGGTTTTTTCCACCACCTGGCTCAGCTACGGCAACTGTTAAGCTTTACACCTGCTTTCTGCATTGCCCTCCAGGAAACCTGATTCCTGGCAACGCGGACCCCTGCCCTTTGCGGCTATAGGGGATATTACAAGACCCATAGTGACTATAATAGTGTGTCATGTGGAGTCTGTGTCTATGTCCTGAACTCAGTATATAGTGAACCTGTGCCCCTTCAAACCACTCTTGAAGCTGTGGCTGTCATGATAAGGACTACACAGGAAATAACTGTCTGCAATGCATATCTTTACCGAGCAAGGTGGCGCAGTGGTTTGCACACTGGACTTGCATTCGGGAGGACGACAGTTCAATACCGCGTCTGGCCATCCTGATTTAGGTTTTCCATGATTTCTCTAAATTGCTTCAGGCAAATGCCGGGATGGTTCCTTTGAAAGGGCACGGCCGACTTCCTTCCCTAATCCGATGACCTTGCAGTTTGGTCTCTTCACCCAAATCAACCCCAATCCAATGCATATATTCCTCCAGATGGTGCAGTATCCCTGAACACATTGGCGGCACTGATTCATTAACTCCCTAAACCTTTTTTACTTTTGGGAGATTTTAACGCCAATAACCCCTTGTGGGGTGGCGCTGTGCTCACTGGCCAAGGCAGAGATGTCGAAACTTTCCTGTCTCAACTCAACCTGTGCCTCTTAAATACTGGGGCCCTCACACATTTCAGTGTGGCTCATGGCACATACTCAGCCATTGATTTATCCCTCTACAGCCCAGGACTTCTCCCATCTGTCAACTGGAAAGCCCACGATGACTTGTGTGGTAGTGACCACTTGCCCATCTTCCTGTCAGTCCCCCAGTGCCATTCCCCCAGACGTCTACCAAGATGGGCTTTAAACAAGGTGGACTGGGGAACTTTCACCTCTGCGGTTACCAATGAATCACACCCACATGGTGCCATGTGATAGCTGAGCAGGTGACTAGAACGATTGTTTCTGCAGCAGAAAACACGATCCCTTGTTCTTTACAGTGCCCGCGGTGGAAGTCAGTACCTTGGTGGTCACCAGAAATCGCTGAGGGCATTAAAGAACATCGACGAGCTCTACAGCGACATAAGCGGCACCCTGCATTAGAGCACCTAATAGTTTTTAGATGGCACTGTGCCCGCATTCACCAGCTTATAAAAAGATGGAAACAGGCATGTTGGGAGAGGTACGTCTCGGCCATTGGGTGCCATACGTCACCTTCCCAAGTCTGGATGAAGATCAGATGTGTTTGTGGGTACCAGACCCCGACAGGTGTTAGTGGCATTAACATCAGTGGCACGTTATCTACTGAAGCAAACACAATTGCCAAGCACTTTGCTCGAGCCTCTGCATCAGAGAATTATCCCCCAGCATTTCGCACCCTGAAACGGCGGGTGGGAAGGAAAGCCCTCTCGTTCACTGAACATCACAGTTAACTGTATAATGTTACATTTACAAAGTGGGAGCTCCTCAGCGTCCTTGCACATTGCCCTGACACAGCTCCTGGGCCAGATTGGATCCACAGTCAGATGATCAAACATCTCTTGTCCGACTACAAGCGGCATATCATCATCATCATCATCATCATCGTCATCATCATCTTCAACTTGATCTGGTGCAGTAGTGTCTTTCCGTCACAGTGGCGGGAGAGCACCGTCATTCCAGTGTTCAAACCCAGTTGATGTGGATATCTGTTGGACCACCAGCCTCACCAAAGTCGAAACTTATGATGTGTCAGCAGTTGTGTTGGGTCCTGGAGTCACGTGGTCCACTGGCTCCATGCCAGGGCGGTTTCCACCAGGGTCACTCTACCACTGATAATCTAGTTTCCCTCGAGTGTGCCATCCAACCAGCCTTCTCAGACGCCAACACTGGGTTGCCGTCTTTTTTGATTTACGAAAAGCTTATGACAGGACCAGGCGAGATCATATCCTTGCCACATTATACAAGTGGGGTCTCCAGGTCCCGCTCCCGATTTTTATTCAAAAATTCCTGTCACTCCGTACTTTCCATGTCTTAAGTTGTTGCCTCCCATAGTTCCCCCTATATTCAGGAGGGTGGGGTCCCACAGGGTTCTGTATTGAGTGTATCTCTATTTCTATTGGCCATTAACGGCCTAGCAGCAGCTGTCGGGCCGTCCATCTCACCTTCTCTCTATGCAGATGACTTCTGTATTTTATACCGCTCCTCCAGTGCTCCTGTTGCCAAGCGGTGCCTACAGGGAGCCATCCACAAGGTGCTGTCATGGGCTCTAGCCCACAGCTTCGAGTTTTCAGGCACGAAGTTGTGTCATGCCCTTCTGTCGGCGTTGTACCATTCATCTGGAACCAGAACTTTACCTTAATTACGTACCACTCACTGAAGTGGAGACATATCTATTCTTGGGACTGGTCTTAGACGCCCGATTGACATGGCTTCCTCATCTTCGTCAGCTGAAGCGGAAGTGCTGGCAGTAACTCAATGCCCTCTGCTGCCTGAGCAACACCAATTGGAGTGCAGATTTCTCTAAGCTGCTGCAGCTCAGCAGAGCCCTTGTTCAATCCCGCCTTGACTATGGGAGTCTGGTTTGTGGTTCGGCGGTGCCCGCAGCGTTGCATTTACTCGAACCAGTGCACCACTGTGGCGTTCGACTGGCAACAGGAGCTTTTAGGATGAGTTCAGTGACCAGCGTCCCATTGGAGGCCAAGGTCCCTCAATTGAAGGTAGGCATGCACAACTACTCGCCAGTTACATAGGACACATTCATAGTTCTTCAGAGCATCCAAATTGCCGTCTTCTTTTCCCATCCATGGCGGTTCATATCCCACATCGGAGGCCCAGGTCAGGGCTTGAGATCTTCAGACAGAAGAGATTGGATGCGAACCACAATCTTAAGCCCTGACCTGGGCCTCTAATGTGGGATATGAACCGCCATGGATGGGAAAAGGAGACGGCAATTCGGATGCTCAGAAGAACTATGAATGTGTGCAACGCAACTGGCGAGTAGTTGTGCATGCCTAACCTTCAATTGAGTGACTAGGTCTGGCCAATGACTTCTTCGGGCTCCAAACACACGAAACCACAGATCTGTTCAACATCTTCAGAAGTTATTGGTCTACCTGGTGATTTTTCTTTTAAAACACTACTGGTTTCCTTGAAAGACTTAAGCCAATGATGGATAGTTTTCGCTGTAGGTGGTTCACCACCATACTGACATCTAAAATTATGTTGCGCTGTTATAACTGACTCAGTTTTCACAAGCCAAATAACACACTGCGCTTTCCGTAGCAGAGTACACATTGTTGTTGAGTTGCTCTCCACTGCACACATGCCATGCTATGCCTGGACTGAAATGAGGGAACAAAGGAAAATAAAACAGCACTGGTGCTGTCTCAAGATCAAGCAGACCTGCCAACTGCAGGGGAACCAAAGTTGGAGAGTTGATGAATCAAACACCAGAAACTAGAACAGTGGATGTCACTTTGTACAGATTCTAGGACACATTAAGCTAGGGAGTTCTTTTTCAGACTCACTGTATTTTAAAAATTTACGTGGGTGGTCTCTAGTACCATCTAGTTTTGATTGTGACCTAGAACTGTGTGCAGTTGCTAACTGAGAGGCCACTGCCTAGTGAAATCATACCAGAAGAGCAACAGGAACAGGCAGACAGAGTCAATGCTCCTATGCCCGTGCCCTTGGTTAATACCTCCACTGTCATACTGTACTCATTGGCAACAATTTAATTAATCTATGTAAGCTTTTAGTCCCACATTCATTGTTTCAGTTTAGCTTTCTTTTTACTTGCACACAGTTGAACATGTTGTGCACCATGCTGCCCTAAAAAAGAAATATCGTTTTATGGATAGCTGACCATTTTGGAACATTTACACAACAGAATTGTTTTTGAGAAAAACGTTTCGTGCAAAAAAAGTTTCAAATAGACCAGCATGTCAAGACAAGTCTTCTATCACAGTGATGCAGAAGAAAGGACCATGACAACAGCAAGTTGCAGTACAGGGATTTGCCCAAAGGTAACTAAAAAAAATTTGGTTTAACACAGATCTATGTGAAGTGTTCATTGCAAGCAATATTCCTCTTCACAAACTTACAAACCTTATCCTCAAAGACTTCCTGCTGAGATATTGCTTAAATCAAAATATACCAGATGAATCAACATTGCTTAAAAGTTACATACTGACAATTTACATAAATGTTCTGGAAGAAATACGCAATGAACTCATGGACAGCATTATCTGGCTTTCAGTTGACAAAACTACAGGCACTTGTGGCTGTTACATTGCAAATTTAATCATTGATGCTTTAAAAGAAGAGCCTTCTTTTTCCTCTTTAGTGGCCTGCAAAGAATTCGAAAAAGTAAATCGTTCTACGATGGCCGTATTTGTGAATGAGAGCATTAGAAAAAATATTTCCAGAATCTTCTGAAGATGAAGGGGAGTTTGTGTTTATTTCAGATACATGGTCAAAGCAGGAAAAGCTCTCCCGAGTATTTTATCTCAATTTGACTTATGTGACATGCTTTGCTCATGGAGTACATTGCCTTGCTGAAGAAGAACATTCCACATTTGTGAATGTAAATAAACTGATTTCATCCACAAAGAAAGTGTTCCTAAAGGCTCCTGCTTGCATCAAGACCTACACAACTACCAAATGTGCCTTAACCTCCTGAAGCAGTGGTAACTCTGGGTACATGGATTGAAGCTGTGTTGTTTTAACAATGAACATTTTGACACCATTAGAGGGATAGTGCGGTGGCCCGGTGTAATGTTAAGCTCCCTCTATACAGCTTAAGCATTTTCGTGTACGTACTTGTTGAAGAATGCTGGTTCTGCTTTCTTGCAGCGCCGATGTCTTCTGCTAGCACTGGACACTTCTCGGAAGATTTCACTGCTAGGAAGGGGAAATTTTCACTCTCTCTCTCTCTCTCTCTCTCTCTCTCTCTCTCTCTCTCTCTCTCTCTCTCTTTATTTAAAAATACACTACTCGTGGAATATCATTCAATGCACCAGAACATATTTATTTCCACTTTGTACAAAAAAAACAACTTAACTTTATGACGTAAGCCCACACATTACCGGGCATCCAAGATCAGTTAATTACACATTTTTGAACACAATTAATACATAAGCTTTTATCGTGGCTGACTATCCATGTCCAGTCCACGTACTCTCAACAGCAGTTCAACGTCTACTAAAACAGTCACTATCTCGAGTCACTCCATTTGTTTTTCAACAATACAAAGCTATATTACTCTTTGCAGCCGGCCACGGAGCTTCCGGGCCGTATGTGTTTATTCTTGGCAGGTCGCGCTGAACACTTGCCAGCGCCGATGAATTATCTCCCTTCCAGTTTCGCCTGCACAAACAATAAATGGGTGCAGTATCCCATGCTCATCCTTACACCCTGCTTTAAAATAATGCGTGTTCAAAATGGCTGGAACACAAGTGTCTCCAGACTTTCGTAAAATTCTGGGGGCACTACATAATGTGCCTTTACCTCCTGAACCAGAGGTAACTCGTTGGGGTATGTGGGGTGAAGCTGTGTTGTTTTTACAATGAACATTTTGACACCATTAGAGGGATAGTAAACAACTTCAGTAGTGCAGAGGCTTTGGTAGTTTGCCAGTGCAAGAAAGCTTTTAATGATTCCAGTATAAAAAGACATTGCTCTGATTAGCAATCATTTTTCTCATATACCTGCAAGTATTAAAAAGCTTGAAACGCAAGGTTTGGTGTTGAATGAATCTATTCAGTTAATGAATAAAATTATTCTAGTGAACTCATCACCAGAGTATTCCCAAGAAAACTTAAAAAAAAAATTGGAAACACCTCAAACAATAACCCAGCCTTTGAATCCTTGTGCCAGACTGATAGTTTTTTAGCTGCAGTGTAAATGAATTAGGTCCTGCAACTGTGCCATGCTTTTAGTAAAACAGCTAGCTATACTATGTGCTAAAATGCTCACTAACAGCTATACTGTGCAGCAAAATGCCCCTTCGATGTGCTGTCGGCTGATGGGAGAACGGCAATCTAGCAGGCATTTTGGCGTGCAGTGTAGCTGTTTTACTAACGGCACAGCAGGACCTAATCCATTAACACTGCGACTACAGTCAGGAGGTTGCATGTTGATATCACGATGGGGTTACCACTTCAGTCGCAGTGTAAATGAATTAGGTCCTGCAATTCTGCCACGCCGTTAGTAAAACAGCTACACTGCACGCCAAAGTTTTATTAATGGGACAGGTGAACTTTTACCAGAAACAATAAGTGCTAACATAGCACCCAAATTCGAATACTGCCAACTTACCTCAGTTGATGTAGTATGGTCCTTTTCTGTTTATAAAAATGTTTTGAGTGATCAAAGACATAATCTTACTACCAAACATTTGGAACAGTACTTGGTGGTTTATGTTTACAATAGTAGAAAAATGTAAAATAAATTGTAAATGTTGCTTTGGTCCAATAGTATTAATTAAAAGTTATTCCTGTTCAAAAAAATTGACAGTTGTATGTTTTTTAAATAAAATATTATGGAGTTTTTGAGTGTGCCCCTCTGCGTGTGATGTCTCTCAGCAATAGCAAAGAAGGAGCAATTGTTGAAACACGGTATGCGTCCCCCATGTTGCAAATTTTTAGAAAATAACCCCAGAAGGACCCCCTTCCTAACCTCTGCCAGAAAGTATTCAGAAAATGATATCAGCATTGTAAATATACTGATTTTTCATGTGGCCAATGTTCTTCCTCGTAATTGATATGCCATGTTTGACTTTGAGATATAATGCACGCAGTAACTACTATGTTTTTTTTTTTTTATTACTTGATCTTGCATATTTCGACACTTTTCATGCATTTTAAGCATTTTTCATGCACATTTGCATGCATATTTTAATGTTTTTATGATGCATATAATCCAGTCTCTAGTGATAACTTATGAAGCCACATGTCCATTGACGTAGGATCCTGCGAAGGAAACTACACAAGTTTTGTGCTACTTCTGCCAAACACAAAACGTATTTGCCAACCCCTTTATGTTGCCTTTTTTTCCCTTTGAAGACTGGATAGCAGAAAGCTTTGAACACTTGGAAGAAGAACATAAGGACACTGCCAAAGAACAAGTTCCCTCGCATGCTGAAATCAGCCTTTGATGAAGTTGATACCAGAACTCAAGAAAATGTGAAGTCTGGATTTCGTGGCTCTGGTATAGTACCCTTCAATCCAGACAAGGTGTTAAGTAAAATTCCTGGTGATGAGGGAAAGGAAAGCTCTGCAGACTCTTCCTGATTAGGAATCTTTACTGATCATCTGAAGAGGAGCCGAAAAAAAAGAGGGATTAAATGTTGTTCCAGGAAAAGATGTCTAAGGTTTTGATGTCGAAAACAGAAAAGATGGAAGAATTGGGAGGCCTCTGTGGTTGGAACCTGGTGATAAACAGTTTTCAGAGGCAACAGATGAAGGAAGCAAAAGTCAAGATTCCAGTGATGCGGAAGGAAGTCAAGAACCACAAAACAAATATATGTACAAGGTTGGTATTTTGGTTTTGGTCACATTAAAAACAAAAAAGGAGAGACTGAAATAAATCTTACATTGGCACAGGAAATGAAATCACGATGAGGTTTCTGAAGAAGGAGGTCACTCCTAAGGGAACATATTTTGTCTACCTCATGTCAATTGATACAACTGTCAACCCAAGTGATAGTGTTACAACTGGTAGCTAGGGACGTAAGACGAGGAAGAGTTGAATTAATTTCTAAGATTATATACTAAGATGATATCTGTTCTTTCGGACATGCCCGAAAGAACAGACACCATTGGTGATCATGCAGCTCGTTAGAATGAAATGAACACCCTTAGCTGCTTACAGGCGTTGACATACGTCAACGAGAACAGATGAAAATGTGTGCCCCAACCTGGGACTCAAACCCGGGATCTCCTACTTACATGGCAGACGCTCTATCCATCTGAGCCACTGAGGACACAGAGGATAGTGCGACTGCAGGGATTTATCTCTGGCACGCTTCCTGCGAAACCCACATTCTCAACGTATTGTCCCTCTAACGAGCTGCATGATCACCGATGGTGTCTATGTGACTTACCAAACGAAAGCGCTGGTAGGTCGATAGACACACAAACATACACACAAAATTCAAGCTTTCGCAACAAACTGTTGCCTCATCAGGAAAGAGGGAAGGAGAGGGAAAGACGAAAGGATGTGGGTTTTAAGGGAGAGGGTAAGGAGTCATTCCAATCCCGGGAGCGGAAAGACTTACCTTAGGGGGAAAAAAGGATGGGTATACACTCGCACACACACGCATATCCATCCACACATATACAGACACAAGCAGACATATTTAAAGACAAAGAGTTTGGGCAGAGATGTCAGTTGAGGCGGAAGTGCAGAGGCAAAGATGTTGTTGAATGACAGGTGAGGTATGAGTGGCGGCAACTTGAAATTAGCAGAGATTGAGGCCTGGTGGGTAATGGGAAGAGAGGTTATATTGAAGAGCAAGTTCCCATCTCCGGAGTTCGGATAGGTTGGTGTTGGTGGGAAGTATCCAGATAACCTGGACGGTGTAGCACTGTGCCAAGATGTGCTGGCCGTGCACCAAGGCATGTTTAGCCACAGGATGATCCTCATTGTACCTGCAGTACCTGCATTATGACAGCTGCCACCCATTCCACATCAAACGGTCCCTTCCCTACAGCCTAGGTCTTCGTGGCAAACAAATCTGCTCCAGTCCGGAATCCCTGAACCATTACACCAACAACCTGACAACAGCTTTCGCATCCTGTAACTACCCTCCCGACCTGGTACAGAAGCAAATAACCAGAGCCACTTCCTCATCCCCTCAAACCCAGAACCTCCCACAGAAGAACCACAACAGTGCCCCACTTGTGACAGGATACTTTCCGGGACTGGACCATACTCTGAATGTGGCTCTCCAGCAGGGATACGACTTCCTCACATCCTGCCCTGAAATGAGATCCATCCTTCATGAAATCCTCCCCACTCCACCAAGAGTGTCTTTCCGCCGTCCACCTAACCTTCGTAACCTGTTAGTTCATCCCTATGAAATCCCCAAACCACCTTCCCTACCCTCTGGCTCCTATCCTTGTAACCGCCCCCGGTGTAAAACCTGTCCCATGCACCCTCCCACCACCACCTACTCCAGTCCTGTAACCCGGAAGGTGTACACGATCAAAGGCAGAGCCACGTGTGAAAGCACCCACGTGATTTACCAACTGACCTGCCTACACTGTGAAGCTTTCTATGTGGGAATGACCAGCAACAAACTGTCCATTCGCATGAATGGACACAGGCAGACAGTGTTTGTTGGTAATGAGGATCACCCTGTGGCTAAACATGCCTTGGTGCACGGCCAGCACATCTTGGCACAGTGCTACACCGTCCGGGTTATCTGGATACTTCCCACCAACACCAACCTATCCGAACTCCGGAGATGGGAACTTGCTCTTCAATATATCCTCTCTTCCCGTTACCCACCAAGCCTCAATCTCCGCTAATTTCAAGTTGCCGCCACTCCTACCTCACCTGTCATTCAACAACATCTTTGCCTCTGCACTTCCGCCTCGACTGACATCTCTGCCCAAACTATTTGTCTTTAAATATGTCTGCTTGTGTCTGTATATGTGTGGATGGATATGCGTGTGTGTGCGAGTGTATACCCGTCCTTTTTTCCCCCTAATGTAAGTCTTTCCGCTCCCGGGATTGGAATGACTCCTTACCCTCTCCCTTAAAACCCACATCCTTTCGTCTTTCCCTCTTTCCTGATGAGGCAACAGTTTGTTGCGAAAGCTTGAATTTTGTGTGTATGTTTGTGTTTGTTTGTGTGTCTATCGACCTGCCAGCGCTTTCGTCACATCATCTTTGTTTTTATATACATAGACACACACACACACACACACACACACACAGACACACACACACACACACACACACACACACACACACACACACACACACACTCTCTAAGATGGTATCTGTATTTCGGACATGTCCGAAAGAACAGACACCATCGGTGATCATGCAGCTCGTTAGAGGGACAATACGTTGAGAATGTGGGTTTCGAGGGAGGGGTGCCGGAAATAAATCCCTGCAGTCACACTATCCTCTGTGTCCTCGGTGGCTCAGATGGATAGAGCGTCTACCATGTAAGCAAGAGATCCAGGGTTCGAGTCCCGGTTGGAGCACACATTTTCATCTGTCCCTGTTGACATGTGCTGCCTGTAAGCAGCTAAGGGTATTCATTTCATTGTAATTTCTAAGACTAATGTAAAAGATGTTGAATAAAAAAATTTTCACGTTCATTTAATTTACATTAACAGTCATTGTTTGTATATTGTGTAAAGTATTAGTAACTAACATTTTTTGTTCATTTTATTAATGACAACACATGCTAACTTCACATTAACTATATGAATAATAGTTGTATCAGTGTTCTCTGTATTAAAATAAACATTCAAATATTCTTTTTCTGCCGTTACTTCAATTAAATAATTAATATAATGAAACTTATAAAATATAGATAAATAATATATTTATTCACTTTTTTAAATTTTACTGATTGACTTTACTTTTATAATATTCTAAAGTCTATCTCCTATTAAATTTAATCTGTGATTGACTTTACCCTACTTAGGCGGATAACTTCGATCACATTTAAAGAAACAAATTACACTCTTTGAAAACAGCAATTCTGTTTTTCTTTAAGGCACATGATAAAGAAAGAATACTGTAATACAATATTAAATTTCTAATCCATTGACTTTGTAACATAACCTCAAAATCAATAAAAAAATCATAAAATTTGGTCGACTTCACCCTCTTTTACGCTACTTGCACTTGACAGATGTGAACAGTTACCCTCTGTATGTGTGCACATGATGAGAGGGTTAAACTATGTTGTTGATAAGCATTTTTGCTATCTTGATAAGGGAACATATTGTGTCCTAACTCGTGTCAATTGATGCAATTGTCGACCCAAGTGATAGTGTTACGAGTGGTAGCTAGGGACGTAAGACGAGGAAGAGTTGAATTAATTTCTAAGCTTAATTTAAAAGATGTTGAATAAAAAAAAGCAACCTTATTGCTTCTGTGCCCATCATTTCATTTACATTAACAGTCATTGTTTGTATATTGTGTAAAGTATTAGCAACTAACAATTTTTTGTTCATTTTATTAATGACAACAAACGCTAACTTCACATTAACTATATGAATAATAGTTGTAACAGTGTCCTCTGTATTAAAATAAACATTCAAATATTCTTTTTCTGCCGTTACTTCAATTAAATAATTAATAAACTACATATAATGAAACTTATAAAATATAGAAAAATAATATATTTATTCACTTTTTTAAATTTTGCTGATTGACTTTACTTTTATAATATTCTAAAGTCTATCTCCTATTAAATTTAATCTGTGATTGACTTTACCCTACTTAGGCGGATAACTTCGATCACATTTAAAGAAACAAATTACACTCTTTGAAAACAGCAATTCTGTTTTTCTTTAAGGCACCTGATAAAGAAAGAATACTGTAATACAATATTAAATTTCTAATCCATTGACTTTGTAACATAACCTCAAAATCAATAAAAAAATCATAAAATTTGGTCGACTTCACCCTCTTTTACGCTACTTGCACTTGACAGATGTGAACAGTTACCCTCTGTATGTGTGCACATGATGAGAGGGTTAAACTATGTTGTTGATAAGCATCTTTGCTATCTTGATAAGTAATCTGATACTAGACCAAATGGTTATATGGGAGCACCCATACATGGCGTAAAATTTGTAGCTAATGAAATCTAATCACAATGAGAAAAGAATGGCTCTATTTTTTACCACATGCTTTGCAACCTTATTGCTTCTGTGCCCATCAACCAGCTGCAGATGTTAGCCTCTGTACAATTCTATTTGGTGGCATAAGCAGTAGTTGGTTTTTAAATTCTTTGTCCCAAGTGGCCTGATGATGCAGTTAACATGAGATTACAGGAACTGTGTTGTAAGTGATGAAATAAGTGGGAGCCACGACTGCAGACAAGTGACAGTGTATTATTGAGTGATCAGTTACTGTTCAGTGTTATCACAAATTTAACATTGTTTGCCCATAGCAACACCAATCAAGGGAAAACATTCTACCAGCATTTTGTAGCAGCAAATCAGCATTACTCCTGTTATCATGCAGTGAATCTAAGTTTCCTAATATTATTGTTTCATTTCTCCTAAGGTAGTATGTGCACAATGTACATGTGTCTGTGGACTGCCTGCATGATACTGAGGCACCCAGTGGCTGGAACTTACTTACATCTGCTTCGGCACAGAACAGCTCTCTCTCAAATCAAAAGTCAGCTGCAGCCAGTGTGTGCCAACTTGGCATCTGTAGTGATGAGCAGTCCCTTGCCAAATATACCAACGCCTTTACTGAGGCCTACACAGACCAAAATTACCCTCCCAACCTTGCACAGAAACAGATATCCCATGCCTTGTCTCTCCAGTCACCTACCACTTCCCACATACCCACCGCCTGTCCACAAAGGAGCACTTCTCTCCTGACTCAATACCACTCAGGACTGAAGCACCACTGGCCGCGGTGGCCAAGTGGTTCTAGGCGCTTCAGTCTGGATCTGCGCGACCGCTACGGTCGCAGGTTCGAATCCTGCCTCGGGCATGGATGTGTGTGATGTCCTTGGGTTAGTTAGGTTTAAGTAGTTCTAAGTTCTAGGCGACTGATGACCTCAGATGTTAAGTCCCTAAGTACTCAGAGCCATTTGAACCATTTGATTGGAGCACCTGAATCACATTCTCCCCCAGGGTTTCAACTACCTCTCATCATGTCCTGAAATGAGGACTCTTACCCACTATCCTTACCACTCATCCTGTGGTGGTATACTGCTGCCAACCAAACCTATGCAATTTCCTCCTGCGACCACTACCACCTACTCTTGTTTGATCAGACATCTATTCCATTGAAGGACACATGTCAAGGGGCACCAACATAAGAAATGTCAATTTTGATTGTTAGTTTATAAAATTGATAATCAGAAAATATTTTAATTGGTTTGAAAATGTTTGAAAATAATCCTTTGAAAATCTGCTTTGTTGCAGGGTTGTGCGGTTACTGCCTGTGTTTGATTGCACTATTTCCATTGCAACTGTTTGAGTATTGATGCACTTGCTGGCCCATCAAGGGGTTACCTGTTACTACAGTTAGGAAAAGGAAGCTGGTTATAAGAAGCTCACTGAAGCTCAAAACATGGGTTAGTGTTAACTGGATTGGATGCTTACAGTATGTGAATGTGGAGATCATTATCCCCCCTCTCCCCGCGCCCCACCTCTTCCTGCAGCAAATGCTATACCTTTGTTCTCCTTCTTCCCACTGGGCTGCCAAGTTATAATTCGTGAGCAGTACTGCTCCTGCATTGTTGTCTAGCTCACGAAATCTCCCCAGATGACCTGACCATCAAACTGTACATCTCCAGCTGCAACCCCTTCATACACAGTGACCTCCATCCATTCAGGTTCCATCAGTCCATACCCCTCACTCACCTTGTTGTCCAAAACACTGTAAATCAGCCAAAATCTCTTTGCAATGTCCGTTCTCCAGCTGTAATTCCTTTGCTCTGCAATCCAAAATTCCTGATCTCATCTCTCACACTGAAACTCTTGCCATCAGGAACTACAGCAGCATGCATAATGCCACCTCAAAAAGCTCTCCAACCTGTTCACCTCCTACTCTCACCTTGGATTACCACTATCCAGCATCTCTACAAGAGCCTCCACACTTTCCCCGTATCACCTCATAACCGACAAACCCTACCTCCCAGACCTACAACATTTACCGCTCCCTCAGAAACTGCCTCCAAGCACCACACAGAATCCAGAATCTGAATCAACCCGAAACTGACATGACCTGACCACCAAAACCCTTACCCTTTGTCCCACTCCCAAATTCAATCATGGTGGACACGTTACAGACATTTTTTTCCCCCGGTCCCTGCATTGGAAATACTTTTTTTGCCACCAACCATACCAATCAACTCAACCCAAAACCAATACTGAACTGTGCATGACTCAGTTCAGTCCCCCATCTGACAGTGATCCACCTCCAAATCACTCCCTTCTAACATTTTAGAATTTCTTAACCTCCAACCTTACCTCACCATGATTCCCCCAATCCCTCAAGCAGAAACCAACCTTACATCTGCAGCAAGAACTGCAATCCACCACCTAATAACTGATCCTGTTCTCATAACCATACCTGCTGATGAAGGCCAAAACCATTGTGGTTTTGAACTGTAGGGATTACTTGGCGGAGGGACACTGCCAGCTCTCAGATTCGCTCATTTACAAGCCCTGCCACAGTGGCCCCATTGCAGAAATCCAAGATGATCTCCAGCCCTTCCTCAAACCCTTAGGCCCATTCAAGAAACTTTCCCTTAAGTATCTCTGTCCTCACCCCTACAATCTACATGCTTCCAGAAACTTATAAACCCAATTACCTAGGAGCCTCTATTGTGGCTGGCTATTGTGCCCCCTCAGAGAGAAAATCTGCTCTTGTTGACCAACACCTTCAGCCTGTTACCTGTAAACTACCCTCCTATTTAAAGACAACATTTATTTCCTCCACTGACTCTCCACAGTTCATATTTCTTTACTGCAAGGTGTCCTGCTCATCACTGTTAATGCTCCCCCCCCCCCTTACACTAACCTCCATAATGCCCATAGCCTTGTCACTATTTAACCCTACCTTTCCCAATGCCTGCCTGTCTCCAAACTACAGCCTTGTCACCATGGCCACCTATATACTCACCCACAATTACTTCTCCTTTGAAGACATTACCTATAAACAGATCTGTGGTACAGCAATGAGAACCCACTTGGCACCATCCTATGCCAACCTATTCATAGACCATCTAGAGGAATCCTTGCTAACCATCCAGAATCCCAAACCCCTCATCTGTTTCAGATTCATTGATGACATCATTGTGATGTGGACTGAGGGTGGGGACATCCTACCCATATTCCTTTAGAACCATGTCATCTTCTCCCCTATTCGCTTCACTTTGTCCTCCTCAACCCAACAATTCATCTTCATCAATGTTGACCTCCACCTAAAGGATGGCTATATCAGTACCTCTGTCCCTATCAGACCCATCAACCACTAACAATAACTCTACGCTCTACGTTGACAGCTGCCACTCATTCTGTACCATGAAGCCCCTTCCATATAGTCTAGCCACCCATGGAAATTGTAGTGATGAACAGTCCCTCACCAAATACGCCAGTGGTCTCACCGAGGCCTTCACAGACTGAAATTATCTTGTACAGAAATAGATCTCGCATGCCTTCGCTCTCCAGTCACCTATTGTCTCCCACATACCCTCCCTCCGGTCCAAAGGAGCACTCCTCTGGTGACTCAGTCCCACCTAGGACTGAATAACATTCTAACCCAAGGTTTCGACTACCTCCCATATACTGGCAATAAACCCAGATTCAAGACCTGTCCCATACACCTTCCCACCACAATCTACTCTTAGACTCCTGTTTGATATGTCGGATGAATACAACATTGCAAATGGGGTTTCTAATCAGAAGCTATTAAATACTGGGGTATCCTACCCTCGCAACATGGATGTGGGATCTCATATGGATATTCCAAGAGCCATTGAGTAGAAGCTCACAAATTATGATTGTGTACATGTTTCCATTCCTCCATCTGTGGCAAAACGAATGAAATGTTTCATACAAAACATATGTAGATTTTGCCGTAGATTCATAATTGGCAATTAACAAAATGGGTGTCCCCATTGAAGATTTCAAAGTTGCTCCCTGGCACCTAACACCATGGTGTGAGGGGTCGAGTGTGGTATCGTTGGATGTCCCCCTCCTAGACAAACAAATTGGAATTATAACCTTTTTGATCTGATGTGTAGTTTGAGATGCTGAAATATCTTCAGGTAAAATGAACATACCGTACACTCACCAAACGATTTATATTTAAGGGTGCAGTGTGAAAAACAAAATTACAATTTAGTACAGGTTTACTATTTACAACAATTCAATACAATGCAGTGTGCAACTAGAAAGATGATTGGTAATGCAGTGGTTTTCGTGATTAAAAAGCCTAAAATATGTTCACTGAGAAATACCTCATGTTAACAATGTTTTGCAGCCATGTGTAGCTATCAACTCACCATTTCTCTCCCAGCTGGATTCCTCAACGAGGGCTTCACATTTCAGACTATTAAAAGTGGTGCATATCTTTTTCTTTCTTTGCATCTGATTGTGTATGTAAACTTCACCCAGAGTCATCATCAACAATGCATTTTACTTTAACACTTTCGCTGCGGCTGACACTTATAAGCATCACAACAAGCCATGAGCCAGTGCGGCTGACGCGGCTGCACTCACCGTCTGATTATTCAGTCTAGTTGCAGTGTCTAAGCTAGCATCATAGCGTGTAAACTTTTGTTGTGTGTGGTCAGTTATCGAACATATATTGTTCGTAATGGCGGCTAATGAACATTTGAATGACGCCTGTGAGACCCCTATAGGTGTCAGACAGCAAACAGACTTCAAAACATGACTACAATACAGTCGAAACTTATTTGAAGTAATGCATCTAAGGTGTCATCATTAAGTCGATATAGAACATAATCCTATAGATCGTACAAGGTCTTGACGACACCCTGTAGCTCAGGCGTGCTTAGGCGCGTCGGTTACAAGCGGTACCTGCCGTTTCGGAGTGTTACTGGGCAGCACTGGAGAGTTGCGCGCCTGCACCGATGGTGCAGAGAAGGTGTTAAACAACCTGTTTCTTATGTATTCTACCACAGTGTGTGAGGTACAAAATTATCTGTGGTTCTGTAAGTAATAAGTGAAAAAATCATGTATTGTAGCATGCAAATGAACAAGCATGACAAGTTTTGCATTAGTGAGCAGTTCAAGGATTGCAGTTGTCCCTTGCTGGGATTGTAGTTTTTTAGATTACATGTTAACGTGGTTTGAGGTATTCTTTTTGGATTTCATGCAGCACTGAGTTTGGTGAAGCAGCACCTGGCATCAGCTAAAAGTGCAGCAAAGAGACATCTGTGCCACATGCTGCTCCAAGAAATACCAAAGACCTGAACATATGATGGAAAAGAATATCCTTGGCATGAAGACTTCTTTGTCTAAGAGCTTGTCTGTGAAACTCTACGAGAGTGAGTTGGTGTATTAAAGAGCTAAGATTAAGTAGTGTTTTGTCCACAAGTTGTTGAGTTGCTCCTTCAGTCGAGTTGTTAATAATTAATGTAACAAGTAAATGAGAAGAATCTGTCATGAGTTCAACTGCATCAGAGGAGTTCGACAGATGTGGACTCTTGCAAGTGCTTACTCTGCTTTATTACAGGAACCTAAATAATAAAAGTGTAAACCTGTGTGGCTTTATTATGCCATGCCAAATGCCATTTAACACACGTTAATGCTGTTTTCCTTGACTTCCAAGAGTCTGATGCAGATCCACACTGTCAAATAGTAAATGTAACACGAGCTTACAGAATAAGGAGACCAGCTTTGTAGTAAGATTTAAAACTTTTAGCCAACAGAACTTATTCTTAATGGGGAGATATCATATACGAAAGTATTATGGAACGAATATCCATATGCCTTTCAGATATTATTTATTTATTTCAATGAAAGACAGTTTCCTTATAGCTGTATTTTAATTTAATTTCCATGTTTATCTCACGTATATACATTTCACAACAATCTGTCCCATCTTAAGTTAGTTTGGCATGCTCCATGAACTGGAAGTCATAAGTACTGTAACTGGTACCTTCGAGAGGACAGCCTGTAATGCATCTGCCATGCAGTTTGATAATTTGTGTCAAAACACCCTCTGCTATCTGCTTCGAAATGAAATTTTAATTACAGTACTTACAGCATTTGATTCATGAAACACTCTTAACAGGTACCTGAAGATAATCTCTTATGTATAATCGATTTCAAGACAACAAAGATCAAAATAACAAAAATACATTGGCAAGGAAAGTGACTCACCAGAATAAATATGATTGAGAGGTGTTATTGGAATAAATATGTAAAAAAAAAGAAAAGCTTCAGACACACCCCAAAGAGCTGCTGTTACTATTCATGACAAGAGGATGGAAGATGTATCAAAAATGCTTTTGAAACCGAGAAAGATTCCTCACACGAAAAACGGTCAGTACAAACATTTCTAATTAATAGTGAAATAATATTTTACTAAGTTCTGAAGTCAAAAGATGGATAATGGATTGTTGCATGAACACATGAATGATTTAAAGTAACCAACAACTTGAAACCAGTTACAGTAAAGGTAAAGGTAAATACTGGATAGATCAATTTTGAGACTCCTAAGGAAGCTTAATTCATCCAATATGGACACATTTTAAAAACCCTCATTCATCCTATTCTTTAACATTAGTTTGCAGTGTGACTTACCTACTAGGATTAAAGAGAAGAAAATATACCCAGAGAAACAGCGCACCATTTAATAGTGGTGTGTGCATCACAGAGACTGTCCAACTCTTGTCACAGATGATACCTACTGTTAAAATTCTAAGCGCATGTTTCAAAAAGAGAGAAGCAAGATATTACTTCTTCCCACAAAAGCTGCAAAATTGCCATAGTAAAATTCGAAGAAATTTCAGCTGATATTGATTACTGACACATGACTGTCAGTCTTCCAGTATGTTATCCAAGAAAGAGGAGAGGAGGAAATGACTGCACTACTACAAATTGTCAGTTCAGTCTTAGGTGGCTTACCAAAGAGTAGATGTAGATGTGTGTGCCACCACCATTGCCACAGGTGGAAGTGCTTCTGCACTACAACTGCATGGTCTGATTAATGTCTGCTGCAGTCTACAATATTCACATGAAACTATTCAATCAAATCTGTGGTACCCTCATTAAAATTACACTCCACAATGATCTTGTTTATATCCTTTGTAAGCAAAACTAATATAAAGCTTTCAGGTCTGCAGTCTACATCTACAAGTCAACGGTTACAAATAGATGTAACATTCTGGGAACATACTGTGATCATTTTTCAGTGAAAAAAAGTCTTATCAAAATTTGAGTCTGGTCAGAAAAGAACAGGCCAACATAATAACTATCAAAGTTGAATATTATGTATCACACTGTATAGAATTGTCTGGTGTACAGTTTATGCCTCTCCACTTTTGTAGTTGCCAATTGCTGGCCCTTGTTTCAAAATGTATTCAGTGTCCCTGTGTAAGGGGCCTTTATTCACCACCACTATATTCAAAGCAGTTTCTTTAAAAACATGTGTACACCAGCAGTAAATGCTACTGGAACACTGCACCTTTTTTAATCTCTCAGTAACAGCCTAAAGTATTTACACTTTAAATTTGTTTCTATTTTGAGAAACAAACATCCCACAGTCAAGACTGGCAATTAATAGTTTTTAAACAACTGTCATCACATTGGGTGCCCTACACTATTAACTTTTTTTAGTCATTGTATCCACAATTCACAACAAAAAAATTATATTTGACCAACTGCATACAAAGACAATGGGCAGGATAGAGGAAAGAAAAAATCTCCACTAACCACACACTCATTCTCTCCTACCTACCAGACAGGTGTATTAAATCTATATCAGATTGCAGAAAGGAAGAACATGTAATGGATACTAGTACCCAGGGCATTTGTCAAGATTGGTAAAACTGTAAAACTAATATTTCGCTGTAAAATTAAAATGAGTTCTGCTAAATTTGTAAAATTTCTAAAAACTTTAAATTTTGAGAAAGCTTTTGACACTATCAACTGGAATATACTGTTTGAAACTTTGAATGCAGCAGGGATAGATTCCAGGTGGTGAGAGGTTATCAACTTTTACGATTTTAAGAGTTGAAGCACATGAAAAGAGGCAGTAGCTGGGAAGGGAGTGAGAAAGGGTTGTATAAAATAACCATCTTAATCTCTTTATTGAGCAAGCAGTAATATGAATTGCAGAGAAGTTCAGAGTGAGAAAGCTTAAGGAGAAGAAATAGAAATTGAATTTTGTCAAACACATAGTACTTATGTTAGATATGAGAAAGGATTAGGAAGATCACTTCAATAGAATGGATATTGTCTTAGAAAGATGATTTAAGATTGACATCAACCAAAGTAAAGAAAGGACAACGAAATATACTTTTAATAAATCTGATAACATGGAAGGAATTAGAGCAGCAAATGATATACTAAAAATGGTAGATAAGTTTTGCTATTTGGAAAGTAAGATAACTGAATATGAAGTAGGGAGGGCATAAAATGCAAACCTTCAGGAGCAACTGAACAAGAGTAATTTGTTAACATTTAACGTATGTTTAAGCGTTATGAAATGTAGTCCATAAAAAAATTCAGACAAGAGGAAATTTTAAGCTTTAGAAATGTGTTATTGGAATGAAGGATTGAATAGCTAATGAAGATTTACTTAAATGGGGAAAAGAAGAAATTTATGGCACAATCTGACAGATTGGTTGATAAGACACATCCTAAGACATCGCAGTATCGTCAGTTTGATAACAAAGGAAAGTGTGAATTGTAAAAATTCTAGGATACAAATGCTTCACCATAGTAATCAGGTTCAAGTGGAGGTAGGTTACAAGGATTTATGCTCAGATGATGGGGACTTGTAAAGGATCAACTAGTATTGAGACTGCATGAAACTACACTAATTATGGCATGACAGTAATTTTTACAAAAAAATTAATTTTCTGTCATGCTTCTGAACTTTCTATTAAATTAAACATGAACTGTGATTTCCATATAGGTGAATGCCTCCAATGCCAGCAACCTTAGACTTACACGGCATGAATAATTCATAATCAAGACCACCATTGTATTCACAAAGGAAAGGAACACTCAGGAATTAGCACCATAAATCAGAACAATTTGTACTTAAATGTACAAAATGTTTATTATTGTTACAATCTTATTTCAATAAAATAAATACTGGAGACAACAGAATTTCACAGTGGCTGTGAAAAAGTATTTACATAATTTCCAGTCAAATCAGGTCAAACTTTATTTTAACAGATAAATAATGAACATAACTGCATTAACTACTTGTACAAATCCTTAAATACATATACACAATATATTACAAATAAAAATAATTCTGGTCAACATGAGGGAACTGACAAAAGCAACTGTATCATAAATATATCAAAGAAATAAACATAATGTACAAAAATAAAGTCACACACACTGCAATATTAATACTTCGTTATTTCCATACACATTACTCCATCCTGGTTACAACATCCCAGCACACTTCTAGTATAAAAATCTAACTTTTTTTATAAAAATGGTGAATTACAATGAGATGAGTGAACATTATAAATTACATACCATTTGAAACTGTCTATAGTAACACAAAATGAAGTAGCAATACCATTTACAAACACTTTTATAAAAAAATCACATTTACGAAGAGAGACTGATGCAAAAATAACTGAAGTTCTCCCATTCTATAAAATACTTCCAGCTTTCACTGTCTCAAATATTGGTCAGATGACAGTTTCTTTGGTTTACTGAGAGAAATTTCAGTTGGAACCATTCAAGATATGGAAAGCACATAATACATAGACATATATCACACTTTCATGCAGCACAGGACAAAATACAAACTTATTTGAGTATGTCGAATGCACGAGTCTTCCTTCTGCTGAGATTCTTAGCACCAGCCACTTTGACCATTAGTACTTCCAGTGCCATAAAATGGTTTTGTAATATTGTCCAGCATTTCAGAGCTCTCAAATCATAACAAATTTTCAAATATTACAAACAATGACTGGTATAGCACATTCACTGCATTGTTTATTTCTCTCACCCTTGCAGTTTTCTATCTTAAGCTGCTGCAATGTTTGAACAGTTGAAGCTTTAACAACTATATAAAAAATACAATTTATCATTCAGTCATGCTATGACCATTTTTTGGGAAAACATATTTAAACAGTACATTCAGTATTTAACATTACCACTCTTCTTGAACATTAGTTCAAGGCTGCCATTTCCTTGGGTGAAAATCCTAGATGGATTATTAAGGAGAGAAAAAGCAAAAGAAATTAGGATAGAGCTGCTCAGAAGATACCACAGTCAAGTGCACTTTAAATCACATTTCTTTGGTTGTATGCTGTGTTTCAAACTGCACCTCCAGTACAAGCCCTATACATAATGTACAGCTTGCACCAGTATGGTGCAGTGCTGTAACACACTTGGAGCTGCGACAGCTCTAGAGTAATACCATAATATATGTTACACTATAAATGTCTTAGCTCTTCAAGTGGTGGTGAGCACTTGTCTTCTGCGCTTTCTTCTTGCGAGCTGCCAACATATCGTAGAACGGATTATGGCTGATGCTTTGCCTATAGCAGAAACAAACACTCGTGACTCACTGCTGGCCGCCACTTCATGTATTGTGGCTGATGCTTTTCCTATGTTGGGAATAAGGTTTTGCTTTATTTATTCAAATTTTTTTGTTTTATTTGTTTTTACAGATTTTGTGAATCAATCACAGATGTTTATTTTCAAGTGAGTTATTTTATTAAGACTGGTGGTGTGTCTTGCTGTTAAAATCATGTCCTCCAGAGGACTGAAGTATTTGCCTATCTAGAGAATATGATTTCATGCAGGAACCTACCACACAGTTTTAATATTAATAACATTACCTGAAAAGACATCTGTGATGCAGACATAATATGAACTTTCCGAAAATATTTACAGAGGCATGCATGTGCCTGGTAAGCATGCACCTTACAAACATCAAATTCAAATTCCCATTTATTATAGGAAAGTGAAATATACTTAAGAATGATCAAAACAAAAAAATTTAAATAAATAAGCATAACCATGAGGCCAACATGCGAACATGCATCTTCACACAATACTTTATACACTCAGGATAAAAAAGAATTAATAGAACTTTTAGGAGACTTCAAATGAAAAATACTGAAATCATTAACTACACAGAATTTAAATTTAGACTAAACAAATCTGAAAAATCTCTACAAACACTATAAAATGTTGCTATTTAGTTAACACTGCAGTTGAAAATGTGTTATATTTTACTGTGCTTGGTAAACTACATTATATTTTACATAATACTACTGTTCCCACTTAATTATACTACATTAGTAAAAGCCACTGCAGATGAAACATATGAATGAAATTATGCATTAAGCCTACAACAGTATTGATTTCACGAATAAACTAATCTCAAAAGACAGAACAGCAATGATGTGTGCAGCCACCTTCAGTGAGAACAACATACACCAGTCAACATGATGCCTAACAACAACAACAACAACAACCACCCCCTCCCCATATCCCTTTCCTAAGAAGGAACCAAACAAAAGATTGTAGATAAATGAGAAAGTTATGTTTATTCAAAATATGCAAAGAGCAGATTTAAATGATACTGAAGACAACATACAACTCATTGTTTTTCTAGTATTTCAGTCTCATCTATACAGTTCTGCTTATTATATTGGATACTTCTCATTTAGTATACCCACATATTATTTTTTCCATTTACCATTTTACAATGTTCCAGTAAATTGTGAGGTAAATCTGCCCCCTCCCCTCTCAACATCTTTACATACCTGTATTCTAAGAACAGAAACCTTTATTTAGCCTATAATTTGGAGCAAACATACACAAAACATGTTTTAATCTTCTAGTTTCATGTTGTCTTCATTACATTAAATGATCATAATATGAATATTGCCAGGGCAAGTCCCTTTTGTAGTGTGGTTAATTTGCAACTAAAAATTTTCCTATCCATACCCAGCTGAATAACTGTGCTAATAATGAACTGTGTCACGTTCCAAAAAATCCAAGTATTGTTTACAGAATTCTGATCTGATACTGCCAAAAACTAAACATTGCTTTTATGCTAATAAAAGGGTTCGTAGTATAGGAAATTTCAAGTTAATTAATACACTCTGGAAGAACAAAAAGTTAGTTACCTTCACTTTTTGAAACTTAATGACTTAAAAAAGAATACTCTTTTCATAAGTGTTGCAGATCACTAACAAAAATTTAAGCAACTGCTGAGGTTTGTTCCCACTCACTAAAATTTAAGTAACACACACAACATCTTTGGATATTTACTGGTAAGATCCTTGAGTACTGAAAATTATTACTACTAAATCTTAAAGAAGTGGCTTTCATCCTTACAATGACAAACATACATTTCTGCTAAACAAAAGTTGTTTAAATGTTCAGAAACTGGACAATACATTATTATTAAGTATAGAGGTCAGTAATGCTCTCTTTATGTGCACATAGCCTGTAACAAAGTAAATTCACTGGCTGCAGCTATTAGGTCTTGCTAAAGTAATCCTAACCCCCTACTCTCATATGTAGAAACATCACCTGCCATTTCTTAAATGTGATTGATCTAACAGCATGGATATTCTCCCTACAAAAATGCTAAATTGAGCCTAAATAATTGGTAGTGCACTTTGAAGTATGCTCCACAACCATCTCCATTGTGCAATAATTCTCTCTCTATACTCCCAACATTGTGATAGGTAATATTACACAGTTTTAAAAACAAAAGTTTGCAGTAATGCTGAATGACTGCTTTACACAAGTAAACTGCACTAATCACCTCACTAAAATTTTGGTTCTTGTATATCAGTGACAATCTCAGTGAGTAAAATACTAGCTCATGTACAACAAGTTACACAGGAACAACTATGCAATGTTCTGCAAAAAGTTTTTAGAGACTAATTTTATGCTCCTTCCGTAAGACTTCAATTCGTAATTACAAAAAGATTACATTAAGGGCACATGCTTTTCTAAATTAAGGACTTAATTAGCACAATACCCATGCTAAACATCAGAGCCACTAACTGTTTGCAAACCATCACGAACAGTAACATTTCTACTGGACTTTCTATACCATAATGGACAAACACTATGGCATCTTTTTCTGGGTAAAAAAAAATTAGATCTTATAGTCTAAATGCTAAAATGTCACCTTCATTCAAAAAATTTAAGGCTCCAGCACTCACTAGGACAATTTAATCAAAATTAAACGTTGTGGAATGCCTAATAAAATTTATCCGTTACTTAAAATATAAAACAGTGATGAGAGAAACAGAGGGGGAGGGGGGGGGGCTTGGGGGACTAATAAGAAGGAAAGTTCACAAAATTTGTTGTATGTTCTGCTGAACATGCTATTGCCTGTGACAGCATGATAAATGCAGGTGACAGATTTTTTTTATTATTCCAAAAACTAATCACCTACCCTTTACTCCATGGGAGGACAATTTCACTTTAGGAAGAAAGACCCATAGACGAAAACCTTGAAGAAAATCCTCATACATTAGGAATCTCCATTTGCAGTAGAATCACCCATAACTAACAACAATTGTATAAAATATACAAGCTTTGTTCTCAGAGGAATACATTCCTATAGGGTCTGCAACATTTCACTAATATTGGATCAAGTCTTCAGTGATCTCCATCTGTACAAACTCTGAGATGCACTTATATTCTGAACTGCACCACTTGCCTTTTGAATGTAATATGATATTTATACCTGTATGTATGAGAGCACTTCCACCTGCAAATGTGTTAGAGAGAGAGAGAGAGAGAGAGAGAGAGAG
This sequence comes from Schistocerca americana, assembly GCF_021461395.2. Classification (NCBI taxonomy): domain Eukaryota; kingdom Metazoa; phylum Arthropoda; class Insecta; order Orthoptera; family Acrididae; genus Schistocerca; species Schistocerca americana. The sequence goes on from NC_060120.1 coordinate 742,989,750, forward strand.
AGAGAGAGAGAGTCCAAGCACAACTTTTCTACTGCTACCATAACCACTGATGTGGCAGCTATTACTATTAATGCAAACTAATAATTTACACATTAATATCTACAATGTCATGTGCAGCCTAATATGTACAAAGCAACAAATGTACAAAGAATTCACACACTCTGATTCAACTACAATTAGATTAAATTGTGATAGTCAACGTCCTCAACAAACAGAAAAAGCAACAGGCAATAACAAAAAGGAAGGAAATAAGGAATTCGTCATATCTGAGCAGTATTATTGTTCTTTAATTACACAAATTCATCATTATCACAACAAAAACACACATAACTTGGACAGCACAGGAGGAATTTCCAAATGAAACATGGTCTAAATGTTACAGCAAAACTGTAAGCAGTGTGCACTGTGACTATAAAGAGAGTGAGCTACTGTTAAAAGAACTCCAAGGGCACACAAAATTAAAACAAAAATTTTCACACTGGAATGATGTTACAGTTATGACTCCTATTTAAACCTTGTGCAACATGTAACTAAATATAATGGTCAAATACCTCATTTGAGAACTGCATATATTCAAGACCTCCATATAAATTTATAATTTCTCTCAACTAATCAGTGAAACAAAAAATTATCTCACAAATTCTTACACAAAAAACTGTAGTTGGCATTATGCTATACATGCCTCATTACAAAAAATGTGCACCCTTTGGGAAAATAATGTATTTTTATATTAAAATATTAGTCTCCATAGTTAGGGTCTTTAAGTGGGATAGTGAAAAAATATTAATCATGTTGTGTGGCGACATCCGCAGTTCCAATGGTTCTACCCCACAGTAGAGACCCATGCCCAAGAACTATCATCCTACATCCTTTGATTTACATCACCCATAACATACCAATTGATTTAAATCACCACCCATAAGAAACTATTCTGTTTGCTACAATCATTTATCACAATTGTCCATACTATTAAATTACAAGCAAGATCATCATTCGTGTGTTGGAGAAAGGCGGTGATCAACTACATCCTCTAGAACCTTCACAATAAACACTGTCTGAACACAATGTAAGAGCACTCTGTAGCGAGTATGATGATTTGGGCTGCCAATCAGTTCATGCAGTTACTAAAGAATATCAAACATTAAATGCACCTGTAGCACAAAGACAGGTACTGCAGAAGATGACGAAGAAGAGAAGCCGTTGATAAAGCCATACCAGGAAGAGGTGTCTGCTAATGCATCTATAAAGAGTCAATTTTGCACTACAGGAAACTGGAAAGGATGGGATGGAGGAAAATACAAAAATAGCAACACTTCAGAAACACATGACATATTCGAGAGGCTCAGTAAGTACTGCAATTTTTCCTGCAACAAGATATGCTGGTTTAGTCTGAATGGAACAAAATATAGCTTTGTTTGCTGTGGAACTGTTTCAATCAAGCATTTTTATTTCATATTGTCTGGCTGACAAAAAGGCAGTACAACGAGCATTATATTATTGTGGTACATGCTGCCATTACCTCCAGCTGTTATTGTCAGTAGATGAATCGTGGTTACGTCACTGCTGCTGTATTTGAGCAGATCCTCATTTGACATGAGACAGTGGGCAGTATTTCAGACCTCCCTACCACAGAAAAAATCCAAAGAGGTACTGGGATTCACAATGGAGCCCTTCTGGACCAAAGACAGCAATGTCAACCATTTGGTTATGGAGGTAGTTGCATTACCAAGAGAAAATAATAGGTTTAGCCAGTATTATGCAATTAAATCCAGACATTATTTTGGGGTGGTACATATTCAAGAGTTATAGCCGTTGCAAGTCTGAATACTGGAACCTATTGAAACATTTGGTGGGTACATATAATCTGTTTTCCTGGACATAAATAGTTTTCTCATATTTCTGGAAGCTATAAGTTGGTCTCCTATTTATCACCTATTAATATGATAATATCAGTCATGTATGAACAAACGATTGAACAGTGATCCGTATTTAACTTCAATTTACTCAGTGTAACCTCCTTAACATCCATTTATTTTCTACAACTCACAAACTTATGTTTTTTAAGTGCACTATTTTATACAATGCCTATGTTGCACTTAACTTCATTCACTACCAGTCTCACCAACAAATTTTTAGAATCCCCATTATATTAGACAAATAACAGTACCAGCCCAAGCACCAACCCAAGATATCACCAACTCATCCGTGCCCTAATCACACACCACCTCATAGCTGCTCTCATTACTGTCAAGAATGACTTTTTGCTGTCTGTTCTGAAAATATGACAGGAACCACTTGGGAGCTGCTATTCTTATTCCATAATGGCTCAACTTCTGCAGTAACATTTAGTGATAAACATTACCACATGAGTCAGTTAAATCAAAGAATACACCTAGTGTGCACAGCTTTCTCTTTGATCCATCCAATGCCTCATAGAGAAGAGAGAATATAGTGTTTTCAATTGTTAAACACTTGCTGAAACCAAACTTTACATTTGACAGAAAATTATGTAAACGAGAATAATCAATTACAATCAGTTATACATACAGCATCTCAATAGATTTTGTGAACACTTACGGCATAAAAATAGGTCCAAAATAGTCTAAATTATCCCCTTCTCTTTTTTTATAAATCAATTTTACTAGTGGCCACTGCAATCATTCCAGAAATTGACCATTCCCAAAGTAAAAATTACAAATGTGGCTAAGTACTGTGCTAACATATGCAGCCAAGTGGCTTAGTATCCTGCTATATATGCCATCATCTTCATGGATGTTCTTAGTATTCAGTGACTTTGCTGCCCAAAAAGCAAAACTCATTACAACTTTTAGTGTCTCATTTCCCAATCTAAGAATGATTGATGGATATGTTGGTCTTGGCACATGACAGCAAATTCTTTAGCACCTGTGTTTGAGATGAGTGCCAGTAAAATACAATAAACAAGAGAATAAAACAGCATGGGAAATGAAGGTAACAAAAGTTGGAAAACTGTGTGTGTACCCACACAGAAGCATGGAATGAAGTATTGCACCAATATTAAAACATTAGCTAAACAAGAAGAAAGTGATATGAGGAGTTAAAACAATACAGCAGGTGGACATGGCAGGCTGATTGCAAGTATAGAAGAGGATGAGCCAGCCACTCTGCAACACACACAAACCTCCAGCCTAAAAGCTTAGGCCAGAGTCCAGGCACATCATGAAACTTTAAAATCTTACTCACACTCATCTCATCATCAGCTAAAATAGAGGGCAAAGCCCCAAAGATATTTGCTTCTGCCCTTGCATCACAGTATACAAAGCACACTGCTAAAATATGGCGTACAGAGATTTGCATGCCACAAGCATCACAAAATGAGGGATCCTCTTACTGTAGTAAAAAAACAGTGTAGTACGGCAATGCCCCATTTGAAGACATGTGAGTCACTTCATCCCACCTCAGCAAACTGTACGAGGAATGCGAATGCCGGATAGCTGACTTCACCAACTGCAGCTTATTGTCCGTTACCGCCAGTCATTCTTCACCCCACAACTGCATGAACTTCCTATGCAGTGCATGAAAGACAGCCTGCAAGGGAATAGGACACTGTCCTCTGCATGCAGGCCTTCCTGGTAGCCATATCAGTCTGTCCATTTCCCATATTCCTACATGCTCTGGCACCCAGCAGAGTGACACCTGCTTTGCTTGCCATTGGAGCAAGTGTAGTTGGTCATATATCAGCTAGGCCAACTTCTCAGCTGCGTACAGATTCTGTAATGATTGTGAGGTACTAAAGGAATCAGAACAGATGAGAAATTATTTGCCCTGAATACATTGCATCTGCTCCAGTGCCTTCAGGATCACCACAAAGAAAATTTATACTCATTCCGAAGACGAATCTTTGACACTGTCAGGGTACATGACAGAGCAACCAAGGGAATTCCACTGTTTGGACCCATTAGTGTACACTATTGTGAAACCGTGATGCATATCTACAATAAGTCCGGGTCTCCGGAGGAGCCAAGGTGGAAATCTGCTACAACTATGATGTAAAACATTAAGACCAGCCACAACAATCTCTAAAAGGAAAACCTGTGCACAAATACCTTAAGGCCTCTTTGTCCATTGCTGGTTATGAAAAAGCATGGTGTGGATAGTGTTTTACATATGTGGTGCACCATAAGTAGCCATCCCCTGATGTGACGTGGTGGTTCACCAGCCTCTGCACAGAGGCTTGGTCTGGATGCCACAATGGCCAATCGAATCCCTTCATTGTGCAACACATTCAACATCTTTAAATAATAGTTCCGCAGACCCATACACCATGTGCCCATAATGTAGTTGAGATCACACAAATGTTCTGTACAACCGGAGCAAACAAGTCCTGTACAAGTACTGCAGCTAAGACATTTTAAAATACTTATAGCCTCGAAAGACTGTTTTTTTTTACATGTCCTTCAGATGTGGCAACCATTTAAGTTTGCAGTCAAATGTAAGGTCCAGGCCTCACTGACACACTAAAATTAAGAACATCCTCAACTCAAGAAAATTTAAAATGGAATGAGAACAGTTAAAAAGAACACACACACACACACACACACACACACACACACACACACTTCTCGGTTGAAAACTTAAAACCACTTTTCTGCATCCATTCATTCAAATGTCGAATAGTTAGATGTAACTGACGTGTTGTCACTGCAAGGCTTTAAGAAGAGCAAAACACAGAAGTCATCCACAAAGAACATGGGCCAGGACTTTTCACTACTGACTTTAGTGCTATTAATAGCTATGGCAAAGGCAGTCAAAACACTACCATGAGGGACACCGTTCTCCTGCTCAAAGCGATCAGACAGGATGACACTGACTCAATATCAAAAATACAGTGGCAAGAGAAAGGACTGAATGAAAATGGGAAGACATCCACAAAATCCCCATTTGTGAATCTGCTGAAGGGTAAGATGCCTGTAAGTAGTATCATAGGCCTTCTCAATGTCAAAAACTGTACCTATAGGATGATGCCAGTGCAGGCAAATCTGTTGAATAGCCACTTCCTGGAGGGCCAGGTTATCAAAGGTGGATTGGTACCTCCTGAACCCACACTGAAAGTGACTAAGGAGTTGCCTGGACTCTATGATCCAGACAAGGTGGCACAAATCCAAGATCTTTCCCACGCAGCTAGTGACGGCAACACTAAGGTAACTTCTAGTGAATGTACGGTGTTTCTCAGTTTTTACAAGAGAAATTAAAACTACATCACAGCATGAGTCGGAAAATAACATGGCACCAAAATGGCATTAAAAAGCGCGAGCAAGGTATCTGTTTTGCCTTGTGAGGTGCCACAGCATATTTTAATCGATTCTGTCTTGACCAGGGAATGTGTGTCAAGTCGCAGACAATGCACAATCCAGCACCCACATGGAAGATAGGCAGTTGTAATCTTTATCAGTGGAGGACCAGAAATCCAAACAACTACTATCAGCAACCGCTCTATGTCACTGGAAACCAGCATCTTGACTGGTGGTTGCCGTAATTGTGGCAAATTAGGCCACCATAATCTGGGCAATGTCTTGCAGATTGGTTTGGAGAGTGCCATTCCCCATTAAAGCAGCCATCACCACCTGAAAGGCTGCAAGATTCTCTGCAATTGGCTGGCACTCTAACCTATGCAGAGCCGCAAGCCTAGTCCTGATTGCAGAGTGGCATTCATAGCTCCACGAAGGAACAGGCTGCTCTTCAGTTGTGTGGACTGTGGATGATACTTCAGCAGCAGGGTGAATCTTTTTGCTAATATGATCCATTCCTCAAGGTTGACATGATGTTCAAACTGGGCTTCACAGTACTACTCTAGCTCTCTCCACTCAAGTCACCTTTTTTGTGGAGTGCATGGCCTTTTAACTCAGGGGTGTACAATCGAGTGAAATTAATCACCTGGTCTACCCTGAGATAGTAGATGATGATCTACATTCATCCTGAATCCCTGCAGGTTCCATTGAAGTATGGGAGCCACTGATCACAGGGGCATCACCTTCATCCCATCTCTCCACCGAGGTACATTCGTCTAGAAAGATTCTGCAGTCCCTACTCTAAACAGGATGGCATCCTGAGCAGTTCATACATTTGGCAAGAGACGAGAACCAACTCCTCCATGAGAAGCCTTACTGCAGCTGCCACATGTCGCGTCTCCCTTACACCCTAGTGTTTTATGCTCGAAACACACTTTTGAAACAGTGCATTGAGTCTGGGATGTATGGATGTAAGTTTAGGCAAAGAAAACCTGCCTTGACTACTCTGGGAATTTTGGAGAAAACCTTTTGGTCCCACGAGCAGCTTTGGAAATAAGGGTCCACTCAGAGCCCTGCATGCCTGAGTAAGCCTTATTGCTAATGTAATTCTTCAGCATCACCCAAATTAACTTGACTATATTCCATTATCCAATTTTTGCTTTTGTTGATGTTCATCTTATATCCTCCTTTCAAGACACTGCACATCCCATTCCAATGCTTTTGCAAGTCTTTTGCTGTTCTGACAATTACAATGTCATAGGCAAACCTCAAAGTTTTTGTTTCTCTTCCCTGGACTAAATCCTATGTCAATTTTTTTTTGTTTGCTTTACTGCTTGCTCAACGTCCAGACTGAATAATATCTGAAACAGACTAAAAGCCTGTCTTACTTTCTTCTCAACCACTGCTTCCTTTGTGTGTCCCTCGAGTCATAGCTACCACCTCGTTTTTTTTACTAGTTGTAAATAGTATTTTGCTCCCTATATTGTAACTTTGCTACCTTCAGAATATCAGATTATTCCTGTGAACACTACCAAAAGCTCTCTCTAGTATTAGCATGTTCACACAGACAATAGTTTTACTGTTACGTAATTAGTATAGATGATAACCTTATCCCATTAATCAGTCTGTTAGTGACAGCACTTTTTTTAAATATTATAATGAAGAGTGACTTTCAAAGAGCATGAGAAATGTGTTGAGGAAAGCTTCATACACTCCTGGAAATTGAAATAAGAACACCGTGAATTCATTGTCCCAGGAAGGGGAAACTTTATTGACACATTCCTGGGGTCAGATAGATCACATGATCACACTGACAGAACCACAGGCACATAGACACAGGCAACAGAGCATGCACAATGTCGGCACTAGTACAGTGTATATCCACCTTTCGCAGCAATGCAGGCTGCTATTCTCCCATGGAGACGATCGTAGAGATGCTGGATGTAGTCCTGTGGAACGGCTTGCCATGCCATTTCCACCTGGCGCCTCAGTTGGACCAGGGTTCGTGCTGGACGTGCAGACCGCGTGAGACGACGCTTCATCCAGTCCCAAACATGCTCAATGGGGGACAGATCCGGAGATCTTGCTGGCCAGGGTAGTTTACTTACACCTTCTAGAGCATGTTGGGTGGCACGGGATATGTGCAGACGTGCATTGTCCTGTTGGAACAGCAAGTTCCCTTGCCGGTCTAGGAATGGTAGAACGATGGGTTCGATGACGGTTTGATGTACCGTGCACTATTCAGTGTCCCCTCGACGATCACCAGTGGTGTACGGCCAGTGTAGGAGATCGCTCCCCACACCATGATGCCGGGTGTTGGCCCTGTGTGCCTCGGTCGTATGCAGTCCTGATTGTGGCGCTCACCTGCACGGCGCCAAACACGCATACGACCATCATTGGCACCAAGGCAGAAGCGACTCTCATCGCTGAAGACGACACGTCTCCATTCGTCCCTCCATTCACGCCTGTCGCGACACCACTGGAGGCGGGCTGCACGATGTTGGGGCGTGAGCGGAAGACGGCCTAACGGTGTGCGGGACCGTAGCCCAGCTTCATGGAGACGGTTGCGAATGGTCCTCGCCAATACCCCAGGAGCAACAGTGTCCCTAATTTGCTGGGAAGTGGCGGTGCGGTCCCCTACGGCACTGCGTAGGATCCTACGGTCTTGGCATGCATCCGTGCGTCGCTGCGGTCCGGTCCCAGGTCGACGGGCACGTGCACCTTCCGCCGACCACTGGCGACAACATCGATGTACTGTGGAGACCTCACGCCCCATGTGTTGAGCGATTCGGCGGTACATCCACCCGGCCTCCCGCCACCCGGCCTCCCGCATGCCCACTATACGCCCTCACTCAAAGTCCGTCAACTGCACATACGGTTCACGTCCACGCTGTCGCGGCATGCTACCAGTGTTAAAGACTGCGATGGAGCTCCGTATGCCACGGCAAACTGGCCGACACTGACGGCGACGGTGCACAAATGCTGCGCAGCTAGCGCCATTCGACGGCCAACATCGCGGTTCCTGGTGTGTCCGCTGTGCCGTGCGTGTGATCATTGCTTGTACAGCCCTCTTGCAGTGTCCGGAGCAAGTATGGTGGGTCTGACACACCGGTGTCAATGTGTTCTTTTTTCCATTTCCAGGAGTGTATTTATTATCTATATTATCTGTACAATGAACTTCCTGCTACTCTCTTCCTACAACAAGATTTTAAGAAGTTTTTTGCCATTGGTTTAACACTTCTAATTAGTCTTTAGATGTTACCATTCCTTTGTGAGAGACTGTATGAGAGGGTGTCAGCTCCAAACACTCCCCTCTTGGTCACATGATAGCATTGTCAATGTGTGATTAAACTATGTATGATATTTTTTCCAGTACATACTGTGGCTATCTGCTCTCCTCATGAAGAGGGAAGGGGAAGTCCACATCCCCTTCAACTGCCATAGTGAAGAAGATACTTGGTATATTGAAAAGCATTTTGCAAGGAACAAGTCTAGGTTTTATATGACTTGGGTCACATAATAAACATGCAACTGCAGTAAAATAAATATCTTCAGCTCTTAAGAGCTTGATTCCATGGATTTATGTACACATAGGCTACAGGTAGTGAAAGTGTGCTACATATGGCAGCTTCACTCGTCTGGCAACAACAACTGTGTATATTGTTTAAAGTAAGTCTGTCATGGCAAAACAGATTTCTGGCGAAGTATTTTAGCACTAACAATTTCCAATTAAATTTTACAATAAGGAAATACGAAATTGAATTCTATCTTGATGCATAAGTTGTTAAACCATTCCAACCAATCTCAACAAAACTCTACACATGTTTGCTATTGACCTATCTAGTTTTTGTTTCACTACAGAAAGACTCTCCAAAATCACTGTAAGTCTCACACACTGGCAAAACACATTGGCAAATACATGGTGGGGGTCATTATTGCATATAGCAATGACCTAATGACAAATTATACAAATTTCCATCAATAGATGACTCCTTACATTAACGACACAATCATTCAGCTCTTGCATAGGGAAGCAACTCCAATGTATTCTAAGATGATTTGACTGCACTGAAGAGAGCATATACTGCTAAAGTATGTGTGTCCAACAACTGGTGAGGCATTTTACTACTTTATCGATACAAATGTATCAAATGTTAAAGGCATTACAATACTAATGGGAGAAACAGGACACAAGATTCTTTATTGTCTTTGAGCTTCAAACTTTAGTGGAAAAATGTCTAGAACATAACGTGTTCTGGCTATGTGCCTAATATCCAATTATTACAAACCTGACAATGCAACACCAAACAAAAACTACAGACTTATACTGAATGGCTTTGGGAACAATGGCTCTAGCAATATGACAACAGAAAGAGGATTTTTAAGTGAAAGAATAAACTAGCCAACAGTGATACCTGTAACTTTTGTATGTTTTAGTCTGTTCACATTAAACAATATATTTGTTTGACTGCTTTAGGACGTGGCATTTTCCAATTTTAGATATTTTATCTGGTTGTCTGGACATGGGAAGTACATGGTGCACAAAAGTCACTTTTCTTACAGAAAGAACTTTTGAGTTGTCTCCGATTTTAATAATTTAAAAGACTTCATAATCTGACATTGTAAGACGGCTAAAGAATCAGAGAAACCATATGCATTCAGAACTTTAAACAATCCCCCACCCCACCCCACCCCACCTCCCCTCCCAAAAAAGTACGTACACACACACACACACACACACACACACACACACACACACACACACACACAGAAACACCACAGCATAGTTACAAAACAGTTTCTCACAATTTAAAAGTTGTACCAGCACAAGATAAGGACAACACATGAAGCAAGCATGTCCATCGTAATATATTTACTGACTTCATGGCCTTCCATTGGTGCTTGATAAGCTTTGCGGCCGTAACACGAGGTTCCAATGACAGCTCTTGGTTTGGCTGAGACAGCTGCTTCTCCCAAGGATGAAAAGTCAGTGTGGCTCTCCTATGAGCGGCAATCACCACAGAGTTTTTGATTGGAATTAAATTTCATTATCAATATTGAAAATAAGTCACCAACTGTGAGTTCAATGACAGTGACAGTTACAGATATAGTTATAGTTACAGTTTTAACAGAATATAGGTTAGTTGATAGTTTCAGTGCACGTCAGTACCATATAATCACTGCATGTGAGTGTTTTTTCCTGAAAATTTTGCCTGTGCTGTCCAAACTACACCACTATCTCTTAGTATGTATGTACACACAGTCCTGACTTACCTTACACATTTGATCCACTCGTCCTTCTCCTCGGGTGTGGCAGCTGACATTCTATATACAGTGTGTTTGCCTGTAATAAAAATTAATGGTTATTTGCAACCTTTTTGTTTAAATAGATTGCGTAAGAGGAGAACTGGGAACAAGATATGCTTCAGCATAAAAGACATAAAATAAACTATTCTCCAGAGTGGAATTCTCAATATATCTGCTTTTACGAGAAGGACAACAGTTTAAAAAATAAAAATTACAAATAGCACTGTCATTATCAAAGAGCATCAGCCTTTCACCCACTGGTTGTAATTGAACAGCAAATGGAATAGACACACTGAAGCACCATGTGGTTGGTCTTTGCGTGACGTCATTGTGCATAATGTTTGCAAACATCGTGATCACACCATGTACACATTTTTACTATCAACCTTATCATCTTAAAGATGTCAACTGACTGCAGCACTCTTAATGTTGGGCACAGTGACATAAAATTCAAACAAAATGCTTGCAAACCATTTGAAATCTTGTAATAAGAGCAGATAAGAAATAAGGTGGTTTAACTGAAGGATTAGTCTGGAAAGAGTTTTATGCCTTTCAACACTTAATTATTATTTATTTATTTATTTTTTTTTTTTTTACACACATACCACATTAACACCAGGTATCCACCTGGAATTTTGAAATATTAGTTTTCTGTACATGAAAGAAAATGTTGACTATAGACATATGTTACTGTATTTGAAATAATGATTTCTATCTCTTGACAAAAAGCACTCTAAAAATACGTCTTAACTTCCACAATATTTTTTGAAATTGGCAGCTAACACCATCCCCTCATTTCACATTTATGAAATATTTAAGGACTGCTCAGTCTTTGTATAAAAATATCTGAAGGGAATATAGGTTCATTCTTAAAAGTTCCTTCAGGGTTTCAGGGGAAACTGTGTGAAAAGTGTGAAACATACAGAAGTGATATCACACCTGCCGACAGGCAGCCCATTTATCCTATTTCCAAAGCGAACTGCTATCATGCCTCCTGGGCATACTGAATTTTGCCACATCATGACTGGCACTCTTAATAAGCAACTGTAATGCAGACTCTAAACTCTGAGAGCTGCTCTATCCACCAATCTGCTTATACTTTCTGTGTATTGTATAGCTTTTGTGCAGTTGTACTTGTGAATAACACTGTAGTTTCTCCATATTATTATTATTATTATAATTATTATTATTATACAAAGAGTCACTCTGCACATAATGTCCCTTCCGAACAGGAACAAGTCTGGTACATTATCTCTCTCTCTCTCTCTCTCTCTCTCTCTCTCTCTCTCTCTCTCTCTCTCTCTCTCTCTCTCTCTCTCTCTCTCTCTCTCCCCCCCACAGACATTGTTGGCTTCCTTACTATTAATAATGTAGCAACATTACAACAACTAAGAGACAGTAGCATATAGAATACATGTTCCTATGCATTTCTATCAAAAGTGGTGGAAATTATTTCAGATTATCTGATCTTACCTTCAACAACTTTTCCTTCACTGTCTGTCTTACATGCCTTGATGAAATCAGAACCACTAGCATACAGTTCAAAACAATGATGCTTATGGCGATCTGTCACTTCACGAACTTGAATATTTTCAAGAGGAATAATACCACGAGGTTCTTTGTCAGTTGTGTACTCAAAATAGTACAGACAGTTGTCATTTAGTATGAACCAACGTCGCTTCCAGCTTTTGTATCGGCCACCTGCAAATTAAAATGTAGCAGAAAATTTTAAAAATTAGCTGAATGAGGCTGTGTTGCATACATACCCTGCAATTAAAATGTGTTTGAATGAAGCATACAGGTGTTTTGTGAATAGTGCAAAAAAGGTCACACTCTTTAGAGTTTACATCACTCTCTCTTTCAGAATTGTTCTTAATAAATTAACACCCAGCATTAACAAATATACAGCACAAGATATTTGTCAGTGTTAATTCTGAATGTCTCTAGGGGAATGACAAATATTCATACTACTGGTGGTGGTGGTGGTGGTGGTTATTATTAGTAAGTTATTCACACGCATGGTTTATCTTAGCTTCATTTTTCGTATTCAGTCAACATTTTACGATGAACACTTAAAAAGCTATCACCTATTTTTTCACTTCACATAATGCTACTAATACATTGCTGAACGCTGTGCCCTGTATTTTAGTCTTTTTACAGAGGTGACTATAGCACTACTCTTGAAACTTTGTTCACAGAGGAGACTGGTTGTTGTATATTGTGATTAAAAATCTGAAATGACTAGTGCTTAACCACAAATTACTGGTGTAAAATATTACTGTAACAATACCTTGGTCCGTTACCTCATCATATTCTAAAGTAGCTGCAGTGCCCAGCATATTTATTTATGTGAGACAAAGTGATTGGCCCTGTGCCTTTGACACCCATAGCAAATGCAAGCCAGATATGGGAAACTGCAATCGCTTTAAACTGAAGAGCATATTCAAATTACTGGTTATCAACGGAATTAAAAGAATGAATATATCTTCGCCTGCAGTATATTCCTTGATGGTGGCCTCTATTACGTTTGGTGAAAGGTTCTCCACAGTCAGCCTTGATCCATTGCAAATGCAACAATGGCAACTAATCAAGAAATAAGAGTTTTCAATCATGTCAAATTCTTGAGCTTTTGCTCGTTCTATGATCTAGTGGTATCTGACGGTACTACCTGCTGTGATTTATTCTCGTTATTGGAATCGCAGTCAGTTAACCACAATATATTTTGTTTGTTAGGCATTTGATTTGTCCATTAATTCTCTTCATTGTTTCATCTGAATCTTATGTAGACAGTGATCTTTCCTTTGAAGGTCGTGTGACACACACACACACACACACACACACACACACACACACACACACACACAAGATTCAAACATATCTAAATACAAATGTCTATAAAAATTAGTGAAATGTACAAGTATTTGCTTTTCTTACCTTGCTTCCACAGCCAACCCTCTTTATCTGGATTGAAAAAGGTATGCATCAAGTCATTCCCATCATCCTCTGGGATTTTGAATGGTTCAGTCTTTATACTCTCATAAAGGCTCTGCAAAAAGCATGTAAAGATGCTAAGCTTAGGATTCTTTCCAGACTAATTCATTTAATTAAGCTGTATGTGGACTACTTAGTTGCTAGTAAACTAAATTTGTAAAATTTCGAAAACTGTACCATGAGCAATTCCTGAGGCAGATCACCACCATTGTTTATACCTCTATTCATGGAAATGAACTGTTCAACTGTAGGTTTTTCCTTCACACTTGGATTATGTAAACTAGTATTGAGCATAATAATGGCAAATGACAATACATAGCACGTATCTGAAAAATAAGAAATTAACAACTTTTTATTCAAGTATTTTGCGCTGGAGACGCAAATCCAAACATTACTAGATACTGTACAACTGATCTTCTGTTAGATCCACACATGCTGTATAATTTAAAGTAAATCATAAGAATTGAACTGAGAAACACATGAGTGACAAATGGCAACAAATTTAAATACTTACATTTTGAAGGAATTTTACAACAAAACAAATTTGTCATAACCTCTTGAAAATGATTCTCAATTCAAAATTATGTATGGGAATTCTTATTCCTCAGTTTTCCATGAAAATTAAGTCTAAGTAGTCACGATACTACATCATATCTCCTTAATGCAATACTAGTGGACCGGGCAATACTTTGCAACTGCTAAATTTGTATGGGAGTTGGATATATGTTCTAATGTGGCGTATCCCTGGGAATTATGTCACGATACAATTTTTGGCTTCTCATTGCAGTTTCACCCACTTTAAAAGAAAATAACTAAATTATAATAAACCACAGAACATTAGCAGAAAAGAATATTTTGTTTTTATTGGTTGTAAGTTTTTTTCTTTAATTTGTACACAACACAATTAGGGAACTTCAAAACATACATCATTTTTCAATAATATGTTGTATGAGAACTGGTTTTCTGAACTACCAAATTGTTAAAGGGCAACATATAACTACTCATGCGAAAAACATTGATGGATGACCTTGAGTTCAGTTTATTGTTGATGTAAACATATAGAATTGTGTCAGATAAAAGGACTGGCAGAGTTTTTATTTTAATCACATGGGAAAACAATTTGTTGAATAGTTATAACTAAAGCCAACTGCGAGGAAGGAAACTGAGCTCCACATTTCCACAGCACATCTACACCGTTTTACATATACAGTGAAACTCCTTTTTATGTTTTTCTGCTGTCAAGAATAAAATACAAAATTGAGGAAAATTTTAAACCCCCCAAAGAGCAAAAACACCTTTAAATGGTACATATGGTTAAAAATCTCAATTCTCTACAATACTTTTATAAACTCTGTCTAAGTGAAGGAAATTAAATGAACAATACAATGCATATACAATAATTTGTGGTAATGAATTTCATCAGGTCTTCAAAATCACATATGTAGCAGCAAGCATAAAATCATCAAAAATTGAAATTGGTATGTGGGTACAAGGTAATTGAGCTGTTTTCCGACATGCTACGACTACAAATTATACATTCAAAATCACAATTTTTTGAGAGATTATCCTTTGTGCCCAACCAGAGAAAAAACAAAAATTGACGAACATGTTGAATTAAACCAAAATCATCACAGCAGCTAACTGGTTAAACAAAATGCATAAATGCGGACATCTGCTTAATGACATACTTTGTCACCACTGCTGTTATTGTTTAATGCTTTTCTTATGAGCAGCACTTCATATGCTAACCACTGTTAAAGTGTTATTTTAGGATTGATGAGAGGAATAGATGTGAAAAAATGATTTTACTTCCCCAACTGACATTACAAGATCAATACAAGCCGCGTCAGTGAATTTCTGTACACTGTAAAATGTATTCAGTTCAATTCAAATTTGAAAGAAAGCGTAGGTGCTACAGTTTCGCTTCAAGCCCTCTACCACTGCTACCAATCTTTACGATCTACAATGTGCGGTGTGTGAGGTCCAAAGTATATACATTAGTAGTGTGTGCAGTTGTTGGAACTGTATCGTGACAGATTTGAATACTAAAGCCTTTAAAATGTGCTAGCACAAAACCCTTGTTCTATTTCTGTGTGACACCTCTGTCATAGCTCATCAACTGCACTAAAAGTAATTTTCAACAATTCACAAAGTGCTTTCATCCTACCTGCACTCCTGCCACTGAAGGGCCACTTCCCCTCACCACACATCCAGGTGAGCTCTTTTACATGTGTTATTGTGGTGTGGTGGCTGTGCTGGTTATCTGGCGACTTACCAAGTTGCCAGCCAATATGAGTTCACTAGCTGGAAATGGGCGACATTTCCTCGATTATGACCGAGCATATTCTTCAAGATTCAGGGTTTGAATTTAAAAGGTTGACAATTGATACTGTTGCTGAATACAGTACATCGGAAATACACGCAAAAAGATGAGACTGAGTTACAAGTGGCACACGAAAAGGTGGGGGTGGGGCCGTTTGTCACGTATTGGCTCGGTCCGGAACCCTTTGTGTTGACTCTTGTTTCTCCGTTACTGCAGCAACCTAGCAGTAGTTTTATCACAATTGTGCGGTGAAGCTAAATGTTGCAGGTTGTGTTGCCAACACCAATCCTGGATTACGTCATTTCGTGTCTCACATCTCCCCACTCCATAATGGCCTAAAATATTCCCTTAATCCCACCACCACCAGTGGTGTGAACCATATGTCTTCTGAACCACTTAACATATTCAGCCACATACATGAAGAAAACAGGATGAAGTGAGACACGAGTACTTGGAATTGAGGCAAACCTTACTATGAAGAAATGTAAAATCGGAGAATTTTTAGCATTGATCTTATTGGTTTTTCACTGGGGCTACGAATTTATGATGTAAAATCCAGAGAATGTAAAATCCAGAGAATGTAAAATCCAGAGAATGTAAAATCCAGAGAATGTAAAATCCAGAGAATGTAAAATCCAGAGAATGTAAAATCCAGAGAATGTAAAATCCAGAGAATGTAAAATCCAGAGAATGTAAAATCCAGAGAATGTAAAATCCAGAGAATGTAAAATCCAGAGAATGTAAAATCCAGAGAATGTAAAATCCAGAGAATGTAAAATCCAGAGAATGTAAAATCCAGAGAATGTAAAATCCAGAGAATGTAAAATCGAGGTTCCACAGTATTACTGTGTATACAATTGTTTAAAAAGATATAGCCTATGCCCTAATAGAAGAGATTATAGTTTTAAATTTGCGGGATATATTGACTAGTAAGAAGTAGCAAAACAACACACACACAGTTGATCTTGCAAAGAAGCACTGATCATAAATCAATTTTGACATATTTGAGGCTTCTTTATTGTTACTGCACACGAAACCTGATTCGCTTAAACTGAATAGGTAAATCAGATGGGATCATTGATACACAGGGTAAGAGAGACCTGTCCAGCTGCTGGATCTGCGAGGATAGTAACTGTAATTACATTATTTCACACAGTTTAAATCTGAACAGGCAGTAAACAGTTTCAGATGATTCAGAGTGCTTATTAGTTTTCTAATCTTAAGTCTTAAACACAATAATTTTCTTAATATGTAGGTTTTCCTGCAATACCAACTGCAAGGAAGAAGAAAAAACTGTACATTCCCGCAACACAGCAGTTTTCACTCACAGTCAACTTTCATGGAAAACCTGTATACTGTTTACAAAAATATATACCCTATGGCCATTTAAATGCTTACTGGATTATTGATCAAAAATTTGAAGTAATTCAGTCAAGAACACCAATTTTTATAATAAATTTTGATGAAAAGTATGACTTCCTTCAAAACATATTAAAGTTTTGTAATATATTTAGTACTATGTCAAATCTAATAAACTATTTGACCTCAGTAACATATTAAGACCTTCTACAGCATTCAAATAAACCTTGCATGCCATTCTCATTGTGTTTTAATTGGAAAATGGTCTTCATAAAAGGTTTGAAGTAGTACACGTAATTCTGTGTGTTTCTATCCAAATTGAATACATGCTACCCTGCTTTCCAGTTTCAAGAAGGAAGGAAATGTTTTGTTGATAGCTTTACCTGTATTTGTGAAAATGTTAGGATTCAGTTGACAATATCGCTGTGCAAAACATTCCATCATCCGATCTATTTTCTGAGCTTCTCCTGGCAACCTGAAGCTCCACAAGAATTGCCTGTAATAAATTCAGTTATGTTGAGCTGTGAAGTAAGCAGTAACAGGGAACAAATGCTTTTTCGAAGTAGGTTGTAACAAGATTTTTTGCAGTTTTATGAGGATTATTGGACCATTTCAAAGTTATCTTCAAATCTTACATAGTAACTGAACCAATGAACTAACAAGTGCTTGGTTTACAATAAGCACATTTTTGAAGGATGTCTGTGATTAAACAATGGAAAATCCAGGATGAAATGTAACAATATTATGAGAAGGAAAGTTGCTACTCACCATATAGCAGAGATACTGAGTCACATATAGGCACAACAAAAAGATTTCCACACTTAAAGCTTTTGGCCAATGGCCTTTGTCAACAATACACATACACGCACACACCCGCACATGCACACCCGCAACTCACACACACGACTGTAGTCAAAGGCAATTGAGACCATAATGCGCAGTTTTATGAGGGTTATTGGACCATTTCAAACTTATCTTCAAATTTTACATAGTAACTGAACCAATTAACTAACAAATGCTTGGTTTACAATATATGGTGAGCAGCAACGTTCCTTCTCATAATATAGTCTCTGTGATAAAACTTTTAAAACAAGGAAAGGGGAATAGGCTACTCAGTTCCACAAAACATACAGGTCTCTGCAGAAATTAAATTGTGAAGCACTATCCTTGAAGGGCTCCACTGATTTCCATTATTATACCCATTCAAGTTTTATCTGTAATAGTTAGTCTAACAACATGGTAGAGGCGTTGAGTCATCAAGAGGTACACACGAAAGAGAGGGCAGACTGTTATATTTCTGAACAAATCTTTTGCTGAGCGAGCCACTGGCTCCTACATTTTGCACATTTCTTTAACCTATGTGTCTATTCTATCCATTTATATTTTTAAAAATTGATTATTTTCATTGATACATAAAAGAGTTGCATATATCTCATTATGAGCCAAAGAAACGTACCTGAGTGCCTGGACCAGTATTAAGTCAGTGAAGTCATGTAGTTCCACGAAGGCCCTCAGCACTTGTTCATTGAA
This sequence comes from Schistocerca americana, assembly GCF_021461395.2. Classification (NCBI taxonomy): domain Eukaryota; kingdom Metazoa; phylum Arthropoda; class Insecta; order Orthoptera; family Acrididae; genus Schistocerca; species Schistocerca americana. The sequence continues at coordinate 743,008,527 of NC_060120.1, forward strand.
ATCTGCACGTTCACCTAAGTAATCTCCAATTGCTGTCTTATTTAAACCTTCACCTTTGTACAAAAATTGGGCAACATCTTCTGGCGTGCTTCGAAGCAAGCCATGTTCAATCAGGTACTCAATGCCCTTTTTAGGGTCCATATTAAACTTTTTGCGGCCAATGGACATCTGCTTTGCTTTAGTGTTGTTTTTACTGAAAAACAGACAAGCTACTCATTATGTGGAAAAATGCAGTAAAATTTCTGGAATACCTATTATATTTCAGACAAACAAAGAGGGAACTACAATGAAGAGATTTATCAGAGCAACATTTGTATAAAGAACAAGCATTTCTCATTTTTGTACAATCACTCTGGCCTAGTCATTAGGAATCATTAACTGAAAACAGTTCTGTTACTTATAGCTTCTTACCATTGTGGGAATGACTTGTGTATGTCAAAAATGCATCTGCGTCTACATTAAACTAAATGTCTCCCAATACCTGACAACTGTAGTCAGCTTCAAGGTCAGGGGATCATGTCTACCAAAGCACTGTAGTGTGAAAACCAACTATTTAGTTGCTGACAGCTTTAGATTCTTTTAATTTAATTACTATGAAACAAAAACAAAAACATTTTTGCCATACATTATGGAAACCATCAAGAACAGAATGGAGAGGTTTGGGAGATATGGTGAGATTACCCCATTTACTCACATAAATGCCTAGTCAGACAGACATCTGTGGTACACACACAATTCATATAGTGAAGTGGAAACAACACTGACACTAAGGCTGCAGTGTTATGTCTGCACATAGCAGTAGTGACTGTAGAGTTTTCTGATGCTACCTAACATCACCCCAAAAAGAGTTAAGAGTATGTGTCACAACATTATGAAATTTACAGTGAAACCTGCATGCTGTTCATAGCAAAATAATGTCTTTTGATCTCCAGGATGCCCGACTGTTAGTGGCAGAATTCAGTTACATATCATGATCGGTGGCCACCCACAGCAAATAATACAGATCTACCTTCTACATTTAGACACACACTCCACAAACCACCCAATGGCACACGACGGAGGCTACCCTGTACCACTTCTAGTCATATTGTTTCTTTCCTGTTCCACTCGCAAATAGAGCAAGGGAAAACTAAAGTGTATATGTCTTCATATGAGCCCCAGTCTCTCTAATCTTATTTTCATGGTCCTTATGGGAAATTTTCATTGGCAGTAGTAGAATTTTTCTGCAGGCAGCTTTAAATGCCAGTTCTCTAAGTTTTATCAAGAGCACTCCTCGAAAAGAATGTCGCCTTTCTTCCAGTGATTCCCATTTGAGTTCCCAAAGCATCTCTATAACAAATATAGTTCTGTGTCCATACCAATAAAGCCAGCATTATTTCATGTTACCTGTAATTGCAAATACATAAAATGCAGATACTTGAGCGTACAATGGACCAGTTATAATGAGCAGCGCTAAGGTCTCATTTTAAGTGGTATACTGTATGCTTTAATAAAGCATTAGTATTTGGATCATTTGCTGTGGTTGTTCCAAGCATGCATACATAACTGTACTCAGTAACTTACAGAGACAGATGGTCTGAACCTGTATCCAAGTCCGAAATTAGTCACCATCAGTATATAAAGAAGACTTCCTAATGTAACTTACTAAGGTACTCCATTTATTTCACAAAATAATGTCAGCAAGAGCACAACGTGAAATTGCTATTGTATCCATTTATATACAATCTCATTAAGCATGACCGTATATGAAGTCTTAAAATTCAAATTGCCACAATAAATAAACTGGCGTAGAGTTCCATTTAACACTGCCCAATATTTATCAATTCCTCTATGGCAGTGTTCTCTCTCTTTAACAAGCTCTGCCTCACGGGTCTTACGATATTTTGCACTTTCTATCAAATATTGTTCACCAATACGAAAAAGCCATGTCATCTACTTCTACATGGATACTCTGCAAATCACATTTAAGTGCCTGGCAGAGTGTTCATCGAACCACCATCGCAATTCTCTATTATTCCAATCTCTTCTAGCGCGCAGAAAGAACGAACACAAATATCTTTCCGTATGAGCTCCGATTTCCCTTATTTTATCGTGGTGATCGTTTCTCCCTATGTACGTCAGTGTCAACAAAATATTCTTGTATTCGGAGGAGAAAGTTGGTGACTGGAATTTCGTGAGAAGATTCCGTCACAATGATAAACCCCTTTCTTTTAATGATGTCCAGCCCAAATCCTGTATCGTTTCTGTGACACTCACTCCCATACTTCACAATAATACAAAACGTGCTGCCCTTCTTTGAACTTTTTTGATGTACTCCGTCAGTCCTATCTGGTAAGGATCCCACACTGCGCAGCAGTATTCTAAAAGAGGACGGACAAGCGTAGTGGAGGCAGTCTCCTTAGCAGATCTCTCTCTCTCTCTCTCTCTCTCTCTCTCTCTCTCTCTCTCTCTCTCTCTCTCTCTCTCTGTCTGTGGACATGTATGTGGCCACAAGGAATTAACTTCCAGGAATTCAATTAAATTATAAAACAATCAAAGTTTTACAGAAGTGTGTTTTTATTTAAATGGCAACCTGTTTTGGACTTACTACCAAGCCATTTACATAAGTACTACGATAACACCATAATGCGTGTACACTGGACACATTACTCACACTGGACTGTCATACACGTGTATCTTCGACTTAGCCACTCCTACAAGCAATGTGGCCAGTGTACGCACATTATGATGTTATGGTAGGACTTTTGTAATTTCATTGAATCATAAGTTGCCGCCTATTGCCATCCATCATGCTGGAAATGAGCCAATTTACAGGTCATACAGTGTTTCGTACAGAAGTTGTGTCCATACCAACAAAACCAGTATGTCACTGCAGATATATAAAATACATCTAACACTGTAGTTTTTAACACAAGTAAATGATGATCATCCAGTGAAGTACACACACATTTATACTCAAAGAACATGTTGTATCCAGTGATATTACTCAGTACATAGCACAGTGAACAGTCATTTCTAATATTTCTTTCACAAGATCTCCTTCATAACAATTTACGTTTACATCATCACGTAAATATGAATCAAGTTACAGAAAAATGGTTATCTTGTGGGAATTTTTTACTTCGAGTGTTTTGGGAGGTAGAAACAGCACAGAGTTTTTGTGATGCACCGCCAAAGTCAAAACTGTCCATAGCAATCATTCCATGAATGAGTTTCATCAGCATTGTATCTATTAAGAATGGAAAGCATTATTTCAGCTTAGAACAAGCTTCTTTGTGTGATCTGCTGTAGATCTCTACTCAAACTACTGGACAGAAATTTATTGTACAGAATTTAAGTGTGCTACAATATTCCAGTTCAGCCACTGAGACAGATGGTCTGAACCTGGATCCAAGTCCGAAATTAGTCACCATCAGTATATAAAGAAGACTTCCTAATGTAACTTACTAAGGTACTCCAGTGGAAATTGGAATTTTAAGACTTCACATACAATCAGATTGGTTTGGATGGTGGCATAGTTAAATACCTTTATAAGTTTACAAGCATTTTATCCAATGGTTTTGTTTGTCTATTGGTTCAAGAAGTACTGCAGGACAACTTTATCTCTCTACAGATCCTTTGAAGGAAGGCATGAAGTGCAGTGTGTAAGTTCCCATGCATTTTCTGCAGACATCCCATGAACAACTTTTGGAAAACATTTTTGAGCAGCAATGTTACAATGCAGCAGTCAAGCAGTTGCTCTTATGCCTGTAGATTTTTGAAGAGGAGGAGGGAGGAGAAAATTAAATTTCCTATGACGCTTTTTCTTAAGGAACAGACATGTGAACCAATTCAGAAAGCACAGGGTGAGTTGGTACTGAGTTGCAGAAATGTTTTAGAGTGGCCAATGGCTTCATGTGGCGGTCAGAGGATACAGAAGGCAACTGACTGCAGTTGTTGGCTGACAACTCTGACCAACAATAACACTACAACTGATGAAACAGAATTGGAAAGACAGAACAATGGCTGTGCAAATCTCTTGTAAAAAGCTGAACAAGTGAATGCTTCATGTTCCAAATACCTTCATACAGGTCCAAACTGACTGTTGAGTTCACTCTTGTCAAGGCTTGCTATTTATAATAGACCACAATGAGAATTTTTAAGAAAAGTTTTAACAGTTTAAAAGTCACTAAAACATTTTTTTAGACAATTTGTGAAACCATTCTTCCAGTAGTTATTTACACCATAAATCTTTAGGTTAGTTTCACACAGTTCTCTTGCTTGCCAGCCATCTTCCATTTCTGCCTAACTGCTGCATCATCTGTCAGAAATCTGCCTTTATACAATCATAAGCAGGCTTATCATCTATGACCAATTGCTTCCACCACACCTTTCATCTGCTGTTTTGAGCAACAACCGATATCAATGTGTGTCCAACCATTTTCTGGGATTCATTAGGTTCTTACATTGTTCTTGTTGATACACTGCAGGATATCTTTGTTCTTTACTCAATTAATTTGTTCTTCAATAGTCTCACCTAAAAGTACATTTCTGAAGGTTCTTGTTATTTCATTTCTCATCATAGAATGCAGGCTTGTTTTCTACTTTTCACACCAGTACAGACAAATGGTGTCCAACTACTTCCTGGGCAGCAATGGATTGCCAGAGTATCAAATGGAAATTCCAATGTTTTACCATATTTGCCAAATTTGTCATCTCCAGATAATTTTCTCTTCCCTCAACTTAATACACATGAAGGGCTTCAGATTCCACTCTTCAGAAAATCCAGAAGTTTGGGAGCATTGTTTTACATAGGCATTCTAACAAAATAGGAAAAATGGCATTTGTTCTCTGTTAGCATATTATACTTTCATAAATACACAGACTAATCTCCACAGCATTCTCAAACTGTAAGGTTATATAAACTGTTAACCTCAGATGAATGCATATATTTTTCACTAGGCCAAATAAATGTGTCACCAAGGTGTTCTAACTTTTTTTTTTATACACATGGTGTTGAAACCAAGAAGATCAATATTTTGGTGTGGTGCCTCATGTGTCAAAAAAGACACCTCAACCAATTTAAAGTCTTACAATAATTTTTTGGCACTTTTTTTGCAATATTTTTTATACATAAGTTTTAGAAGTAAATGTGAAACTTTACTTTACCTCTCATCAGCAGTATCCATGTTTTCCATCTCTGCAACAACCTCACCCAAGGCATCCTTCAGTTGCTGAAACACAAAGCAACACAATAAAAGTCACTGAGCAGGTTATTCAAAAACTGTGTTTATAAAATATGTGGACTGATCATCACATCCTTTCTCTTCAACTACAGCCACCTATGCCCGAACACAAAAAAAGCATACCCATTGACTTGGTTAGCTCTTTCTTACAGCTGAAATTAGGCCTACTACATTCTTAACAAAGTGTGCACTGGCAGATATTGTATTAACTGAAAAAATTAGCAGTAAACTTTGTAAAAGAAGGAAAGAGAGAGATTCATTATTTGCAACATCAGTAACTGCTGACATTTATCATTTACACCACACACTATAAAATTTCGTTTTAGATCTTACACAAAACAGCCTGACAACTACACCAAGTACACACTAAAGAATGTGCAGTTTCGGACTACTACATTGCTTGTCTGTGACAACCTCTTTCCTTTCAACTACGTCACTATCAAACATTTGTTTGTAAATGCAGTAACTGATATCAAATAATGAAGCACGACACCCATTTCGAGGATGACAGGGACAGAATGTAAAAAAGCCAATAATATCAATATTTGCTGTGGAAGATATGCAGATGGTACTGTACATACTTTATAGTTACAGAAAATTTTACTGTTTATGTATTACACCGATTCATTGATGTCTTTTCAATCCCACACACGATTTTCCAGGCTGTCTGTCCACATTTCGAGGTGTTTTTATATACCATTATGAGAAACAGTGATTAATTGCACATCTCAGGTGTAATACAATGTTCATCAAGAACTCACAAACCACCATATTAAAATCTACAAAAACAGCATGATCTGTGTGTAGATCTATCCTCTACCCGTGGTCAAACAACAATTGACCTGTCTAATGTCACAGTTAACTATAGCTACAGTGCACTCTGGACGAGATCCTATGCTACCTAACGCACTGTCAAAATCCAGAGAATTACTGGAAAAAAATAAAACCTAAAATAAAAATACATTATAAGCACACACTTACAATTATGCCGAATGTTTGTTACATAGTTCTCAAAAATGACTCACAGCAAGCTTGATAAGTTATCTCACTTCCCGGAAATCATCTTCCGACAGGAAGAACTGCAGAGGAGCACCAGTGGATTCAGTTACACAACTCTGTCTTTACTAAAATAAATCCTCATTATACATCCAATCAACATTGTTTTGAGTGTGGTAAAGGGTACATAGTAAGCTACTGTGGACCCTCTCACCACTAGCCAGTATCACACACTAAGGCTTTATGTGAAGACTGCCAATTCAACTCCAAATTATCTCAGCTTATCTAATTTCACGCTTTAGGTTATTACAAAATACTTTGTATAAAGTGTAAATATACTACAATTTCTGAGGGGGAAATCATGATGTCTATTTTAGCACCTACTCAGTTGTTTGTTGAAAGTATCTGTGATAGCCTCATTATGCCACCTGGTGATGAACTGCTCAGCTCTTCTTTCAACCTCTCTCTTCCTTCAATGAATACTCATTGGTTCATCAAATCACATTTCTTTTCACTGGCTCATGCACATTAAATTTGACTATACTGAGGCTTAACTTCAATTATGCATGTGACTACAGCTTGCATTTCATAAGGCATTTTGTGGAAGTTTTATGGATGTAAGTCAATGTCATCAACTTTTATGTACATATCACACTGAAGTCAAAAGAAATTGTTTCAGATTGGTAAGAATACACCATCCAGAAGGCTGTGAAACACTAACAACAGTAGTTATTTCCCTGGAAACCGACTCATAAAGTCAACTGTATCTATGAAGATCTCTCTTATCCTTCACTGTGATTTAATGGCAAATTTATTTAATCTGCAACTAATGCTCAAAACTCTTCCCTCTTAAACATTATTCAAAGGCAATTAAATGTTAGTATGGTGCTGCACTGTTCTGCTACAAAAAATAATTCTCGTACAAAAATGGGGGGGATTGGGGGGGGAGGGGGGGGGGGGGGGGGAGGAGTGGAGTGGTTATATTTGGGAAAGAATAGCAGCAACAGTGTTACTTCCTTGCAACTTCTCCATTCGCAGTAATATGTCCCAATTTCTTCACAGAAGAATGTCTGTGAAAGTCATCTAGTAAAGTTCATGACAAATTTAAAAGTGTGCCATGTCGGAACTTGGTGTAGAACCTTACCTTTCATTTTAAACTCGCTGACCTACCCTCACGGCTTCAATTCTGTGAGTATAGCACCCTTCTACTACTTTGCACACTTCCATTCAATTGAAGTTTAAGTGCTTGTGCAGTACACAGTTTTTGTTAGCTAAGAAGTTTCAAAATAGCACATATTCTGCTTAGAACGAAAGATGCATTTTGAGGCCACATTACATTTTTACTGAAGGAATATTGCTTGGTTTACTACAACGCCTAAGTATTGATTCACTTTATGTATACAGATGTTGCACTTTATGGTTTAGTTCAATGTCTGATTTTTATCACATGGCCAAAGAGTACAATTAGTAAAAGATTCATTCGTGGTCATTAAGCATTACTGACTCACCTGTAAGGTTCATTTTCAGAGTGTTACGAACAAAACACGGGAATCCATGGTCATCACCTTTTGTCGAACTATTCACTAGCACCTGTCAAAAATCACCATACTAACTACTACTATAGCAAATCCGCAAAACAACCTCTACACTTCGACCATTCTCATTATTCTGTATAATCACACTCTGCTCAGGCCAGGCCCCCTCCCACTCCTTCCCTTCGCCATCAAATTTCTCATATAATCTTGTTCGATATTAGACAGTGGCATACAACCAAAAATCTGTTCTGGAGCAAAAGATGGACAATGAAGGTATTTCTTTACTAATAAGTACAATGACATAGGAATTGCCACTGCAATGTGGATTTACAGCTTCAAACAAAAAAGGTCTTATCCAATATTCTTCAGGCATTATTTTTTCTAGACTTTCAGAGATTACCAATATTTATCAACCTGTAGCACAAATTGTGTTTTATCAAGGCCTTTAACATTCTTACTGGTTGAAACTTTCTTTTTTATCCTACATGTGTGTTGCCTCTGCTCTAGCAATTTTCTCTCTAATGAAAAACTTTTTATACAAGAGCATTCTTTGCTTAAAATCAGATTTTATACCTAAAGCCTCTGAGAAACATTTTGCAACTGCAATGGCAGGCTATCCAGCTACCTAAGCATCAGCTCCATGTGAACAGCCACACGCCGCCTGATGTATGGCAGGTGTACATTCTCCAACAGCTTGCGCAGATGAACTGCAAGATATGACTTAAGCAATATCACAAACTGTGCACTCACTGCAGATTTGATGACGTGATCTAGCGAAAACTTTAAATCTTTCATGCACATTTTGCGAATTACTATTTTCTGCTCCTACTATGTATATACTGTTTCGAAAGCTTATCTCTCCTACTTTGAACATCTTTTTTTGCTAATCTTTCAGGCTGCAGTACGTAAATTTCAAAAATTTCCCAGTGAATCAAATGTTCAAAGATATATCGGTCTTGCAGCTGGTCCTCGTTTACTGCATTCAACGATATTTCAATTGGGCACCTTCAGGTAAGCTGAGAAAGACCTTTTCGTTTATCATTATTTCAATTCCCCATGCATGGATGGGGTGGCAGTGGACGAAACGGCTCTTCAGCAAAAAGGTTTCACAAATTTAATAGAAGTTTTAAAGTACATAAAAAACAGATGAAAATAAATGATTTTTACATACTCTTTAGTGGACAAATTATGATATTTCGAAACTTTAGATGGTTTTATATTATAGTTAAAATTATCACTGATGATAATCCTCCTATGGTATAACAGTGATGCTGGTGGCACATGAAAATGATAAATGTTATGAGGTGGAATGATCAGTACTGACTTTAGGGTCTTGTGGTACAACAAATAACGACTAAGTCATTGAGGGAGAGGAAGGAAACTGGAAGGATGGTGTGAGGTGGGGCATTGTGATTAGGGCTGGAAAGAACTGATTTCATCACTGGTTAACTGAAGTTGGTTAAAGTTCTACTGGGAAAGGGTGGATAAAAGACCCAAAGGTGCACGGAAGGTGGCGTATGGACGTAGTGGTGCGGCAGAGTACCAGCTTTGTGATTATTGGACAGGGTATTGTGTGCTGGGACTAAGATTTCCCCCTTCTATAATTTATTAGCGTGCTCAGAGTATTCTGCACACGCATTAAGATCGTGATGATGGACTGACCAGCGCACTATCACTCCTGAAATTGTGGAACTCAGCTGTCCTCAGGATTGCCGCCCGCATTCATCATATCTGTTATCTTCGTTTATAGAAAATTGTGGAAGTGATTGGTTGCTCACAATATCTAGCTGGTACCCACTATCACGGTTCGTCAGATTCTCTGCCATCCACATTTCCAAGCATTCTTCAGTACTGCAATCCCAGAAAGATGTTGCTGTAGGAAGACTTGTTTTATCATACTCCACTCTCAGTGGGCATACAGTGTTTAGCAATAACAGACTGTTAGCTGTAAAAGGCAGGTGCAGATTTATATTGTTTGTGGCGTTCTTCCAAGGAGCCCATGTTCGGCCCGTATAAGGAACACCACACTGGCAAGGCATTTCTTACATTCCGCTTTTCTGTAGTAACAAATGAGGCTTCATTGATCCCTGAAGGTCTGCAACCTCAGGTGGATGGAGAAACAGCACTTTAAAATTCACAGAGGATTCTGACCACCTCGAACAAAACAGTGCCAGCAAAGGGAAGGAAATCTAGAGACTTCGCGGCGAACTTTTTATCTACTTCCTGGTCTTTTGTTTTGACTGATTGTGGTTCAAATGGCTCTGAGCACTATGGGACTTAACATCTGAGGTCATCAGTCCCCCAGAACTTAGGTTTAATTAGTTCTAACTAACCTAAGGACATCACACACATCCATGCCCTAGGCAGGATTCGAACCTGGAACCATAGCGGTCACACTGTTCCAACTGAAGCACCTAGAACAGCGGCCGGCGACTGTGCCGTGAGGTATTTTACAGAATGCGATTGGAATTTTTAAGCATTTATGCAATCGTAAAGACGTCTGAATACTACACTTAATTCGAAGACTGGTTTAACACTGACAGCAATGGTCAAAATTTTAAAAATCCCGCTGTCTTCCTCAGATTTTGACTTTACCAACCAGTTGTAAAGGGACGCTGAATTTAACGTGGACTCCGAACCACTGTGCAAATTAGAATTTGTACATTAACAAACTATTGACAAAGATCCGATTTGGAGTGAAATCCTGGTCCTGTTTAATTGCATTTTGCCACTTACCCACCGATCTACACTCAAGAATTAATCTACAAAAAAATTCCTTAATGTCCGAACGTCGTTTTGATTTCGTGGTGTTGCGACACCGCGTGACGTTTTCTAGGTGCAGCTTTCATGAGGTTGAGTTCTGTAAGGCGAGGGTACCTGGTGAGATCAACAAGCGCAGCTAATGGCGAGTCAGCATCCACCTGCAGGGACCTCCTGCGTTGTCCAGTGTATAACAAAGCAGCAGCACAATAGCCGATCCGCCGCTCCAAAAGCGAAGGTACGACAGCTCAGGCGGCGCGGTAGCGAAAACTTGAGAAACTGGTCTCGTAACTGCCTTATTCAAGGCACCGTTTTTCTTTCACTCACACATGCACCACAATCACAGTACGTGCTAGGTTCAGTGGACGCGTATTTTTCCCTATATTCTGTAGCACGATCGGCAAGGCTACAGCTAACTTTATGTAAGGTACAAAAAAAATTGAAATCAACTGAAGTTAGCTAAGTGAGCTGAACCCATGTTTGGGCGAAAGAACAATGAATCAATAGTGTCTTGCAACTCGCAGAATCTAAATGCCAAATTGTTCATGGAAGCTGGAAATCAAGAGTTACAATATCCGGAAGATGACACTAGTTTTAAATGTGCGAACGTGACAAATTTCGGCTGTTAATCTGAAAGTGACTTGTCTATGCTATCCACATTTTTGTCCATTACATGGATCTTCATTTACGGGTACTATGATGCTGTTCATAATTGATAATTTCAGTTAAAGTCATTAACATTCAAAGCACGAAAGGAAACTACACAAGGATGCAACGTCAGAAAATAAAAACAAATCCGAGAAAGTTATTATGTTCACTATAAGGAGACCAGTCCACAGTCAAATATCTATCAATAGGCAGGAACTGATATGACCGGTATCTTAACCTGAAAATCGACCGTAATCGTTAAGAAAGCAAATACCTGAGGCATCAACCCAGGCTACTGCTAGGTTATATCATCTGCATCCATTAGTTAACTGCAATCGGCTGATCAATAATGCTAAGTTGCTCATTTAGGAGGTGAAGGTCCGTCCATATATTTTAAATTGTTGAACTTGCAGAATAGCAGCAGAATCTTCCCTAGAAGGAAATTCAAAAGTTGCCGAATAAGACACTTAAAATATCCATGGATGCTTTCCATCAGGTTGGTGCATAAGTTCGTAGCGTTTTTGTTTTGCATGTTGGTATTACGGTTGATATGTGTTTGTTTATCGAGTAATTTTTTATTTGGAGTTCTCTGTTGCTATTTGAGTTTTCATTTTGTTATTTGGAGACACTAAGTGGAGCTATGGACGCTAGTAAATGGAGTGCCAAGTGGAGAAGTCTGAATATTTCCGACATATTCTTCCGTTTGAGTACAATAGAGGGATGACAGCAGCGGAGGCAGCCGGAACCATTTGTGCCGTCTATGGGGATAATGCCTCTGGGCAGAGCACGGCAAGGAAATGGTTGTCCCGTTCAACGAGGATTGTTTTGACACGGTCAGGAAGATCTTAGGCGTTTGATCAAGATAGTTTAAACGCATTAATCCACAATGATGCATGTCAGTGTACTCGAGAACTGGCAAATGCCATGAACTGTGAGCATTGCGACATCTGTATGCAGTGCGGCGAGCTCAAAAATCGGGTGTATGGGTAGCGCATGCTCTAAGCCAAAAACTACAAAAATCAGCGGCGGCATATGTACATCTGCTTGTTGTGAGCAACACCCCGACCAATCCTATCCTGTATCGTTAATGGTGACGAAAAATAGAGTCTTTATGATAACGTAGGGAAAATACGGAATGGCAGAGCTCAAACAAAGCAGCAGCTCCCCGTACAGACTAGGGCGGATCCACGGAAGATAATGTTATGCGCCTGGTGGAATAGCTAGGGTGCGGTGCACTACGAATTGTTTCCCCGAGGTGCAACCATCACCGCTGACATTGTCAACAACTGGGACGTCTTTCAGACGCAATCCAAGATCAACGATCAGAAAGACTGCGTTAAGTGATGCTACACCATGATAACGCCCACCCGCATTTTGCTAGGCTAACAAAAAACACTATACAGGCGATGGGTAGGTTAGTTATTCCGCACTCATCTTTTTCACCTATCTTGCTGCCTCAAATTTTCATCTGTTCCGCCCTCTAACAACTCCAAGGAACTTCCTTTCCGCATAAAAATGCGCTATGAACATGGCTCAACGAGTTCTTCGCATCAAAACCACATGGTTTCTACAGTCGTGGAATCGGAATCCGTCTAGGGGCAAGAAAACACAAAGCGATATGTTTACTGTACTTTCGTAATCCAATAGCTCAGTCAGAATGCATTTAAGGGGATACGGAATCGGATTTTGGGTTAAAAAATCGAATTTTTTTTTATTGGCGTATTATATTCTGCCATGTTTCCTCTTTAAAATGACGTATCATACATAGCTCTACTACAATTATAACTATTTTATTTTTATATATTTGTGAGATCGGGTATTGCGCTTTAGTTATACACGTCTCTCGTGGCTGACCATGAACTTTTTGGCAATACCTTTAAAGTGACATGAATTCAAATATCCCGGTTTCCAGCGACTATTTATACACTAGTTGCCCGAAAATGTTTCTCTCTGGTTTCCTCAAGTTACTCTTTGACTTTGTGGCGGGACTGTTTTGTAAACAGTGAGATATAAGAAAGTAGTTGTTGTTGAGTTATTTCGTATTTAGTGCTTCATTTTTCGCAGTGAAAATGCCTAGAGCTAAAGCAAAAGTATTTAAAAAGCGTGTGAACTGGCAAAAGAAAAGAAATAATGATTCATTAGCAAAGCAAAGCAGTTCATCATCATCACTGTTGGAAAATGTGAATCCACTTATTACTGATTTGCCGAACGAACTTACACCAAATGAAAACAGTGCTTCTCATAAAAAACTAAGAGATTTGGAAGAGAAATATAATTTACTTGATAGAGGGAATGAAGTTTTTGAACTCATTGATACGAATATATTGTGTGAAGCTCTTGAAAACAGTTTGTGCTGCAAAAAATGTCATGGAAACGTTTCTCTGAAAGTAGAATCCCATGTTGGCCTGGCTGCCCAGTTTAATTTAATATGCAGTGTTTGTAAATACAGCTGTAAGTTTCCAAGTTCGGTTTCAGTAACTGTAAATAATGGATACAAGAAAACTGAACTTTATAGTGTAAATATTAGGTTAGTTTATGGATTGCGAGCAATTGGTAAGGGCAAAGCAGCTGGTGATATGCTATGTGGTGTTCTAAATCTTCCAAGTGCACCTTCAAAGTTTGAAGCTTACAATTATGTACTAGGATCTGCAGTTGAAGATGTAGCACAGAAGTCAATGCAGGTTGCTGTGGAAGAAGCAGTGGAAGAAAATGACGGCAGTCGTGACCTCACAGTGGCGTTTGATGGCACGTGGCAGAAAAGGGGCCACACCTCCAACAATGGTGTTGTAACAGCAACTAGTGTTGATACTGGCAAGGTTATTGATGTTGCAATAATGTCTAAATACTGTAGGTGCACAGGCAGGCTGAAAAATGAACACAGTGATGACTGTATTGCTAATTATTATGGTAGTAGTGGTGGCATGGAGGTTGCTGGGGTGAAGAAAATTTTTCATCGCTCTTCACAGTGGTATAATGTTCGCTATGTCAAATATCTGGGAGATGGTGACTCTAAAGCATTCAAAGAAGTTTTGGAAAGCAAACCATATGGGAACAGTGTAAATATAAGCAAACTTGAATGTATAGGACATGTGCAGAAGAGAATGGGTGCCAGGCTGAGAAGGTTAAAATCAGTTATGAAAGGGAAAAAACTAGATGATGGGAAAACCTTGGATGGCAGAGGAAGATTGACTGATTCCATAATAGACCACATTCAGAACTGCTATGGCCTTGCAATCAGGCAAAATACAGGCAATCTTGAAGAAATGAGGAGAGCTATATGGGCTTTATATTTCCACACTGCATCCACGGATGAGCATCCACAACATGGTTTGTGCCCCAAAGGTGAAAACAGCTGGTGTAAATACAATAGGGGACTAACAACAGGAGAGAAATACATTCACCACCACAGTCTACCATCAGCCATCATGGCAGAAATAAAGCCCATTTTCAGAGATCTGGCTGACAGAAGTCTTCTAATGAAATGTCTTCACGGAAAAACGCAGAACCCCAACGAGTGCTTGAATAGTGTGATATGGCATCGTCTCCCAAAAACAGTGTTTGTCGGAATTAATACACTACATTTTGGTGTGTATGATGCTGTGGCAACCTTCAATCTTGGAAATATAACTAAATGCCAGGTCCTTCAAAAGTTGGGTATGTGTGTTGGTTCCCGTACGGTACGTGCTATGTTCTTTTTAGAAGAGCACAGACTAAGGCATGCTGATAATATAATCAAGACATTAGTGAAAAAAGCAAGACAGGTGCAGAGGGGTGCCAAAAGAAGACTTGAAGATGATTATGAAGACTGTGAAGGGGGTATTAGCTACGGATCAGGAATGTTTTAATCTTCTTTCTCCGTTTCCCGTAAGTTTACTTTTTACTTCATCTAGGAACATTATCTCAGGTACTGGTCAACCTAGAAGTCTGAAATTTTTATGACGTAGTGACATAGGTCCCTATTACATACTGAAACAACGATTTTTTAATTACTTGATTTACAAAAGACTTAGGGGTGATAGTCTAGTAAAAAGCGATGGAAAAAATTTACTTAAAAATAAATGTACAATATCTCTGTAAGAAAATACTTTGACAATAAACTGTTGTTTCAGTATTGTTGTAACATATGAATGCACATACAGTAAAATTTTTACCTCTCTGTCTCCAGTAGTTTGTGAGAAAATGTTCCCTATAGTAGGCATATATTAACATTGCGGGGATAGGTGATTCCGTATCCCCTTAAGGGAACTCCGCCGGTGTCTCAGGTAACATGGTTTTGAGCTCAGAGAGGATTCAAAATCAGCTGTTCATTCATTGGCAGAAGCAAAGGTTAAGCTGCCCAGAGTGGCGCGAAGTCCGTACATCACACTCAATCTTATAAACGAAAATCTGTTATGTCCGCTACATTTGTAATTGAATATGAAACTACCGTTACGCTGTACAAGTACAAGTACCTGGCTATACTCTCACAAGTGCATCACAATGCATTTACGAACATCAACATTTCTCCAATTCTTCCTCTTCGTTCAATTATTTCCATTGCATTCTACAGCTTTAACTATATTGTTACATCGTCGCCCAACGTGACAGCTCTCAAGTCACTAATAAAATCTTTACTAATGTTCAGGAACGTAGTGCAAATACGCCGTGGATGTGGAAGGAATGAAGAGCGAAATGGCGAAACTGAAGCAGGTACGTATTGTTTCCGTAACCAATGATATTTCCGAATGGAAAGAAGATAATTGCTTTCGAAATGAAGTGGCTCCAGGCCACCCACCTCTTACTGAAATACCTGTCTTAGAATGACCTATAATAACGGGAAATGGTTGCGCTGTATTACTGACCGGGAGCCTGAAGAATTCCAAGGACACCACACTGTCATATATTCATCACTCAAGACCGCAGCCGTAATTCCTTTCGTGCTTAGGAGCCTTAACCGGGTTATGTAGCCACGTATAGCGGACCTACTGCATATTTTATCTTCAGCAAAGAGAGAGTATGCCCTATCGACTATAAAGCAAGAGCCGCGGGGGTGACATTTTAAATATTCAACCTCATTTCATTTATACTACTGCAAATCCAAAAGACATCAGGAAAAAGAATCCCGTCCAGAGAGATTGTGCTCGTACGTTGGTTAATAAGCCTCTGAAGAAAATAATTACCGGGACGCAATCAGTAACAGTAAACATGGGCAATATCAAATAAGGATTACGAATTTATTTTGCGTTCCAAAACAATACTCATGTTTAATGTCACATGTGTGAACATAACTATCGTGCCGACTGGAGCTAAAACTGGTTTCATAGATCAGCAAGTGTGGCTGAATTTTGCTGTCATAAGAGTGAAAACCATTAACCTGAATAGACCACTACACCACTCTTGCTAATTACGTGCAGTTTAACTACGTAATACACGAAGAAAATGCAATGACTACGTAAAACACGAAGGCTACATGCAAAGGTATCTTCATTAACATTCAGCAGCACATGGTTCGAACAGCAATTGTGTGCTGAGAGGGAAATCTGGCCAGTGAAACTTCAGTATGTGGGGAAATGTGTTATACAGTAGAATATGTAACCTGTTCAAAGTTCTTGAAAATGTCTTCCGCAAAACAATTAGAGTAATAAAAACATACAGAAAAATCTTAAGTAAACAGTATTCCTACGCATCTCGGTCCTTTGTTCCTAGCCTGCAGCTTTACAGTCCACAGGCATCGCCGTTCGTGTCAGTTTCTCGGGAATGCTTCCAATCGATAAGGCAGCAGGATCGATTTCCATTCAGGTCCTTGGTGAGAACTACCGGGTTTATGTAACAAACAACGCGATGTTCCCATCGCGTGTGTTCCAGCCTGTTGTGTAACGTCCAGCAGGACTACAAGGCAGGGGCGAGGGCACGGGCCCTAGGAACACTTCAGAACAGACTTCCACACCAATTACGCCTAACTTAGTAACATGCATAATATCCTTCCAGTACATACTGACTCAGAGGAAACGACAATGCCAGATTTTCAAAACACTATAGTCGCTGGTTCTATTAGCTCCTCCGATAATCAACTTTGGCCACAGACGAACGAAATCCTTGAAAGCTGCGCAAGCAGCTGGGCCGAACAAGGTACGAATTCCGATGCGCCTATTCAGGTGAGGTATCCTATGACAATGTTACTAAACACGGAGTACTTTCATAGCGAGGCGAGCTACTACATCATCAGACCGGATACAACTTTCCTCTGAGGCCCGTATTAGACTATCAAAGCTTTGACAAATCTCTTATAAAAGCCGGGACCACACTAACTTACGATGAAGTACCCCAGTATAGGGTCAAGTATTTTACAAAACGTCTTCCAAAAATATTTCACAATTTTTACAGTGTAATACAGGCTCCACACCCTATGACCCACCAAGAGCAAGTAATACATGCGACTGATGTAACGTCAATACATTTGAACCATGTAAGGTCTATACCGGACGGGCTCTGAACAGTCAACACTACTCGGTACCAACTTATGTGATATCACTGAGGTAATCAGTAGGAACTACAGACTGGCAAAGCATTCATTAAAAACCTGTCTACACTTGGCTGTGACGACACTTTGCAAACTATTAGTTTCTTGCGGCTCCATCACTTGCTAACTAAGCCGCCAAGTTAGCCTCTGGATATGAAAAACTCGTGTTCAAGTGACAAGTGGCTGAGCACTGTTTAAAACTTCTATGATACAAACGTAAATCTAGACACCTATTTTTAATATTTTGGTGTAAGAACGGATCGCAACCAACAGCACAGGAACGGAAGACCACACAGAGGTTGAAGATTTTGAGGAACTACTGCGGAAGTATCTTTGCACTTAAGTCACAAGCAAATATTACATTACTCCACATATTAAAGGGATCTTCGCATAAGTATCTGGCCAGTGTAAATGCTAGCATCCTTAATTGGGTATTATATCAGAGCGTGAAATCACCTCTAAGAAATTTTCTACGAGTACACATAAATGTTGTAGAGTAGGAAGAAGGTTCAAAGTGGTGGTGTTTCATTAAATTACCATACTCTCGTTGGATATATTTTATTTACTTATCGTATGGCATACATCAAGAGGTTCGGAATCAGGAGAATAGCGACAAATATTATTAAACTACTACATATAAATATTTAAACATAGTTCTCCAGCATGGTACAACAAAATTAACTATAGGCGAATATCAACATCTTGATAGTTTACTGCACACTCGTCACTGTCAGGTAATATTCTAAACGAGACTTGCACTCGCTCAAGGGACATGATACATCAGCAATTGACTGTCGTTTCGCAGTAGTCACAAGATGGAGACGAAAATTTGCCCTGCTTGTAAAAAGAATGTGGCTATTTTCTACGGTCCGTTCGGATGTGGTCCAGGATAGCCCAAATTGCTAGTCAAGTCCAGATGGTTTCCCCCGGATGCAGGGCAGTTCCTGGCATCATGGAGGACAGTTTTGTTGCCAACGGCGTTTTCATTCATCGATGTCATTGATTTCATTTTCAGTAATAATCATGGCTGTGATAAGAGTGAGATGTCTTCATCTTTTTTGCTCCGCAGGGAATACGTAGTTCAATATAGGATGGTGGGGGGGGGGGGGGGGCGTCAATCTTCTGGTATTCAAGTAACAGAGCACCCTTTCGTCAGGTATCAGGCGGTGGAATGAGACTCAAGAGAACCACTATGTGAAGCTAGAAAATACTGACCCCCTAACACACACACACACACACACACACACACACACACACACACACACCACTCTACTCTACTGTTGAGTATACCAATCCAAGTGTTGAATGTGTCTCCTGATGGTTCACAATTAGCGCGGCTATTAACCAAAGACGATCACGAAACAAATAGGAGGAAACGCGCATTATACATTATCAATGAGTGATATATATCTTAAATGTAGTCGGTAGCTGATCAAACTGTGTGACACTAGGAGGGAGCATTATGTAAACCATGTGAAGAGCTGCGTAATGACAAAGTAGCCGGACAAGGAGTACTTTCGAAATTATCTTGCTTCACGAGACTGCAACCACACATGCAACTCGCGTTAATTTTGTGATTTCTGATTATAATTACGTAATTTGGCACGTCCTCTACACGCAACAGACCTACCTCGTACCTTAATCTTCATTTCTACAGACGTCTTTGATTTCTGCACCGTAATCATTTTCTAAATTAGAATGACTTTCTGAACAGGCTCAATGAAATTAACGATCCTGTTACAGATTAACTGGACAACATTCGAAAGTATCTGCGTCACCGCTGAAGCGGTGAATTTTCTAAAAATAAAGGAGTTTGAAAAGTTTAACTACTGTACTATTTATCTTTGGTCACACTGCTTTGCAATGATCAGATTACGGTGTAGTAAATGTCCTACACTGAATCTAACGACGAACCTGGTAATTTTTTTTTTTTTTTTTTTTTTGAAGCAGTGTCTTTAGCGTAACCATTGATACTGTTGCAAGACATCTAATAGAACACAGATACTTCCACGAATGTTGTGCATTGTAACAGCCATCTATAGCATTCAAAACAATCTGAGCGGAGCTTTTGTAACTTGCTTGTAGGAGTTTGTGACATGCGTTTGTTTTCATAGTGGCCATATTGAGGAAATAATTCACAGTGAAAGTAAATGTGTCTAAATTTATTGTGACGTACATTCGAGTTTGTATTACTGTTTTTATGGGTGGTTCCGAAATGGAACCACTGGGGCAGTATAAGTTTGGAAAAAGAATTTATTAAATTTTCGGCCCATTTTTGCTTGTTATTTAGGACTAATATGTCTTTGGAATTATGAGTTCATGTAAGTTTGGAGATGTGGGATTGTGTCTACGGAAAATGCGGATTCTATAATCTATCACATGCGATTATAAGTAGTTTAGAAGTGTAGGTCCTAGTGGTTACAAATTTGCCAGTTTCTTCTTACATTCGTTGCTTACCATGATAAAGGTTGATTGTATGAAAAATTTTAAAATTATAAATTTTCATATTGGTGGGACTCAAAAGGGTTAATGCTTACATATGATTAGACGATAACAGCTGTATGAAATAATATTCCAGGAATTTTATGAGCTTAAAGGGAGACGTACGTAAGACTACGAAATGAGGACGTGGACTGTGGTATTCCGAGATTTGGGTCGGGCTGAGAGACGTGAACTGACAGTCGAAGCTGTTACGATGACAGCTCAAGACAAGCGGGAAATATGGGTTCGAGTCCCAGTCCGGCACATATATTCACATGCCACGTTTGGGTAATACACTGATACCCTCTGCAGCTGATGTCATTAAATCCGCATTCAGCTAATAATTTGGAATACCTCTTTAATGTTGTTCTGTATCTGTCATCCGAGTTTTTCTTCTAAATTTATGCCTAGCAAACAAGGTATCTCCGCTAACTCTTGTCCGCTGTCGTGACAGCAGATATTGAAGCTATAAATACTGTTAGATTTGCAGCTGCTGTCACAGGTTAACTAGGGGTTGACAGTGACAGTCTGATTCCAGTGGAAGCGTGCGGTCCAACATGTCAGTAGATCAACACCACAACGATTATGGATGTTGGTTGGTTGATTTGGGTGAGAGGACCAAACAGTGAGATCAGCGGGTTAGGGAGGATGGGGAAGGAAGTCGGCCGTGCCCTTTCAAAGCAACCATCTCGGCATTTGCCTGAAGAGATTTAGGGAAATCACATTATGGATGTACTGGCGGCTCAGGACACATCTACAAATATTTATGGCACGGAGAGAAAAGGACGTCTGCTGGTAAAAGCGCAAACTCAAAAAATTAGTTTTATACCAATGTACATCTACGCTTTGAAGGGAGAAATCCTAATGGGATTACAGGAGCGACGTCAAACAGGGCGACGGAGCAGGTGAGGCACCACAGGACATTTTAATTTCCACTGTCTATAATTTTAGAAATAAATTCATAAAACTTTGTCAGCATGACCAGGAAGGATTCCGAAGGAGAGAGAGAATACAGTATCCAAGAAAAGCGAGAAGGAGCTAGTATCCAAAAAAGAAAGGGGAAGACGGCATCCTAACGAGATGAAACCAGCGTGTTCTAAGCGACGCGATGGGCGCAACACGAAAGCGAGGAGCGGTTGAGACGGCGCGTCGCGGCGGCTCTCTGCGGACTGCAGATATTGCGCCTCGCAGTCGCGCGTGAGTCAGTGGCCAGCCAGCCACGCAGAGCTTCTTTCTGTCTGCGTGTGGTGTGGTGATGGCGGCGGCGCCACATGCCTGCGCACGCGACGCACACAATGGTCGGCATTCCGACACGCGGGACGGCCGCCAGCTCGGCCCGTCCCCGATGCGCACCGCAATAGCCCAGTCCGCTTCCACCACCTCAACCCTCAAATGGAATTGTGGACGTCCTTTTTCGATACATGTGAAACTTTACACCCCCTGACATTTCCTCTGTTGGTCATTCCATTGTTGGCGGTTCCACATACCTTGCCGGCAGTTGATATCCGACCTGCACACAAACCAGAATCATTGTCCAGTCGCCCGCTTTTTCAGAGGTCACCTGTAAAATCTGGGTTGCGCCGCCATTATTGACCCACGACAGTAAGTGGTCCTCTTTTCTCTATGGTCAAAGTTTAATTATCAACTAAGTATAAATTTTTAGTCTTTTGATTTATTTTCAGTGTTTCTGGGGCTTCTAGCTTTCATGTACGTCAGTGAGTGACTCAAATTTTCTGGTCGAGAGCAACAATCTCATAAGTTTAGATGAAACTTCTCCCAAAAACTACCAATACACATTCTGCATTCGAAGAGGAAACTACGGCCGCATGCCAGCGAGAAAAAGACCAACCGGTACTGTACCTGCTGTTATGCAGGGTTACACAAACAAGTTTTCCCTTTGCGATTTATTTGGACTTATTTGTATTAAACTAATGTTTGTTATTTCAATGTATGCAAATACGAAAATTATGAATAAATATTCGTGGTTAAAGTAAAATGCATTACTTTCCATGGCTAAAACAAAGCGGTATCCTTTCCACCACCATTCCTCCTTGCCTTAAACGTTTGGTGATACAGGAAACATACCACTTAATTGGGAAGTCCTGACTCATCCAGTTTTGTGCGCGCGCGCGCGCGTGTGGCGCGCCAGACCACACAACAATACACCCTGTGTGGACAACCATATCTACAGAATATTTAGAAGCTGCGATAATTTAAAATGGAACAAAGTATGAACCCATTCATTTTCGTTGTAGGACATCTCATTTTGTGGGTGGAAGAGTACAAAACCAACAATTATTTCCACTGCTGAACAAAGTAAGATCATATGGACTATCAGACCAATTGTGTGATTGGATTGAAGAGTTCCTAGATAACAGAACGCAGCATGTCATTCCTAATGGAGAGAAGTCTTCCGAAGTAAGAGTTATTTCAGGTGTGCCGCAGGGGAGTGTCATAGGACTGTTGCTATTCACAATATACATAAATGACCTTGTGGATGACATCGGAAGTTCACTGAGGCTTTTTGCAGATGATGCTGTGGTGTATCGAGAGGTTGTGGCAATGGAAAATTGTACTGAAATGCAGGAGGATCTGCAGCGAACTGACGCATGGTGCAGGGAATGGCAATTGAATCTCAATGTAGACAAGTGTAATGTGCTGCTAATACGTAGAAAGATAGATCCCTTATTTAGCTACAAAATAGCAGGTCAGCAGTTAATTCCATAAATTATCTGGGAGTAGGCATTAGGAGTGATTTAAAATGGAATGACCATATAAAATTAATCGTCGGTAAAGCAGATGCCAGACAGATTCATTGGAAGAATCCTAAGGAAATGCAATCTGAAAACAAACTAAGTAGGTTACAGTACGCTTGTTCGCCCACCGCTTTAATACTGCTCAGCAGTGTGGGATCCGTACCAGATAGGGTTGATAGAAGAGACAGAGAAGATCCAACGGAGAGCAGCGCGCTTCGTCACAGGATCATTTAGTAATCGCGAAAGTGTTACGGAGTTGATAGATAGACTCCAGTGGAAGACTCTGCAAGACGCTCAGTAGCTCGGTACGGACTTTTGTTGAAGTTTCGAGAACATACCTTCATCGAAGAGTCAAGCAGTATATTGCTCCCTCCTACGTATATCTCGCGAAGAGACCATGAGGATAAAATGAGAGAGATTAGAGCCCACACAGAAGCATACCGACAATCCTCCTTTCCACGAACAATACGAGACTGGAATAGAAGGGAGAACCAATAGAGGTACTCAGGGTACCCTCCGCCACACACCGTCAGGTGGCTTGCGCAGTATGGATGTAGATGTAGATCTATGGTCTAACTTAGACATTTTTGGCTCATTGCAAAGAACTAAATAGCAAATTGTGCAATGACAGGCATAGTAGAAAGCAAATAAAAACACAGAAATCACGGTATCAGGCAACTGCACAGTGTCTTTCCTCGTATTATAGGCAGCAAGTGCCATTTACATATCTTGTCTAACACTGTGTTAGAAATACGTCACATAATATGTCAAGGCTAACTAGTTGCATTTATATCGGTACCAAACATCTACAGTCTTAGTAAATAAGCATTTGTAAGTTAAGCTTTCTAAAAATAACAAGACAACACACGTTAAGAGATCTTTATTTTTCCTGTTTAAGAATGTGTCATTGGCTAATATGTAGCTCGCAAGGTTTGCTTTCTCTGAAAGCTGTAGCTACCATAATTAGTTGAAAACTGGTATGTAATGAATAAATAAATAGTAAAGAAATAAATCCCCGTCTGTGCGCCTTTCACCTTTAAAAACGAGATATACAGAACGACAAATTGAGAACTTCAGTTTCTTGGGGAAATTCTGGGGAAATGTTACGTATAAACAAATGACAGAACCAACTAGGCATAAGTAAGCTGTTCTTGCCCGTCAGTTGTATTTCATGTTTGAGATGTTTAAATGGTGTAGAAGGAATTTAGCGTGTTTGTAAGACCGTAACAACCCCGCTCGACCGGCAGGAAAGTGACATTTTTGGCAAGAGACATAGGAATCTGCCCCTCGCCAAAGGCTGATGAGTAAACATTAGATACGGCGTTCTAAGAGTTTAAAACGATTCAATCAGTAATGTTTCGTATTCATATAAAACAAAGAAATAACATTCTTTGACATGCCTGGTCGTAAGGTGTGTGGATCTCTAAGCTCTTCGCAGTAGTGCGAGTAATGTTACCAGAACTGCAACGTACACATGGATAATGTGTGTCGAGAAGGAAAAACGCACAGAATATTTTTGTTACACCACTGAACAGATTCAAATAGGGTACGGATACCACGGATGCTATAACATGCAAGGAACGGTGTCTTCTGGTATACGGATACAAGGACTCAAATCCCGAAACTATTATGAATGTCACCCGACGTAAACAACGTTCTACTGTTGACTGGTGACTCCAATGCTCCTGACGTCCGAAATGTGTGTGTGAGAGAGAGGGGGTGGGGCGGGCGAGGACAGACCTGGGGTATGGAGTATTTTTAATATTTTGGAAAACGTATGGAAACTTAAGTAGACCTAAAAAGTTCCTGTTCGGAGCCTGTTAAAAAACCTGCCTAATGCTTACTTTTAAATTAATTTCTTGACAGAAAAACACTAGACTACACTATAGTTTTCCTTGCCTGAGAAGCTCGCTGGGAGGGTGGTGAGGGGGGGGGGGGGGAGTGTGGGTTTGCAGATTCCCTTTGCATCCCACCCCCGGGGTATGGTGGGCGCTCTTGCCTACATTGGAACCACTGTGATAAAGTGGTGGTACATGAGTAAGGCTTGTGTGACCGTTACCATAGGCAAGGAAGGCGGAGTGAGGCGGGTGAATCACAACGCTCGGCGTCCTGGCGACATTTGCTTTGCGCGGCTGCAGCCGCTCGCTATCTCCGGACACCGCCGCAAAAAACGCGCGGCGCGCGGGAGGCTGCTTTTTGCACACGTGCTACCGCCCCGCCGGTCGCTCTTCTGCCTGCGTTAAGCCAACGCACAAATGGTCCACCGGTAATATCTTTTCCGGACAACAGTAATTAACCACTCATCGGAAAATTAGAACCAAAAATTAATTATCTTACTGCAATATAGTGTGCGGACAGAACCCTGAAAAAATACAGTAACACCATTTTACTTTATTTTGGAAACTTTAATACTGTTCGAGCAAAAGGGTAAATCCTCGGTTATGCCCGATTAGTAGGAATAATCTCGATGCTCGCCTCGAATGGTTTGGGGGATCATTGAGAAATCCAAACTAGAGTGGCTGGATCAAGTAAACAAAGATTGCAGATGGATAATTTTTCGTACTTTTCAGTTCATTTTTGTGAGTTACAGTTACCGAAACACGTGTTACATTCCTCTTTACGTCCATTATCTACAATTTCATTCATTCATGTGAACACGATCATGTGGTCGAACTATTTCTTCCAGAACAGCAACCTTCAGTTTGTGTAGTGGTGGTGATGGTACGTGACTTTCCTTTCTCACAATACAGTATTAGTTTCAGATATTTTGAAGTCATGACTGAACGTGGATAACTTTTTTACAATTTCGTAAAATATATTAGGCGAGATCAGGCAAAACGCTCAGTGATATTCTCATCTCCTTTGACTCGCCCAACGGACTAAGCTATACAGTGCGTGTACCGGTGAAACAGTTTAGGGCGCGAGGAAGACATTTTGCCTTTTGCATATACAGAAGGACGGTTTTTCTGCTTGCTAACTAGTTACATTGGGGACTCATGCATTACATGGCGACTTCTGGAGAATTTACGAACGTGAATAAGCCGGCAGTTCATTGCGACAATTATTCCTTCATAGCTCCCAGATTTAGACTGGCAATGGCAAGGAAAGCGTTTCTGAAGAAGAGAAATTTGCTAACATCGAGTATAGATTTAAGTGTCAGGAAGTCGTTTCTGAAAGTATTTGTATGGAGTGTAGCAATCTATGGAAGTGAAACATGGACGGTAAATAGTTTGGACAAGAAGAGAATAGAAGCTTTCGAAATGTGGTGCTACAGAAGAATGCTGAAGATTAGATGGGTAGACCACATAACTAATGAAGTATTGAATAGGATTGGGGAGAAGAGAAGTTTGTGGCACAACTTGACCAGAAGAAGGGATCGGTTGGTAGGACATGTTCTGAGGCATCAAGGGATCACCAATTTAGTATTAGAGGGGAGCGTGGAGGGTAAAAATCGTAGGGGGAGACCAAGAGATGAATACACTAAGCAGATTCAGAGGGATGGAGGTTGCAGTAGGTATTGGGAGATGAAGAATCTTGCACAGGATAGAATAGCATGGAGAGCTGCATCAAACCAGTCTCAGGACTGAAGACAACAACAACAACAACAACAACAACAACAACAGCTCCCAGATTTCTATAACATAGTTACTAGAGGCGAAACCTGTGATTCGATAACATAATGAAGTTACTAACAATTATTATGGGCCAGTGACGAACGTCCACGCAGACAGGTGATAGCATGTAGGACTCTTGACACTACTTTAACACAGGAATTTCTGCTAATACGAGGTTAACCAATCAACGCGACACATGGAGAGCATCACAACAAAGTCCACCATGTACGCTTACGCTGGAATAAAGACACTCTTGGTATGGATGACGAAACTGTCAACAATACGCCGATGACTGGAATATGCAGCGTGTGATAAGATCCTGCGAAGTGACCAGCCTGCTCTCGGGATGTGGTGTTCGTCTACATTTACGGTGACTCAGTAACCATGCCTTTCTCCTTAACATTTACTCCCAATTACATGTACCTAAACATTTTGGACACCCTGTACTGTTAATGCGAGCTAGTATGAGTTGGTGAACAAAATAATTACGTTCCTTGAGCTATTCTTAATCATTTGCTATTTTCTTCGTTGGGGCGCTGAAAATTTAGCTGCTGATTGTTCTATCCTGCTGTATCAGTAAATCTCTATATAAAGTCGTCTAAGATGTTTGACAGACCTACAATTTGCAGACTGAATTGTGTAAAGATTTCGTAGAATCTTTATCATCATTACGAGACATCGAATTTTCATTTGGACGACATGAAGATCGTCAAAGCGAATATTATTGGACCACGTCCAAAATCTGAAAATATCTTTCCTACTGACAGTCCGCAGCTCGTGACCTACTGGAGAGAGGCGTTGCCATAGATCGCGAGGTCCTGGGTTCGATACCCGGCCGGGTCAGTTTTCTTGGTACAGGTACTGGGTTTTTGTTTTGTCAATCATTTACATCTCATCACGAAGACGTGCAAGTTGCCTAAGTGGCGTGAAATATACCTGCACAGGTCCTCGAACAACCTAAGACGAAGGTTTCCCCGACGAATAATGCCATTCGATCACTTCATCTCCTACGAAACAAACGTTTTAACGGAACTGCTATTTTTAGTGGATTTCTAGATTACTCAATTTCATCTCCAGGGAGGATCTCTCTTTAACCATGGTGATAGCTGGAGAAAACATCCGAGACAGCCGCGACCTAATTTCACCTAATTAACGCTGTCTGCTGTGCTGGTCTCAGATTTTTGGCGGCTGCGTGCCCGCCTGGCGACGTGATTCATTGCCCCACTGCTGTTAACTACATGGTAAGTGGCCTGACTTCCGCTATAAACAGTTGCGTTACTTACGAAGGTGACAGCCCGCCGTACGAGCTGCTCATTACAGTGCAGTTTTCTTTGTGTCAAAAAACTTTGCGTTTCAGTTGGGACCGACGCCCAAAAGAGCAACCTTGTCGAATACGCATTAAGGTATTACATACGTTTTACGATATCAGAAGTTTTTGCAGTTCGTCATTAACTGACATCTTGACTTTTAGGAAATGTGCAAATTGTTCGCTGTAATTTGCAGTACAGCACTGATAAATGTACCGATCACATTTCTTCGCCATTCGCGCCATTGCAGATTCCTGTACTAGCACATTTCTAAACAATGAGAAGATAGAAGTGCAACACACGTAGGTTATCGAGTGTATCTGCACTCGAAGTCATCGGCATAGCGTCTAGTTCTTTCCGTATGTATACTGTATGTTGGACTCGCGTCAGAGGCAGTGAGAGATTGTACTATTGGCGAAATTATGTATTTTAGTCTGAGAAACAGTGAGAAGTGAATTTTGGAGACAGGAGTGGGAAGAAGGATTAAAGCAGTTTTGCCCGCGAGCAGCAAGCGTGTGCTGATTACTTTCATCGGCACCTATAACTTTATATCATTTGTAATTAATTGAAAGAACTTTTAATGAATGTCTTCGCTCTTGGGATGTCAAAAATAATTCAAAATATACGCTCTTACACAAACTGAAAAATGCCTAGACAGGTACGCCTCAACGCATAAGCCGTTTTCTGAAAAGGAACTGCATTTCTGATACAGCTTCTCTTGTGTGTTCAGAATAGTGTGTTTTATGCATTCGCAATGGCCACTTTACTAGAATTTTTTATGGGGAATCAGACATAGTTCACTGTCCTCGCGTAGATAACGCAACGTACCAAGATCACGATAGCCAGTGCCATGTTACTAGACGTCAGACACTCTCTACGAGAGCGACATTTTCTTAAAAATCTTGAGAGCCGATTCGAAAAGTGGACTAACGTACCCTCGTTTCCTGCACAACAAACATGCTATTATAGAGCCCAGTAAAATCTTAACGTTCCTGAAACTTCTCTGCTTCGCACTGGACTCCGAGTCAAATTGATTCGTGTATGTTTTAACATTCTTATAAACTCAAATTAGCACATTTGTAACCAAGCAAATAAGATTTTTCATTTCACTTCAAGAACAGCAGCACTTACGTATCTGGGCAATTCTTTGAAAGCAAATCAGTATCTGAACATTACCGGCAGCTTATTCTTGTTAGGTAGCAGGAACGAAGAAGCCAGAGACACTAACGAGCACATTAAGACTGTGTGCTACGCCTGCTTTTCTTTTCAGCCACTTGACATGATCTAAGATACCACTGGCTTCAAACCAACAAAATATCTGCTAGCAACAGTATGGAGTTCAGCTGCAAATTTATACAATCTTACTGGCCGACAGTTCGGCTGCCAATAGATATTTAAACAGGTTGCGACCGCACGCTACTAATGAGGGATTTCTTAAAGCTTTATATCCATGAAGCATGGGAATTCGCGGAATCTGCAAAACACTGATATTGTAAGAAGACTTAATCGCATTACAACAAATTGTGTAAATTAATGTGAGAAGGAACTAATACCCTACCACTATAAAACGTACTAACGTAATTTTATTATACTTATTACTGTTGGGTATTCTCTAGTCTTCTGTAGAAGCTTTCCGAATGATAAAATTTATTATTTTACCTTGTATCATCTGCTGTTCGACATCTACATAGCCAAGTAGACAATTAAGACAACTGGGACAATTAAGTTTGCAAAAATGACTGGTGGTGACTGTTAGGAATGCAAAACTTCTTTAAGCCCCACAGAATGCTGCTCCCTTAATCCTGTGCTCTATTTGAATCTGTTTAGCGTTTCTTTGCTAGTAACACGAGTTCGTTTTGCAACTCTCACTTTTTTCCTAGCATGCTCATAGTTGAATATTTTATTGACTACACAATGAGCATTAAGCTTTCGTTCCAGATGCCGAACAAAAGAATTAAGTATATATGACGGTAGTATCTGTTCCCGATAGAACAGTTACCATGGATGACCATGCAGCTTTGCTAGAAATGAAATAATTAAATGGACACCCTAGCTGCAAACAGGCGTTGATGTACTTCATTGGGGACATGTTGAAAATGTGCGCCCCGACCGGGACTCGAACCCGGGACCTCCTGCTTACATGGCAGACGCTCTATCCATCTGAGCCACCGTGGGCACAGAGGATAGTGCGTCTGCAAGGACTTATCCCTTGCACGCTCCCCGTGAGATCCACATTCCCAACATGTCCACACCACTACATTCATAGTGCGCCTAATAGATGTTTGCCCATCATACTCATTACTCGTGGCAGATTAATCTACCAAGTCCCGTACGAGTTCGGGCATAGCGTGTGCGTTCGCACAAGAAGGTCAATGGCCGGGAAGCCGTATTTTAACTATATATGACGGTAGTATGTTGGGAATGCTAATCTCACGGGGAGCGTGCAAGGGATAAGTCCCTGCAGACGCACTATCCTCTGTGCCAGCGGTGGCTCAGAGGGATAGAGCGTCTGCCATGTAAGCAGGAAATCCCGGGTTCGAGTCCCGGTCGGGGCGCACACTTTCAACATGTCCCCAATGAAGTACATCAACGCCTGTTTGCAGCTAGGGTGACCATTTAATTATCATTTCAAAAGAATTAAGAGCTGATACTTTTTCAAGCTACGCCGTTGCGACAACAGCCGTACTTTGTCTTACTACAACACGTGCACTAATTGAGTCCAAGAGTTCGGATTTATTTGTTGCAAAACCTCTAACATGTTCGCACAATCTCAGAGGGCTTGTTTAACTGCCGACTTCCGGTAAAGTTAGTCCATTCGCAAGAATATTTCTACCAATGGATGGCAAACAAATTATTACTGCAGGAAGATAGGAAAATTAATGCAACACACCTTTGAACGTTTATTTCAGCCGTTTTAACTTTTTGATATTAATGTGTATTTTTCTGATGTTTCTTTATCTTTACCCTAATCTAGAATATTTCTCATTCCGAACCGCTATGACTTCGAATATGACAAAAATATGCCGCGTCCATTCTCTGGAAACAGGATGATATTAGCTGTACAAGGGTCAGGGACCTAGGAGATGGCTTTCGTCACTCTAAATTCTTCAAGTTTGTCCGCAATGGGTCTACGCTCATCTACTAGAAGATTTTCGTTACATGTACTTTTAAAACCAACAACACAGACAATGAAAATCGTAACGCCTGATGGAGGCAGCAAAAATTTTCATCAACAACCGTCCTACACTGTGCGCACACAGCTTTCGCGTTCTGGTTGCGTAGTCTGTTTCGGTATGAGTCACGAGGATTAGAAGCTAATTATGCAATCCTGATAAGATACGCGTCGTAAGTCTGCCTACCGTATTCCTTGAATCAAACAACGGTAGCAATGTTTTTTCAAGGTAGGGAACTGAGTTTCCTCGATTACACATGTGTAGTCGTCAACCTAAAATTTCACACCCAGTTTGATTGAATGCATTTCCTCTAAATATACGTAAGTATAATGAAAATGTGCAAGAAAACGTGAAAACTCACCAAGCAAAATGTTAATTTTTCCTTGCTAAGAATAGTGAGTCACCCGAATAAAGTTTGTGTAGCCGCAGTGTAGAAGAAAACACTAATGTTGCAACGACATGTTACGATGAGTCATCGTCGCTATTTTGCAGTAACAGCATGTTCAGGACGTTCTGGTTTCATAAATGTCGCGTGTACTATGTTATACCGAACACTGAGAAGCGATTCCAGTCTACGTACGCCATCGCCACCACTTGCAGCGTTTCTCCCAAAACCATTCACGATCTTCACGCTTCATGGAAAGTCCAGGTGGGTCTGTTGAGTTGCGTGTATGTGTACGTAATAAGCTTAGAGTAATGCTGGCTAACTTATCTCCATACACCATAGTCACAGCACGCGAACGATCAGCGTTACCACCTCACGAAGATGTTTAGTAATTCAGCGGCTTTATTTTTGTAGCCAAATGTGAATACTGTAGTACTTTACAGTCGCGTTGGTACGGTGGCTCTGAATACGATGGTTCTGAATGCAATTGTTTAAGCTGGACCGTTTAGTTACAAATCACTATGGTAAGCAGCGGGAGTGAAACATCTAGGTTCGCAATATTTGTTTCATTATTTGCATTTATTTCGCTTCAGATGTGACGTTCTGCATAAGTAAACGTTAAGTGCTGATTAATATTAATCTTAATGGTTTTGGAGTACTTCATTCGCTGAAAAATGCGGCAGGAAGATTTTTCCTGCCAACAACCGTTCGCTTTGCATACACTTCTATTACGATTGTATACTGTACTCAAACGTATGCTACAACATATTTTACGAAGCGCTGTTTATGGTAGTTTCAGAGTTTTGGTTACTATTTAGTCATGTTTCACCCTACCAAAACAGGTTGAATGTTCATGAGCGCATAGGCCTTATACCGACCGAACTCTAAGTATTCGGAACCGTCAACTTAGCGCATGTGACTACGAAAGACTTATGTACACAGTTTTTCCTCCAGTCGCCAGGCGACCCGCCGCTATGTATGCTAATACTAATTGTGGAGGTGACAATAGCGGTAGTGGGAGTGATGCACAAAATAGTGATGTTACTAGTGTATCTTCGAAACAGGTCGTGCCCATTCACAAATTCCTCAGCTAGGTAGATGACAGACATCAGTGTCCCTGGACTCACGCCATAGCCCAGCACAAGTGGTACTTCTTGCGGTAACATGTTCAGAAATCTGAGGTCGTTCTTTAAGATTTGCCAGACAGGGCATCAGCCGAGCATACAAAAGTCTATATTAAGAGGTATCAGGCGAGAATCCAATAATTATGGTATACCGTTATATGGAAGTAAAGGGTCTACGATAAACCGTGCAGACAAGGAGAGGGCGGGTAATTTTGAAATGTGGTGCTATAGCAGAATGCTAACGGAAGAGAGCCGTTTCTCATCAGCGTGTGAGTAAACGAATTCGGACCTAATGTTGTGACTCCATTTACTGGGTTTTATTCTTTTAAGTTTCTTTTAATTTTATATGTACCTACTTAGATTTTTTACATTTGTAGTTTCTATACAATGGTAGCCCTTTGCGATTCCCATTTTTAAACTAAATATTGTTTCTAGTGGAAAATTGATAGATTCGCGTAGATACAATAAAAAAACAGGCCGTAAAAGAAGCCCTTTTGACAACAACACTACGTTAGATGAGCAAACAGGAGAAATCAACAATGACCATGAGGAAATCATCGTGGCCTGAAATGACAAAGAAAAGTAAATGCTTGGAAAAATGTTCCAAAGTTTTAATCGATAGCGCCGTTTCGCTCAGTACAGCGAGAAAAAACGCAACACCAAACTTGCTAGTCTTCGGTCACCCAGTTGTGTGTGTCTTGTTTGAGACTCCAGGCAGATCGCATTTTCGCAAGCTACGCCCGTGCGCGGAATGCGCCTACTAGCTGTCTGGGCCTTGGACTTGAGCCGCCAGCCCGCTGTCGGCAGCATCACGTCACGTCACTCATACGCAGTTCTCTCTGGTCTGGCACACAAAGCGCTACCGCCATTGCCAACTGAGCCCGGGAGGTCGCAAAAACCGTTTCTCCTTGCTGCGCCAACAACGGCCCAGTCACCTAGAACTGACCCCAAACATCTGCATGTTGCATCAGTGGACACGAACCGCAAGTAACACTTCTTGTGCTGTACTGAACCGCGAAGAGGTTCATTTCCGACGAGACCAAACAGGGAACATATCCTTCGTTTTGCCGTAGACCCGAAACTCCGAAGGAATCTGAAGGAAATGATTTGCGTCTGTCCACAACATTCCAAAGATATATCCGAAACTTCAACTGCTGAAATGGTTCGAATGGCTCTGAGCACTATGGGACTTAACATCTGAGGTGATCAGTTCCCTAGAACTTAGAACTACTTAAACCTTTAACTAACCTAACGACATCACACACATCCATGCCCGAGGCAGGATTCGAACCTGCGACGGTAGCGGTAGCGCGGTTTCAGACTGAAGCGCCTAGAACAGCTCGGCCACACCGGCCGGCTTCAACTGCTGAATCTAGACTTTTTCCATGCGTATATTTAAAGAGGATTTTTGCGATTGGTTTTTCTGGATCATTCTTGTGTCGAGGGCTGTCTCTTACGACAATGAAACATGCTGACAGGTGTTGGACCTACTTAATCCTCTAGTACCGTGGCGGCGTAATAAATATCAGATACTTAAGTCAAAGCAGTCAAAAGATACGGTCATTTATGTAACATTTGATACTCGCAAACTTACTCATCAAAATCTGCAGATGTACTTCCCATCAGTCGAGAATCATGAAATCTGGCAAGAATAAGGTTTCATAGCACACGTAAAGGAAAAAAATCTAAATTGTGAAACTGTAATATCACAAGAAAAGACTCATTTGTTAACAGTCTTCAAACTTTTAATTAAAAATTCTAGAAAATCTCTGAACACTTGGAGCGACTTCTTAGCAATGTCAATGACAGCAAAAAATTGTCCTGGAATGGATGAAGTGTCACACACAAGCATCAGAGCGCGAGTCCTACTCGCACCTCGTAATTTTATTATGCATGGAGAAATATGAACGTTTCTTGACTTATCGTAACGCGGGCTCGTGAAACGCCAAGAGTGAGGTAGTTTGACTCGCAACGCGTCTTTAATTGCAGAGTGCAGGGGATTTATGTGACGTTCACGCGTTTACTAAAACGTGTGACGGGCCTAACAGCTTTTAATCGTCACTGGCTCTTAATGCTGCTTCGCGAAAATACCAGATCGACGAACAATACACCAAAACTGATTAGTTCGTACGTCCCACAGTACGAAGTTATGGTATTTGTTAAGTTCACTGACGCCGGACACCAATTTCGCTTCTAACTCCTACCTAATACAAACACTATCCCGAGTTTTGTTTAAAAGCACATCACTCGCATTCCTGTTCCGATGTTCTGTAAGTTTTTGTAAATATATAAGCTTCGTGTGTAAGTTCGTAGCGTTTCTGTTTTGCATGTTGATATTCCGGTTCCTATGGATTTAATTATCGACTGTCATTTATTTGTAGTTCACTGTTGCTATTTAAGTTTACATATTGTCATTTGGAGACAGTGCCT
Organism: Schistocerca americana; assembly: GCF_021461395.2. Taxonomy (NCBI): domain Eukaryota; kingdom Metazoa; phylum Arthropoda; class Insecta; order Orthoptera; family Acrididae; genus Schistocerca; species Schistocerca americana. Next base: position 743,043,460 of record NC_060120.1, read on the forward strand.
AGTGGACAAGTCGGAACATTTCCAACACTCTTCTATTTAGAGTTCAATAGAGATGACAGCAGCGGAGGCAACCGAAACGTTTGCGCCGCGTATGTGGATATGCCTTTGGATAGCGCCGGGAAGACCTTCCGGGTTTGATTATCCTCTAATCGCACTAATCCAGAACGATCCACGTTAGTGTACTCGAGAAGTGGCAAATGTGATGAACTGTGAACATTCCCCATCGTGAAATTTGCATGTAATGGGAAGGGTTCAAAAATTGTGTTATGGGGACCCCATGCTCCAAGCCAAAAATCAGCGGGTGTCATGTGCATCTCTGCTTGCTCGTCAACAACACAGACCATTCCCGACTCGTATCGTTACTCGTGACTAGAAATGGTCTCTCTCTGCTAACATAAGAAAAAGAAATGGATGATTGAGCCCAAACAAAGCAGTAACTATCTGTGCAAAGACCTGCGCGCATCCACAAAAGGTGTTATGCATCTCGTGGAACAGAGACGGAAGAGTACTACGAATTGCTTCTTCGATGATTGGTTTGTGGAGCGCTCAACGCAATTCCCAATCTTTTCACTGTTCAGTCTCGCCATTTTCCCGAATGATGAAATGATAACACAAACAGCCAGTCCCTGCTTCTTATCAACAAGTGAGACGTCTTAGAGACGCAATCCAAGAACTATTAGGACGACAGCGCAAAGTGATGCTACTCCGCGATAACGCCCGCCCGCATTCTCCCAGACTGACAAGAAACACTATAGAGGAGTTGGTTGGGGAGTCACTCCGCACCCACCTTATTCGCCTGACCCTGTACCCTCAGATTTTCACCTTTTTCCGCGCGCTATCGAGCAACCTTCAAGGAACTTCCATTCCGGACGAAAATGCTCTCTGAACATGCTCGAGTTCTTCGTCTCAAAATCACGGGATTTCTGCAGTCGCCGAGTCGAAAAGTTGCCCATCGTTGGCATACTGTTGTAAATAGTAATGTAGAATATTTTATTGATGTCTGAACTCGCTTATGTTTATCTGTTGTGTTTATTTAACTTATGGAAAAACGCCACCAGAACTACTTCACTGACCCAGTAGTAATGTAATACGGATAAGAATTAATGTCATCGAACCTCGTAATTCAAGAAATAACCTACCCCGGTCAAGGGCACGTCCTTTACTGGGCCAATGCAGCCAATTTTATAAAAACAGGTTCAATTTCGTGTTGTTGCAATACGACTTCATTCTCTCGGATCTCAACTTTCTCCGTATCAAATCGCCCCAATGTTTATTGATCTTGGTCTGTTATCTGGTTCACCTCCCAGTTTGCCATTTTTTAAATATTTTATTGTAATTTTAGTCCTCTCGCATGTTTCTTCGTTCCCATTATGCAACTAATGTTGGTCTTACTGTTGCATAATTTCACTACTGGCCCTCTGATATTTCATCGCAACGATGTTGGAAGGAGGATATGAGTTTCTTTCTAATTCCACCCATCCGTTTTGCTGTAAACTCCTAACGAGTTAGTCTCCAGCGTGCATATTATTGCTAGTGTTTGTTTATAAACGTACTGATTTTTTTCCATCCTGTATTTTTGCAGCGTTCAATTTTGAGAATTGTTTCACTTGCATATGTTATATCTGGTAGTGTGGTTAGTAATGTTTCAGTTTTGTGGCTACTGAGAGGGCTTTTCTTTGTATGAACTTATGTTTTTTCAGAAGGCCTCTTACTGCAGTAAACCTGCCATTTTATGTACCAGTACTTTTTTGCTCGACTACGTCTTACTCGTTACCTATTGCATGTATGATTCTAACAGCCCTGTTATCCGGCATTAACTAGGGGAAACTCTTAATAATTGAGATCAGAATAGTTGTGCTGCTAGAGGACCGTTTTCTCCTCCACGATAAGCGTGTGGCGTTTTAAGACGGGACTATTGCGCCTCTAGGCAGGTAATTCGCAAAGACCCGTTTTACATGGGACGTGCGACTAACAAGGAAGTCGCCTACTGCAGTGCTCCACGCTACTGACAGTCCAGCTACAAAAAAAGAGCCTACACTGTTTATGCCTGTCTAGTTGTCTGCTCGCTCTAGTTACGAGTTCCACTGATCAATCTCACGGTAACAGTTATGATGTGGAACGTGTCGAGTGCACAATAAATGCACTCATGATTAACCATAAAAATAATGTTTTTATTACGTACCCCATTCCCTTAAATGGCACAAAAGGCATATATTCTACATCTACATCCATACTCCGCAAGCCACCTGACGGGGTGTGGCGGAGGGTACCCTGAGTACCTCTATCGGTTCTCCTTTCTATTCCAGTCTCGTATTGGTCGTGGAAAGAAAGATTGTTGGTATGCCACTGTGTGGGCTCTAATCTGATTTTATCCTCATGGTCTCTTCGCGAGATATACGTAGGAGGGAGCAATATACTGCTTGACTCCTCTGTGAAGGTATGTTCTCGAAACTTAAAAGCCCGTACAGAGCTACTGAGCGTCTCCCTTGTAGCGTCTTCCACTGGAGTTTATCTGTCATCTCCGTAACGCTTTCGCGATTACTAAATGATCCTGTAACGAAGCGCGCTGCTCTCTGTTGTTGGATCTTCTCTATCTCTTCTATCAACCTTATCTGGTACGGATTCCACACTGTTGAGCAGTAGTCAATCAGTGGGCGAACAAGTGTACTGTAACCTACTTCCTTTGTTTTCGGATTGCATTTCATTAGGATTCTTCCAATGGATCTGTCTGGCATCTGCTTTACCAACGATCAGCTTTATATCATCATTCCATTTCAAATCACTCCTAATGCGTACTCCCAGATAATTTATGGAATTAACCGTTTCCAGTTGCTGACCTGCTATATTGTAGCTCAATGATGAAGGATCTTTCTTTGTGGATTCACAGCACATTACACTTTTATACATTGAGATTCAATTGCCACCATGCATCCATTGAGATTCAATTGCCACCATGCACCATGCATCAATTCGTTGCAGATCCTCCATTTCAGTACAATTTTCCATTGTTACAACCTCTCGATATACTACAGCATCGTCCGCAAACAGCCTCAGTGAACTTCCGATGTTATCGACAAGGTCATTTATGTATACTGTGAATAGCAACTGTCCTACAACACTCCCCTGCGGCACACCTGAAATCACTCTCACTGCGGAAGACTTCTCTCCATTGAGAATGACATGCTGCGTTCTGTTATCTAGGAACTCTTCAATCCAATCACACTATTGGTCTGATAATCCACATGCTCTTACTCAGTTCATTAAACGAGTGTGGGGAACTGTTCAAAAATGTTCAACTATATATTTATTCCTTTTTAAGAATTCGTCTACTGTATAGGAGTTGTCAAGGAGATATAATTTCAAATTATTTTTAAAACTATTACTGCTGTTTGCCAGACATTTTATTTCATCTGGTAATTTATCGAAAAGTTACAGCAGCATATTTTCCCCCTTTCTGTGCCAAAGACAGGTTAACTTGTGAATGAATTTACAAGTGAACATTTTTTTTAAGACTAGTTCCGGATACAAATACATCTGAATCACTGAATTTCGTTCATTTCCATGCACGGCCATCTTATCGTTTAAATTCCAATGAATGCTTACAGCAGATGCTTCATCCATTAACTATTAGGAGAGGAGCATTTCGCTGAGCAGGACACAATTCAGACGGAGCTTCGCGCTGTTTGTCAGTTGTGCTTACCGCTCGGTCGCCAGCGCACTATCGAAGTTCCTTCATACGCGTGAAAATAGGATTCATCCTGTTCCTTCCAAAAGCGATGCAGGTGTCCCCGACTACGTGGTAAAGGCCGGCGGAACCGGTGCGTCACGGGTAATCTCGCAAGCTCACACGTCCCGTGTAGAACGGGCATAAGTCAAAGGCCGTGAGGGCTGGGCGGCGCAGCAGGAGGCACATTCCACAGGCACAGCACAGGCGCCGCGCCGGTGACGCAAACCGGCGGCCACCGCTTCCGGCTGGCAGGCAAACCAGCCGCGCAGATCGGCAGCCTTGCTGAGCCGAGGCACCCACCTAGCGCAGGTAAACAAGCGCAGCGCGCCCAACCTGTTGCTGCACCTTGAACTCAACATATCGGCTGCGTTCGTGCACACAGCGTGAACAAAAATAACTGCACACAGTCTAGTCGAGTCTGCAGACAGAGTGAAAAAATAGCACGACCACCGCCTCTGCCAAAGTCAAATGAGTGGCTGCCTTGCGTAACGAAACAGTCCTTCCAAACCCAAGCTTGTAGTATTAAGCTTCTTTTACACGATCGACTTTCCTTGTCCCTGTTGACTACTCTAAACTAGTGCGTCCACTGCAGCGCCCTTGGCATTTTATTCCAGTACCGGCTCTCGTATGTTTTGAGTATTTTCGTTTACACGTCGGCGCCAAAATCTCCGGTGTTGTGACAGCTGTCTGCTGTGCAGTTTGGCATCTGAATGGTGAAAGTGAGGTTATGAGGATCGATTCTTTTTCGAAAAATCGAAATATAGTAACAAAATTTACGAACAAGCAATGACGACAGCATTCATTGACGACTAAAGTAGAACTCAAAGTGGAAGTTCTCAAATATCGTGTGGTAAATTGTTCCACGCACCCGAGAGTAGAAAGAACATGAAAAGAGTTATCCAAAAATATCAGACAATACATAGCACGCAGTAAATAGCGCCTTTTTGCTGTATCTTTTGTATTTTGATTTTCTTGTAAGTTGCCAAGTAACAACGAAATTTGTTTTTCTCGTCCAATAATTTTGATTTTCACCGTTGAATTTCATTAAGGAGATTTATTCACGCTCTTATTTATGTAAAGTGCGGGTTTCTTTCTCTGTAAAATGTGAATACTTCTTGCTTTCAGATATTTCGCCTCTCGTAGACTAGGACACTAGTAGGGAAAAAATACCAGGACCTTGGGTAATTTTGCAATTGCCATAATGTAATATCTATGACTTCGATCAGAATTGGTTATAATTTCCGATGTTGGCAGACGCTGCCAGCTCCTTGTCTGCGCATGCGCAGTGTGCAGTATACTCAGAAATTTAGAACTCCACACTCCGCGTAATCCACAGATCTTTGACATCAGACGCTCACGACGTGGTTGGTTGCTGATTTACACCCAAAAACGAAGGGCGCAAGAATTTCGACTATTCAATTTTCACAAAAAAATGGTTCAAATGGCTCTGAGCACTGTGAGACTTAACATCAATGGTCATCAGTCCCCTAGAACTTAGAACTACTTAAACCTAACTAACCTAAGGACATCACACACTTCCATGCCCGAGGCAGGATTCGAACCTGCGAGCGTAGCAGTCGCGTGGCTCCGAACTGACAATTTTCACAAGAAGGTCTCTTTGGTAAAACGGGCCTTACAGCATCTGTCGATAACAAACAACGATAAGGGCAGTACTGAAATTTCTGCAGCTGTACAAGACCATCGTTTTCAAGAAAAGACTTTCTGAAGCAAACACTAAAGACCTTAGGTATCTGGAAACATTTAAGGGTTTTCTCCATCTGATCAATTGAATTACCTAGGCTACAATCCAGGTCAAACTTGGAAACGAAGCGCTACTCATTTGGAGGAATTAGCTTCCTAATCTCGCCACTGCATAACCAAATATTGAATATTGCTTGCCCTACGGAAACTTCGGGCATGCAACTGATATTCCTTCCGTGCAACTATTACAAAATGTAGAGTACTGAACGTCTTCTGTGAAATGAAGCCACGTGTAATCTAAGAGTCAATTTATATTATTTTTCGGTGGGCAACCCATTTCACAGAAACTCATCTCTAGGACTTTCGTGATTTGGTACCAAGTGTACTGAAGTAGCCTAATACAGAATTGAAACGTGGAAGAAACATTTCAGCCAGATAACAGACTTTTGATACGTGGTGCTACAGAATATTACTGAAGATCAGATGGGTAGATCCGGTAATTAATTAAGATGTACTAAATGAATGGGTAGCAAAGAGCGCGCGCGCGTCCGTTGACGATTGCTTGGTGCCTCAGTGTGTGTCCTATCAACTCAGGAGTTGATAGCTGGCGTCATTTCAGTTCTTCCAGTATGAAACTTGTAAGATGCGACAGTGGCCAACTCTACATAATTACGACGAAGCCTGTCAAACATGTGCATATCCTTGTGCGCGCGTGTAGCGGGTGGAGAGGACCGCCGCCCTTGCTCCAGCTGGACTAGCGTGGAAAGCTAGCTGGTTTGACGATTTGGGGAAGAGGTCCAAACGGCGAGGCCATCTGTCCCGTCGGATTAGGGAACGACGAGGAAGTAAAACGGCCGTGCCCTTTCAAAGGGATCATCCTGGTATTTGTGATTTAGGGAAATCACGGAAAACCTGAATCAGGATGGCCAGACGCGGGTTTGGACCGTCGTCGTCCTGTGTGCGAGTCCAATGTGCTGACCACTGCGCCACCTCGCTCGGTGCGTGGAGAGCTGCATCGAACCATTCTTCAGATCGAACACAACTAGTATTACAGTATTTCAAAATATTTTGGTCACTGAATATTTGCGTTCTGCATCAGTGAAAAATATCCGCATTCGCACTTTCTCTTCTGCATGTGAGTGAAGGGGGAGGGGGGGACGGAGAGCAGGGGGCTATATATATACGATTAGAATCTTCTGAAATCTTATGTACGCGTGCCTTCGCTCAAACTTAAATGTCAGGTGCTATACAGCGTACTCAACAAGAGTCTCTTATAGAGTACCCAACAAGCTCAGAGGGTAGCAGCTATGCATTCTCCGAAATAGTTTTTTTGGCAGACAGTCTCAGCAGACCAACGGATCGTGACTGCTTTCATACGAAGCAGTCTAATTCCAAGCGCGAAGTCGGTGAGACAGCGCGGACTTCCAAAGACTACTCTCGGTACGGGATTTGCTAGCGAACGAAGCCTTTCGTCCCTCGGAAGGTTACAGAAGGTGACAGCCCGGCAGAGCTGGCAACAGCCGCTAATTAATCTCCTCGGCCTTCTACACGTACGTCACAGGCTTTTACCGCCCGATGTAGCTTTCAGACACTGCGCTTATTTCTTAATCCGCTAGCGGAAGAAAAAATTAGAATTCATTTCCGCCGAATGTCAGCAGCTGGTGAGGAGAGGATTCGGCTATGCTTGTTCCACGGACAATCAACATTTGCCTAAAATCCCAAACCTATGAGAACACGAACCCAATCAACCAGAGCGCCACCTCGCTCGACAGTGACAGGAAACAAGCTCAAAGAGCTTTATAGAATTCTACCAAGTGCTGCACAATCTCTTCCGTTTTGATTATGAATGATCTACAGAACTATTCAATGAATCCTTTCTTCCAGACGTCCCCTTCCGGAAGCAGGAAGGGGAAAAAACCGGTCTCTACACTTTCATGCGCGCTATAAACAATATATAACGACCCTTGCGGGAGCAACGCAGCCTGTAAGCCTTTACATGACTGCGAACCGGTTTCCGAAATTTGTAGTTTCTAAATCCACACAACCGATCTCATTGTTTCTCAAGTGAGACTTGGGTGTCTCCAGTGTACTGACTGCGTAATCACTATCATTCTTGCTGGTTTGAATACAGCATTTAGAAAAAACATTTTCGGCAACAGTGCGATTATTTCCAAGCATTATGTAATAGCCTTATCACTCCCTCTAGCTTAAATTTTTAATGTAGCTACATGCTCGCTTTAACATCAATGAACAATATAGTTTCTTAATGTAAATAGTAACTACAGCCAACGCACGCTAGAAAAAAGCTGCTCAATGACAATTATCGTTAACTGTACTATTATTCACCGCTGCTTTTAGTGGCCATATAAACAATGAATGTGTCACTTATGCTCGACGTAACACAGGGAGCGGATTCAGGAATTCTGAGGCTTTGCACTTCCTTTGAGATGATTGGGATCGAGATATTTCGCATCCATCCGGTAGCGCTATCAGTTCTTACGCATATTGTCAAACTGATATCTTTCCGCACGCGTCAGAGATTAAGCGATGACGCCCGCATCCCCTGCGGGCACGTACACGACTAAGATTTGGCGCAAGTTATGCGATCCAGGAAAACAAGCGCTGCACAAACTACGCCAATGAGTGGAACGTGACACCTTACTGATCGGGCACAGACGTCTACGCTTCTCGCACAAAACAGCCCTGACATTCCAGCAGCGTGGTTGCGCAAGTATACCTGACACACATCGACTCCGGTTCTGCGAAAGCAACTTTCCACGCAATGATCCATGATCTGCTGCAACTTCCAACTGATTAACATTTTAGCGCTCTTCTGTCCCATCTCAATATTTTTCGCCAATTACAACATCTGTAAATGCAAGTTTACAGAAATCACTATGTTCCACTTGTTGACGCACAATGTTTGACAGACGTTGTTATGCACGATTGGACCATCACATTCAACAAGTGTCACACTGGAAGGACTGAAATGTCGCCAGTTCTTAACTGCTAACTACCTCGCAATAAATACAGTCACTGTATTTACCAAGCACGATGCTGATAGGTCCCACGCTGACCGAGCAAGCAGCCTCCCATGCGCTGAGGTAGCAGAAGACGACGATGAGACCGAAGCGGTCCTGTGCTGTTTACGATTCCTCCGGAGTGACGCGAACCAACCCGCCGACACTGGCCCCGGGGGCTGAGCTCTACTCGCTCCGGTAGTTAGCACCATGATTCCAAGTCACTTAATCATCAGCCACTAAAACACAACAGCACCACCACACTCTGTACACAGCCGGCCGACCGCTCCGCCGGCTTCACGCGTACTTCCCCTGCTATCCAACAGGCCCTGTAGGACAGCAATATCAGCGCCCCTAGCGGCCACTCGGCGCACCTCGTCGCGCGCCGCGCCTGCCTCTTGCGGAGTCTTCACGAAGCTACTCCTGTCTCCTCGCATTGGTATCGGAATCACGTTCTACTTGCTCATCAGTGAAATCACCTTTACTCGTAAGCAGGCATACAAGTAACGCACAAGACTGCTTTAACGGCTACATGTCACGTAGAGATAAATGTATGCATCATAAGTTTAGCAAAGGCATAACGCATTTTTACGCTGATTATTACACAGCATGTAAAATCAGTGAGTGTCGCTATTTTCTTTATACATCTGCCTCCATTTCCCGACAATAACGTCATTTGGGAGACAATGGTGAAAGAAAACTGAACTGACAGAACATGTTTGGGTTCTACGGAATCAAGAAAGCATCGCACATCAAGATACTTGCCGTCTGTGCGAACGACTTTTCCTTTAATGAGTTAGTACAGGATTCGACAAGTCAAATTCACGTTGATTTAGGAACGATTCTTGGTTGTAAGCCTTGTTTATACTAAGAACATTAAATTATTTCGTTGTTTGAACTTCATTTACATCTGCAAATCACTCGACATTGTCCCGATATTTTGCTTCAGAGACCGTGAGAATGTACAGTACATTGTCTGGTTTAAAACAATGCCTCCGAACATACTGTGTAACCTTATCAGTCTGTTGGACGACGAATGTCTTCGATTCTTTGCTACTGTAGAGAGACGGTCAATGGGAATCACGAACTGTCGTCCATTTATGTACTAGAACTCATTTTTTGGTACTGGCTGATATGGATTTGCAAGTGACAGTTAATAATCGATAACGACGAAAATTAGAGACACAAAAAATAAGAGGTAATAACAATTTACTCCGATGCTCTACTTCGACACCTACCTGACTAATACAGCACGTGAATCTGGAACATGCCCTACGTACAATATAATACTTTCAGGTCAACGTTTAAAGGAACCTTCCTTCTGCAACTGTGCACTGTCAGTGCAGCCTCAGTAGGTCTCGCTTGAAAATAAACTAGTAAGGTTTGAAACTAGTCGCCAAATATAAGTACGGCAACTGTCGATAGAATCGTTAACAAATGCTTTAAGAAATTTAATAAAGTTGCTGGCTCCCTGTCAACAAAATGTCGAAAAAGTAAACTGTTTTGCAAAAGATTGCTGACAAAAAAACCATACTTACATATGGAACCAAATGATTACTATATCAGGCAACAGGTCTGAATCCAAAAATAGTGTTTCATGTTTCAATAAATAGTACTAGTTAACTGTGGAGATTTAAAGAAGAAAGAGGTATTTTCTTAACGCTTCCATATGTAGAGACACGGTTAGTCGCTAGTTTATCTAATTTATTACACACAGCATAAAGAACAAATATTTTGCAACAGAGATTGTACAACGTTAAGTTCTGCTGAAGCGACAAGCACGTTTAGAGAACAGAAAAATGTTATCCATATGCGCTTTAACTACCTCCTGAATGTTCTAAGTATTAACGTTATCTCCTGGCCTTAGATTTGTAGATTAGAATTCCAGATAACGTAATAATAATAGGACTAACTGAAGAGGGGCAGTTCAACTGTGAAATTTCACGCTTCCGTTGACTATCTGTGCAGATAAGTATTTACGTCAAAACGGCTTCAGATTCTGTTATATTGATGAAGCATTCACGCAATTGAGTACCTAAATCGTTCGCTACACTACCGCGCTTATTTAATACTGAAAAGGGGGAATATTAATATGTACCGCGTTACGTTTTGGCTGATGACGAAGGAGGGAGAATGGTTCCACTCGGAGCGCTAGCAGTAGTTCCGTATTTTATTTTTTTAAATATACTACATCACGCAAACCTTAAGCAGAAATTCCCAAAGTACTTCGTTATGAAAAGCATCCATCTTATATTACAAATAATTGCTACTATATTAGGCGACATGACGACTGTGACAGTTTTAAACGCACCTAGGTATTTAAATTCAATACAAGCATGCTGATGGCGAAATATTTTATTGAGAGCTGGCAGTCTCTGAGACAGTAGTATAAGGAATCGAATATCGTCTGTCTGGTAGATAGACCAGAAAAGCATTAGCATGGCACACAGGCTCTCAGAGATGGAATAGTTCCTCACGCAAAGAGGTGCGTCCGATAACATCGTGTCGACACAGAAGAAAAAGGAAGAAGGGTTAGTATTTAATGTCCCTTCGACAACGGAGTCATTCACCCCCACCCTCACCTACCTTGGCCTCACCATTGACCGTCACCTCACCAGTATCCCTCATCTCCGCTCCATCTGATCCAAAGCCCACAACCACCTCAGACTCCTCAAACTTCTCTCTGGCCGGACATGGGGGTTGCACCCCTCTACCATCTTCCACACCTACAAATCCTTAATCCGTCCCATCCTCTGTTATGCCAGTCCCGCCTCGATATCTGCCCCCCCCCCCCAAATTCTATAAGTCCCTCCAGATCCTTGAGCGTCCTGCAGTCCGCCTCGCCTTCCATATACGCCTCCCGTCCCCCACGCGGATCCTCTATGACCTCATTCCTTTCCCCCATCTGCTCCTATTCCTAGAACATATCCGCATACTCTACACCTCCCGCCGCCTTGATCCCCCTCACCCCCTGGTTGCTCCTCACCTCTCTCATCTCCCCCCCCCCCTGCCACGTCTTCACTGTTGTGTCTCCCCCACCCTCCATCTCTACACATTTCATCTCCTTTCCCAAGGTGGCTTCCATCAACTCCCCCTCCCGGATGATGCCCCTCTCCCTCCATTTATCCCTCCTATCAATTCTGATCCTCACGCCCCCTCCTTTCCTCTGTCCTTTTCCCGGGCTCCCTCTTCCCCCCCTTCCACCCTCTTTTTTCCCCACCTCCCCTCTCTCTGCCCCCTTCTCTCCCCCGAGTCCTTTTGCATTTCCCTCCTCTGCCTTTTCTCATTCCCTCTCGTGTCTGCCCTGCCCCTCTCCCCCCATATGAGTCCTCTCCCTCCTTGGTTCCCCCCTTTTTCGTTTTTTCCTCTCCTCCCACATTGTTTCCCCCCCCCCCCCCCTCGTCTGCCCGTGGCTCGGGAGTGTCATCTTTGTGCCGCCATCTTCGTGCAGTGTTTTACAGTGAGTGTTCCGTGTTGTGTGTCTTTTGGGACGTGTTGCGAACGGCCATCATACTGTCGCTGGGTGTGATTTTTTATCTCTTGAGAACTGAAACCAGACTGTCGCCATGTTTTTCTAATTGTGTGTCTACTATGTTACTTGTCTGATTCCTGTATACTTTATTAACATTGCCAACCCCTTTGCTTTCTGTTTTAACTTTCCGCATTTTTCCGCCATTTTACACTTTAAGTCACCGTTTTATCGCCTGTTTTTCTTGTTTCTTTCTTATTCCGATTTTTAAAAAGTCTGTAGGCTGTAGAGCAGCATACTAAGCTGCTGCCAGCCCGCTCCCTTCGGGGGGAATTGAAAATCAATAAAGGAAAAAAAAAAACGGAGTCATTAGAGACGGAGCACAAGCTCCGATTAAGAAAGGATGGGGAAGGAAATCGGCCGTGCTCTTTGAAAGAAATCATCGCGCTATTTACTTGGAGTGATTTTAGGGAAATCATGGAAAATCCAAATCAACATGGCCTGACACGGATATGAACCGTCGTCCTTCCGGATGCGAGTCCAGTGTGCTAACGATTTGGATACTTCGCTCCGTGGTACGACAGAGTGTCACATAAATGGAATATGTTTGCCACACTTAATTACTCTAAACGTGACTACGGCACCCTCGCTGGGCGGACCACTAGTACCACTGGTCGTCTGGTTTCATTTCTTTTTCTTTATGTAATTTGTCAATGAGTCGAGAGTCAAACGTACGGTAGGTCAGATACAAGTTTCTTCGGTGTACGCGACATTACAATGAAACCTGGGAGAGGGTCGCTGGCAGTTAACCCTTTTGTAGAGCGGATGAGGGAGAACTCGACAAGGCTCAGACCACCGCCCGCCTGCACTAACTGTCAGCGGGGACTGAGGCAACGGGAACAATGCTGCCATTCCAGAGCTGACGCCATCGAACTTAATGATACCGTGCACAGGAAGCGGACTCTGTGGCGCCATGCTGCACTGTCCTCTCCGTGGTCTCGAAAGAAGCCGACACCAACCACTCCTAGATGATAATCTGTGCTGTAACTGCAACATAGCTGTGCTCATTAAGTATAGCGTTTTACTGGTTGACATTCCCAGCACTCCAGTTACATCACAACTAATTGATCAAAACATTCCGGCAATTATTCTAATGCTCACTGATACATAAATTTAATATTAACGCCACGTAAATAAATCAATCCTTTATATTCGTTCAACTGAATAATATCATTACAAATAGCAAATAAATGATGACATGGTAAAGTTGAAGAATTACCTATCTCCCATACCTCTCTGATTAGTTATCCCTAGATGTAACGTGAAAATCATGTAAATTCGAAGGCCTCCACCAGCTATTTTCTGGAGTTGACACACAAGACGCACACCGAGACACTGATCAAGATGCTGTTACAAGTAACGCCAACATCATGCATGCTCTTCGTATGCAAAATGCACGTTCTGATTTTGTCGTAGATCCTGGGAGATAGTTGGAATGAGGAAGGGAGCACGGTTAGGATTTAACGTTTTGTCCACGTCGTAGTCATTAAACGCACGTACGAAATGGCGGAAGACTTACTGAGGAAAATTTAGTATTTGCTTGGAGTGATTTAGGGGGCTCACAGCACACCAAAATCAGTACGGTTGACAGGTCTGAACCCCAGTTTCCCCCTAATTCCAGATCAGTATCATAAGCGCTACGACAGTTACGTCGGTAGATATGTCCGACATGATATTAGTCAGAAACTATGAAATATTAGGAAATGTCTATTCATGTGGGGTAAGGGGGGGGGGGGTTGACTTTTTCCAGCGATTGGTAATTTTGCAAGTGGCAGCTCTGGAGTGGTAGATAAAAATATCAGAAAAACGGTGCCCAAGTACGAGGGGCGTTTGAAAAGTCCGTGCAAAGTCCAAGAGATGGCACCACCGGCGCGTATCGAGGTTATGTTTAGTTAGTAGCATCTTTGGAAAGAACGCACACCAAGTTTCAGCCATATTGGTCTATTTCTTCGCGTTTGGCATTCGTGTGAATCAAGTATGGTCGAAAAAGAATTTTCGTGTGGTGATTAAACATTACTTTATGAAAGGCAAAACGCCTCAGGAGACTAAATAGAAGCTTGATAATCATTATGGTAACTCTGCACCTTCGATTAGAAAAGTTTATAAGTGGTTTCAAGATTTTCGGCGTGGCCATATGGGCACAAGTGATGTTGAACGTTCTGGACGGACGCCCTGTGGAGGTTACGACTCCGGAAACCATTGATAAAATCCATGATAAGGTGATGGATGACAGAAGAGTTAAGGTGCGTGATTGCTAGTGCTGTGGGCATTTCGAATGAACGGGTACATAATACTTTGCATAAACATTTGGACATGAGAAAGCTATCCGCAAGATGGGTTCCGCGATTGCTCACGCTTGACCAAAAACGGAATCGTGTGAAGTGTTGCAGGGATGGTTTGCAGCTGTTCAGGAAGAATCCGCAGGACTTTAAGCGTCGTTTCGTCACTGTGGATGAAACCAAACAACAATCCAAGCAATGGGTTACCAAGGAAGAATCTGCAGGAAAAAAGGCGAAGACCATTCTTTCGGCCGGAAAGGTTATGGCGACTGTCTTTTGGGATTCACAAGGGATAATCCTCATCGACTATCTGGAAAAGGGTAAAACTATTACAGGTGCTTATTATTCATCGTTATTGGACCGCTTGAAAACCGAGTTGCAAGAAAAACGCCGGCGATTGGACCGCAAAAAAGTCCTTCTCCATCATGACAATGCACCAGTACACACCTCAGCAGTTGTGGTCGCAAAATTAATGAAAATAGCATTCCAACTCGTTTCACATCCCCCCCCATTCTCCAGACTTGGCTCCCTCAGACTACTATTTGTTCCCCAATTTGAAAAAATGGCTGGCAGGATAAAGATTTTATCCAAACGAGGAGGTGATTGCAGCAACTATTAGCTATTTTGCAGACTTGGACAATTCTTATTATTCGGAATAGATCAGCAAATCAGAACAGCGTTGGACGAAGTGTACAAGTCTAAAAGGAGACTATGTCGAAAAATAAAAGAGATTTACCCCAAACATAAAAAAGATTTACCCCAAACACGTAAGTAGTTTTTATTTTTGCGCGGACTTTTCAAACGCCCCTCGTATGATGTACTGTCTGGGAGATCTGAAACGCACGCAAGTGGATTGTCTATATCTACAACTATACTCAGCAAACCACTATGAAATGCGTCGCATGTGGTATTTTCCATTGTACCACTTATTAATGATTATTCCCGAAGGAGGAATGATTACAAAATGCCTCTATGTGCACAGTAATTAGTCTGTTATTGTCTTCTCAGTCCCTACGGGAGCGGTTTGTACGGGCTTACAGTATTTTGCTACATTCATCACTAAAAGTTGCTTCTAGAAACTTTCTTAGCAGGCTTTCACAGAATAGTTCTCGTCTATCTTCAATCGTCTGCAAGTTCAGGTTTTTCACGCATTTCCGTAACGCTTTCTGTGAGTCGAACAATGCTGTGCCCATACGTGCTGCCCTTCTTTGCATACGTTCAATATACCTCCTATATCGTGCTGGACCTCCTTTTTCCCAGATACTGCAGCACCTTGACGTTGTATGGATTCAACAAGTCGTTGGAGGTTCCCTGCATAAATATTGAGCAATTCTGCCTCTACAGCCGTCCATAATAGCGAAAGTGACGCGAGTGTAGGGTTTTGTACACGATCTGATCAATGTCCCGTAAATGTTCGATGGGATTCTTCATGTAGGGCGATATGGATGGCCAGATAATTCGCCCGCATTATTCAGAATATTCTCAAACCAGTCGAGAACAACTGTGGCCCGGTGACATGGCGCATTATCATCCATAAAAAGTCCGTCGTAGTTTGGGAGCATAAAGTCCATGAGTGGCTGGAAATGGTCTCCACGTTGCCGAACATAACCATTTCCAGTCAATAATCCGTTCATCTGGACCAGAGGACCCAGTCCATTCCATGTAAACACAGCCTACACCATTATGGAGCCGTCACGAGCTTGCACAGTGCCTTGTTAACAGCTTGAGCCCATGGTTTCCTGGGGTCTGCACCAGACTCGAACCCTACCATCAGCTCTTACCGACTGAAATCGGGACTCATCTGACCAGGCCACGGTTTTCCAGTCGTCTAGGGTCCAATCGATATGATCTCGAACCCAGGAGACGCGCTGCAGGCGATATCGTGCTGTTAGCAAAAGCACTCGCGTCGGTTGTTTGCTGCCATAGCCCATTAACGCCACATTTCGCCGCGTTGTCCTAACGGATACGTTCGTCGGACGTACCACATTGATTTCTGCGATTATTTCACGCGGCGTTGCTGTTCTGTTAATACTGACAACTCTACGTAAATGCCGCGGCTCTCGGTCGTTAAGGGAAGGCGGCCACTGCGTCGTCCGCGGCGATAGGTAATGCCTGAAATTTGTATTCTCGGCACGCTCTTGACACCGTGGATCTCGGGATACTGAATTCACTAACGACCCCCGCAATGAAATGTCCAATGCGTCTAGCTCCAACTACCACTCCCGCGTTCAAAGTCTGTTAATACCCGCCGTACGGCCATAATCACATCGGAAAAATTTCACATGAATCACCTCAATACAAATGACGGCTCCTGCCCTATTATACCTTGTGTATATGCTGCATATGGCTAACCCATGAGTTTTGTCACCTCAATGTAGTGCCTATTTGGTATGGATCCTACACACTTACGCAAATTCTGGGATGGGTAGCCCGAGCTTTTCGTAAGCAGTATGCTTTATACAGTAATTGCACTTCGAAAAATCGTGCCAATGACCTGTAGTTTATCGCCGGCCGGAGTGGCCGAGCGGTTCTAGGCGCTTCCGTCTGGAAGTCGCAGGTTCGAATCCTGCCTCGGGCATGGACGTGTGTGATGTCCTTAGGTTAGTTAGGTTTAAGTAGTTTATTAGCGACGACTGCGCCTGTTGTATGAGTTGACTGATTCAAATTGAGCTCATTAATATCGTGGTAATAGGTTACTAAGATTTTTTCGTTCTGTGAGAGGCAGAGTTTTAAATTTCTGAACATTTAAAGCAAGTTGCCAATCTCTGCGTCCCTTTGATTGAGATCGGAATGAATAGTTGATCAGCTTCTTCCAGTCAGCATTTCATCATTAGATAACTGGGTCATCTGCAAAAAGTTTGAGATTATTATTAACGTTGTCAGGATGTCGTTAATATAGAACACGAAGAGCAAGGGTCCGAGCACTCCTGAAGTTACTTCTGCGTCTGTTAACGACTCTCTACTGTACTTTCATAGCTCAATACCGTACAACAGAAACTAGTACAGAATTATGCGCGCTCCGAAATAAAAAAATCAAATCGTTTAATATCGTGATATCCAAAGGTGAGTAATTTAGTCAACACGAGCGCGTTATTAACTTTTCCATTACTTGTCGACGTAGTAACTACTTACAGCTGAAAAACAATACTGAAGTTGTAATTATGTTCTGACTATGTGTTTGCAACGTTAACACAAAATGAGAAGATACTACTTAAACATGTCATCGGAATGCTTCTTATAATCTATAGCCGCGTTTAATAAACTGTTGGACAGTGTCTATTAAGGATACGAGCGACGTAATAATCTACTTTCCATTTAGATTCCTCAGACAGGCGCATTCACGAATAACGCACGGAGATTTTGAGCGTGGCTGAACGCAGAGGAGCACGAGTGGAACGGATAGTATGTTGTTAATAAATGTCGATTTACAACATGCACTGCAAAACTGTTGCAGTGTGCGTTAGGTAGTTTAACGTCCCGTTAACAACGAAGTTATTAGAGACTGAGTACTAGCTCAGTGGGACAAGGGCAGGGAAGGGAAGGAAAACTGATGCGACCTTATTTAAGGAATCACCCGGGCATTCGCATAAGGTGATGTACGGAATCTACACAAAACCTAAATCGTAACGATATACGGGGACATGAAGCACTCACGCCCAAGTACTACGTTATTTTATGTTCGGAGTGAAGTAACAAATAGGTATCTCTTCTTTGTTTTTCTTTTATTTTCGCTAAGCTTCTGGTCAACAACGAGATCCTCAAGGGCTTGTGTAAGTCCTTGGTTGTGACACCCGATTGGAACACATTTCACACACCACTGGAAACCCACGTGGCTGGGCCGGAATACGAAACGTTTCCTTTGTTCTAATGACGTATCTACTGTTCTACATCGTCCGTCAAGGTCTTATACTTTAATTTCGTGTAAAGCAGCGAAAATCCGCAAAGAAATAGCAAGGCTATTGAAAACGGTTGCAATTCAACGGTTAAAGTGCGATCGCAATATCCAAAGAGACTTCAGAATAGCCAAAGATGTTATATGATGCGACAGAGCACATGATAAGATACATATTTATACTGATTCATGATTTAAAAAAAAAAAAAATCAAGCGAATACCAAAAGATGTCAGGTGTATTAAATTTCTCCACGCCGTTTTTACTTCACATCGAAAAATTAGTATTTATATGAGCACAGTTATTTGGACATCTCTGCCAGCCTCTTCCTTATTGGCCCTCTGACACACACAATCCATTTTCAAGCTCCTAAAAGAAATTCCGCTTAATACTATAAAAAGTCACCCGTGGAATAACTTATGGTCTCTCTTCAGAAACACACATACTTTTAAAGTTTTGACTTATCTATGAATTAGCCACATGAATATTTTCCGTGTCTTTTTATTCCAGTTCTGCATTAATCCGTTTTATAAGGCATGCCACACACTCAAGAAGTACTCAAAGCTTGTTCAAGAACGCTGGAATTAAGTGAAACATTCACACACCTTGCCAGTTAACCGAAGGCATGTGTAGTAGATGAAGATAAAAACTTTTGTAGCGATGCTATACACATGTTTTAGTGGCGTAGTTCTATATGGTTGTTCATCCGGGCGCTAATGACCGTAGCAGTTTTGCGCCCTAAAACCATAACAAAACAAAAAAACAAATGGTTGTTCATCATCAATACAGCATAATAAGCTTAGATACGTTTCAGGTTTCTTTAAAGGCAAATATTCACTCCATTTGGTATAACAGTTTTCAGGCCAACCATTACATTAAGCAATATTGTTATCAAAACCGAAGCAGCTTGTGCAACTCCATGTAACACTTTATCCTAGTGATGGATAGCTATAGAAAGTCACGTCTCCAGTAACGTTTCCCAACAAACTACCAAACAAACCGCTTGTCTCATAGTACAGTTTCTTCCACTGACCTTTGCATTTCTAATAATGCAAAGTAGAGCTGGCCATTTTTTTTTAAAGTGGAGCAACGTATATCACGTAATGTTACCTCAATAAAGTGGTTCTATCACATTAAGTTAAATGAAAGTGAGTTTGTATGGTTGGTCCTTGCAAAATGGATTGCGATATTGATTCTTGTAGAATACAAAACAGTCTTTGATCGAAATTTCTTTTAAAACCGTTTTCGATCCGAACAATCATCATCAGATACGTCTGTCATTGTTAAACTGGTTTAAAACATAAAGTTTGTAGCCAATATATAGTCACCGTCAAAAGACGAAAAAACATAATAAAATTATGACAACAAACACAACTGACCTGTATTATAAGGTCGCAATGACAATGTCATAGTGCTTTTCTTGCCATTTATTAGTACGTAAACAAAAATCCTGTCGACAGCTCAGCTAAAGTTACGTCCATTGCATAAATTTCTTAAAACATGCTTTTACTTTCACACACAATCTCATTTATACTTTTATACACCAAAATATAAAAGTGACAATGTAAGGATGTCATATTGTTTTAACAAATACGGCTTTCAAGTGCGTCGCCACACGTTATGATGTCGTACTCCATAAACAGACAAATTGACAGCACAGTTGGGACGGAGAAGAGAACTACTGCGGTCGTGCTGAAATAGTCGTATTTGAACGGCGTGAAGAAAACATCGAATATAGCAATCTACGTCAAAATGTAAATTTCTGACCTAAAACACAGTCTCTCAATCCTAGGCCATGAACCTTTCTCCATTTTGTCTCCGTGTTGCTACTTCCAAACCTCTTGTGCGCACTACGTGCTCTTACAGACGTCTGCAGATGGAACGGGTAATAATAAAACACAGGATAAAATTTTAGTCAGCTCCTTAACCCTTTCATTAACAATTATTTTGTCGGGCGGAAGTTATTAATGTATGGCTATTTTAGTTAATTCCGGAGTCTGAAGTAACAATATGAAATAATATTTACCGCCGTCTCCTTTTCCATTGTGGAGTAGCGCGCGACCTATAGGGTTATACCTAGTTACCTTGGGGTTTCAGAAGACGATTGCGCAAAAACTAAAAAGACGTACAGAAAAGAGACACCTCACTGGCTAGGGCCTCTCTCCAACTTTTTACCTCACATTACAGGTGCTTAATATGGCAAACGTTTGTGACGTGGCAAACATCAGTGCGCTCGGGCAATTCATTGACACGAACTCCTGGTAGGCGCGACAGCAGGTCGCTTAGCAAATCTGTTCGTTCGGTTGCCTACCTGTAGGCGCAAACTAATTCGATGGGGCAATACGGAGCGGATGATTTGTTTACATGTTCTACCTATAGGTGCAATCTGAAATTATAAGAATTCTGCAAACCATTACCCATCGGACACTGATACATAGTAATGACATGAAACAAATACCCACTGGTTCTCTGGCAACCTATCGTGGGACACACGTCCTAACTCAAAAGGTTTAAAGATCGCACTGATCACTGTGCAGCGTTATTGTGACGCGACGGAATGGCAGAAAGGAGTTATCGTATTTGGACGTGCCCACCACCAGGCCGTGAACAAAGTTGTCGGATTTGTTGGTTATCAATTCGGATTGTTCAGTGTGTCTATAAGGAATGATTTACCACTTTGGAGCCATGAACACAGCGTAACAACATGTTCGTAAAATGAGACTAACCGACAGGTACCAGAGACGAGTGTCACGCCTTGTCAGTGATAACTGGCTTCAAACACGATGGGAATGCTAACTGTAAATGCGGACATCTTAGGTTAGGTTTTACCGTGACTGTCACTGATATCGAATGAAACAGCAAGTTTACTGTTAGCGACCCTGATTTATTTATATCCACAACACGTTCAGAAGGTTTAAATCTCCATCATCAGGATTTACATGTGTTAGTGTGACATACGTGTGTGTTGTATTGATTTGGGGGTAACTTGTGGTACTGTCTCCAGTGGTCACAGGCTCCTTTCCCTATCGTAACACATCACATTTAAACTGTCATACTTTGTGAATTTTTTACAAAATATGACAGTTTACATGTGATGTGCTACGATAGAGAAAGGAGCCTGTGACCACTGGAGACATTACCACACGTTACCCACAATTCGTAACACAGCACATAGTAATATATATATATATATATATATATATATATATATATATATATATATATATATATATATATATAACACATGTAAATCCACATGATGATGCTTTAAATTCTTCAAAACCGTTGTGGATATAAACAAATCAGTGACTGGTAACAATAAACTATAGGAATTACTTCTCTGAATGAATACAGGTCTATCTCAGCCAGTTCCCGAGCGAACACACTGAACGGAACAGCATGCAATTGACATTGGGTACTTCACAAAAGGCCTTGCTCACACTGCACATGAAGATGCAAGTCTTCAAAGGGCTAAACGACTCATAAATTGAACATTAATTGACTGGAAGTGTAAATTGTTCGCCGAAGAGTTACGATTTTACCTCTTTTTCGAGTGAAGCACGGCGTCGACGGAATCGACGGCGCAACGAGGCCGTTGTTTAGGGCGGAGGTGCTTCTGTGATGTTTTGGTGTGTTTATATACCATGATTTGGGCCCGCGCATTCGTTTTGTTGTGAACGTGAGTCAAGATCCTTATTGCAACTTTCCCGGTGATCAAGTGTTGCCCTTTCTTCTATAAATTCGTTTTGAGTATGCGGTGAACAATCTTGTCTCCCAAGATGAATAACAGCCATGTTCACAGGGATGGTCTGACAAACACTCAGGCATGATGTTGCACCTCGACTAGCCCGCTAAATCACTTGATCTTAATTCCACAGAAAATGTCTGGGATTGGAACAGTGGAAGAAGCGTAGCAGACGATACCTCCACAGTCTGGTACCTATACGTGATGTAATCATCAGTGACTGGCTAATACGGCATATCTGAAGAAATTTATGGACTCTCTTCCCGGATTAAGAGAGCCAGTTGCATGGGATAGACTCGGTGTCACACGGTATTATCGTGATGTGTCCTAGGTGTCAGCGATGCTCACAAGAAAGACACGCCGTGGCGCGTATGCCACGTGACACTGCTGGTCTTACGAATGCCAGCAGCCGTTTCCGGCGAGGAGCGAGTAATTATTTCAGACGAGTTAAAAATTCTTGACTGAGTGATCAAATTTATGCAAGTTCTCGACAGCACACGACAAATTTAAGACCATTAGTGCGTACCTTTTCAGTTAAAAATTGATTTTCCGTGGGGCTGAGCATTTGTGAAGTGTGGCGGACAAGCCGACTAGTGTGACGTCACTAATTCGTTGGATGTGACTAACTTTTGATCCGGTGTGCCTATTAACTCGACCCTTAAAAACCATTTTATGCATGAAATGATGGTTGGTGGTTTGGAGTGAAAGGGACTAAACTGCAAGGTCATCAGTCACTTCATCAAGTGGTTCAAATGGTTCTGAGCACTATGGGACTTAACTTCTGAGGTCATCAGCCCCCCTGAACTTAGAACTACTTAAACCTAACTAACCTAAGGACATCACACACATCCACGCCCGAGGCAGCATTCGAACCTGCGACCGTAGCGGTCGCGCAGTTCCAGACTGTAGCGCCTAGACTGCTCGGTCGCTCCGGCCGGCGGTCCCTTCATCCGTTAAGTGACAAACGAGGAGTGGTCGTCAGAGCAAGGAGGCGAAAGGCAAATCCTGGAAAGGCTGAGTGTAACTAACGCAATAAACAAGAGATAAAAGCCCCGAAAAAAGACAGCACAGACAAGTCGTTAAAAGATATGTCAAGACAAGGCATTACAACAGAGAAATGAAAAAGAATAAAGAAAATAAAAAGGTGGAAAGGGTACAGGCCAGGCTCGGCTACTGAGCAACTGCCACCAAGGCACACCAGGGGGGGGGGGGGGGGGAGGGAGGAGGGGGAATGGGAGCAGGAGAGAGGTGCCCCACCAATCCCTCAGGTGGTCAATGAGGCCAAAAAGCCCTACCTTACATGGATGAATAGACACCACCTTCGTGGGCAAAACAACACCAGGTTAACCGCTATGGCGTTGTATGCTAACACCAGAGGGAGCGTGCCAGGAAGATTAAGATGTCGATTCAAAGCAACCAAATTAAGGCAGTCTATGAGTCAGTGGGGCCACCGTCAGGCGGGCTAAACAACAGCAGTGAGGGGAATCCTCATATCAGAGAATGTGGCCATGGGTCAGCCAAGTCGGTCAATGTGGAGTCGACAGAGGACGGTGGATTCCCTGCGAAAAGCACACAGGGAAGGCTGCCATGTGGTTGTGGTCTCCTTAATTGTCCTCAGTTTGCTTGTGGCGATCAGGGCAGACCATTCTGAGTTCCAGACTTCCAGCAATAGATGGCGTATAAACGACTGAGCGTTCTGTTCCCTCGACTCTTATGCATGAAATGATACCATTTCCCTTGGTACAGTGACGTGACAGATAATTGGACGTTGCACAAAGCTCTACCGCTTTCTTCAAAACGGTTGTACAGATTGTGTTCACTGTAGCGCATAATGAAATCTTTAGCACGATGTCCGTGGCCGTGGAAACTGGTGCTGATCTTCGACCTTTTCTAAATATCCATCCTTTAATGCAACACATTTTTTACAATGAAGGATGATTTGGCGGAGAGTTCGGGTGCAGCAGTTTAAGTTTCGGTTGTTTATGAAACGTTCCACCTGGAAAATTATCTCGCCGTTTTTCGAGATGAGCGTGTCCTCTGTAGAAAGAGGTGGGGGCTCATGTTGAGCAAAACCATCCCCTCGGACAGTGTGCCGCTTCGTTTCGACAGCCTCCAGTTACCGCATCATATTTCGGCAGCATACGCCTGGGTTTGCCGCTCACGAACACAACCTATTACCATCACACCATGTCAGGTTCAAGAAACGCTCAGTGTTGCCCTATTACCCTTCCCTATGACGGTTGGGTCTCCGACTATTTCGGCGGTGGTGAATCCGTGAATGTTTCCACTACTTGCTTTGCTCCTTTGTCTGGGGGTATTATCGATACACCAATCTCGCGTCCATGGTGATAAGACGTCTCAAGAAGTAATCTGATTTGGCTTGATACAGCTGCAATATTTCCACTGCTGCTTCACTTCGGAGAGCTTTTTAGATTGCTGTGAGCAGTCGCGCAATAAAGCAGGCTGCGACAATAGTCACGTTCAAAATGTCTCGCAAGATGTTGAAAATTGATCCTTGATTGATGTTCACTTCTTCCAGTATCATCTTGAGTGTTACGCGCCTGTCTTCAGCATTACAGTGCGATTAAAATTACTTGATAGTTGAGTCCGTCACTAGCCACTACAGTGTTGTCACATCCGCTGCCGGCTATGCCTCGGTTATAGGCGACAAACACGGCGGGTCACTTCACAAAAGCTGATAATGTATGACGCGGAGCAATGTTAGAAGCGGTCGCCGCGTGGTATGACTGAAATAGAAGATGCTCTGTCGAAAAGTGATTTTATGTGACCATTGACTGAACTGCGGCAGACGACGGGTTTTGTGGGCCTGAATTTAAACTCACGTCCTAACCAACCACAACCTCGTGACGTGCATTGTATCTGAGAAGATGGCGATTAACAATCTGCGGCAGAACTAAAATCACTATCCCCCTGTTCACGGTGTTTAACGATAATCTCTACGAGCAAACGCAAGACTGTTAATTTCTAGATGTCACTTGTTACCTGAAACTATCCTCACACTGGGTACACGGGATGCTGCGTTACCAATCGATAGGCAATCCTGGTTGGCACTTGGTTGCAGATTACTGGCGAAATAATAAGACTCCAAACAAAGGAAGAAAATGACAGGAAGAAAAATAAGAGCAATTATAAAAGTCAATGCGGCGATGAAAATTATGTAGCGAAGTATTAGAAATAAAAAATTACATTTGAACCAAGTAATCGAACAAAAATGATACCCATAGACTTAGAAAAATAAAAAAAATCGCTGCATTTGACGAGATTCGTACCTTCGACGTTCTACACGAGAGGATTTTACGCTAACCACTACGCTAGGCCATTACATTGCGAAATACTCTTGTACTTCTGACTATGGTGTTCCAGTCACAACTAATAATTGACAGCCTTCAAAAGTTCGGCTTCACATAATGTCGTGCGAAGCTCATCTAATGTAAGGCAATCTCTGAGATTGTAACGAATATATAAATGGTGCCGAATCGCACATTGTGCGGAAGGACACGGTAATGTTTGGTTAGTGCCGTGTATGAAACGTGTGTATTTCGTTAGCATAGTTTGTGTATGTTTTCGATGTGATTATCATGTGTGAAGAAATACGAAATAAAAGTGCCAGACCCAGGATTCGGAATCCAAACACATCAAGAAAGAATGCCAAACAAGGAATTGGAAGTGAACTGACCAACTGTTGTGGCAGTTTGGCAATGGCGACCGGTTCGGGCGTGACTGGAGGAAACCAGCTCCAACGCGTGAAATGTCAACTATCAAGTAATTTTAATCAGACTTACTGCTCTTGATATCCGCGATTTTTCAGAGAGGTGGTCTACTACTTTGTTCTTCGCCAATGACTACTTTGACCACACAAGTAGCTTCTAACCAGTGTCAGTAAAGGTGCGTAGATGGCGTTCATTTCCATTAACTCAGTAGGTACTGTAGCGGATTGTTCCCCTTCAAATGAAAAAAAAAAAAAAAAGATTTACTGAGCAATAATCTACTTTATCAATGGGGTGCGCCATTTTGTTGTGGCTCCTCTAACAGCGTGCTACGGTACTGTTGCGCGGGGATTTCAATGTGTACTACGACTGCAGTCACACGTACCTGTAAGGACTTATTTATTGCGAGGTGCTAATTACGACTTTATGGCGCCCCCTCGTATTTGCACGCGTCAGCCAACTTTCAAGTCTTACTCAGAGGAATTGAGTTGCTAGTGAAATCCAAGTACGGGAAGCCACGCCCGTCGCCACTAACAGGACCGGGGAAGGTCTACAGAGCCGCGCGGCGTCGCGCCGTGTCCCAACGGCGCCCTGGTTGCGTGCGCAGGTCCGCACGCATGCGGGCGTGACGCGTGGAAACAGAGCGCGCCGCCCACTGGCGAGGCAGGTTCACTGCACTGCCCGCACACCGCTGCGCGCTTTTCCAGCTTAGCGCTGCTGCTCAATAAATGTCCTAACACCCGCAATGGCGCTGGAAAACGACTATATTTGCCCTTCACCGTAATCGAGTCCCTAAGATGATGTTTCGACAGCAGTGAGCTCTAACTAACGAATACATCAGGCTGTTTCGAATTCCTAAAAATCACCTTCAAAAATCTTTCTGTTTACACAGACTAGCCGTAATGTCTTAGGGAATCATAGTTACCGTTTTGTAAAACGTTTTACCACACATTTCAGACTCAGGCACTAAATAGTATCATTACCGGTTTCCATTTATTACAAAGTCATTATCAAACGATCTTTTTTGAAAAGAAAGAGGAACAGGGATACTGAAATAGTAGGAAACTAAATTACAAATCAAACTATTACACAATTACACTACTTGAGCACGTTCCAAAGTAACCAATCATCTGAACAGGAAGGGTATTCACAATGAAAACATAGGGGCTGGATAAAAATATGCTAAAACACCGCGAGAAATGGTTGTTTGAACACATATGCCTGCAGGAGCGCTGTTGTATTTACTACGAAGAGCATCTGTACAATGTTCTCCATACGTTGCAAGTGGCAGGTGTCCTCATATTAGTGTTCTTTGTCGTTGTGAGTGCCCTATGTCGCAGCTAAGTGGATTCGAATACGGACAGACTGTTGGTGCTCCTATGGTGGGTGCTTCCTAATAAAGTTGACTGAAGTCTTTCACGTTTCAAGAGGCTCCGTATCGAAGAAAAGGCGCTGAAGGAGATGAATAATCGGAAAGCATTAGGGATCGGAAAAAACCGACCGGGTAAAACCGAGTTAGCTCGGCATTTGTTTGGCCTCGGTTACAGTAGGTGTTTTTTCCTTTTTACTGACAACCAGGTAAAAAAAAAACGAAATGTCAATAGCCACAGCAGAAGTGCAGAATTTTTTTTATTTTTAAGAAACCGTTTTTTAAAAAAGGGGTAATTTTTATTCGCAGAATTTCCACTGCTTTGAAATCTTGCGTTATAACAGAAAATAAGAAAAGCGATCAGTGCTAATTTAATAAAAATGCCGACAGAGAGGAGCAACAAACATATGGCATACGAATTGGTCCAACACTGCTGAGACACTAATATACCTGCTAAAATGTGGCGTGGCCTATTAGAGGATACGCGTGTACATGCAATGTGCAAGACTTTCTCCACTTCGTCGATGCGGTATTTTCTCGCTGTCGTCGTCGGACATCAATTGTGTTATAGAATGGCATCATGCCTACTCTGGCAGTATTTTGCGAAGTGCGGTATCAATGAAGTACAATCCTATATTTGGTTTAAAAGACTAAAAACGGAATGACCACAATTATTTTGCGATATTAAAACTTGACAATTCATAGTTCATGATCAAAATAAAAAGTAGCTGGTCTGCTGTCTGTGTTCGGCATAGTATAACTTTATTTGCTTGTGGTCCTTGAAAACGGACAAATTAACGCGAAAAATAGTTCTTCAACCTCAGTTTTGACCCTTTAGCACTGACTATTCGTAATGGCCAAATAACGGTATGATACTCGATTACTAAATGATTTTTGAGCACAGTTTCAAAAAATTAGAATCAACAGGAGAATATGGATGATTTTTTGTAGTATTCAACCACTTACTACTTTTAGAGAAAAGCAGCGAACGGTGGACGGACTAAATTTTCTTTTATTGGTCTGTTTAATTTAATATTTTGATTCTACATATCTTGAAACTGAGGGAATCAAAATTTATCCACCTCTGTTCGATTTCTGCGTTTATTACAGGAAATAACACGAACAAAAAACGGAAAATCGGTTATTTCAGAAACCGATTATTTTGAACGGTTTCAACAGTCAGGTTAAACTGAAGTCGAAAAGCAACCATGTAAGTGAAAAGCAGTTGTTTCAGCGATAGCTGCCATCCCTAGAAGGTACGTGGAGCCGATAACCTGCCGGGAGAAATGTTGAAGAGACGAGTGGTACAGAATCGATATTTACAAAAGAAGGTAAGAATAAGGACTGAAAATGGAATGCTGGAAAGAAGCACCAGTTAGACAAGGTTGCTGTCTCTCTCCTTCGTTGTTCAGCTTATACCTGGTAGATATTATTGCGGAATGCTTAGATGAAAAAAGAGGAGTATGTATTGTTGGGATGAGAATAAATGTATAAGACCTCCTGATGTCGTAGTATTAGTGGCAGAAAGCCAACAAACTGCAAATAAAATGCTAAAAAATCTGAATGAAGCTTCTGTGGAATACGGGATGAGAATCAAGACCGCTAAAACAAAGAGTATGGTGATCAGAAAAGGAAGGAGACTGGCAAATATTACGACAGCATAAAGTATTATTAGCCAAGTAAGAGCATTTAAATATCTTGGCAGTACGTTCACTTACGACCTAGGACGCCATCAGGAGTTCGAAACTCGCATTGCTATAGCGAAGAAGGGATTCAACAAAAAGAAGAGATTGTTATGTGGTAAACTGGATAAACGCCTTGGGAAAAGAGCTGGCAAATGTTTTGCCTGGTGTGAGGCACCCTATGGGATTAAAAAACTGACACTGAGACGAGAGGATGAAAAAAATGTTGAAGCATTTGTGTTGTGGATATGGAGCAGAGCGTCGAGAATAAGGTGGAGGGAAAGAGTGAGTAACGATAGAGTCTCAGAAAGTGTTGCTGTGAGAAGAAGAGTGCTGCAGGCTATAAGAGGAAGGAATAAGAACTGGACAGAACAATTGTTGAAACGGGAATGCTTGCTAACAAACGCTTTGGAAGGTTTAGTTTGAGGGAGGAGATTGAGACGAAGGAGGGGATACAAGATGAGAGACGACATAAAGGGAAACTGAAATTTCGCGGACCTGAAGACGATGGCAGAAAACAAGAGAGCATGGAGAGTTGCCATATGAAAACCTGGCTATACGCAGAACACTGATAATGATGACTGACGATGTACCGAAGATTTATACCACATACAGGGAAAGAGGAGCAAGATCATCAGCAAAGTCACAACGCGGACGAAAGTGTGTATTGAGTGATCGTGAGGTCATGGAAGGTCATTGACAACAGCTGCAAAATTCACTGCAGAACTGTATGTCGCTCTCGTTAGACCTGTCAGTACCAGAGAGCTCCATAAACAGGGAATTGCAGGACGAGCTGGAGTTCCAAGACCACTCATCGATGAAGCAAATGCTCGTAACAGGAAAATGTGGCGCCAAATCCATAAAAGGTCGCATTACTGCCTAGGATTATGTGACCATTTTGACTGTTCAGGTCCATCTCATGGTACAATCTTCGTTCGCCACTGTTTGTGTTCAAGATGCCAGGACGCTGTTCACATAGTTCGCATCGGCCAGGACTAGTTTTGTGAGCATAACGACGACTTGTCGCAACTCCCCTGGCCACCACTGTCACCAGGTCTCAACATTATTGAGCCTTTGTGGTCTGCTTTGAAGAGAAGGGTGCGTGACCGGTATCTACCTGCAACATCGTTACCTCAACGTGACACTATTTATCAGGAAGTATAGTATAAGATTTCCTTGAAAACCATACAGGACTTGTATTCATCGATTCTGAGACGACTGGACGCTGTTCTGAATGACAACGGTTTTCTTACACCGTATTACGTACGCTAACGTGTTGTGTTTTGTGGTGTCCCATATTTTTCTCCATCCCCTGTATCTGCGCTCTGATTGTTTGACGCTACATATGACTGTACAATAAAATAACGCTTGCAACTCTTAAACTGCAAACATCAGAATCAAAATATTCACAACATACAACTGATTGCGAGGAAAAGCTTTCTCACTGGTGCAGTCAGATAATTTTGTACTAGTCTTCACTTTGAGAACGCTTTCCCTCACAATCAATTGCTTGAGCACTCCTAAACCGTTTTCATGTTACTGAAATTTTAGCGTAATCTTATGACAACGGTTTTCTTACACCGTATTACGTACGCTAACGTGTTGTTTTCTAAAGCAGTCTGACTGAGAGTTAGTCTCAGTGGCTTTTATCATAACCACAAAGCTCATTAAATAATATACACCAATCACAAAAGTTTTCCCTTGTCCAAGGCCAGAGTTACGTACAACTGACTGGCTAGTTCGCTGTTTGCTATTTCAGAAACGTTCTTTTCGTCGGCTAACGCTACTCGTACACTTAGGGAGACCTGTAGGTGCTTAAATGCACGTAACTCTGCGGCACTGCCGGAGTACCTTCAGCTGCCGAGAATCGTGGTGTATTCCCCGCTGGGACTTTTTCGGAAGAAAAGCAAATAACGAACTATGGCGCCGACGACTATCACACGCACGCACCCGCAACAAATAAGAGCACCACCAGATGTTTCCAAATCAACGGAAGGACTGGCTTTACAATGCGTTGCACGAAGTATAGCAGGCGTCAATCGAGCGGATGTTCCGAATATACCATCCTTCCGCCATGGTATGAGCGCGTTACTGGGGAAAGAAAATCACATTCCACATCCCAGCAACGTCTGGGCGCATTAAAATGCGCTGGTATTTTTGAAAGCGTACGTACTTTCCTTAAGAAAACGGCTAGATTACCGCACCCGCCGCATGGCGCGATAGAGATATTACTGCTATTGGGCATTCTTTCAATGAGCATACTTCGACGTATCGATTTATAAAATCCAGTTATATTTTGCAAGAAAGGAGCGATTCAAGGTCAGATTTTTACCATTCACCGAAGCATGAGGTCCAGCACATGAAACCTTGTAATAGCAATAATGCGAGCCGATAACACAATGAATGTCACGGTCAGATCTACGCCAACATTATAAACGATTTTTATTGCTATCACGTCTCAGTTGGACGTATTATTATAAAATGACGTGTAGGAACAACAGATAATTTTCATTGGCGACTACATCAGGGGAGCTAGTTGCATTCAGAACACCGAAGACAGTGTTTCTTAGTTGATGCATTGATTAAAGCGTTCCGGACATGTACTGATATCCTTTTACTGTTCTAATAAGTATATAAAATAATACAAGATCAGATATACTTCTGGAATAAGGATTTACTAGTAGACGTAAGTTGTACTCAATAAGAAGCGGATAGTTTTCTGGCAGAAATGTGGAATAAAACACTTAATCCTATGAAGTGGATAAAAAACTTAGCAAATTAGGTTATTGAGTCTATGTGACTGTTTACGCTTAATATTAATCTACGATGAAGCGGAATCCCTCAGCTGTTACATAATTTAAGTAAATATAATGTGCGCCGGCCGCGGTGGTCTAGCGGTTCTAGGCGCTCAGTCCGGAACCGCGGGACCGCTACGGTCGCAGGTTCGAATCCTGCCTCGGGCATGGATGTGTGTGATGTCTTTAGGTTAGTTAGGTTTAGGTAGTTCTAAGTTCTAGGGGACTGATGACCACAGATGTTAAGTCCCATAGTGCTCAGGGCCATTTGAACCAAATATAATAAGCATAAACATGTGACAAAGTTACATGCTGTTTAATAAAGCGTCGGTGACAAATCACTAGAAACAGTCTCAACTGTCAGATATTTAGAATGTCTGTAGGAAGCTATAAAAACTAGAAGGGCATCGCACATGTATTAGTAAGGAAATTAAAACTTACGCGGTGAGTATCTGGAAGAATTACAAGGAAAACCATATCTATTGCGAGGAAGCTCGCTTAAAATATTTGAAAACATTCTCAAGAATGTCTGCATATCTTTTGAATCCGTAACGAGTTGAATTTTCTACCAGAAAATCAAACTGTACGATAAATTGCCCAAGGAAATGAATGAGATAAAAACCAACACATTTAAGAGACAACATTATCTGGATGCCAAAATGTTGGGATTGGGCAGGGATTGGTAAAAAAACACGTAGCATGGACAAATAATAAAACGCATAGGTGAATCTACAATGTATTTTCACAGTACTATAGATTTACCGGAAAATCATGATCCCAAAATCTGTGATGGATAGTAGTACCTTCAGTTCATTTTCGTGAGCTCAACATGTGCTCCATTAGAAAAGAAGTGGGAAAATATCATGAGTTGGTAACGTGTGCAATGATTACTGATGAGAGCTAATAAATAGTGAAACACTTATTTTGGCATTATCAGATAATTGCTTACAAGTATGTACTTACATAAATTATCATTTTACTATACAGTACAAACACACAAGAAAGTAGAACTGTAAACGTTCATATACTTGTCTGTAAGAATTCGTTAATTTTCACTCGTATTTTAGTGAGTTCTTTTAATTTAATTTTATTGTTGTATTAAGGTGAAGTTTAATACAATTGTAAAATGATCTGCAGCTGAATTAATATTTAACTAATAGACTGTGAGTTTATTTAGCCTGTACGAGAACTTCATGAAAGGTGTACAACTAAATGTAATTGGAAACATTACAATAAATGGATTCGTACTAGTTGAAGACTTTTTCTCAAAACTGCGAGAACATACATTCAGACAAGAGGCAAACATATTTCCATCACCCATTTACAGTGGGCATAAGAACCAAATGTTTAAACTGAAGAAATTAGGTTACGAAATTAATCGTACAGATAGTGCCGAGAACCAGTAATCGTGCTGATAAAAAGACGTGCCAAACGATATTAACACCCCTCGGAGACAAACGTAGATGACAATGTACAAAACCTCAAATGAAATCCTTTGAACAAGCATGTAAATGAACAGGCCCCATGAGAGAAAAAATGGTATGGTGCCAGATAAAGAAAGGTACGGTACATCTACCTGCCGTACATGGTCGTGCCTTGTCCATAAACACTGGCGCCACTTTCCCAGGACTTACGCTTTCATAATACTGCTGTACAATGATTATTACCTATCACTTGATGAACGAAATGTTTCAGATAGACATTGTACTTCCGACTTATTTCATATATTTATTCTATCCATTTGCTCGTATTTATTATCTTTTAATGCCCGAAAAATCTGCCTACGTTGCAGAGATTGCTAAGTCGCAACGATGACGTTATCAGAAAAACATCTTCACAAAATACGTCTGTTCCACAGTGTCTTCCCCATTGTCAAATTGCCAGCCTTTGTACGCCCACAACACGCTTAAGCGGCGGATAAAATTTCTTTGCTTTCAAGGTGGTGTTTGCCAGTTACTGACATCGTAAAATAAATAAATAATAAAAAAACACCTAGGTGATTCTAATGTATACTTTCGCAGTACAACACATTTAAGGGAATATCACAATCCTAAAATCTGTGATGGATAACAGTACCTCCTGTTCATCTTCGTGAGGTCAACATGTGCTCTATCATGGAAGAAAAGACAAACCATGATGAATGTCAATTTCTAAAGTAGTCTTGGGAAAGACTAACAATTTCATGGGCCATATAACTCAAATGTATGTTAATATAAAGCTAGGTCACTGCACACTCAAGATACAGATAAAAATTTTATGGGTGGCAAGAAAGGCCCGCCCGCAGGAAGCGAAACATGAGTCAGTTTCAATGGAAAGCATCAGTTTGCACTCGTCAGGTGTTGGCTCAGTAGCTATCTCGCTATCACCACCAACGTCCGAACACTTGAGCTCTTAGCCTGGATGCAGTGGCCGATAAGCTTTTTAACCCACTGATAGGCACGTACGTGCTAGACGCCTCGGTTACAAGGTGTATTCCTCACACACTCTTATCGTGTGAGCTGTTTGTACATCACGAGGCAGCTTGTCTCGTATCTCTTGTGTTTCACAACGTGCAGGTAACAAACACTTTCAGTGGGCCACATCGCAATATATAACTTTACTACCACGAAAATTATAAGTGCGAGACTCTTACAAGGAGAAAAAGGCTGAACCACCGAAAACCTCTGACAATGCTATCCACATAACGGATTTTTATACTGTAAACTAAATTCTCGTTCAAACTAGAAAATAAAAAAATTCAGTAACGGAACAACGCGGCGCATCACACCGATTAAGTCATTTACCCAAACGTATCTGCCATGGACAATAACATGTCTGGTAAATTTGAGTTACACGTGATTGCCGAATAACCTGGTACGTAGAGTTACTTTACAGTCAGTCCGAAATAACGTAATATTTTTTTGTACATACAAATGTTCCTCATTCAGTAAATAATTTCAAGATGATACCGTTTAGAGCTGTCCGACTCAGCACATTTGCACTAACCCCTTCCCTAATTTCGTTAACAGTTGTATTGTGAAGTATTTTAAAGACGCGAGGCAAGTGCTCCGCTGCAAGGTCCTGATTTACAGAGTTCCTGACTTGAGAGATACATTTACCACAATAATATACTTTGGAACAAATCTGAAAGGTCTTCGAACCTGTCTTCACTGTGACACTGATGAATTTGGTACACCTCTAGTGTTACAACTCATATTCAGGAGAAGCTGCCAGCATGATTGATGAAGCCAATGGTCTCACTGAAGGACTTCAGGCGGAACGCTGAAATGATTTCTCAACAAGGGCATCTCAGTTTTCTTCTCCTTCATAGACAACCGGAGCTCGTTCTTCGTGTCTAATGACTTCGACGTCGATGTGTTGTTTATCTGTAACCTATACATTCCGCGTAGCATACATCTTTGATTTCCTGAGTTGCTAGAAAACACTATCATAATGCCAGAATGACAGTGTGTTTTGTCATAATAAGCCTTCCACGCTAATAATGTCTGCAGTGAGCGAAGTTGACTCGTGGCCAGTATAATCGCAATTTGCCATACATCGAGGGAAAATTTTCTTGATAATATTTTTTTCTGTTATCAGAAGAAATTGATGATTTCTGTTATCAAAACAACATATTTAGCCATTAGTGTTATCACATGATAGGTTAATTGCCCTTGATAACGGTTTCATCTGTCAAAGTATTTATCTTCACGTAACACTGCCACGAATTTTCAAATAAAATCTCCTTTTGAGAAAAATGACAAAGCTTTGGATTATATCAGTACACTGGTGCAGTGCCCATTTGTACAGTGTCACGATAATTAGCAGTTACGATTGTCGCATAAGTCATTGAACTACCACAGTCACTGTTAAGCATATTAATTCATTGACACTCCTACAGACATTAAGCACCTTTAATTAAAGAAAATCCGTTTTTTTTCTTGCCAGTCAGTTTAGATCTCAAGTTTGTTTTACACCTACATTTTTAATTTACTAGCGTTCGTTGGCATCTGCAGGGTGGGAGGGGAGGTGGGGCAAGGGGGGCATCCCCCCCTCCCCCCACGGAATCTGGAGTACAGAGTTTTTATACGTTACAGAATTCACACACACTTCTAGAAGCGAATGGGTAACCTACAGTTCTCTCCGGTATAAAAAGGTTTTGTGTCCCCTATGAAATTTAAGTTCTTGTGGCATGATACGTCTCGAAACTGATCAGATCATTTATGTAAAAAACGCCAATTTTAGAGTCTTTTGCCTCGTCCCCACTCGATACATTTATGTGGCCGCCCATGGTTGCGTTAGTAATCTACACGATCTGACTTTTAAATACATCTTCGCACGTATCTTACTAATATGATTTCATGAATTTTATTAATTTTTACTCTCTTAAAGGAAGAACAATCCATAGTCAATGATCAGCTCTGTAAAATGCCATTTTATGGGCAGCAAAAGAATAAGAAAGTCTGAAATGATTTCTTGTATTCGCGGTCCAACATTATGATACATGAATTTCAACTGTCTTCGCTGGGGGGTTCTTCGTAAAACGCTGCAAAGAATTACACAAAAAATACACTTTTTATCTATGTTTACTTAAACAAAAAGTGCGCTTTCTATTCTAATAATACACAAATATTTAGTATTTGCACTGTTACCATTCATCTAGTTCGAATCAACAAATTACAGCACTTTCAACATTCCTCTTGTTAGTTCATGTCCCCTGCCATCTGTCAAGCACTAGCGCACTCAGTTCTTGTTGCGATGCTTACTCTGAATAAGGTTGAATGACTAAGTTGTGATTCACAGTCAGACTTTCAAAACAGCGTTATTGAAAACTCCAGGCTACCTTTTCAAGTGTACACAATGGGAAACTATTAAAAGACGCCTCTGTCATGCTATGCGGCCTACTCAAATGGTCAGCCATGAAGTTGAAAAAGCAGAATTTCCTCTTTTTCTGCGATCCGAGAATGAACCACTGCCCTAAACGATTGTATTTGGCTGTTACTCTCCTTCCGTTACAACTGTCTGTCTCTCTCCCCCTTTTTTTTCAGCGGGCACGAGATGCTGAAAATTCTTATTAATTGAAAATGAGTTAGGGCGCAAACAAACAGGCACTAACAAATAAAACCGCGTTTCCTTCTCGTAGTTCCCAGACTGAAGTTCTATTGCACCAACTGGTACATTCAGTGTACTATTTGTAATAGCTCGATATCCGTGTGAGCTCTTACACAAGAGCCCTTCTGCCAGGAAACGCTTTCACCGCGTAGTCCACACCATCTAGTCTAACAACATAAAGACACTGCATTTACAGCTCTGACAAGAGATGCTACAAGCTTTTAGTTTATTGAAGCCAAAACCTATAATACACGTCGTAGCTGATGAAGAAGCGTGGCTGTATCAGACTGGCATTTGCCGAAGATTTAGCAAGAAAAGTGAAGAGACGAAGTGCGGCTGTTTAAAGAATGCTCAATGGCCTTTCTTCATTGAAGCGGACACTCCGCTACCGCTACACTTCACGAAGAGTACGTATAAAAGATGATACGGTAATATTTCTAAAAAGCTGGAATCTGCATTACGAGAAAAGTCATACTGAAGTCTCTTCGTCCGCGGACGTCCAGATCTTTACAATCAGAGTTTTTAGAGAAAACTAAATTAGTATGTTTGGAGGGAATTTCTGCACCCGATCCTATCGAATATGAATTCAGTGCCTGTGCTACTGCCACTACTCTCCGCTGTTTGCGTTATTTCCTCAAAACTGGCAGTGATTCTTGTAAAGTTATTCTTGTTGCAAAAGTCAAATGTCTGTTTCAAGTTACTGAATTATTTATTGAGGGCCAAGAATGTTCTATACATCTTGCTTTTATACTAACAACGAATGTCGGATTTGTTCTTCAGCCGCCTTTTATTTTTTGTGTGTTTTGCCTCGGAGATTCAGTGGTAAGTGCCATATTACAACCCAAAGACGCTAGTCAGTTCCGGGGTTTTTATGTCACTTGCTGCTTCTTTCATCTCTGGCAATTATTCATACATCTGAAAAATGCAAAGTTGCACGTTGGATCGACTTCCCAGGGCGTTTATATTCCGTTTGATTGCAACCCACACTGTCAGAATAACAGACAGTTATAGCCTTTTAAAATTTTCCTCAATAAGTTGTGTGCGCGCGCCTTGTGCCATACAATCAAATAACCAATGTGCAGTAAAGGCGATATGGACTGCGAGAACAATCAGTACATTCCAACGTCTTGGTTAATCTAGTTACGTCTAAAAGGTGATACATTATCTCTCGTACGCTTGCAGTGCAGCACAAGAATGTACCGATCCGAGCAGGACTCTCACTGGCTAAAACAGCAAGTGCTGGGAAGGTTCAGTTCTAACTTGTCATTGACACTATAATAATGTGAACACAGTATTACGAACAAGGACGTAACTTCTGAAATTAGTAACAGTATGCTCCAGGAATACTCAATACGTCTCAGATGTACAAAAGAAAGTAACTACATCCAACTATTATCTGGTGTCGAGCTCAGAGCCACCCTGAAACTACTCGGAATGGGTGGTTTTTGTATTTCACTTCATTTCCAAGAAAGTCACATCACACTAGTGACCATTCTAAACTGCAGCTGCACATCGGCAAAATGTGCAAAAACTAGAAGCACTGAAAGACCTCAACCGTAGTTTCAAAACTGATATTTATTTAAATTACAGCAGTTCAAAAGAAAAATGTCTTTTGCATGCTGCACATTAAGTTTTTTTCATTTATCTTCCGCACCCAGACGCGTTTCGCTTTAGTTCCAAGGCATCTTCAAAAAAATGGCTCTGAGCACTATGGGACTTAACATCTGTGGTCATCAGTCCCCTAGAACTTAGAACTACTTAAACCTAACTAACCTAAGGACATCACACACATCCATGCCCGAGGCAGGATTCGAACCTGCGACCGTAGCAGTCGCGCGGTTCCGGACTGAGCGCCTAGAACCGCGAGACCACCGCGGCCGGCAACGGCATCTTCAATTGGCGCCCTGAAATATTACACGATTTTTTCGTTTGCACACACAGGTTATCGTTCCCACTCTTAGGTCATAGATTTAAAACAGTTCAATGAGGTTTTTATAACTAACTGCTTTAAATCTATAATCTACATGTACAAACGATAACCTGTATGTGCAAACGAAAATATCGTCTAATATTTCAGGAAACCCATCGAAGATTGCGAAACGCGTCTGGGTATGTATGACAAATAAAAAAAATTATGTGCAGCATACAGAAGGCGATTTTCTTTTGAACTACTGTAATTTATAAACAGCTGCTGCGAAAGTAGCCAGCACAAGAAAATTGTTATATAAGCCATGCTAGAAATTTCCAGTTGCCCTCTGCCACAGATTCATTAGACTACATCCCAATATTCGTAAAACCATGGAACATATAAAGTTGGATAATTTTTGTCAATTCAATACCCTTGTACTGAAGTACATCAATGTTAAGTTAAAAAAAAGTTCGTCTAGCGCTCAAAAACCTAAGCAAGCGCCACAAAAAGTATGGCTAAAATACGGAATCAGATCTCTGCGCTTAAAAAAAAAGAACAGACTTTATCTCGAAAGTTATATAAAACTCATATACAGTTTGTAAATAACGTTACCAATACTGTTGTTTTCTCTCGTCCAGTCAACAAGGTTGAATCTTACAAATGAAACAACAAACACAAAACACAAACGTGAACCATAAACAACCTAAGCACGTACATCAATTTTATCCAAGACTGATGACTTTCACAACCACACAATCAAACAATGAAGAAAAAGAGCTATTAGAAAAAAGACTGAAATATAATGTGATCACAAAAGTAGATGAAAAATGCATAGAAAACCTCGTAACGCAGTCACAAGCTATTCTGAAATGGGAGGAGAATGCCAAAATAACAATATCAACACTGGACTAACAAGAGAACTGATTAAAAAAATACATAAAATTATAACGGACATGAAATAACGCAACGACAAAAACTATAAAAACACAGAAACCACACTCCAAAAAGAAAACATCATTATTTCCAAAGCAGACAGAGGAAATACAGTTATCCTTATGGACAAACAACAATACACTGACTAAACACAAGAGTCCATTTCAGAAAATAATATTAAAAAATTGATATCTGATCCAACAAACAGATCTCAGGCTAAGGTAAAAAAAATATCTTCAATAACATAGATTACACACTAGTTGAAAGAGGAAAAGGAAAATTAACAGAGTAACCCCACTGCACTCACCCTCTGATGCCAACAAAAGATCTATACAAACATCCCTTTACGTCCGATTGTAAACTTCAAAAAATCTTCCACTTATAAACTTGCAAGAAACATTGAAATTATTAGCTGAAACTTATGAAACAGGAGAAGACAGAACTATAAGGAACACTTCACAGTTAATACAAATCATAAAAGATATAAAAATTCTAGACACAACTACCATTCTCCCTTTTGACATAGAAAATATGTACTATAACATACCTATAGCAGAAACAATAAAAATCATAGGACAAAACCTGAAAGACAACAGCTAACTACCAGATGAACACATCACAGGAATACACAAAATGCTGGAACTGATAACTGAACAGGACTACTTTCAGTTTAGTAATGAGCATCATTTACAAGAAGACGGGCTACCAATGGGATCCCCAGTGTCATGTGCCCTAGCCAACATTTTCGTAAACCATGCAGAAAATCTGATTTTAAAAACATTATCGTACCACATAGAATTACAATATACTTTGATGGATCAGATACACAGATGATATCCTTTGTTTAAGTGATGAACCTCCAGCAAAAATTGATCAGTTGCAGGCAGATACAAACATCACATAAAAAAGATTCACAATGGAAAAAGAAGATGACAACCAAATAAAATTGTTAGATGTATCCATAAAAAAGAAAACAATTAGCATAGCTTTGAAATTTACTATAAACCTACAACAATGGACTCTATCAAACGTCGGACTTCAAATCACCCCACACTCGCAGAAGTAATCGGGCACTCCGATACATGCTCCGTACACTCAACACAGTACCACTCAGCACAGAAAACTACCAGGAAGAACTAGGCATTATCATACAAACAGTAACAAACAGTGGAACAATAGTACTCTAGGCACAAAAAATTAAACAACAAATACAGTGAATAAACAAGACGCATACTCAGCCAAAAGCAACAACACAACAAAACACCACACAGAGAACACACACACGGCAATAGAATAACAATGACAAGAAGAACACATGAAAACAAGAAAGAAGATTCGAGGTGGTACACAATGACCTACAAGCACAAACACACACATAAAATAACAAACATTTTCAGAAGACGAGGGGTAAACATAGAAATCAAGACGGGCAGTTCGATCCAAAGTACATTCTAAAAATAACAAGAGGCACAGATGTTTACCAGAAAGCAGGAATATACCAACTACAATGTAACACGGGGCAAACCAACACATCATTTGACACTCAGTACAAAGAACATGTCACAGCATGGAAATATGGGACAAACCACTCAAGTTTTGAAGAATGTTTGCGAGAAAATAATCACAAACCTACTGCAAGAGAGAAAGACAAGAAAATAGAATAAATAATGAAAGCACCTTCTAACCTTGCAAGAAAGTTACCATATATACAAAACAAAGGCTGAAAGTAAGATGCTACCAAATTACCAAGTGAATATGACTAAGTACTCACTGTTTAACACTGAGTGATCATATAATAGACAGTAATCCCAACAGTTGATCATAAATCCCATTTCTCTTCCAAGAACATAGATGTACGCGAAAAACACACACACACACACACACACACACACACACACACACACACACACACAGAGAGAGAGAGAGAGAGAGAGAGAGAGAGAGAGAGAGAGAGAGAGAGAGAACTTACGTCAACACACATATAGTCGCAGGAAAAAAAAAAAAAAAAAAAAAAAAAAAAAAAAAAAAAAAAAACTGAAAAGAAAACCTGAGGAAGTTGGCAACGATTATGGAAACGAATGACACTATACATACAGAAAATGGCTGTTGAAGTGCTATTAAGTTGAAAACAATGACCAAAAGGAAAATAGTTAACTTTCAACCATTTTGCCACCAGAGAGAAAGCCACTCGGCTTCAAATAGCGAATTAGACGCTGACCGTAATGCTTTTCCATTTTGTAATAAAACCCTCGATGAATTGGTTTCCGTTTATGACCTAGAACAGACACAAAATATATGTAATTAAGGCGAGGACGGTCAGTGATCTCTACAGTGCAGATGGACACCAGGCTCGAATTCTTTATGCGAGTCACCGGAAAGCCGCGAGTAATGAGAATAACGGGTAAGGGGCACTGCATTAGTCGTGTGTGAATAGGTTGAGAATTTGGGTCTGGCAGGAGGAGTGCTGGGTAGTCCGTGCAGCTGCGATGACCACTGTGTCAGGATGGCGCAGTGTTCAGCCCATTTTCCCAGTAAGTGTAGACATGGGTTCGAATCCCAGTCTAGCACAAATTTTCAACACTGCCCACTGATTTAAATCAATGCTCACTCGAGATCAATGTCTGTAATTCCTTTGTGTCCGATGTTTATTTGTTCAACTAAGTAATTGGAACAGGACAATTTCCAAGATAGGAATGTTTACAGTTTTTTACTACTTGCGCATTTATGTCTGGGCTTTAGGTATCATTTCTCCTTTCGTGGCTAAATTCTTCCTCATTTCAACGAGTTAAAGGAAAAACTTTCTTAGATATACAGGGTGTTACAAAAAGGTACGGCCAAACTTTCAGGAAACGTTCCTCACACACAAAGAAATAAAATATGTTATGTGGACATGTGTCCGGAAACGCTTACTTTCCATGTTAGAGATCATTTTATTACTTCTCTTCAAATCACATTAATCATGGAATGGAAACACACAGCAATAGAACGAACCAGCGTGGCTTGAAACACTTTGTTACAGGAAATGTTCAAAATGTCATCCGTTAGCGAGGATACATGCACCCACCCTCCGTCGCATAGAATCCCTGATGCGCTGATGCAGCCCTGGAGAATGGCGTATTGTATCACAGCCGTCCACAATACGAGCACGAAGAGTCTCTACATTTGGTACCAGGGTTGCGTAGACAAGAGCTTTCAAATTCCCCCATAAATGAAAGTCAAGAGGGTTGAGGCCAGGAGAGCGTGGAGGCCACGGAATTGGTCCGCCTCTACCAATCCATCCTTCACCGAATCTGTTGTTGAGAAGCGTACGAACACTTCGACTGAAATGTGCAGGAGCTCCATCGTGCATGAACCACATGTTGTGTCGTACTTGTAAAGGCACATGTTCTAGCAGCACAGGTAGAGTATCCCGTATGAAATCATGGCGGTGAATCGAGGAAGTACAGTACATACTGACGAAACTAAAATGAGCTCTAACATGGAAATTAAGCGTTTTCGGACACATGTCCACATAACATCTTTTGTTTATTTGTGTGTGAGGAATGTTTCCTGAAAGTTTGGCCGTACCTTTTTGTAACACCCTGTATAAGTTCGACCACAGGCCCAGCAACAACTGGTGCCGAAGAAAACAGTTTCTTGTGTGCTGCTACATGCACACTGTCCAGTCACATTACAGTAAACAACTCTAAAGCCTGAATAACCACCTACTGCAGAGCGAACAGCTGCTAGACGTAAAGGAATAGAGTCAATGAGGTTTCAGAAGGTACCGATGGGGATGTAAAGCCATGCCGACCCTAGTGCCGTGACCAGCTGCGCCAGGCTCCTCGGTAGAAGAAGATCCATGGCGCGAAGAGCCCGATCGAAGTGGTTCCGCAGATACTCGACTTGAGTTTTAATCCGGAGAATGTGATGGACACGGGAGCACAGTGAACTCACCCTGGAGCTCTTCAAACCACGCACGTACACTGCAAGCTCTGTGACACATTGCAGTGCCCTGCTGCATGCCAAGGAAATACAAAACTCCATGACCTCCAAGGACAGATGCATACTTGTGGTGTTCCAATGTGCCTTCCGAAAAAAAAATAAAAGAAATGGCTCTGAGCACTATGGGACTTAACATCTGAGGTCATCATTCCCCTAGAACTTAGAACTACTTAAACCTAACTAAACTAAGGACATCACACACATCCATGCCCGAGGCAGGATTCGAACCTGCGACCGTAGCGGTCGCGCGGTTCCAGACTGGAGCGCCTAGAACCGCTCGGCCACTCCTGTGCCTTCCAGAATAACATCACCCTGGGAATGCCATGAAAACATTCCCCAGATCATAAAACAGGCAGCGTGTTTGTTTCCAGGCGTGTCACACTGTACACGCCAACAGGCACAAAACGCGATTCATCTCAAAAGCCTGCCATATGTCGCTACTCAGTGAACGTCCAGTTGCGGTGATGGCGTGCAAATTCCAGCCTTCATCGCAGAAGAACAGCAGTCAGCATGGGTGCATACACCAGGCGCCTGCTGCGGAGGCCCATACGCAGCAACGTAGGCTGAACTGTTGTCGAGGGGACACTATTGGTAGTCCCTTGG
This sequence comes from Schistocerca americana, assembly GCF_021461395.2. Classification (NCBI taxonomy): domain Eukaryota; kingdom Metazoa; phylum Arthropoda; class Insecta; order Orthoptera; family Acrididae; genus Schistocerca; species Schistocerca americana. The sequence continues at coordinate 743,087,446 of NC_060120.1, forward strand.
TTCATCTGGGCGGTCATTTGCTCAACAATTGCACGTCTAATCGCCCGTAAACATCTCCGCAGACGTCGTGCACCACAGTTGCCTCGGCACCGGTTTTCAATAGCGCTGTCGACAGGGGATCTCAAGTTGATTCCGTATTTCTAGATTTCCGGAAAGCTTTTGACACCGTTCCTCACAAGCGACTTCTAATCAAGCTGCGGGCCTATGGGTATCGTCTCAGTTGTGCGACTGGATTCGTGATTTCCTGTCAGGAAGGTCGCAGTTCGTAGTAATAGACGGTAAATCATCGAGTAAAACTGAAGTGATATCAGGTGTTCCCCAGGGAAGCGTCCTGGGACCTCTGCTGTTCCTGATCAATATAAATGACCTGGGTGACAATCTGAGCAGTTCTCTTAGGTTGTTCGCAGATGGTGCTGTAATTTACCGTCTAGTAAGGTCATCCGAAGACCAGTATCAGTTGCAAAGCGAATTAGAAAAGATTGCTATATGGTGTGGCAGGTGGCAGTTGACGCTAAATAACGAAAAGTGTGAGGTGATCCACATGAGTTCCAAAAGAAATCAGTTGGAATACAATTACTCGATAAATAGTACAATTCTCAAGGCTGTCAATTCCACTAAGTACCTGGGTGTTAAAATTACGAACAACTTCAGTTGGAAAGACCACATAGATAATATTGTGGGGAAGGCGAGCCAAAGGTTGCTTTTCATTGGCAGGACACTTAGAAGATGCAACAAGTCCACTAAAGAGACAGCTTACACTACACTCGTTCGTCCTCTGTTAGAATATTGCTGCGCGGTGTGGGATCCCCACCAGGTGGGATTGACGGAGGACATCGAAAGGGTGCAAAAAAGGGCAGCTCGTTTTGTATTATCACGTAATAGGGGACAGAGTGTGGCAGATATGATACGCGAGTTGGGATGGAAGTCATTAAAGCAAAGACGTTTTTCGTCGCGGCGAGATCTATTTACGAAATTTCAGTCACCAACTTTCTCTTCCGAATGCGAAAATATTTTGTTGAGCCCAACCTACATAGGTAGGAATGATCATCAAAATAAAATAAGAGAAATCAGAGCACGAACAGAAAGGTTTAGGTGTTCGATTTTCCCGCGCGCTGTTCGGGAGTGGAATGGTAGGGAGATAGTATCATTGTGGTTCGATGAACCCTCTGCCAAGCACTTAAATGTGAATTGCAGAGTAATCATGTAGATGTAGACGTAGATTTTGCCATGTACGATACACTGTAATTAAGCCCACACGCGAACAGTTTACACAAGCCTGACCGTTTCGGAAATGCTCCCACCGTTGACACGAAAGCCAATGATCTAGCTCTTTTGGACGTCACATAAATCACTCCGTTTCCGACGAGCGCAATGTTTTCCGCGCCCCCAGCGCGGTTTATATACCCTCCATTGCTAGGGCAGCCACCTGCCTTCTGTGAGAGGTTATTGCACGTTGACGTCGACCACAGGCGGTGGTCACATTAATGTGACTGGACCGTCAATATGGGACGATCAAGAAGTTCCAGTTTGAGGGCGTTGCTACAGCGTAGATGCAACGTAGCGCGATTCCGCTGAGGGTACATAAGCACCGACATTTAGGCAAGGGATTAGTGAGGCATTCGTGTGTTTCTGACGGGCGTGCGGTAAATGGGAAAACGCGAACTATGGCGACGTTATTATGAAACGCGACCACAGACGACCCAAGTGCTGTTATTCGGTTCATGGCTGCTGAAGGACAGACAGCGGTTGACATCCATCGGAGAATGAAGAACGTGTATGGAGCAGCATGTCTGTTGAAAACCACGTCCGGGAAAACTGCGACAAGGAGTGCTGCTGCAGCATGATAACTCTCACGTCCTCATATCGCAAATGTCGTAACGCAGAAGTTCCGCCAACCCCACAGGGAGACACCCGAGCACCCGCCCTATAATTGTGTTCTCTCCCCATGCGATTATCACGCCTTCGGTCCCTTTAAAAAAGGCCTTGAAGGGTCGACGATTCCAGTCTGACGAGGATGTATAGCAGGCAGTTACGGACTTCTTCATGCAGCAGGATATGGTGTTTTACCAAACAGATATCGTCAACCACCTGCATCAGTGGTATGATTGCCTCAGATGATCACGGCGATTTTGCCTGATTGTCATTCCGGTTCTGGACTGTACAGCCTTCGAACGGAATCTTTTTTTGATCGCCCCTCGTACTTTGAAGGCGGGTATTGTGGGGAGATGTGAAAGTAAAATTTCCGAAAATCGAATATTTCTATAGTTTCAAACCTATAAAAGGGTTATTCATAAACGAAGCATTTGTTCCACTGAACAACTGTGGAAAAGTAAACTATAGTGAAGATGTTGAAGGAATTATCCGGGAATTTTCCTGAACTGATTCAGGCAAAGAACATAGAGGGCAAAATATGATTGTGCATAGGCCACCCCGAATACGAGTATAGTATCTTAAGTGCTGCAGCAGCAGTTCGTCGCAAATGGCTTTTTCTTGATAAAAGTACTTCAGATGGGCAGATACATATCGGCACTTTCCCTCAGTAAAAGTCATCAATATGAATTACAGCTTTAACGAAGCACTTTCTTGCGAAATAGTTTCCAGAATGTAAAGTTTTTTCGATGTATATCAGCGGCGCGCAGAATGAATATAAGTTTACCATAGCAATTTCTCTGAGGAAGTACGTGAGTTCCTCGATCATTCTGCTGCTCCGATTATTTGTTAACTGAGTTCTGTTCCTTATGCGACTGAAAGAGGCAACAGGTAAACGGAGGTCGTGGGTCGACGCAGATCTTCCCGCCGTTGACTTCAACTCTCAAAGCGCTGATGAGATCACCGCAGGTTTATGTTCGGACTCTGCTCACGTGGGAGCGACCGACCTCCCAAGCAACTTTCAAGGCCACCGCGCAACATCGTTGTAAGAGACGACTCCACTTCCCCTTCCAATAAAAACGAGGACTTCTACTCAGCTTCCTAGTCAGTAGGGTACCTATTTTATTTCATCCATTTCCGCCAAATTCTGGAAATCGACTAGTGGATGACTCAACCGTCCTTAATAATAGCCCTCCTTAACAATAGTGTCTTATTATAAGAACACCATGGAGAGAAAGCTTTCTCTCAGGCTAATTACAAATACATGTACTTAAGGTTACCGCTAGTCAGCAGGACTATTATATGTATGAACTGTATTTGCACTTGCGAATATGGAAAATCATCAGCTGTATAATGGAATGATGACAGTGAAAATTTGTGCCAGACCGAAACTCGAAACCGGATTTCCCGGTTATCGCGAGCGGTCGTCTTACCATTAGGCTATCCGGGCAGGCAGACCCAAACTTCCACGAGTCGTCAACCATGTATTAAACAATGTATACTCGTACATCCATTATGTATGTTTGCGTACGGGGAAGACATTTTTAACTGGAAGTCGGTCGCCCGCCGTCGCCGAATAAATACGATACACGCACGACATAGCATCGTACTTCTGAACAACAAAGGCTCTGTAATATCGCAATTTATCCGCCGACACCTCCCCTGTACGGGAATATACGTAACGGATGTACCAGTATAGGTTGTTGGCACACAGTTTACGGCATATGGGAACTTCGATCTGGACGTGAGTCGTGCTCGAATAGCCTAATGGTAAGGCACCACTCGCGATATGCGGGAAATACAGTTTTGAGTTCCGGTCCAGCACAAATTTTTTATCGTCGTCATTCCATTATACAGCTGACGGTTGTCCATATCGGCAACTGGGAAACATGAGTATTTCATAACTGTTGTAGTCGGCACAGTACCTGTCCCTTCGCAAATGCACGCGGATACGCATGTCCAAAGGAATATTGCATCGTAATTCAGAACAATGTAAGCACTGCAATACCGCAACTATTGTATGCGTTACGCCATCGCCGGATAGCGGAGAGATATTAGCATTTGGGTCGGAATCCATCACAAATGCCAGCAGAGAATAATAATGGCTGTCAGTAAGGGAATGAAATTAATCAATTCTGCTTTGTTCTGGCGTAAACACAAGAGCCGGAACGAAGATGAAGAACGCAAGAGAAGAGAAGGCGGCGAAACGACGTCGGCCAATGGTGCGCTGATTAGGACCGCGCACAACAGGGGCGGCCTCTACAAGAGGAGAATATAAGCGCCGCTCCTGCCAGCCTCGGTCGCTCAGTTGTAGACCCGGCACTCGCAGAACAGCCGTTAATGATCCACATCCACTGCTTATTTGAACATTGTCTGTAGCGAAGAACATTACTGTCTGCATGTCGCCCATCGCTTGCGACACTTGTTTTAAATACAAGTTAAGTATTGTCAATCTGATTTATTGAAATAAAACTATGATTGCATTTCGAGAACGCAGCATCCTTAAGGCACCCTACACGAGACGAATGGACAGGACCCCCACATGGATGACTAAAAGTGCGAGAAACAGGTATCACAATTACCATTTCGAGAACGCAGCATCCTTAAGGCACCCTACACGAGACGAATGGACAGGACCCCACATGGATGACTAAAAGTGCGAGAAACAGGTATCACAATTACCAACACAAAAACTGCTAACAATTTTCAATTTTCTGGCCATGGTTTGACATTCTATCGACATGGAGGCCACAAGAAATGGAACATTTACTCAATTGGCTAGGATGGCTGCTAGAAATAAAAGCAAGACTGCGAAAGAAAACATACTGTCATTCTCTTGAAATTAATCAGGGACACTACAGTCAACCAGAACTAAACGGAGAGACCGGGGTTTGAACCCAGACCCACAGAATGGGAACCACGGATAAAATGAAACCTTTATTTAGTATCTGCAAACCATAGTCTAGCTAAATTAAGTTTTCTTCATTGAGTGAGGAGGTATTAATTTATTTAAAGTTGCTGTTAGAACAGAATACTTTGCCAAGACACAGAGGAATTACATACATTGGCTGCAAGCGGCGATTGGTTGAAATTAATGAGGAAAATTAAAAATTTGTGCCAGACCACGATTCGAAACCGCGTCCCGCACTTACTAGGCAAATGCTCCGACCACTAAGCCATCCGAACACAGTGGTCATTGATTCTGCACGTACTACCCTAGCACGCCTCCCGTCAGATCCAAATTCTCAACTTAACCACACTACTAAAGTAGTGTGCCCCTTGCCCATTATCCTCAATATTCCCGTAAGAGTTAGAGGCTGGTGTATCCGCATACCTTAAGAGCTATGAGCACTTGTTCACCTTCGATATTTTAAAATACAACTCTTCTAATGAACAAGTGCTCACAACTTTAAAGGTATGGATTTTAGAGCACACGTTTACTGGACACTTTCTTCTTTTTCTGGTCCATACCACTCCTTCCAAAAATATGGTAAGCAACGAGCTTGCACTACAAGATATTTGTTTCAAAGTATCTAAAATCAAGAATTACTCATAGCTCTTAAGGTATGCGTTTAATAGCCCACGTTTACTTGACTTTTTTTCTTTCGAATGATCATTACTGTCATATCCATGAATATTGACCATTCCTCCTGGAACACCCTTTATAAAGACAGTGCAGATGCACACCAGGCTCGAACTCTTACGGGAATCGGCGGAATGTCGCAAGTAATGAAGGGGCACTACATTAGTAGTGAGTAGATAAGTTCAGAAAGGGGTCTGACGGGAAGCGTGCTAAGATAGTCCGTGCAGACGCAATGGTCACTGTGTTCCGATGGCTTAGTCGTCAGAGCATCTACCTAGTAAACAGGAGACCCAGGTTTGAATCCTGGTCCAGTACAAAGTTTCAACTTTTCCCATTGATTTCAATCAATGCCCGCTCGCACATAATGTCTGTAATTCCTTTGTGTCTGAATTCGTAATGGCTGCTGGATCACAGTGGTCTGTATTTTTCTCAGACGTGTCCGAAAGAACAGACACCACATATACATATAATACTTTGTAATTATTAGTGTGTACCTGAAGTGCTTTTTCAATGCAGCAAAATAAATGAAATACTATTTTTCTTCCGAACTAATAACACTAATAAAAACTAGGAATAAATATGAGCGAAAATCTGTCGTGATTAAGGTTTCATCTTCATGATGCAATGATCACTGAAGTCGGACGGAAGGACAGAAATTAATGCTCATATTCGAAATGTGACAATAGCTCCGTTGTGTGTGTGTGTGTGTGTGTGTGTGTGTGTGTGTGTGTGTGTGTGTGTGAGGTAACCTAAGACAAACTTCGGTAACTTAGCCTCGCTTGAGTGAAGCCTGTGGTAGCGCGACACAAATGTTGCCAAATGCAACAATTATTATCATACAAGACAGCACTTTGGCCAGTGACATATATTAGACCGTTCTCTTTGTCTAGAAGACCAGTCTCTCCTCTCAGAGTACTACACCATCATTTAAGGAATTTTGGGTGTGCATGTATGACACCAATCGAGTCTGTTTCTCACAGGTACGACGTGAAGGCTACTAACTCAGTGAAAACCACGATTCCTGAGACTAGACGCGGCTGTGAAGCTGTTCTCCCCGCTACAGTGCCATATGAAAGCTTGGTGCTGGGAACGCCGCTTTCAAAGCGGCGAAAGCTACAACGGGGGCAGCAACTTCCGGAGTAAAGGCAGGCTTGCCCGTCGCCAATGCTGGGTGCTGCCGCCGCCGTCGCCGCAGCTGACGACGCTTCCTTTGATTTGCTTCTCGGAAAGAGCTTCTAACGAAACGACGTAAACTACCGGACTTCCGACAAGCTTTTGTGACTCACGTCTGCTGTGTGCAAGGTACGCCCCAAAAAGATACGTCAGGACCAAACTAGCAACAGTTATAATCATCATAATCATCATCATCATCATCATCAACAACAAAAACAACAACAACAACAAGAACAACAACAACATTATCACCAACACCACAATTTATACGATGTTGCACTGCCTCTCAGGATCATTAATCCTAATTTGGATTAACACAGGCACTGCAGTATAGTATTTATCCGCCGACACCGCGAAGCGACTTTCATATAAAATGTATGGTCTATACGGGAATACACATAATGGATGTACGAGTACAGGTTGCAGATAAATGGTTGATGGCATATGGAAGTTTGGGTCTGGCCGTGAGTCGTGTTCGGATAGCCTAATTGTTAGGCGGCCGCTCGCGATAAGCGGGAAATCAGGGCTCGAGTCCCAGTCCCGCACAAATTTTCACTGTCGTCACTCCATTATACAGCTGATGGTTGTTCACATTCGCAAATGCGAATAAATTTCATCTAATACCACAATTTGGCATTCATTGCTAGATAAAGGGTTCTTCCAAGCATTGACGTCTCCGCTGTAAGCATCCATGCTCCTACTGATTTTTTTCTAATGTGGGAAGTGGCAACTAAAGACTCTCTCTCTCTCTCTCTCTCTCTCTCGCTTATATATTGGTTTTATGGCAATGGCATTAACCTATCTTTCACGAATTCTAAGTTTTGAATCAGACGATAGCATTAGCCTAAACGTAGTATCAAATAAAATGCTTTTAAGTGGACTAAACGGCATTAGTGGCAAAATTTCATACCAACCGCAGAGTCATTCAAGGAATTTATTACCTTTATTAACATGAAGTTTTTTGTTGCCATTCTTTTCTTCCGTGCTATTAACATTTCTGGGCGTGTTCTGAACCGTTAGGACGTCTATGGTCGTAGTAGCATTGGACGGCGCTATACAGACTACACCAATGTCTGACTAAACGAAAGTCCAACCCGGCCGCCTCCGTTGCTGCGCGGTCCTCGCAGCGGATTGCCTAACCAAAGGGGCACGAGTTCGATTCCCGGCTTGGTCGGAGATTTTATCAGCTCTGGGACTGGGTGTTGTGTTGTCCCTACGTTCATATCGCCATAACTGACATTACACTACTGAGATGGCTGAGTTACAATCCAATCAAATGAGAGGTGTATTTGGGGCATCCGTAACAACTGTCACAAAGATTCTAACGCTCTACAAAGCTGCTGTATCTATAGTTTGATTTAAATTAGTTGGCATCTGACTTAAAAGGCAAGAAGTTGTGACTCTGACGTGACAAGTTTTGTTTGCAGCCAACTCCTCAGGGACAGAAAGTTACTGTAATTCTTGATCTCTTACAATGATCACGTAACATGTGTGAAATCCCCGAATCGTATAGATGTTCAGATGTGTGTGAATTCCTAAGGGACCAAACTGCTGAGGTCATCGGTCCATAGACTTACACACTACTTAAACTAACTTACGCTAAGGACAACACACACACCCATGCCCGAGGGAAGACTCGAACCTCCGGCGGGATGGGCAGCGCAGTCCATGACATGGAGCCTCCAACCGCGCGGTGAATCGTGTAGATATCTACACTGTCTACTCCGCAATCCATCACAGGTCGCATGGTCGAAGGTATCTTGTACCAATATTAAGTCACTCCCTTCCTTTCCTACGCCACTCGTAAATGGAGCGAAGGGAAAAACGACTATCTATATGCTTCCATCCGAGCCCTGATTTCCCTTATCTTGTCTCGGAGATGTACGTTGGACGCAATAGAATCATTATGTAGTCTGTCACAAATACCGGTTCTCTAAGCTTTCTGAATAGTGTTTCGTGAAAAGAACGTCTTCTTCCCCTCCACTGATTCTCAGTCGAGTTATGGAGGGAGCATTGTCGTATACGCGCATGTTGAACAAACCTACTGGTAACAAATCTGGCAGCCCGTTTCTGTATTGCATCTATGTCTTCCATTAACCGTATCTAGTGGAGATCCTAAACACTAGTGAACTACTGAAGACAGGATCGCACATGTGTTCTGTTCGTGGTCATCTTTATAGACAAACTACACTTTCCTAGAAAGTTCCCAATAAACCGAAGTCGACCATTCACATTCCCTGCAACCACCCTTCGTGCTCGTCCCATTTCATATCACTTTGCTGTGTTACTCCTAGAACTGGCATTGGCGACAGACTACATAATCGACAAGATTGTGTCAAGTAAAGCACCAGTACAACTGCATTCGAATATGACAGGATTGCTTTTTCTATCCGTCTGCAGTGGACTACATTTTTCCAGTCTTTGGAGCAAGCTACCATTCATAAAACCAAATACAAATTCTGTCCACGTCATCCTTTATCCTCCTCCAATCATTCGACGGTGTCACTTTCCCGTACACTACAGCGTCATCAGCGAACTGTTCTATATTCTTGCTCGCGCTATCCGTCGGATTATTTATAGAGAGCAGAAGAATAGCCCTATCACACTTCCCTGGTCACTCCTAACGATACTTTTCCGTCTGATAAACACTGGCCGTCCAGGACAACAAAGGGGTTTCCATTAGTTGGAAAGTCTTTAAGCGACTTACATATCTGAAACCAATTGCGTATTATCGGACCTTCGTCAAAAGTATGCAGTATGGCACTACCTCAAACGTTTTCTGGAAAACTAGGATTATGGAATCTCCATGTTCCCTTTCATGTACGGTTCGCAGGATATCGTGCGAGAAAAAAACCAACAGCATGCTTATGAAGCTAATCTCGAACTCTATTGAACTCAATGTTTTTTTTTTTTTTTTTTTTTTTTTTCTTTTCTTCCGCTGATTACCAAAGCACCTAGCTTGGTAAAGGGGCTTTCCAAAGTTCAGCACTGCATTGCGTTTGCTAAGTATAACCTTCAGAAAACGGCGCTTTTTTGCAATTTCGCCAATATTCATCTGTTTAGTACCAAATATCAAATTCACCTTCTCTATCCCCTAGAAGGCACATGAAAAAATTCTGTCATTCACCTATGGTACGGATCGCTACGGTGTCTCTAGGCACGTCAAAAATCTGTTCTTTTTAATTTTAAAGCCAGAGTTACTTTTTTTCTTAATAAGTACAAAATTTTCACGTCTAACATACTTTCCTACTTGAGAACTTCCAGGCACAGTTTTAGGCACGCACAACGGTCTGAGCAACAAAGTGACAACTCAGATGGAGACGACAATGTCAGCCTCCCATTCGGAGTACAGCTGGCGGATGCATCCCAGTCCGCTAGCTGTCAAATGCTAACTACTTTAAATTGGACTATAGTGTCATGAAAACATACAGAGGTCACGGGGGGACCTGTCACTTAAATCTAATAATGGAAGAAAAACGGCGGGATTGGAGCCGAACAACAACGTATTAATGGAGAGCTGCTACTGAAGAGCCTCTTGTAAAGTTCTCGGTAGTGCAACGAGCACAAATCTGGACTCATCGAGCATTGCAAACGCCAATGATAGTTAACAAATCCGTCCATGATTTGGTAAAGTAGGAGGTAAAGCCAAAGGGAAAAGTACATTCCCGATAGTATTCTTCCGACTATGAAGCCTGGTAAAGTAATGTGTTCATTTGTGGGACCTACAGTCACGATAAATGGAATGTAGAACATAAGATAATCACACTATTTTGAGAGACCATGTTTATTTAAGAAGCACTTTTTCCAGCATTATATTTCCTACGATAAAGGCACGATTTTTGGGATTGAAATAGTTGATGTTTGATTGGATAAACATGAGCAAAACATAAATATCGTCTTACACGGTCTCCTCAGTAGACAGTTTTGAATATTACCAAGCCGTAGGAGTCTGTATTGGAAAAATGTGAATGGTACAGAGTCCGAGCTAGTCCGATCTGTCACATTTCAGTGAACCACCATTAATGGGAAGAAATACTCCCATTGCCACATACATCGACCATATCATGTGTTCCACATCACACCACTCCTCAAAGTTCGCTCTCTGTAAGTTAGCTTTTAGTGTCATGTTGGGATTTGGCAAATGCCACACGGTTCCTGCAGTAACTACAAGGAGGGAAAAATAAAATTGCCCTGGGAGATATTAATAAACGTCACACAAAATAAATTATCATGACTGATTTAAAATTAGGTACAGCATTTATTGAGCGGAATTCTGCTCTCGGAATGGGCATCTGGGCATCACTGAGTGCGATTTATGAAACTGTGAGCCGTGCATAGCAGCTCCGCTGCAGTTTCTCCTGTGTGTGTGTGTGTGTGTGTGTGTGTGTGTGTGTGTGTGTGTGTGTGGCGGGGGGGGGGGGGGGGAGGGGGGGTGGAGGGCTATAGTTGTTGAGCACATTCCACATTTCAACACACCCCACACATAAAAATTACAGGGAGACAGATTAGACGGTAGAATAGTAGATACTAGGAAAATGCAGTCGGTCTACAAAGGACATTGCACATAAAACAGTCGTGCGAACCGTTCCAGAATACTGCTCGAGTGTATGGAAGCCATACAAATATGATAAACGGGGACATTGAACGGAAACAAAGGACAGCACGAATGGTCATAGGTTTGTTTGACTCATGGGAGTGTAATACGAAGACGCTGAAAGAACTAAACTGGCAGCTGCTTGACGATACACGAAAACTAGCCCCATGAAAACCTGTTAAGCAAGTTTCTAAAATCAACGTTTAGGGATGAGAGTAGGAATATACTATACCCCCTATGTACCACTCCCATAGGGGTCGGAAGAGAAGATCAGATGAACTACAGCGCGCACAAAGCCGTTCAAGCAATTACTTTTCCTGTTGGTTGGTTGGTTGGTTTGGGGAAGGAGACCAGACAGCGTGGTCATCGGTCTCATCGGATTAGGGAAGGATGGGGAAGGAAGTCGGCCGTGCCCTTTCAGAGGAACCATCCCGGCATTTGCCTGGAGTGATTTAGGGAAATCACGGAAAACCTAAATCAGGATGGCCGGACGCGGGATTGAACCGTCGTCCTTCCGAATGCGAGTCCAGTGTCTAACCACTGCGCCACCTCGCTCGGTACTTTTCCTGTGCTCAATACGTGAGTGACACGCGAAAAAGCGTTTTTGTTTTGCATGTTAATATTCCGGTTGCTACGGATTTATTCATCGACTGTCATATAAACGGTACAATGGAACGTGTCCTATGCCATACACTCCACAGTGTTTCGCAGAGTACGGATTTAGCTGTACCTCGTTCTAAGGTCGAAAGTTTCGTTGGGTGCTGATGTTCCATCTTGTTGAAAATACACTACAGTCGTTCACCTTCTGCCACTTGATGTACAAATGTCACGTTGTCACGAAATGACGAAAACAGTTTTATTTTGGCAAACCCGTATCTTCGCTGCCTGAGTGTCGTGCTTCAGTTTCAACCGAAGGAAAAATAGAGATTTGGGCTTGACATCCCGTAGACGATTTGATACGAAGCTAAAGTTTGGAATGCGTAAATATGAGGAAGAATCCCGTAGACGATTTGATACGAAGCTAAAGTTTGGAATGCGTAAAGATGAGGAAGAATATCCGCCATACCCTTTCCAAGGAATCATCCCGTCATTAGCCTCATGGGATTTATGGAAATGTCTGAAAACCTAAATGTGGATGGCCGGATGCGAATTTGTACTGAAACCCTCCCGAATATGAGTCAAGTGCTGTACCATTTCGCCACCTCGATCCGTAGCTTCCACGAGCCATTTATTAGGCTGATGCATAAGTTAGTACCGTTTTTGTTTTGTATGTTAGTATTCCGGTTGCTACGGGTTTATTTATCGATTGTCATATTTTATTTGTAGTGCACTGTTGCTACTTGAGTTTTCATACTGTCAATTGTAGATAGTGAGTGGAACTATGGACGATAGAAAATTGGCTGCCAAGGGGAGAAATTGCAATATTTCCTACATATTCTACTGTTTGAGTACAACAGAGGAGTGACATCACCGTATATGGGGATAATACCATTCGACAGAGCACGGCAAGGAAATGGTTTTCTCTTTTTAAGGACGACCGTTTCGACATTAGTGACTCTCCACGTTCAGGAAGACCACCGGGATTTGATGAAGACAGTATAAACTCATTTATCCACACATTGATCCACGTTAGTGTACTCGAGAACTGGCAAAAGTGATGAACTGTGATCATTCCACTATTATAGTGCGACATTTGCAAGCCATGTGGAAGGTTCAAAAATCGGGTGTACGGGTACCGTACAATGTAACTTAAAATCACAAAATTCAACATGTGGTCATATGCGCATCTCTGCTTTCTCGTTATCAGTGGGCTCGTGAACAACACCGACCATTCCTATCCTGAATCGTTACTGGTGAAGAAAACTGGTGTCTTTATGCTGACTTTAGGAAAAGAAAGGAGTGGAAGAGTGCAACCAAAGCGGTAACTCGCAGTACAAAGAACTGCGCGCATTCACAAAACATAATGCTATGCACTGGTGGAACAGCGACGGTGTGGTACACTACGAATTGCTTCCCCGAGGTGTACCCATCACTGCTCCCAATTACTGTCAACAACTGAGACGTCTTACAGACGCAGTCCAAGAACAACGACCAGAAAGACTGCGTTAAGTGATGCTACACCACGATAACGCACGTCCGCATTCTGCTATTCTGCTACACTGATAAAAAACACTGTACAGTAGCTGGGATGGGTAGTCATTCCGCACCCACCTTATCAAACAAATTTTGCGCCCTCGGATTTTCGCCTTTTCCGCGCTCTATCGAAGACCTTCAAAAGGAACTTCTTTGCCGGATGAAAATGCGCTTCGGAAATGGCTCGACGTGTTTTCTACGGTCGTGGAATCGAAACGTTACCCCAACGTTGGCAGACTGTTGTAAACAGTGAATGAGAATACATTACTGATGACTAAAGTTTCTGTTATGTGTATCTGTAGTGTTTATTGAACTTATGTGAAAACGCTACGAACTTATTCACCAACACAATACTTGCGTCTATCCTGTTTCTAACATGTTTACTGTATTCACATTTCTCGGTACCTTACCTTGTACCTCTAGACACATGTCCGTATTACTTGATTTTATTGTATTTGCTGTATTCATTCAGCTTGTATTCATTAATTTATTATCCTTCAGAACTCCTAGGTTCTATTTGACTCGGAAATTCGATATTTTTGTTCATTTAGAATATATTAGTTTCATAAGATAACAATCCCTGTTTGGAATGGCGACTGTTCTTTCAACAATTCTAATGATGAGGTATTCTTTAGTAATGGAAACATGGAATATTCACAACTTTCTAATGCATCACTGCTTGAGTTTTCCAGACACGTACGCCGTTTCTGACAACTGTCCCTGACGCCCTGCACAGAGTACGTGGCTGAGCGAAAGCCGGCGCAGTGGCGAAACTTGCACTCGACCATCGCCAAAAGTGTCCGGCCTCTGCGTGGGCCAGATGCCAGCCTCCAGAGCGAGGGCTGCATTTCTAAACAACAAACACCCTGGTTGCACGGCCTCGTGTCTGATGCCATATGAGCAAGCGCGAAACTCTACGCTTTTCTAGGAGAGCAATTCGCCTGAAGCAGTAGGCCAAACATCACTGGTAGCATTAGTTCGATTTGCTGCAGCAGGTGTTCTTCTTCCCTATCTTCATTTATTTCTCTGCACTATCGTTGTTTCTTCGTATCTCACACATGCGCAGAACAGCGATGAAATTTTAATGCCGTTAAATTACACGATACTGAAGCAGCAGAGAAATTCGAATGAGGTAAGAATACAGCAGTTAACGATGCTTTAGGCATAACACGGACAATGCCCAGCGATCTCTCTGTCTGTGTAACGTGTTTCGGCCGCTGTCCCATGAAATTCTCTACAGCTTTCTTTTCGTATACCATCCGATGTCCAACCGAACTAACCCGACTGTTCACAAAAGGAAAGCAGCACATTAAAGAGTGAGCTAGCTGATTTTGATCGAACAAAGCATACTGCTGTCTCGTGACCTGATATTGAACGAACTTGCTTTTTATTTCAGTGACGCTACAAATGTTGTCCTTCATGAGCTGATGCTAAGTATACCGTATTTACTCGAATCTAAGCCGCACCTGAAAAATGAGACTTGAAATAAAGGAAAAAAAAATTCCCGAATCTAAGCCGCACGTAAAATTTGAGACTCGAAATTCGAAGGGAGAGAAAAGTTTTAGGCCGCACCTCTAAATCGAAACAAAGTTGGTCCATTGGAACACGAGACACAATTTAGGTCGAATGAAAGACGATACAGCTACAGTAGTTTGGTTCCAGAAGTAAGCTTAGCAGTTAAGCTTTACCAGGTAGCCATTGCTATGCGTCAGGCACTCCGTCCGTATTTATACGGGTACCCTTCCTTTTTCACGTGACTCGTCTGGTTTGAAACGATTGCTTATTTTGCTTTGATCTGATAAGTGCCGTTTTCTTTGTTATAGGTGTTTACGTCACTCTAAGCTGAAAATGTATTACTGTACAGTGTCATGCATTGTTTGTCGCATTCTGATAGTGCGTGTTTACGTCCTGTAGCCGCTCGCAGCACGGCTTGCTTTTGTGCACGCTACCGCCGCTTACAATAAAAAAAAAGAGAGGAATCGTCTAATTAGCGAAACAATGGCAAGAGACCGCTATTTGTTCTTACTTACACTGGTGCTTTCTTTGATAATGATTAACAAGAATCAAATAATAGACTGCGTATGATAGAAGATGTTCTGAAGAGTTAGGCGAACATTTTTCTCCATTTGAAAATCTTTGCGGCCGCTTCTTTAGTACATCAAATTGTGCACAGAAATTAGAGTCATTTTAGATTTAAAAATCTAGTCAGTTGCCGTGCTTCATTTCTGACTGTATCACTATTAGGTATAAAAATAATACGAATATAAACATGACACAATATGTATATTATTCCGCGTTTGCTGTTGTCTCACTCTAGTTTCGTAGTTCATTAGGCAAACAGGATTTAAATGAGATAGCAGCAAACACGAAAGAATACATGGCAAAATGTTTATATTCGTATTCTTTCTTATGGTGAAGAGAATACTGCATGTGATACACATTTCGTCAGGTTCCTATTAGCAACCATCTCTTTTTTTTAAAATTTATTTACTGACGCAGAGGTTTTGGCGCCAGTATTTATCTTTGTGCCTACAAAGCATGCATGTGTAGTGCTACATATATTCGACGGCAGAAGTTAGTTGTGGCGGCACCTACCAACATTTTTCAGAACTTCCGCTTGCTTTGCACTCGATTCTAAGCCGCAGGCGGTTTTTTGGATTACAAAAAACCGGAAAAAAGTGCGGCTTAGATTCGAGTAAATACGGGTACTCAAGCAAAGAAACGGAGAATACTTAAACTTGAAGATGCGGAAAATAAATGCGAGGGCTGCTAAACCAGGATCTTAAATTTTACCGCTGCGTCACGTCACTGCTCTGTGACAAGATGATTGCGACCGAAAGCAAAACAGAAATAGACAAGACGTTCAAAGGATTCACGTCCACGACTTCGAGAATCACTATTTGTTTGCGACAAGCACTATCTCCCTTACGACGTAAGCTGCTGTAAGGACGGCACTAAACTGACGTTAAGTGTACCACTTTCATTTTTAATTCTTGTCATTGAGATTCACTGAAATGAGTGATAATTTGTTTCTCTTTCCGAAAATCTCCTGTCATGTAGTAGGATCGGTGATAAAAAAAAACGCACTGTAGTGATCATATAAAAATGGACTTTAAAAATCTTAAGAGCTGAGGAGTATGGGTATACTGAAAGCAAACGCGTTTCCTAAAAGGATGCGGTGTGTAGGTGTAGAAAGCGTGGGATGGTGAGACTCCCCCTGTGTAGAAACCTACACGGGAAGCGCTGGGCAGATTTCATTACGCGATGTGAGAAAGCTGTAGCAAACTCCACAGCCTGTCTGCCTTTAGCGTGGGCCGTAATATAAATTTGACAACTGATTATATGCGCCACGCAGCAGTCGACTACAGGAACGTCTACATCCGCAGAGGAAGAAACTTATACGTGATAAACTAGCATCAAACCAATCTTTTGACTGATGATCACAAACCCACATGCATCCATACCCTATCACGAACTCACTCACTGCTGGCTCAAGGAAACCAACGTGTGATTTCTGTCATTTTTCTGTGATTTCTAAGACTATTCCTGTTGCAATAGTGGTACGATCATAATGAAAAATCCCTTTCTATGCCGGCATCTGGAAAAAGAACATGTGCTAAGTAAGTATAGGAGTCAAGAACATGGGCATGCTGCGACAAATGAAAATATTATGTCAGGGCAGCATTCGAACCAGGATATCTATTTGATTGTGTAGCGTATGTTATTCCCTTCTAGAAAATCTTTAACTTTTATGGAATTGATGGTTACAAAGAACTTACATGAATCATACTGAAAGTGTACTGAATCATTCGAACACTGTTGGAAGGAGAGAAAACTTTAACGCCTAGAAAGAAATCGCGGAATCCTACTGGGTTCAATTTTGCGTCCACACCTATTCCTTACGCTGTACATATGAATGACCTTCCACTCAACATTCAACAAGCAGAAAGAGTATTTCTTGCAAGTGGTAGGTGTGTAATAATAAATGGAATCAGTGAGAAAGCAACAGAGGAAATTGTTCATTATGTTTTTTAAAAAAAAAACAAATAAATAAATAAATAAATAAAATAAAAAATAATGTGTGGTTCTCTGAAACTTCATTCTCCCTTAATTTTGAGAACACACATTATATTCAGCGCTGTACAACAAACAGTCATACCAACAATGAATTAGGCAAATGACCAGCTGCCTGTAAACAGGGTAGAATGTTCCAAATTACACATATTGATGAACAGTTGAATCTGAAGAAACATATAACAAAGCTGCTCAAACAAGTTGTGCTACTATTTCTCTTCGTAATTACTCGTCTTCGAAGCCAAACGAATCAACCTACCAAAATATTTTGCATATTTCAACTCAGTAATGTCTTGCGGATTAATATCCTGGGGTAACTTATCATTTACAACGAAAGAACGATTGCCCAAAAGCGAGTAGTAAGAATAATATGTGCTGTTTACCCGCAGTCATCTTGTAGATACCTCTTTCTGATCACTTGCCCAATAATGCAACATGTCTGACAGGTAGTGAAGCATCTGTTTAACGTAAAACCATTTCTTATAGACGACTCCTTCCATTCCATAGAAGATTTTTTATTTAAAAACTGTTAGTTACTATAAAAAGTTGTAAATATCGTTGCAAGACTAGGACTGAAAAATATGTCCTTAACGTTAAATTTATAAAATGATCAGTGGAACACGTAACTAACCTATTAGGACATTCGAACATGCCACCAATACCGACTCAAATCATCAGTGTTATAGTCTTGTATTGTTTCTGAACTCTACAGCCAGGGCTTAGCCTTTGGTGTGTGTGTGTGTGTGTGTGTGTGTGTGTGTGTGTGTGTGTGTGTGTGGAAACAGCAAAACTTGACGAACGGATTTGTTGGAGGGCAGCGGCTTATTCCGCGAAAGATATATGCATAACCCGAATTAAATACACTGAAATGACATGAATAGAATCTACAGGAATGAAATCGAAGGAAACTGATTGCTCGCGACATACAAGATACGAGGATTCGAAACCATTCATTCTTTTCCTTATTCTCATTCCCTTGCTGACGCATAAATTCTGAACTGATTTCATTTATCATCATTTCATGGCATTAGGCCCTACGTTCGCTAGTATCACGTGCATTTATTCTATTCATTTTTTGTCGGTGAAAGAAATTAATCTGAGTTACATCTCTAAATTCCTATGAATGCTTGTCAGAGTAATAAGAACAACTTTGGTTTCTGTATTAATTATTTTGCTTGTAGTAATATGTGCATGTAAGATATTTATACTTAATAAATTAATTCAGCTTTCATCTCTCATACACTTCCACTTTCAACCGTCTGCTGTTCATTTGATTGCAGATCAAGTAAACACAAAAGGCTAACCTGAAGCGTCTGTGATAACTCAACGAGTAACAGATGTCGCAAAGAAAGCAACCAGTCTTGGCGATGCTTATCTTTTGAGTAATAAAAGAAACATACTGCTTGGTAAGATGAAAGAACTATTATGATTCAGAATTCCGTCGACATCATTAGAGACGGAGCAAGCGTTCAAACGAAGCAAACGATGGAGCAAGGAATCGGCCTCCTTTCTGAAGGAATTAACTGGTATTCGTGTGGTACGACCTACGAAAATTACGAATATCCAAATAATGGTGGTCGAACGTAGCTTTCCATACCGCTCCTCTCGAGTAGGAATCCAGTTTATTAACCACCGCGTCGCCAAACTCGGTAACTTAGTTAGGAATGGTTACAAATAACATACGTTGTGTGAACTTTCGCATGATGTGTCACAGCCAAGAAACATAGCTCGATGAAACTTGGATCATACACAGAAACAACTGCTACAGTTCAATACAGAAACTAACTGAAAGAAATATGAAATCAGTCGAACAGAATACACAGTTTCGCCCAAAGACAATAATTACACCGAGGTCACAGCGATTTGTGGCGGTCCCATGGACATTACAAGCGACGAGACGTGGTTCTTAATAGTCTGTGATCACCACGGACGGGAATGCATGCTTTGCAAAATGCTCCTATTCTGGCCATAATGCTGACACGGAGTTCTAGCTGAAGGGTGTTCTTTACAAAGATGTTTTTAGTCTCTGATATGAACCAGAATTACATTCATTATATTATCATACAAAAGCCAGCCGGATTCCATCGCTTGTACAAAATCGATTGAAAAGCAACGACTGTTCCCACGATCAAATCCTTCTTGGTGCTTGCACGAGTGACGGACACGATACTGTTTACGTAACAGCCAAAAAAGAAGTTCAGCAGTGCTACGTGGAGTGATAGCTCTGTGTACATCAGAGGTCTCTCCATATACACTGCTTCTTGTAGGTGTTGCCTGTGTGTTTTTGCACAATCAAAATGCACCGTCCAGTAATGCAAAACTATGAACACAAGCACAATCAAATTGCATTGGGTGTGTCTTTCAAACTCTTTTATCTCTCATGGCGATACATTTCATATCTCCAGTATACGGCAAAACATTATCTCTTGTTATTAAAAAAAGTATCATTTCAGAGAGTTTTACGTTACTTGCATGCTAGTTGCAGAGATTTGAACTTATCCCATATATATTTTTCCCCAGCTTTAATACTTTTTCACCTTTGGTGACACTTTTGCGTGCACTAAACTCCTAAACTGCACTGTCGTTGGAGCTACTCACTGAGCACTGGCCCCTCCGTAACTAATTGGAAAGCGTGGTTATCAGTTCTCAGAGACGTAAAGACTGCCATGTATTTTATATTACAATACCGTATGTTATTATCTGCTGACTACATATTGCATTTTTGCTGAAGTCTGTACGTTCGTTTAGTTCCGGATTAAGATTTTTCGTATCTTCTTGATAAACCTCCACGTTAAGAACAGGAATAAAGTGACATAAAAACTTAACGACACGTATGAGTGTACTATTTCAGGAGATGGAAACGAATGTGGGGGGATGCTAGAACTGAGCTTCCCGGGAGACAGACCGACCCGGTGACCCGATTAAATTGCGCCGGGCCGCTGGAAGGCTTCTCGTGAAAGTGCTTCCACCGGACAAACATGGCTGAGGTCAGGGAGTCGCGGCTCCGGCGTGGGAGGATGAAGGCGAGTTTCGTTCGTGACAAATGCCACGGCCTCGTAAACCCCGATTTCTGTATCCCTCACTGCCACCGAGACACAACGGCCACCGGTTGTCGACGCCTCTGCACGCTGACTATCGCAACCGCTTTCTTGCTGCACCCATTCCGAGAATCGAGATGAAATCACTAATCATACAGCGTCCGGGTACTGGAATCTTTAATGGAATGCTGCTCAAGGTTGCCATTTGTATCACTGTCTCACAAGCGAATATCAGAGAAGTACTCTTTCTGGTAGCTGAGACTTTTTAACTTGAGTTACTAAAGCAACAGAATGTTACCTCCGTTACTACAATTGGTGTATGCAGTTTATTTACGCAGAGAGGTGTTCGTCGTTCTATATTTAAAGTTACTTTTGAGTAATGCACGATGCATTACATTTTAAAGGAAATTTTTCACTTATTGCCCGAAAAAAAGTCTAGCTCCAACGGCGACTTCTTCAGCAATTAATCTGAAATAACAACGACAACATTTTATAAACAGGGCGCACATAAACATCTCACGCCTGTACGTCAGGTAGCTAACGGGCACTAGTACATGGAGTTCAACCCAGAGATGCTTGGCTGTAATCCTGGAGACGTAAAACAGGCCGTCAGCGAACAGTACACCAGTATCGAGTGTACATTTCCTAATCTCCCCATCGTTTGTTCTGACCGAGTGAAAGGGCAGTTCACAATGTTCATCGTGATCAGAACAGCGCGTGAGAGCATTAAGCGCGCCACTCACCTTCGCGATCCACAGAAGGCGCTCTGCCAACACCTGATTTCACTCTATCCTCTATCTCACTCCCAAAATTAACTATGGCCGCACCATAAGCAGAAGCACAAAGCACTGTCATCCGCACGATTTAATTAAATATGTGACACATCGCCCACTAACTGAACGAAGCCAATAGCAAACCATCTCCCCTAGGACTTTGTTTACAGACCAAAGGGAGATCTCGCACGCTGTCGTGCACGTATATGAGTAAACGGAGTCGATCGCCACATCTAAATATATCCACAAATACCATCACCAATGATCAATGCGTTTAAACAGCACCGGCTGAGACCCTGTCTCGTATCTAGTGAAATATAAAGTCCCTTTGGCGTTATTATTACGATCGTGACTATTGAAATTACGAGATACGTAAACAATTTGCTTTCTCTACAATCTCTTCACTGCCCGGCAGCTTATTCGGATTGAAATTGAGGCAAAAGAAGAAATAAGGAGAAGTACAGAGACGCAGGTACATTACGAATGAAGAAACATAGAATAAAATAATTAAAGTTTTTCTTTTCTGCTGATTCTTTCACCACATATCGTTTTAGGAATGTTTCTTGCCAGATGAAACGCATACTCGAATTAGTAGACAAGACCTCGAAATAAAACTGTAAAACCAGGGGCCGGAAAATGTACCTTCATCAAAAAATACAAGGTCGCAACCATATCTTCTTCCGATGACATTGCTGAATAAACAACAGAATCATTTTCTTATCCTCGTGTACCCTAGCTCTTCTACGCTCTGGAATGAGACTCCTTCACACCAAGTTTCTTGACCGAATAAACCGTATGCCAGTGTTTGCACTTCGTGTCAGTGAGAAACTTCAAGCTGTCACTCCCAACGAACATCTCTACTACTTTCCCAAACACCACAAACACTGTTTTACTATATTCTCACTTTCTGGACGAAAAATATGGCGAATAAAAGTTTTGCGCAGGAAAGCCTGTGGAAATTATGGAAATGAATGTTTCCAATGACTTCGTTGTCGCCGGCCGCTGTGGTCATGCGGTTCTAGGCGCTTCAGTCTGGAACCGCGCGACCGCTACGGTCACAGGTCGAATCCTGCCTCGGGCATCGATGTGTGTGACGTCCTTGGGTTCTAGGGGACTGATGAGCTCTGATGTTAAGTCCCATAGTGCTCAGAGCCATTTGAACCATTTTTGACTTCGTTGTCTCGTTGTCGACACGACGGTAAAACTTCGTTCCTTCTAAAGAGTCGGATACGAAAGATGAGGTTTCGAGTGTCATAATAATAATAATAATAATAATAATAATAATAATGTCAGTACAATGTAAACTGTACCTTTCAAGTGTTAAATTTCAGATTCCTAGTAGCAGGCAGGAATGCACAAGGTTAAGATCACGTCTACTTTTAAAACACTGGATTGATTTGGGAAAACTGTGTAAATTCCAAATCAGGGTGGCTGGATCAGTAACAGACTTGAGTCCTCATTACATGAACAATATTTCCCAAATTCAATTTATTTTAGTAAGTTAAATAATATCTTACTTTAGATACGCCAGCACAGGTAGAAGGACGTGTTTAAGAAAGAAGCCATCTACTTGTACTTGAAAATTACACAGTTATCTCTAATCACTAAATATTATTTCAGAAACCTTTGAAAAATATATGCTCACAGACTGTTAGTTTATTTGTATTGTACTCACTGAATGATTGCAGCATTTCCTTTTAAACAAGTACATACTGTCAACAATAAATACAGTGGAGTTCTGATTACCTGTGATGTCAGCATATGAACCATCATCTTACTTAAATCTGGCCTACACGAGATACGCGAATTAAAATTGGAATGCACATGTGTTTGCATTCTCTCTACGTTGAGTTTATCACTGGCGCTGACAATGGACAATTTTTTTGCCGTAAAGGTAGCTGAGTTCAATTTCGACACATGGTGGTAAGTACATGCCTTCAATAGGAGCTTCCCATCTACAAGATGTCCGACAAGTATCCGCAACCCTTAAGAAACGTGTGGCGACGTCGCTCAATCAATTCAGCAGTCTCCAACGACATCTACTTGTAAATCAACAGCTGAACTGCAAGTACAGTGGTCAACAATGCACGGCCACGTTAAAAAAAAAGTCTTGAAAATGAACTATCTGATGACATGGAGCAGCAAGTTGCAGCCTGTCGTACTTTGTCCGTACAATTTCCAGACGCCGTGTCTCGCTCAACAGTGTTATTTTCTGGTGTATTTGAGATACATCGGAATTCACACAGGAGTAATGTGGTATTTTGCTCTAAGGAAAATCCCATTATGTGCAAGAGCTGGAAAGGAACCCGCTTCATGTTATGAGCCGGGGTGTCATTACTGTACCCATTCGGATCATATTTTTTTCGCTTTATGTGAATGAAAGTTCTTACCTGGAGTTGTCACAAATGTTGTTAATACTGCAGATTGAAGAAAAGGGAATCATGGATCATATGTGGTTACAGCAGGACGGCGCTCCAGCACACTTCTCTGTTCAGGTGCCTGAGGTCTTTAATGACATTTAGAGATCGCTGGTTTCGGCCTCGTTCAGCAACATCTCAAGACCCGCTGAGATAGCCACCAAGAAGCCCGGAATTCGTCATGCCAGACATCTCATTATGGGAAATAATAGTTCTAGTTGACAAATGAATAATTGCGCTAAAGTGTCGAAGAAGCCTTCCGAAACGTAACTCCTCAGATGCTCCGCAATATGCAAAGGACATGGAGACTTACAGATCTCGTGTAAGGCTCGATACTGCACATACTGATTCGCTGGATACATTGCTTTTGCGTGTAACTACTCCAGAAGACGATAACCAATACACTGTTTGGACCTACCGACACGGAGGTTTTCGGACACGCTGTATATTTTGGGATAAATGTCAGACATGCAACCTTTCACTGTTGCGGGGAAGCAGACTGTTGTCTCTATGTAGAGGAAATTGAATGTATTGGAGGTGACAGAGTGTGAACCATTGATTTCTGCCATTCAAAACGCTTTACGCAAATAATCTAGAGTTTCTAAACACCAAACAGCATACATTGTACCTTTGACTACTTCGCTCTGAGTAAACAGATACCGGAACGGACGCAGATAATTGTAGCAAGGGCGCCGTGGGCTGCATTAGGACATGACACGCAGGTCCTGGTGTCCTTAGTCACGTCCGTAAGTCTCTGCCAATGCCACTTGAATATGCTCCGAGGTCCGCTCATACGAACACCACTACTACTGAAGGGCGAGAGAGAGTTTCTCAACGTCGAGCTGCGAGGGACACTCGTTACGTGCCAAGTGACGTAGCGGCCGCGCCAGGTGAAGGCCGAAGGCGTTCCCATACGGGTCCGCCGGCCGGTGACCCCAATGAACAGGGAAGCACTCGCGGCCTACCCAGCACGGGAAACGATACGTCATCTGCCGCAGAGTCCCCGAACCACAGCAGACGACGCTCTTACTTCCTATTTGAACGACCCCCACGACGTAGTACACCTACAGAAGCCTCCCGATTACATGCCATCACTTCGGTTTACAATAACGCTGGTTCTTCGCACGTTACGTCCCGTACCACGTACGTTTTATTTATTTTATCCAGGGTAATATGAGGTCGAAGTAAGAGCATGATGACCCTTCTGCCGCGTCATCGGGAGTTCCACGACAACATTCTCAAACCAGAGATGATATAAAAGAGATTTACCAATCGAAGTTCTCGTTCAGAAGTATAATATTTACAATACTGTAAATTGTTTAAACAGGATACCCGCAGGAGCTTCAAAATCGTTCAAATGGCTCTAAGCACTATGGAGCTTAACACCTGAGGTCATCAGTCTCCTAGACTTAGAACTACTTAAACCTAACTAACCTAAGGACATCACACACATCCATGCCGGAGGCAGGATTCGAGCCTGCAGCAGCGCGGTTCCGGACTGAAGCGACTAGAACCGTTCGGCCACAGCGGCTCGCCCCGCAGGAGCAGTTCGCGTGATTTTGACAAGGCTACAGTTATACTGACAGAATACTTAAGCTGTAATTTTATCAAATAGATATATTACTTTAGGCAACCAAATAGCTATGCAAGACGAGTGCTTTCCGATGTGTCACGAACAAGAGAATTTGAATATCTTTGGTACGGTTCGGTCCGCATTCGATAAAACAGGATATCTGAAACACAACTATGAGCAGGATCTTGCAATTACGCCATATTTTTAACATCATTGGGCGTACAATTCATCAACTGTTTTTTATATCAATCGTTGGAGTTTTATTTTTGATGTTTCACTATAAACAATATATTCGACATGTACCCCGAGGGCTCCCCTCTGTCTGTTCGTTTTATACACTCTTCGCATCATCAGTCGTGCTACAATTTTCTAGTTCACATCGAGCGCTACACGAGTTTCTATTACAAACCCCTGTCGAAGACAAATCATTGTGTTCTCCTGAGGAGTAATATTTCATAAAACATTATGTTTGAAGGTGCATGCAATATAAATGTGTTCTTAACAGTCAACCTCCCAGTAATGTGTTGAGCTTTTTCAGTTAGCACGGCTCACGAAGAAAATTAAAAGACCTACTATATATGACATGAAATAAATTTGATTAAATATGTGAAAGTCGTGTTTGACAAAGACTACGTGATCGAAAATAATGCTTAATTTTACACAGAAGGTTTATCGCAAACGTTACTACATAGGAGTACGCAATACGTTCTGATTCTATAGCGCCAGATGCCAAAGTATTATTACCCAAGTTTGCATAACTGTTCTACTTTTTCGGCATGTGAGCATTTGTGCTCTCTGCTAATAGTAGACAATAATTAAATTCGCACGCAAAATGTGTGTGAAGTACGAAAGTTTTTAAGCTGGCTATCATTCTGCGGCGGAATGCGCGCTATTTTAAAACTTCGTTTCAGACTACGACTGCGTGCTGGAGCAGGATTCGAACCCAGAACCCTGCCTTTCGCGGGGAATCCACTTACCAACTGCGCTCGTCTAGCACGATTCATGACCCGCTATCACAGCTGCAACTGTGCCATAGTTGTGTCACAAGAATGCAAGTTCAAATACTATACAGCCCACCGGGGTAATCGGACAATTTGGATTAAATGTTCTTCTTGCAATCTGTTTGCAGAACTCATAATTTTTCATTTATGTTTAGTTTTGTATAAAGTTAGTCTGGTACTACTCAGTCGACAAAGTGGAATTCAGATGTTTACCAGCCGGCCGCTGTGACCGAGTGGTTCTAGGCGCTTCAGTCAGGAACCGCGCTGCTGCTACGATCGCAGGTTCGATTCATGCCTCCGACATGGATGTATGTGTTGTCCTTAGGTTGGTTAGGTTTAAGTAGTTCTCAGTCTAGGGAACTGAGGACCTCACATGTTAAGTCCCATAGTGCTTAGAGCCATTTTTGTCATATGTATATCAAACAATCAGTAAGGGGCGTCTCGACTTCTCTTTTTCCCCTTTACAAGTGCATTTACTCACTGATCATTAACTCAGATGGCTTTGCACGCCAGTAACTGTGAGTTCTACGATGCAAAACACAATGCCTTCCGGCGAATAATGAGTTTCTAAGAAAAGAAGGAAGGTAACATTCGTCTCGTCGACAACGAGATCATTAGATACGGAGAACCAGCTCGGACTGGGGGAGGATGTGTAAGCAAATCAGCCGTGTCCTTTGAATATACCACCCCTTCGGAGAAATCACCGAAAACTTAAATCTGGATACCTGGACAGATATCTGAACCGTCTTCCTTTCGACTACAAGTCCTTTGTTTTACCACTGTGCAACCTCGCTCGGTTCGAGTTTCGAATGATGCACTTGTCATTAAACAATCAGCAGGTTCCTTCTTGTAGAGCGTTTGCCATCATGACTAATTACGTTACTTATCAGTTATAAAGTCACTACTAAAATATTTAGTTATTCAAAAACTTTGACTAACGTTCAGTTATTTACATCTTAAACGGAACAGTTAGATTAGCACAACTCTGCAATTCACAAATTCAAACATTGGTAGCGTAAAAGGGGCCTCATCGTGCGTAAAATCCGTGAGCGCTCGGACCAAGCACTCAAACACTTTTTACTCATTTAATACCGAGAGGACTGACGATCGATTGATACACTATTTCTATCGCTGCTCATGATTATATGCAGAGTGACTAGCAACAACTAGCTCTGTTTTACGACGGAACCAGCAAGTACTCGATTGTTCTTGAAAATAATGTGAATGCTGGAAGAGCGCCATCCTCTCACGTTTGACACGCTGGATCTGCCGAAGCTGAAAGTTAGCCCAACATCCCCACCTCCACCTAAGGGGGTGCTTAGACAAATATTATTAGCGGACTATATCTACCTCATAGACGTCTACGATTGATAGCATAATAGTAAATTTAGGCAGGTTATTCTCCTTACTCGAACAGATTTAAAGGCGAGAAATATATAGGATACCACGACGAGCAACAGGTTTCGTCACACGTTCATTTAGTGAGCGCGCATTTGCCACAGACATGCTCACACAACTCCAATGGCAAATGGTAAAAGAGAGGCGTTGTGCATTGCGATGTGGTTCGCTGTTAAAATTCAAAAAGCGTACGTTGCTAGAGAAGTCAACCAATATACTGCTTCCACCGTCGTATAGTTGACGAAAAGCCGATCAAGGCAAGATTAGAGAGATTCGACCCCACACGCAGGGTTCCTGGCAATCATTCCATCCGCCCAGCATTTGTTATTGGAACAGCAAAGAGGGAAAATGATAGTGGTGCACAAACTACCCTCCACCACATACCGTAGGGTGGCTTTCGGCGTACAGATGCAGATAACAACAAGTCGCTGTTAACAAGGACGGAACATCGGGGTTCCCGTTGCAGAAATGGAACAGCAGTGCTAGCGTCCCAAATTGGGCTTCACTAAATTTGGCGACAACGTACTTGCATAAAGGGGACACACTGTTAAGACGAGTATTCAATGCTGTGGTAAAAACTACTAGGCGTTATTTTGATGCATCATTTTCAGTTTCGGGAGACAATCAATCAATCCATCACGAGTCTAAGTGGAGATGGACTTGTCGGCTTGCGAGAGACTGGCTGGTAGGTTTGAGGCCAGCGGGCAGCGGTCCGCTTTCCCCCTGCGGACTGACGGGGAGGTCACCGTCTCGTCTGCCGCTAGCAGATTTCGGGTGCACGTCGCGTGCTCAGAGGTTGATCACCCGGCCTGCTTCCGGTCGCACACCTGCCGTTGCCCAGCCTTTTCCGGACTCAGCACCAGCCGCGGCTGAACAACTGCTGTATCGTTCAAAAGCCAGGATCAATGAGCACATGCACACAACGCTGAACATACATCGAGACATCCGAAACGGGCTGATTTCACTGCAAACCAACCAATCCCACTCTCCTCACCGCCGAACAACGGCATCTACAATCCTGCTACGAGGGTATAGAGAAACTGCATCAGTTTTGCAGTGAACGACTTTATTTTAATATAAAACGCACTTTTCCGTGCAGCTGATTCGAAACATTTTTGTGGTGACCTATTTCGCCAGTACATTTCGTCCAACCATTTTATTCCAGTTAGCCAAGTTCCACCACCGAATTGCGACCCTGGAAGGTCTACGTAATCTCTCCACTGAACGCAACAAATTTATTTGCTTACGGTGACATGACCCCAGAAATTGCCAAATCTGATTAACAGAGAGAATGTTCTAAGCAGTTCGTGCTCAGTCTTCAATCAGTCCGTTTTCAATTGCCAAAAGCACATTTGCAGGCAGATGCACTGACATGTTAATAATATTTTTTCTTTTGCAATACAGACATGTTCTCACGTAGTTTTTCATCCAGTTCCTCCACAAAATTACAGCCGTTTACTTTTTAAGACTTTGAAATGTAATCAATAGAGAAAATTCCTCTTGCATTCAAAACAGCGCTAGCTATGGCCTTGTCCGTAAATGACTTCGACTTTACTTTAACAAATCTGGTCCGTTAGATTTGTGACACATTCCTTTGATGCCTATTCGTTTCTGTCATTAAGTCATAAGCCCACATTTCATGTAGGGAAAGAAACTGACGCACAAAAACAGTTTTGATCTATATATAGCGGCCTCAAAATTACTGACAAATTCGTTTTTCCACTTGCTTTTGCAAATATGGTACAAATCTTGTATAAATTTGTATCACAGTTTCTTATGTATATATGAAACTGCGTATTTCACAAACCATTGATAAACTATCATCCAATCTCATGTTGTGCACTTTTTCGACGTTGCTGAGCCTGCATAGTCGCCGAGATCTTAATAATTTCTTGCTAAAATGCTGTTATACATATTTTAAGTTTCACTTTCTTCGAGCCATTTTTCATAAACGTCTCTTCAAGGTCGAGGTCATTAGTGACGTACCACAAGATCGAATTGGACAACGGTACGTACGGATATCGGTCTTTTTGAAGACGATGTCCAGGCCTTTCCGGAATCAGCACCAGCCGCGACTATCCAGACATTTATCTGAAATAGTGTATTTTGCATTCCTCAGGGCCTGCAGCGTAGTAGATATCTTGTAAGATATTTTATGTGTATTTATACCAGGACGCTGCTATTTCTTGAAGCTTTATTCAAGAGTTGTTCAGTTAGGCAATTAGCTTTTTTCGGCAAAGTGCCATTTTCAAGCGATCTGCGGTTATATGGCATTGTAGGTTTTCCTACCAGTGTGTCGGATACACACTTCCATTTACTCATCGTTGACGTGGTAATTCTAATCTGTCAATAACTAGGCTTCTATTATATAGCTACACATGTAGCAACTTTATCTGTATCACTTTATATATTTTTTAAGAAAAAAGTTTTTGCTTCTCCTGTAAAGTTTAGCAAAATGGAATTGCGCGGTTTTTCTTATAAACAAAAATAAAATCGGTGCTAAAAATACAATACGCATAAAAGACATAAGGGAATGACTTCCAAGGTACTAGAGGGAGCTGTAGAGGGCAAAAACTGTAGAGGAAGACAGAGATTGGAATACGTCAAGCAAATAATTGAGGACGTAGGTTGCAAGTGCTACTCTGAGATGAAGAGGTTAGCACAGGAAAGGAATTCGTGGCGGGCCGCATCAAACCAGCCAGTAGACTGATGACAAAAAAGTTTGACAGCTACAACGTAAGCAATGAGATATAGAAGTAAGTCGTGTACTCGACACACTGTTACAAAACCAATCAGATATCTAGCGTAAAAACTGTGTATACTAACAGCGCTATTTGCCTGTAGATCACTTGAAAATGGCACTGGTCGAAATAAGCTTATCGCCTAACTGTACGACACTTGAATAAAGCTTCAAAAATAGCATCGTCCTTATACAATATCCATAAAATCAAATAATGTACGTCATTAGTAATAAAGCCTCTTAACCGCTGACCATCTCGCTCGACGAAAATAGTTACAGATGCACAGTGTTCGCTCTCATTCTTACGTACTACACGTTGCTCTGCACTTTACGTCGGTCGTTAAGTCTCTCTGAGATTATGCATAAAGAGCTTGTGACAGTTGTGTGAAGCTGTACCCGCGCAGAAATGGAATGTGTCGACATTTATACGGAACCCCAGGTACTTAAGCTAGTTTCTTGCTTTCACATTGGTTGGCTTCTACTGCTCACAACCAAAGTATCACATTCCAACTTAAGCTTGACCTCGGGCTAAGCCATCAGTGCGTCACAACCACCATGTTTTTTGTTTTCACATTCGTTGGCTTCGCCAGTTCACAAACAGACTACCTGCGAAAAACTGCTTATCCCGCCAGGACCAAGAGCCCCAGGCTCCGCAGAAATGCCTCTCTGCAATGTGTCACTCGGCACAAGTGTTCCAACCCCACGCATAAATCCACTGAACTACAGTCATCCGGTTCCCTTTGAGTGACACACCCTTCCGCACCAGGGGCACAGGGCAAGCAAGAAGTACGAAACTCACGACCAGTACCATCTTCGTGGGCTCAAATGCTGGGTGGGGTTTATTGTGATACCGTAGAACCATGATATACTTATATGAAGTATTCTGGAGTGTTACTCAGTAGTCTGGGACCATTACCAGATTATATTAATAGGAAATATAGAGAAGGGCGAAACGTTTTGTCGCAGAATCGTTTAATAAGTGTGACAGCGGAACGGGGGTGTTCAACAAACTCCGGTGACAGACGCTACGAGAGAGGTAATGTGTGTCACGGACAGGTTTACTGTTGAAATTTCGAAAGCGTACGTTCGAAGATGAGTTACATCCTTCCACATATTTCTGACCAAATGGCAACAACGATAAAATCGTAGAAATTAGAGCTCGTAGGGATGTTTAAAAGGACAGTGCTTTTCCTGCGCACCAGTCGAAAAATGAGTAGGGAAGACGGAAACAGTGGGTTTACCGGAAATACCCTTCGCCACACATCGTGAAGTTGCTTGCAGATTATTGATGTAGATGTAGACTTTTTCGGAGCATATAATATATGACACATATTGTGGTTTTTATATGAGGTGATTATCATAAGAAAAGGAAAGTGGCGAACACCAGAGCCACTGCTCGCACTTCGGGTTTGTTGACTTTGAAAGCTCATGCGTCCAAGGTGATCTCCGTCCACAGATTTCAGTGGGTGCTAAGTGGTAGGCTCTAAGGTCAGATTATTGCTTTTAGCCAGCTGCTCTAAACAGAGAAGCTTTTTATCTGCTGAAGAACGCCGTCTTTTAATCCATGGTGGCTATTTGAGTGGTAGTGATCTCTGTCACAGAAGAAGTGTGTTTGTTAATCTTCACTTTCTTCGTTACTTGTTCAGATACTTAGCCACCACTTAACAGGGTCAACTGCCAATCTCTGCACGAATCATCGATCCTCTGCGAGTTTTCCTTCGTTTCTCTGCAATTTTTTGGCGTTTCAGTCTTCCTGGAGACAACATTACAGTCTGCGGACTGTTTCATGGAGTTTCTGAAGTTATCCACTACATTCTTTAACACAAACTGTAAACAGTGACTGTGCTTTACACTCCCTTGGGGTACTCCCGACATTATTTTAAATCTGTCGATTTCGTCCTACTAGCGCTATTATTGATGGTTTCGCCCAAAAACGTCATCAAAAAAGTCACAGAAAAATAATCTAGAAAAAACGTTTCTAAACATTTTTTGTTAGAATGGGAGGGGGAAGAATAGGATTTGGACAGATTTTACGCTTTTAGGTAATTCGTATACTGAAGTACGACAAGACACGTTTAAAAATTAAAAGCAGACATAACAATCACTGTTTTACGATTGAGAATGCGCGCATTAAAACATTATCCATCTTTTCGTCTTGTGTGTAAAACGAAGTAACAAGCGTCGTGCGCGCGCGCGCGCGCGCGCGCGCGCGCGCGCGCGTGTGTGTGTGTGTGTGTGTGTGTGTGTGTAGACAATCTCGGAACAGGACACACAACGACAATGCTGAATAGCGGTGCACCTGCGATATAAATAACTGCGGAAGTCCTGCCAATAACCTCGCCGTGTTTACACCCGCTGAAATGACAACGGCTGCGAAAGCATTGTTCTCCGCGGATGGACTGTACACAAACAACAAACAGCACAACGGCCTGCGTACACGAACGTCACATAGGCGTGTTTACACTGTCTCCTGTGCAGAATGGAAAAACTGCTGAAATAAATGAAAAAATGATAGGATAAATATGTAGTACTGGGTTCCACAAAAATATGAGAAACGCACTTTTATTCCCTGCATGGTATACGCACCCAATACGGTTATAATAATTTGGAACCCGTCGTGCAGTTTTATCCGATCACTGTTTTTTATGAACAGAATGACAAAGGGGTTTCCAACGTTTTCACTGGCCGAGAGAGTCTGTGTGGCCGAAGATAAATGTTTTTCAATAAATGTACATGTGTTTCTACGCAGAACTTCAAAAATATTACACTACTGTAGGCCCAGAAGATGACGCGCCACTACTTATCTCTCTTTTTCAGACAGGAAACCAACGAGAAGCTTCCGGGATGTCGCTCACAAAAATACGATGACAGCGGTGAAAGGATTTACGTCATGCCACAATTTTATCTACGACACCCGCAACAAACGAAGACTGACTGCTTAACCGAACAATTCGTGAGCAAAGCGTATTAAAAGTCCAACTGCCGCTTGTTGCAACGCTCCAAGACCTTAGCCTAGAACACCGTTAATAAAACGTCTTATTTTATTTCCTCCTCATGTCTTCAGCTTTTGCTACCAGTAGTCAACACATCTGCACAGTTAGAATAACTAGAGATGACATATTCTTGTTTTTTACACATTCTCGTATTTTTCTGATGGAGGCCGAGTGAAAATTCGTCCTGAAAACCAAACGAGAAAATATCAACAAGAAAATGAACATCCAACTCTGAAGACGAATCTGACAACATCCTTCCACTTGTTGCATGTCCTCCTTTCCACTTCTATCTTCGAGCACACAGTAAATGTGGTAAGAGAGGAGAGATACGTGTTTGATGACATTTAAATAGAAATTAATTACTAATTACTTCGACTCACAAGATGTTTTACGAATCAAATAAAAGAACTTTTTCCAAGTCGCTTAGCAAAACATTTAGGGAAAGAATAATACGTAAATCAGAATAATTCGACACTGAGCTGTTGCTCCCTATTTGAAAAGTAATGACAGAATACATGAAATGTATTCGCAGTTACGAAAAAGGAATAACCGTCCGCTGTATAAAGCAATGACGACAATGAAAATTTGTTTCGGTCCGAGACTCGAGCCCGGAATTGCATCATTAGGCGAGCAGTCACCTTAACCGCTCTGGACTGAGCGAGGTGGCGCAGTGGTTAGCACACTGGACGAGAGGACGACGGTTCAAATCCATGTCCGGCCATCCAGATTTAGGTTTTCTGCGATTTCCCGAAATAGCTCAAGGCAAATGCCGGGTTGGTTCCTTTGAATGGCCACGGCCGATTTCTTTCCCCATCCTTGACACGATCCAAGCTAGTGTTCAGTCTCTCATGATCTCGATGTCGCCGGGACGTTAAACCCAATCTTCCTTCCTTCTTTCCTTTTAACCGCTCTGACTATGCGTGCACGACTCATGGCCAGGCCCAAACTTCGAAATGTCATCATTCCTGCTCACACCCTGTCGTTGTACACACATTATACAATTACCGTACAGGAGAGGGCTTTTTGAAGTCACTGCCTGGTGTCGGCGGATAAATGCGATATTGCAGTGGCTGTGTTGTTAAGAAGAACGATGCGGTGTTCCTTCGTACATGCATGCAGCTGGTGGTTGTTCGTACTCGCAACTGCGAATACATTTCGTGTACTTCATAACGGCTGTAGTAAGCCGCAGCGCCTGGCCCTTTGAACATGCATGAATGTCCGAAGAAACACTGCTTCGTTCTTCTTAACAACACAGGCACTGCAATATCGTAATATGGTTCTTGTTTTTGAGAATAATTACTCCGCAAAATAAAACCTACGCAGTTCTTGTTGCAAACTGGAAATTTGCAGAAATCTCTAACTTTCATTGAAAGTATTTTACTTCACGCATACTATAGTTCATTATTTCACTCACCAACTAATTCAATAAAAATTATCAAGCAGATATTTTCAATTTACTTTCTCTTTGCCTACACGCCAGTCCCATACCTGAGTTGTCGTGCACTATTCCACAACTTTTTCTCTGACAGAGATGTGTGAATGAACAAACAATACGCCCGAACATGATGAAAGTCAGCGTGATATTATTTCCGTAGAATAAGTGGCTGCACATGTAAGTAATGAAACAGAGAGGTAGATAGGGGCATTCGTCGTACGCTATTAAGAGATGACTTAGTACTGTGCACCAGTAAGTGCGAGAACTGCTCTGACAAAGTCCGTAGCCTTATCGCGAGGAACACCGCTGCCGGCACACGCAAATCCCTAGACAATGGCCCGTATCTACCCTCCCAACGCACACTTTCGTTATTAAGACCGAAGCTGCACGCAGGAAATGGGTTAGGTGCGTCCTATGGAACAATTTAACGACAAAAGTGTAATTTCACGCAAATGTAAGACGACAAACCTTTATCCTGCTCTTTTTCACCTTATGCAGTTTGGCACCACTGTCAAATACCTTAAATCTTATACATTACTTCCCTGTAATTCTTCTGCTATGTTTACAGAATCCACTTCGACGAAACGAAATGTCCTGCAGTGTGGCGCAAGGCCTGGAGCGAACCTTTCGACTCGGCGCTGCTTCGGCGGCTTACGTGCCGGTGCCTCAACAGTTTAGTTCAGCTGAGTGTGATGCATGCGTGTGGCATGTGGGGTCGTTATTTCCGTAGTTGACCATATCCCATACAGGCACACAGGCTAACACTCTTGAACAGTATCAAGCGAGCCACCAAGATCAAAAAAGGTTTACACATGACGACTCCGTCAGACTTTGTGTAGATGTTATGTAACTGAGACCATCATCAGATAGCCAGTCACCAACCGTATTCTTCGAGGCGGGTATGTCCTCTGTAAAGGTCCATCCTAGGGCGAGTTAAGCGTCGAAACTGGCTATAACTGTAAAAGTTTGAGTTTGAAAAAGTTGTATAGTAGCTTACAGTCATGGATTTAACCAGGGGCGGTTTAAGTTTACGCAGCGCCTGTAGCACTGATCTACTGCGGAGCGTACTTGCACCTTAGTAACTAAACCTTATTCTTAACAACATAATCACCATTATTCAAGACAAAATACCCATCACTTCTCTGTTATTAACTCCATTCACATAAGTATGAAAAATCGTTGTTGACGAATCATAAGTCTCTCCACCATTAAACTGAAATATTTTTTTTGGGATGTGACCGAGCGTTGAGTGAAATCTTACTTATCATGTTTTTCACTAAATGAAAGAGAAAGGTAACCCACTCTTACAGACAAGCATACTGCACACATAATAAAAAATGTTTTGCATTACCCCGGTTCCAAAATTGGCTCTGAGCACTATGGGACTTAACATCTGAGGTCATCAGTCCCCTAGAACTTGGAACTACTTAAACCTGACTAACCTAAGGAGATAACACACATTCATGCCCGAAGCAGGATTCGAACCTGCGACCGTAGCAGTCGCGCGGTTCCGGACTAACGCGCCTAGAACCGCACCCCGGTTCCCAGAACTCCTGAACACAGACGTTGACTGAGGATATTGTATCACAGACGTAGTCCCTTTGACTGTTCAGAGATGTCACTAAACCCGTCCAAAGATGTAAACAACCTTGTATGAGCAGCGCCTATTAGACGGAGGGGGTCTGACAGCCGATCAGTTCCAGTCATTCCACCAGGAAGGAGGTACACGGCTCGTGTTGTCTATAGCTCAACCATGCCTAGACGGTCAATACCGCGGTTCGATCGCGTCCGCATTGTTACTCTGTGTCAGGAAGGCGTAGTAACGGCTGTACGATACGTGAATGCCATCCTCCGACCGATAGTGCATCCATATCGGCAGCATATTGGCGTGGCATTCGTCTTCATGGATGACAAATCGCGCCCCCATCGTGCACATCTTGTGGATGACTTCCTTCAGGATAACGAGATCGCTCGACTAGAGTGGCCAGGATGTTTTCCAGACGTGAACCTTATCGAACATGCCTGGGATAGACTGAAAACACTGCGTCGGGATTCAAACTTAGAAGCTTAAAATACCCTCACAAAACAGCTCTAAGTGAGCACGATTATCTCTAACCTTTATTCAAACGTATAGCTCCCAGACGTCGGGTGTATATTAGATGTTGAGATAAGGGGTGATCGAGACAAAAGAGCCCCCGCGTTAAACTGAACATGATATTTGAAGCTACCTCAGTGTTGTTACTTCTTAACGCTAGGGCGCACTGGAGTGGGATCGCGTGATGTCACCTGATGTCGAGAGGCCATTTCATGATCAGCACTAATTGTCAGAAATCAGCTTGAAGCTTCTTGTGAATACAGTTTTGCAGAATGCCTTTTTCGATCAAACAAAAAGTGTTTATGGTTTAAACTTTTTGGGTGTATATCGTTTAAATAGGCTTCTATCCTCCCAACTAAACATGAAACGAACGTCATGCCAGAACATAATGAACCTGTTACATGTGCGAGCACACAAAGTAAGAGTGATGCAAACATCTGGATCCAAACCTTAACGTCAACTGAGACAAAGCATGGTTTCACCTTAGCGGTTACATGAACTCTCAAAAAACACGCTATTGGGCAGCAGAGGATACGCGTTTTGTGTGCAGTTTCAGCCAACGGACTGTAGGCCCTATCTTCTTTAACAAAATCGTGAAGTCTCAAGTGTATGTAACGGAATAGTTGCAACCATTCATAGCGTAGCTAACGGAGGATATACGACTGTACTCGTTTTTCCAACAAGATAGGGGCTACGGGGCATACTTCACGGTTTTCACGGTCCATGAAGCTTTCGGAGAAGAACGTAAAGTTTTCGCAGGATTATGGCCACCCAGATCGCCCTGTCTGTCTTCCTGCGATTTTTTGTTGTGGGATAATTTAAAGGATAAAGTTTACAGGAAAAACCCGCATACAATTGAAGAGTTGAAAACAAACATTTGCAATGCGATTGTGAAAAATAACACCAAATGAATTAGCAAAAGTTTCTAGAAACATGTTGAGACTCACTGAGTTGTGCACCGGAGGTGATGGTGAATGTTTTCAGCACCCCCTGTGAACTACTGACCTATTGAATGTCCAGTACGTTGTTTTTCATAATAATAGTAATTTACTGCTCTGTATTCTGTATCTTCAATAAACAAGAGAGTGGTCTGTGTTGTGTTTATAAGACATGGCGCCTCTTTTATGGTGCTTTAAAGCGATCTGAATCCCGTTTCCCCGCGTACGAGTCCAGTTTGAACCCTTTTGAAAGGGAGGGGGGAGGGGAGGAGGGTTTGTGGCCTCGTTTTCCTCCGAAATTAAAACCTGATTTTAAACAAAGCACTGCTAGAGGTGAAAGGAATCGCAACAGTAACTAAACGCACGTGAGTCAACACTTGGAAGTTACTTATGCTGCTTTCTTCACCCAAGTCACGCAGTAGTTGCTCAGAATACGCCTGATAACGAGTACGGCTATTATCGCCGAGTGAGTCATTCGGCAAGACCCTTTGTCGCAACCTCATCGCTGCCTCTTGGACGCTGACGGGCGCAGCTGCGACGGCTGAGACCGCAGCCTGAAGAAACGTCCGAGGTGAAGGTCGCCGAGCAGGCAGGTGGATGGCGCGCTGAAGCAATTAACGTGGAACGCTGGCTTCCGTGGGGCCAGCTGCGGCCACAGTTATCAATACTGCCTACCTGCATCCTCGTGGCTGCACAACTGCTACCCGTATAACTCATACTACGGAGTTAATTGCTGCTGGTCTCAAACCAGAAATTCATCCTGCGAGGTGTTCGTGTCACCAACCAATGTCCCTCAGGAAAACTGCTACATGGAACAGACACAGTAATCAACCCTCAAGGGTCCTCATAAGAAACGCATCAGACCTTGTTTTGAATGTCAATGTAATCGTATTTTTTTCGACGTACTGAATACATGCCGGAAAGTTCGTAATAGTTTCGTGTGAGGAGGCTGCAGGAGATTGCATTTCACATGACTCACTTCCCTTAAATAGTATCAAATCTTCGTCCATTCCGTCAGCCGAACTACATATGCGTCACATGAGATTTTTCTCTTATCATACTGCTTCTTATGGGACAATTAACAAACGGTTACAGTATATGGAGCTATTATTTGAAGATGTGTAGAAGAATAATAAATTCACTGGTTGTAAGGCTTCGACTCAGGTTTACCTTTCCTGTATTGGTTAACTGTCGCGTCCGTTGTTTCTGAAATAGTGTGCTATTTAAAGTGTCTATGCAAACGCTTTTCTCTCAGTTCCTTGTAACTTTCAATCTGTTTCCTGAAGCCAAGTTCTTAAATCTCGTCCAAAAAATACTAAACTGAACGGAAAGGACTATTACTTCGTAAGTTAAAAAGCAAGTAGTCTGTCGACATAGTAAATGGCATCTCAAGTCCTCTGTCAGGCACATAACTGTGAACTGCTGAGTAGTCACGTAGATGTAGATGTAGATGTAGATGTAACACAAGTAATTACTGCAACAACATGACGGAGCCATGAAGTCAGTAAGAAAGCCGCTTATTCTAGCACAACACACAACCGTGCGTTGGTCTCAGATCACGCGTCGTCGCTACAAAAGAAAGTAAGTGACTGATTTCGGTTTTCAGATGGCAGAATTCAGGCTGCGTTTCTCATCTGAGACTAACTTCTGCTGTACGCCGAATCGGCAATAGAGTTGCGGCATTCGTCTTTTCTCTTCCAGTATAGCCACCCAAGTACGACTCACGAATAGACTAAAAACTTCAAAGTATCATCGACTCCTCCATAGCTATTTCAAGAACTCTTACCAATTTTCTACCACACACTTCTTCTCTGCAGGGAGGAAGAACTGTAATGATGTTAACACTGTTCAGGAAACATGGAACTGCCACAATAATTGCTGTTGGGCGCATCAATCATGGGAGGAACGGGATCAAATGCAGGTCAGACCACTATTAATTTTACTTCCTGCGGCATGCCAAATTCACTTTTGTTAAGTGCAGTGACACCACCTTAAACAGATCTCTTATTACCCAGTAGGAAAAAAAAACTTAACATGGCGTTCGTAGTTAAGAAATACACGGTG
The DNA here is from genome assembly GCF_021461395.2 of Schistocerca americana. Taxonomy (NCBI): domain Eukaryota; kingdom Metazoa; phylum Arthropoda; class Insecta; order Orthoptera; family Acrididae; genus Schistocerca; species Schistocerca americana. The sequence continues at coordinate 743,127,337 of NC_060120.1, forward strand.
TAAAAAAACTACATTTATCTATAAAATTTTAGTGTTTTTAAGAGGGCATAAGAAGAACACTATCGTATGCAACAAAGACGCTATAGAAACACTGTTTCCCCACTAGGGGTCGGTGAAGGCTTTCATATTAGTGTTCAGAGACGGTGTTCTAACTGCTGCCGTGTGAAGAAAATTTTGTTTTAGAGATGTAGCTGAAAATGTCGTCCAATTATATTAATCCACATCTGGCATATGCATGGTAATGACTGTCTAACAAGCTCAAAACAACCAAATGTTTTACCAATAATGGCTCTGCTTTAGCCAAAGGGGTAACTAGCTCTTACGCAGCGTTTATCGTAGTCTCGTGAACCAAACGCTTCATCTTCTCTCAAAAAAGGAAATCTAGAGTAGTGACGTAGGGACAACGGGTGGCCACGGTACTGGCCCATTCCTCCCCACCCAATAATTGTAAAAAACATTGTCTAACTAGTCAGCCATCATATTAGGCTCCAATAAGCCATTCCCAGAGCACTGGAGATGCAAGAAGTACATAGATGACGAAATATGGTGTGAAGTACCTGTGACAGATGTTAGATTCGGTACCATTCCCGTGAGAAAGACCGCCTGCATAATGCTACTGCTCTGTGATTGGCTGCTGTGTTCGGAGCAAGGGCGCCAAAACGTTAAAGTATAGTTTTTATTATTAGTTAAACTATTCATTGGAATGACTTCACTTTTTAATACAAATATCTTTCAACAGCTATCAATCAGCCATTTTAGAATTATTAAAAACAATTTAAATATAAAACAAAAGACTGACGAAATTGCAGACGAAGCACTTAGGAAGCGTTCGGGTCACGCTTTTTCTGGTATGGCGCGCGAAGTGTTTCGGGCTGTTCGTCACTCTGGATTAGGCAGTCGAGAAGAACAGACATGTTGTCTGTCGTAGGATGTCTTTCCAATTTTTATTTAAGTTCCTGTTCGTCACTCTGGATTAGGCAGTCGAGAAGTACAGTCATGTTGTCTGTCGCAGGATGTGTTTGCCACTATTCTGTATTAAAAGATTCACTCCAGAAGTCATGAGGCACAGACACGTGCCACAAATAGTGTAAAAATACATTCTCGTAAACATTGTGTTTGGTCATGTACTTTGCTGTATCAGAAGGTGTTGTATTAAGATCGTGTAGTCTTCTCGTGTGTCTATATTAAAATACACGAGTGGCATCCCAAAGAACTGATACATTATTTCAGAACAGAACCACGCTAAAAGTCAATTTCAGCCTCAAGATACAGAACCTACGACCCGCGTGCTGTTTTCTGCGCTGGGGACATCAACTTGAAGATAGCAGGTTAGTGAACTATAACAGAAGCTTCGTATTCCACACAGTGCAGTGGAAACAACTAGGCGCCTCACGTGTACTTCATGTACAGAACAAATGTGCTCAGTGACGCGTCATCTGCAGTAATGCAGAGGAGGTAAAGGAGGATGATCGTTATTAACACCAACAATCAATTCATTCTTCCTTTCTTGCCGTACACTACGTCAGTAGTGTGTGGATAGTTGAAAACATGGGTTCGTCAGGGACCGTGTCCGAATGGCCGAGATGGTCAAGGCGACCGTCTGCGAAAAACGGAAAAACTCGGGCTCCCGATACGGTATAAGTTTTCAACTTTCCCCATTAATGTATTTCAATTTCCAACAATAACTATGTCTGTATTTCCCTTGGATCATATCGAACTATGTTTAGCCAGTTAAAAAAGCCCAAGTTACAAAACCTAAATGGCTGGGGAGCCAACAGTAACACACACCTGTCTCTTACGACGGTACTACATGGGAATAATGTGGTAGCTACTAATCTTGGAATAACAGACTGTCAAGAATTTTTCTGCACTAGGTGTATCGCGAATCCCAGATGTTCAAACTTTTGGGTAATAACAACTCTCCTTTGACCTCGACATGGTACATGTTTGGTTCTCGTGATATCAAACACTGTTTCAGCCATGTATGTTGCGTCTCTGTGTCATGATGACAAAAGTGAAGTCGTATCTCTGATAGCACGGTTCATCGAATACAAACTCGCTTCTGCTTGTAGCAGCTTGTGTTGCTTGACGTCTAAAGTTTCCTTGACTGCGAGGTCAATACAGGCTGATTATTTGCAATTCTAAAACTGCTTACAAATATCTTATCTGAAGAAATTTAAGAATGTTCAGGTAAAGATAGGTCACCTGAGTCAGAAACTTCAGTTTTCCATATAACAACAAAGTTAGGAAATGAAGAAACATAGATTCCCTCATTACATTTTTATCTGAGATTACTGTTAAAAATTGACACCTTATGCTGGTATCACTACAAATAAGTACCATAGTCTCTAAGTTCAACATTATCGTGGTTTAATTTCGATTGTATGGTACGAATTAATCCATACTACTTGTTTTGTTAGTAATCTCCATTAATGACTTAAAATTCATCTTTTGGCAGGTAATATACAGCATGTTTCTTAAAAGATTATTTTATCGCGAAGAATTAAGTAATGCCATTTTGTAAATGAATACAAATTTCCAAATTTTACTTCAAACTGAGAACTTTTTCGGAGCGGGCAGCAACAGCTGTTCTCGTGTCAATGCAATAATTAATTAGTATCACAGAAAAAATACGTGTATTGTATTTACGGATATTGCCACGATTTCTTAATTGTGACTTGAGTGAGGAAACAAGTGCCCGTTTTTATTGCTTCAAGCAACTAGTCGCACTGCGTAAACACAAGTTTTCTGCAGACATTGCCCAGACAGCAATAACGGTGCGCGTTTGACCTCGTACAGTGTTCTTCCTCAAAGATAATACCGAAGGCCGCTGCGTACCCAGAAACTAGCAGTATTCAGATTAAATGCGTCACGTAACAAATACTGCTAGTTTGTTTGCTGAAAACTGGGCAACCTTCCACAGAAACGAACAAAACCACAACGGTTTTGGACTAATACTGAGTGTACGTATTGACACATTCGGGAAACTACTAATTTTGCTTCCTGTTCTCTTTGAAAATATTGTTTTTCACGATAAAAGCTGTTTTAGTGTACGTCATATAGCTATACCGCACTTTACCTATTTTGGACTGATACAGCATGTGACCTAAATTAATCTCCAGAAGCAATTGATTAATTTACGTTTTCGGAATATTTTTTGCTCATACCGAAGAGAGTTTTTGTTCATACGGAAGAAACCAATAAAATTAAAAAAAATTTCTTCTTCTCTTTTGCTTCACAAACCACCTCCTTTTTTGCAATTCATAAACTTTTTAAGCAAGTTCCGTCTTCACTAATACTCTTAGTAGATCTCGCTACGTATCTTCTACGTGCCGTCTTTAATGTTAATGTCAATTTGGAAAGACGGAATATCGTATATTGTTCGTCACATGAACATATATAATCCAGAAAACACGTTCATTTATTATCAAAAGTGTTTGTGATTAGCAAAACTCATTGCAATTTCCAAAATGTGATAACTGGAATGAAGAAATTACAAACGTTTACTGAGTTTCCACCATACACAAATAAAGACGAGTGTCACTTGTGGTCTTCGGTCCGAAGACTGGTTTTGTGTAGCTCTCCATGTCAGACTATCTAATCTGCTAACTACTAAAACCTACATCCGCTTGAACCTCCTTATATTTCCCAAAACCAGAATAAAGTGTGTAGCAGTAGATAAATCTATCCTATATTGTGTGTTAATTGAGTGCAGGTCTAATTAACCATATTATCTGTATAGGTCAAAACCTACCTTTATGTTCAACATCTTTACACTGTTAAAACGCTATCCGGTACCACTTGTAGGTGCCTACCTAATGGCATCCAGGGTGCACAAAACTGTTACTTTCAATATTTCACGTAATTATTGACAGAATTAAAAAATTCAAAATGCTGTCGTCAAAAGTTTAAGGCAATAAGACAAGTATTACAGAGGATCGGTAACTGACAGCAAGCAAATTCGGTATTTGAGAATGAGAGTACTTAGCGGCTTCCAAAAAGTTTTAAGCATAATTTCAAACTTTCCCTAAACTTTATCTCGGTCACAGGCTTAAAATCAAATGTTTAACGTGTGAAGCTGTTTTATACATGAGAGTTGGATTCTTTAAAGAACCGGGGATTTAACGGTAATGGATAACTAATCTCGAAATTTCTTGGGAGGATTTCACCGAGATACTTGGCAGTCTTTTACGAGCATCTGAATTGTTTGAAGGTTTAATCATGTACACTGGATTAGTTTTTCCACTCTACGGTCGATAAAAATCGATATCGTAACGACATCATGACGAGCAATCTGCGCCTGTCAAGTGCCAAGGAGGGGAGAGGTGGCTGGAAATAATATTGCTGCGTACAGTGATTCTAATCGGACAAAAATGTGATGTTTTATGTTGATTCCTTCTGTCCAAATTTCAGCACTGCTATACCTACAGGTACGAGGGAGAAAAGGAAACAAAACACTCACTTACATATACAGAAATGAGTTGTTTCTCTCGAACTGCAAAATTGGCAGCTACGAAAGGTAATGGATCCACGTGGACGAGGAGGGAATCTGTGTGGCCTAGATAGCATGTGGCTGACACGTGCTGAGCGCGCCGCAGGTGCTTGGTGGGCTTCAATGCCATAAGGCCAGCGGCTCTCCTCACAGCACCGCATGCCACAGCAACAGGTTGCGCAACAGATGGCTCTCATATGTCGCCTGTCATCGTAGGGCTTTGGCCGAGCTCTTTCGGCGCAAATCCCCCCTATAACCATACTTCGTCAGGCGCCGGGTAGCACACACATCCTTTGACTGTAACACTTTCCATTAATCTACGCCTGAAGTGACAACAATTGTCGCGGTGTAGCATCTTTGGCATGCAAGTCATACGTAAGACACCGTGTGGATACTTACAACAAATAAACCATATCGATTTTTGTCTCATAGTTCAAGCTTTATAGAAAGCTGGGACGCTGCAGAGACTTAATTTTTCAGTATTACAACAGCCAAAGGGGAGCGGGAGCCGCAAGTAGCGCAGGATCTGAGCATCGCAACAGCATAAAAACATGCCCTGTAGTAAACAGCAGAACGGTTCTCAGACGAAACTCCAATATTTTCCACTCGTCACTTAGTTGCTTCAAAATCAACTCTCTCTCTCTCTCTCTCTCTCTCTCGTATCATCCTTCATGGCGTGAAGATACCGTGGATTTCGTTTGTTCGAGTCTATCCATCGGTTATACATGAGTCATCGCTTTTTGTCCCTTGCATACATGTGAATAACTAATGTACGACGTCAACTTCATTTAACATTTAGAAGGGTAATAAAAAATAAGAATAATAATAAAAGATACCTAAGCTTCCTGTGATAAGTAAATAGCATATATGATGAGTACAAAACAATGACACACAGGTGTCACTCTTGTGGCAGCTATCGACATGTAAGAATTTCTAATAACATTATTCCTCAGTATCAAAACGCGGGCGACTAAGTAGCCGAGCTTTTTATTACGAAATCACTCGTCCAATACAAGTCTCAGAACGATAACGCCATGGACTAGAAATGTTAGAAACGGTCATACCTCATAGCCCCCCCCCCCCCCTAAAAAAAACTTACTATCGACGGTGGACCCCTTGCCGGCATTTTGTACTAAACTTTTGAGACCAAATGAAGATATGCAGTTGTGAATCAACGACAGGTCAGAGTTTTTAGCAGACATAAAGGTATTTAGAAAAACTTTATTGTATTAGAAAAACCTCAATGCTGAAGGTTTGCTCATTACACAAATTCCCTCAACTCGTCGGCAGAAACAGCAATTTCCATTACAATATTAATGAAATCAGTTACTTGATTTAAACGTAGCTGAACGAAGAAAAAAAAAAAACGAAAGAGAAAATTCATGCCTGTGGCAGTGAAAAACTGTTTTAACTAAAAAAATATAAGTTTTTGGAAAATGTCCATCTTGGCGTTAATGAATTCTGTCCATTTCTAATTCATTGTGTAGTTTTCGGAAACAATTCAACATTACACGTTTACAGAAACCCGTCTAAGCTCTCACCTGAAGCCAATAATGGTATACATAGGCGATCTCAATTAGAAGGGCAACGCCACACGGTTCTCAAGATAACAAGCCTGTCGTTTTATTATCGTGTCACTTGGGCTGTTAGAGAGAGAGGTCTTTCATAGTTGTTTGGGGAATATGAAAAATCACAGGCCAACTAAGATGTAACATTGTCGAATATCACCGCAAGCTTGCAAAAGAACAAGAAGGCACAAAGAAAACACACAGTGAAAACAAAAACCCCATATTGGCAAAATGTAAAATAGATTTCTGCAAAATAAGTTGTCACTACAGTGACAAGGCTTTATCGCAACAAATGAAACAACTAACTTATTCAGCACTCTTTGTGAGATTCAGAATACCTTGCTCTACAGTCCTTCCTCATCCTCAAAAATTGTTTGGGAGTAACAGCCATTGATGATGAAAGTAACATTTTGATAGTTTAAATCATTCAAAGACTTTCGTGAAGGGAAATTTTAAAGTGTCACGAAAGTAATGAAGCTGTTGTGAACAGCGACCTAATCGTGGAACACATTGCTACACTTCAAGCTGTCATCTTCTTTAATATTAGAGCAACGTCTTTGGCTTCAGGAGCAACAAGAAGTATAACAGAATGGTAATATGGCAAGACTGATTTGATGATATCACTGATACCTCCACAGCCGGCCGCGGTGGTCTAGCGGTTCTAGGCGCTCAGTCCGGAGCCGAGCGACTGCTACGGTCGCAGGTTGGAATACTGCCTCGGGCATGGATGTGTGTGATGTCCTTAGGTTAGTTAGGTTTAAGTAGTTCTAAGTTCTAGGGGACTGATGACCATAGATGTTAAGTCCCATAGTGCTCAGAGCCATTTGAACCATTTGATACTTCCACAAAAACAGATTGCATTGGAAAACGGAAGTATATCGAAAGTTCATAATTTTTTTTTCAAGTTTATGAGCAGTATGACAGTCTAACAAATGTGAACATTAGGTTAAAGGCAATGGAAGCGTAGAGAAGTGCGTATTGTGCTACCTTCTTCTTGTTGAATCACAAAACCTGTCGCGTTACGTAAAGCAGATGGCATCACTACAGTGGTTAGTCATGCCTTAAACGTGTGAGGCAACCGCAATGGGGGAAGCTACGTTAAAGCGTACAGGACACAGCACAGTACCTATGCGAGTAGAAAACAATAAAGCTACCAGGAGGAAATATTGGATTGTAGAAGGGTGAAAATATGACATGATTTTAAGATACCCAGCCGCTGTTCTCGACGTTACTGTCTGCTGGACAGTCGAAATGGTATGTGTAATGCCGATATCGTTTAAAGCTAAACTCACACAATTCGAAAAGTAATTCTGACGAACTGTCCAATAAATGCTGTATTTGACGGGTATCTAGAAAACTGCACTTTTTGGGTGTTAAAAATGATTTTGTCACATCAAATGCAAAATTTTTGAGAAGGTAGAGTTCGCAAAACCAATACTGAAAACCATGATTTTTTCTAGGACACGCTACAAAAATAATACTTTTTAGTATTTCGTGGTCAGCACGTTTATGTGGATCGCTGCGACTGCCCAACATCCTCAGATGTTTTCTGCAAATCGGTTATTCAAACCAGACTTGGCTGGAATTTGTTATTTCAGAGAAGGCAAACTTTGGCCACGATGATATAAATGAACGGCACTTATACGCTGTTTTCCAAATCGTCTAGGTCAATGGTTACCTAGTCCTCAATTTATAAATCACGGTCTCCACTCTCAAAGAAAAGTGTGACTGTTCTGTTCACAGACTAAAGTTTTCCGTCTCTGTGTTTACTATACAATGAGGTGACAGAAGTTATGGGATAGCGATATGCACATACACAAATGGTGGTAGTATCGCGTACAGAAGGTATAAGAGAGCAGTGCGTAGGCGGAGCTGTCATTTGTACTCGAGTGAATCATGAGAACAGGTTTCCGACGTGTTTAGGGTCGCACGACCGGAATTAACAGACTTTGAACGTGGAATGGTAATTGGAGCTAAACGCATGGGACATTCCTTTCCGGAAATAGTTACGGAATTCAGTATTCCGAGTCGACAGTGTCAAGAGTGCGCCAAGGATACTAAATTCCAGGCATTATCTCTCACCATGGGCAACGCAGTGGCCGACGGCCTTCAATTTACGACAAACAGCAGCGGCGTTTGCGTAGAGTTGTCAATGCTAACGCAGCAACACTGCGTGAAATAATGGCATTAACGGGCTATAGCAGCAGACGACCCACACGTGTGCCTTTGCCAACAGCACATCTCCCACAGCGCCTCTCCTGGGCTTGTTATCATATAGGTTGGGCACTAACTAGACGACTGGGAAGCCGTGGACTGGTTATATGAGTACTGATTTCAGTTAGCAAGAGCTGATGGTACGGTTCTACTGTGGCACAGAGCCCACGAAACCATGGACTCAAGTTGTCAAAAAATGGTTCAAATGGCTCTGAGCACTATGAGACTCAACGTCTGCGGTATCGCGGTTCCAGACTGCAGCGCCTAGAACCGCACGGTCACTCAAATTGTCAACGGGGCATTGTAAAAGCTGGTAGTGGTTGTATGGTGATGGGGGCTGTGTTTACATGGAACAGAGTGAGCCTTCTGGCCCAAACGAACTGATCATTGACTGGAAATGGTTATGTTCGGTCACATGGAGACCATTTGCATCCATTCATGGACTTCATGTTCCCAAACGACGATGTCATGTCACAAGGCCACAGTTGCTCGCGATTGGTTTGAAGAACATTCTGGACAATTCCAGCGAATGATTCGGCCAGCCAAATCGCCCGACATGAATCCAATCGAACTTTTCTAGGACAAAATCGAGAGGTCAGTTCGTGTTCAACATCATGCACTGGTTACACTTTCGCAATTGTGGGAAGCTATAGAATTAGCATGGTTCAATATTTCTGCAGGGACTTCCAACGGCTTGTTGAGTCACAGCCACGGTAGCTGTTGTACAACTCCGGAAAACAGGAGGTTCGACAAGATATTAGGAGGTATCCCATGACTTTTGTCAACTCAGAGTTAAAAAAAATCAAATGCCGGCCAAACTCAAAATTGTCTAACTGAAATGAATCTTTTGAAGACAAAGAGTAGCTGTGGCTCTACTTCGAATACCGTCATCAAGTAACAATAACAAATGTACTGCTGTATCGTGTGTACTTTCGTTTGTGACTGGACAGTAAAATTGCGGAAAAATATTGCTTGTTCCTTGCAGCGGGTACAATATTACCATTTTGAACATCCTGTAAATCTGACAGATCACAAAGCTAACACTGTTAGGTTGTGATGTTTCTTTGGAAACGAATATGGAATTGATATCGAATCTGGAGCGACAATGCGCAAAGCAAAACACTTAAGAAATTTTATTACCTAATTAGACTGTTCAGAAGCTATGAGCGTGTTCCAGTCCCCTTTCTTAATGTCTCAGCCTCAAAAATATTGTTGCTTTGTGCAAAAATGTCTCGAGGGAAGTTTCGTAAAGTTAAAGTGCATGCCTGGATAAGAAAATATCACATAATCCAGTCTATATTCTGAAAGAAGCGAAATAAACATAATTCTTAAAAAGTATTTAAAAGTTGAAAATCTCTGCCGTATCAAATGAATACGAAAACTAGAAGTTTAATATGCTCATTCTTCATAAGTTTATTTTTCCCATAACAACGACTCGTAGAAACGTGGAAGTACACAATGAAATTTGTAAATGCATTGTTTGAAGTACAAAATCGGAACGACTACTCCGTTACAGCGTTCGGTACCGGTAAAGTACACTTAAAATGACTGAAAGTCGTGTCTGGAAGGATTAATTACAAAAGCAGTTGTCAGTGATTCTAAATAGTTTTTGGAATTTACAAGAAACTAACGGATTACTATGAAATATTCTCTTTACAAAATGATGCCCCATTTACGATTAAGAACGCTCTGTTAGCCACAGAGTGTAACCTGTATCAACAAAAAAATCCGAATGAAATCACGTGACGGAGTTGACTGAAACTGAGAACAACCTTCAACAATATTTACCACTATAGCGATCAACGAAATTTAGTCAAAGTTACAAAAATCGAAATTTTTTTTTAGGAACGCAGCACGTAATGGCATGTGCTGGAGTAGAATTTTATTCTCTTCGTCTGATTTAACATTTGTTTCCATGGTCTGAGACTCGGCCTGACGGGATATCGTCGTCCTAGACTTCCCCTTTACAAAGAGAAAAATGGTAGGCACTACTTTCTCTACAAGTCTTGCGTAGATGGGCAATGTGAAGTGCTTGCTTCAAACAGTGACGATGCATGCTGAACCATTTGATTTGCGGCATGGTTAGGGTCTCAGCTGTTATTTCTCAGGCGAGAAGATTAACAATGTAGAGTGTAAAATCTTCTAAGATTACATTTTTCCTAATTAAAGAAATAACTTCGAAAAATCTTTGATGACAAGTTTTATTATATACGCAATGTCTACGACATACACGAATTTGGTGTAACGGTATTAGCAAGTAACACCGTCTATATATAAGTTGGACTGTCCAGGACAGTAGAAATTTTCACAAATCAAGGAATAATTCATTGCATGACTGGCATAATCGATCAGGCCAACAACAAAATCCCAGTATAAAAGTCAGGTAACGGATGAAAATTGCATTACATTGCTCATTTTAGATTTTGTTTACACCTCGCAAGTAATTAAAAAATTCTTTGCGATATGGACTGAACCGTATTGATGCAGTGTCAAAATATGACCAACGACTAGCTTGTTTTGGTACAACGACTATCTTGTTTTGGTAGCTTATGGGAAAATGTCGCCGATGTCAAGGGCATTACGTTGTGGTATCCCAAGTTGAAGAATACAGGAATTAGTACTGATTTGCGAGAAATTTTATAGCTACGTGAGTACTAAGTGAGAAAATCTTGCCAGTACCGTTCACATACAAACTTACTGGTATGTTTTTCTGATATCCGTTAAATATACAACTTCAGCTCTGTTATATTTACGGCAACAAATAAATTCTTAATCACAAATAAATTCTTAATCACGGAAAAACCTTAACACAGCTGAACACGAAATTAACAGATGAAGTTTAAATCATTCATTTCTTCTTTCAGAGGTAATGAGGAGACAGTTTTATCAGCGACTAATAGTCAGCGCTGCTTCACAGTGTGTAAAGGTCAGCTCCCGAAGTGCTGACATTTAAAGATGAGTTTATTTACGTGTATGTCCTTAAACGCAGCTTGACGTGTGCAGCTAGAATTAATACAGCGGCAGCGAACACAAACATGAAGCCGTAGAGCGGGGTGGAGGCAGCAATTTTTCCATCATGGCCTCGGTTTCCACGAAGTGGCGTCATCGAGCGCGCGTAGTCTAGCGTGGTTGTGACGTCATGGCAGTATGGCTCGTCATTCATGCGCTCCAATGCGCCTGTGTCACACTACACAGCAGCGGCGTCCATAGACGTGCACTCACTCCAAAATAGCCTTTCTATGCTAGCACACAGCTGCGGTAATGCCTAGTTACTCTTTGCGGATGATTTGTAAATACCAACGATTTCTCGAAAAGGAATGAGAGAGCATTTGTGTTACGAGAGAGATCACAGTGTGGAACATAAGTTGTCTTGAAAAGCTACGATGCGGCAAGCGGTGTATAATATTTCACCTGCAAAATTTCTCCGCGACGAATCGGCACTTCCAGTTCAACTGAAAGCATTCATTACGTTAAAAAACTAGAAAACGTTGGAACCCATATGTTTAAAACGGTTTTCTTTAAGGAACATTTCTGAAATACAGTGCTGAAACCCGACGCCTCGTTTAAGAAAAAGTATTACTTTGCGCCGTAGAAATTACATGTTTGAATAGGTCCAGGGCCAGATGTATTTGCAGTTTCATCCGTCTTTGTAAAAGTGAACTTTAAAATTTGGCGTCGTTTCCTTTTGTATATATACAATTGGATTTTATGTTAAAATTTCGTTGCTTTTATTATAATGTTGCACTCAGGCTAAATTTGTTCATTATTTATTTGCTCGCTTATGTTTTATATTTTGTTATGAAGTAAGACCAACGTCTCGTTTGCATCATTATGTGAAATAAAAATGTCTGATGTCATGGGCTCTGCTTGAAACCCAATCAAATAAAATTAAAAACAAAGATAAAGTAAAAATTTACATTCTGTGAGACGTAAACAATGTTAATGTCTTGTCAGTATTTTACAATACAGAAGGTATTTATCGTCCATAGTTCGCTACAGCACATGTGTAATAATTACTTACATCACTTCAGTCACCTGTATTAAATCGGAAATGGTTGCGGCAAGTGTTGGTCCCACGAAATTTGCAGAACGTCACACTTTTGCTTCATCCACTTTTGGGTTTCCAATACTAGGTAGGCCCAAATGGCTCTAAGCACTATGGGACTAACATCTGAGGTCATCAATCCCCTAGATTTAGAACTAATTAAACCTAACTAACCTAAGGATATCACACACAACCATGCCCGAGGCAGGATTCGAACCTGCGACGGTAGCAGCAGCGCGGTTCCGGACTGAAGCGCCTGGAACCACTCCACCATAGCGGCCGACACTAGGTAGGCATGACGTGTTTTGGTAACACACTGTCACCTTCAGCAGCCCACATGCTATCATTACATTGTTTTGTGTGGTAAACACTCATTTCCAATATGATATTTCGGCTCAATGCGGCAGTTAGATGCCGAATTGTCGTTTCTGAACAAAATAATTAACATAAATGCACTTAAATCATGCAATGGCCTGTATGACAGTGTGTAAATCAAACAAACCATAGAATGATATAAGTGAAATTAAACTTGATTCTGTATGACCGTCTGTGAATGATACATTTCATCCTGTCCATCCTGCTGTTAAGTTTGCAACGCCCTCGCTTTCTTGGTATGTTGAAGTACAAAGAAAAGGTAGCTGCTACATATAGTTTGCCACGCATTTGGACAATACTGTCCTTCCTGTTCATTTTATAAATTAATCGTTCACATACGATTTTCCTGCAATGATGTGCTTTTTTTTTCCAACTGTGTTTGGTGAGACGGATACGCGCAAAATGATAATTATTTCATACCGATTAGTAAAGATCACTAGGTACTCATTTTTAGCGATTTTTAAAACAGATCTTACAAGCATAAAGTGTTGTCAACACCACTAGAGGAGAGTAACCGATAAAGTTTTGAAACTGATGGTACCAATAAACATGAGTATCACGTCGAGTGTTTTTTTTTATCCGTACTGTGTGTGTGTGTGTGTGTGTGTGTGTGTGTGTGTGTGTGTGTGTATGTGTGTGTGAAATCCTACGGGGCTTAACTGCTAAGGTCATCAGTCCCTAAGCTTAAACAAAGTCGCTGCAGTCATGGACTGTGCGGCTGGTCTTACAGACAGCATCTTATTACACACATGATACATCTGGTTGTTGAAGTACTTGTGTAAGGATATAAAGAGCACATAATTCCTGATAACACATCACACATGCACGTCAGCAACAGCTAGGCAGTGGCTTCGATCTAGAAAGCGAGTTCATTGTACCACCACCACACCCAAACCAGTAAATGAGCAAAGAATGAGTTACTCCTTGGATTATAACCAGAAACTAATCCTATTCCAAGAAAAGCAACCATGTGGCGCGGAGGACTGACGGAAGACACTAATATCAAACTACAGTTCATCTCCCAGAATGTCCCCTAGGACCGTCATGCTCAATTAGTGACCCAGCAGTGGGAGACGCACAAGCATGTAACGCAGCAGCACTGGCCTAACACTGTCTTGCTAACAGTTTTCATAAACGTGTTTAATGCGGTTTTTAGTTTTATGTTTCATGCCTGATTTGAGCAGCTGTTTTGGAATATATGTATGCGGTGTCTGTTCTTTCGAACATGACCGCAACAACAGACATGGACTATGATTCAATACACACACGGATTAATGACACTGCCAGTACGCATTGATTTAAATCAATTGGGAAAGTTGAAACTTTGTGCCGGACTGGGATTCGAACCCGGGACTCCTGCTTACTAGGCAGATGCGCTGACCACTGCGCCATCCGGACACAGTGTTCATCGCAACTGCAGGGACCACCCTAGCACGCTTCCCATCACACCGAAATTCTCAATTCATTCAGACACTACCGATGTAGCGCCCCTTGTCCTTTTTCCTAGTTATTTCCGGCATTTTGCCGATTCACGTAAGAATTCGAGCGTGGGGTGCATCTGTACTGAACTGATCATTGGCCATCCTCGCCTTAATTGTACATGTGGTATCTGTTCTTTCGGACATGTCCAAAAATTGAGTCTCCGAGGCGATTGAAAAGAAATCGCGTGACTGTTTGGTGGAAAATTAGGGAAAAGAATTATGACAAACCTCTCGTATGCCACTTTAACCTGTGCACAAACGCCGCTCCTCGACGACTGGCGCTGTCATGTAGTATTAAACAGGCTCATAGAACTTTGCATCTCGGTTTCTACTACAGCAGCGTTTATTACCTCTAAATATGAATGTTGCGAAAAATCGGTGGCACGTTCGCTGTATGCATCCCTTATTAGTGATTCAGGCGTTTCCTGTCAGGTGCGCCACTAATCTGGCAAACTATTCGCAACAAAGTAGCTGGGCTAGTATGCGAGTCTCAAACACAAGACAGAAGCATACTGATCCGTGTAATGCACCAGTTAAAGGTGTAATACAAACTGCTGACGATAAATGGCTTGTGCTGCAAAACTAATTTAAAACTAAATTATTGTTGAAAGAAAACTCTTCAGCCACACAAAATACACGGTCCAATCACATTAATGTGATCACGGCATATGTTCGACGTCAGCGACAATGACCACTCACAGGCGGCAAGTAGCAGCACTAGCAGTGGAGGGTATATAAAGCACGCCGGGGGTGGGGGGCGGACGTGTTTAACAGTGCACTCGTTGTCGTAATGCGGAAACGGAGGATATCCCTGACGTCCAAATGCGCATGATTATTTGCTTTAGGTTCAAGGGTGGAAGCATTTCTTCCGAAACGGCTAAGTTTGTAAACTGTTCACATGCCGCCGTGGTTGAAGTATACCGAACATGGCAAATGGTGCTGTTCAAAACTGTCACCGAGGGCACTGTGGTGCACCACAGGTAGATGACGGGTTGAATGACGGCGGTGATATGTACGGGTAAATAGACGTGCAAGTGATGAGCAACTGACCGCCCACATGAAACAAGAGGCAAGAAACAGTGTCTCCTCAACGACGCGGGCCATTACAACTGGACGTCCACTGGCAGATGGCTTTCCAGATGAGTTGCGTTGGGTTGATTTTGGGGGAGAAGACCAAACTGCGAGGTCATCAGTCTTATCGGATTCGGGAAGGAAGTCGGCCGTACCCTTTCAAAGGAACCATCCCGGCATTTGCCTGAAAAGATTTAGGGAAACTACGGAAAACGTAAATAAGGATGGCCGGACGCGGGATTGAACTGCCGTCCTCCGGAATGCTCACTGCGCCACCTCGCTCGGTGCTTTCCAGATGAAGCACGTTTTATGCTCCGTCGGTCACATGGCCATTGCTGTGAACGGCCTGAAACGTCTGTTAGTAAACATCCTGCAACCAGTGTCTGAACAGTCCAGGATGGAGTGCATTCCCTGAGTGATCTCGTCATTCCAAAACGGACAACGTATCAGCACAAGTACGCATCTATCCTTGGGGACCGTGTCCAGCCCTACAGCATCTTGTTTTTCCTCGACACGATGGCATCTAACAGCAGGAACATGCAATGGGTCACACAGCTCACAATGTAAGTGCATGGTTCGACGTGCACCAGGATGAGTTTACTGCACTCCTGTGGCCACCACACTCCTCGGATTTAAGCACAGTCGAGAATCTGCGGGATCACCTCCATCGGGCTGTTCGCACCATTGATCCTCAAGCGAGAGACCTAGTGCAACTGGGCCCAGCACTGGAGTCGGCCTGGCTTCCCATCCTGTCCGTATCTTTCAGAAACTCACTGAAACTCTTCTTGTGCGCCTCCCAGCAGTCCACACTGTAAGTGGTGGTTATTCAGCCTTTTCACAGGTGGTCTCGCTGGTCTTCAAACAGTGACAGCAGAGCAAAGATCAATTGACGAAGACCAAAGTACAAGGGCTCCCTGCGCTTCTGTCGTGATCCGATATCCTCTGCCGCGTCATGAACTTTTCCACACCTTGGCTGCCAGTGTGCTGTGCTCCATCATCACTCATTCGTCCCAGTTCCTAGAACGGTAAGGACGAGACTCCCGGACACGACGGCGGCCTTGCTTAAAACAGAGCGACTTCCTGTACAGCGAAGATTTAGAGTGCAGGCAGTGCTGCCAAGGCCAGGGACGAGGCAGTGCGCAGTGGAGCAATCTGGACCACTTGCTGGCACCGGCGGGGCGACCTCGGCGAGGCGCTTAGTGCTTTCGCGGCGACGCCTGCCGGCGCCGTCACCCACGTCGCGATGACGGATGCAGGCCCCGCTCTCGCCTTTCCCGATTCCGCCCTTGGAGACGCATTAAAGCGAGAAACTGTGTAAAGGCTCGCAATCGCGGACAGCCATCTGACAGATACGAATGGCCAGCACGTCCTACGGCAATAGAGGAATCGAGTCTCGCGTCCGCTGACGCCCTTACTCCTTGCCCTTACCGCGCTATTCAAATACGATGCGTGTCGTGCCGGCGACAGATGAGGGCATCCGGTGGCGTTTTGGAGTTTTTGCATCTTGCGCCCGAGGTAACCCCCATCGCACCGGCAAAGTCGCGCGGTAAATCCAGACACACTTTTTTTGCGCATACATGAATTCAACGCAGTCGGATCGCGTTAGTGTAACAATCAAATTCTATTGAGAGCAGTTTCATTAGTCGGAAGTATCTCGATAAGTTACCGATAGATTATAATAGGCGTCGTGGTGCCAAGATGTTTGCACGGTAGGAAGATGCAAGGTATATTACCCAGTAACAGAACAAAACTATGAAGCTGGTCCCAAGGAGGGCATTTCAGTTGGATTCATAATCACTACAGGGCATTTCCAGACCTGCGACGAGGGGCATTGTCTTCCTGAAAGATTCTGTCCACCTGTGGAAGCTCAATTGTATCATTTTCGCAGACGGTACAAGTACAGGAATAAAAAGCAGTACTATTTGCCTTGTTGAAAAGACAGCTAATGAATATTCGAACAGTGATTCCAGGATAATGCATTATCACTGAACTTTAATACTTAGTACATACAGTTCAGTACTTCTGCCAGAACTCCAAATCCTTTACAAATAGGTTTCTCGAAAGATGAAATACAAGAAGTAGTAAGTGTTAAGTTTTTGGAACTATAGGGAAGTTACAACCTTAAATGGAAAACCCACTGTCCGGAATTAATGAAGCGCCTTAGTTTAGCTATTTTTGCTGCACAGATGATTACTGCTGTAGGCGATTTACGACGG
Source organism: Schistocerca americana (assembly GCF_021461395.2). Classification (NCBI taxonomy): domain Eukaryota; kingdom Metazoa; phylum Arthropoda; class Insecta; order Orthoptera; family Acrididae; genus Schistocerca; species Schistocerca americana. The sequence goes on from NC_060120.1 coordinate 743,144,799, forward strand.
AATAAAATAGTTTATTCTGTGTCCATTCATCAATAAGTTAAGATATCATTTTCTGGGGAAACTCAGCTGACAGGGACTGTATTTACTGAATACGAAAGAGTGATGTAAGTATTACACCCAGTGCAAATTCCACAATATTCTGTAAAAACCTTTTAAAAAACTTGGTATTTTTGACAAATACTTAAATATATAAATGTTGATTAACATCTTTTGTCATTATCAATATTTATCTTGTCAAAAAACTAGAGAAAATCATGAATATATCATGAGAACCAAAAACTACTACTACAAAGACATTGACATTAGCACACAAAGGAGTCAGATGCACAGATGCACATGTGACCAACAACTTACAAGAGCACATTAATTGTTGTGTAGATAATGTGGTGGTGTTATAGGCTGAATTAATGAACTTTCCGTTGGGCAACTCCTTTTACTCGGTTGAAGAACTACTCTATCCTTACTCTATCTACATTCCATGTTCCACTTTCCGTGGGATCCACGGGATGCGACGTAGTGTAATGCGGGGAGTATGTCGAAAGTGATCAGTGTGGATGCATGTTAAAACTGACTGCGAGCTTCTGCACAGAGGATATTCGCGCGATGTAGCGCAATGGTCACGCCAATAGACTTGTATGCTGAAGACGTGAGGTTAAATTCCTCGCACTGTAGGTATGATTTAGGTTTTTCCTTCAATCACTTCAGCGAATGTTTCATTGGGCAACGCTGTAAGGCATTTTCTTCCCCGACGTTGCCTAACTGAGCTAGTACACCTGCTCAACGACCTCAATGTCGGCGGCTAAGTTATGCTTTTCTGTGATACTTCTCGAAAAGCAGTGCGGGAAATGTCTTTTAATGCGACAGCCCAGACTATCACGACATCGGAGTTCCATCTCTGTCATCACGAAGACACGGCATAACGGGGAGTCAGCGGCCTTCATCATCAAACACTGCCTGACAAAGTGTGAAGCACTCGAATACATGGTAGGATTCAGTGTACTGTAAGTTCGTATCCCGCGCCCGGGTTCCCGGGTTCGATTCCCGGCGGGGTCAGGGATTTTCTCTGTCTCGTGATGACTGGGTGTTGTGTGATGTCCTTAGGTTGGTTAGGTTTAAGTAGTTCTAAGTTCTAGGGGACTGATGACCATAGATGTTAAGTCCCATAGTGCTCAGAGCCATTTCTTTGTAAGTTCGTAAACACACACACACATCATCATCATCATTATCATCGGCGGGTACGTAAATGATTTTTAGTTGCAGTTACCTGTCACAGATAGAATAAACGCCAGATGCAGCAATATTGTTACAGGTATCCTAGGGGAGAGAGGGGCGTGAACAACGTCAGATGTTGAGGGTTACTGCGAAGGACACAGAGATGTTGCGTACTCGTATGAGACAGCATATCAGCAACTGGGAGAGTTTGAAAGGGATCTCATTGTGGGTCTCCATTTCGTCCGCTGGTCGAATGGTGCAATATCCACATTTTTGGGGCACTCGGATGTAGTAGTGGCGCGATGCTGGACTGCATGAGAAGGTGAGGACAGGCATACTCATCGTCAAGTTTCCGGGAACCATATCTTACCACCACAAGGGAGGATCGCGGTACTGTGCGCCTAGCAAAACATAGCCTCTTCAAATCAAGTCATCCGAGAACAAGTGAACGATACGCTGCAACATTCTATACCATCCCACGCCACTGATCTGGACTAGGGAATTACCGTTCCATGCGTAGACTGCCTTTAACGTCACATTACTAACAGCTGTGTTTGGAGAAGTGCAGTGACCGAGAAGCATAAACTGATGATGAGTCGGGTCGCACTGTGTTCAGCGACGAATCGTGGCGACCTGGGGACTGGTCCCACTCTTCCAATGTTTCGGAGAGGCACAGCGGTGTTACTTCTGGCGTCACAGTTTGGGGAGGTATCGGGTCTGATTTCAGGTCACAGCTGAGAGTTACTGAAGCAACTCTGATGACACAACCGTCCTCATGTGTTACCTCTCATGTGACAGTATCGTGGCGCCGTTTTTCAACAGGACGACGTGTCTCTTTGAACTTTCTGCGAGATGTGGTGCTCTCGTGCCAGCAAGGTCCCCTGATCTGTCTCCGACAGAACACGTGTGGAAGCAGCTCCGTCCCAGTGTCGGTATCTAGGATACCTTGGACCGCTTACAACACGTGGACTTATACTGCCCAGTTCTTTGTAAATATGACTCAATTTTGCAATCACTTCAAAAATATAAGGCACCCTCTCATTCGGTGAAGTTTCATTACGTTTCCTCTTCTCCGTTTGGGAGCTTCACTCTCCCACTACTTCTTTTTTTCCAGGCAATATATTTACCACCTTCTCGACATATCTGGCTGAAAGATTCACTGTCATCAGTAACGAGTATTCCAAAATGTATCGAATATCGTTAAAACAATTCGATTTAATCACTCCTTTCTTCAGTATCTCAGTCAACGAAATGGTACCGCCCCTCTGGATACCTCTCGAAACCGCAAAACTTGTTCCGCTATCTTGAACCTTTTATGAAATATTGGAGGTGTCTACGTCACGTGTAACGCTCTGTGTGCTCACCGTATCAGGTCCCCCGCGCAGTTTACGTCATGCACCGCGTAATATCAACGTCAAACGTAGATCATTATTGTGTGACTCCAGAAGCGTACGACTAAACTCCTGTATGCAATAACAAGAGGTACTATAGCATTCCAGAATGTTGATTTAAATAATAAAACACTGCACCAATTACTTTTTTCTCATAGTCAGTACGACATATTTGAGTAATTTAGTTTCATTTTCCAGTGCAGTGACAGTTTACACAGGTATTGGGTGATTTCTCAGATTTTCTGGGCGTGACTGATAATATTGTACGTCCGAGTGTTTAGCCGAGTTGTCGCTTCCATTTTATGCACAACTGCTTCTCTTATGCTGCAGTCGTCTTTTTATGGCCTTACTGCAATCGGAAAATATTTTTTCACTTTCAGAAGTTAATCCCACAAAATAGTATCTTTTGCGTACCTGCTTACAGGTACTGTCTCTCCTTCATCACGCAGAAATTCCGAGATTTGTGTTTCCCAACTGCAGTATAAAAAGGGTTTCAGTTTTCGAAAAAAACTTCGCTTGTTCTTCCTTGTCTTTTTCTGTTTCTATGATGTCAACATTATTATATGGGTTCTGGCAATGTCAGCGACATGTTGGTTGCTGCATATCCTTGTTGACAGCACCACTCTCCACCACTGGACGGGATCTGTGTACCCCATCTCTCTGCGTCTAGGGTAAATATCACGTTCAAGGGTTAAAACGTCTTTACGAAAAACTTCGCTTATGATGGATTGCATTAAAATACATGGATCACATCACCATGTGAGACATACATCCAAATACGTAAGAAATGATATAAAACCGTTTCTTAAAAAAAAAATCTTTTACCTGAATGAAGCATTAAAAACAAAACAAAAATTTGATAGCCCTTGCAGAATAACATACATTTGCAACCCTGCACATTCGTTTTCTATCAATGGTCATTATATTTATTTTGTATCGGAACTTCTAATACAATTACATCTTTACTTTCATAAACTATAAAATTACGCTGAAATAGCGTTCTAGCTTCTTTTTCGGGCCTCATCCATCTCAGTGCCCTCCTGCTTTGACTTAGAAATACGGCCAAAGATGCATCAAAATGGTCGTCTCGATGAATGATCTCGCTGCGTCTGATAACAGTGTGATCTCTACACACGTTACGTTGCGGATAAAATCAGTCTCGTAAATTGTCACTTGCCATGGCACAAACACGGAAAAAAGGCGCAGAAGTTGTGAGAAGGAGGTACCACAGGACTAGCAATGAAACAAGATTCTAGACGTCAATTACAAAACGAAGCACAAATGCAACGATACTTTCGTAATTGCTGCACCACGCAGAGCTACTGAAGTGACATATCTTATTACAGGTAGTCCCGATCTCTCTTGCAAATACTTGAAGAATGGGAAATACATAAACGGAAGATAAAGTGGGCAGACAAATTGACGCACGAACAGTACGAATTGAAATACAATAACTTTTTGCTCTTTTTCAAAATGATTCATACTTCAGTAAAGCCTTTACCTGATGACATAACATTAATGTATAAAATAATATGACAACGCGCGAGACCTTTGTCAATGCAGTATCTATGTATGATCTCAAGAGAGACAAAGCATATGAAAACAGAATAATGCTGCACTAATCTGTGCACAAAATGTTTGAAAATTTTATATTTTATATTCTGTTACCAACACTGCACATCTAATGTAGGTAATGGTTTGAGAATGAACGGAAATGTTCCAAACTATTCACTATTAAAAATATTACGTACAATTCTGGTGGAGCCCTTAATTAATAAATTACAAATATATTGAGCTGTTGATCTTGATACCAACACAATGTTGGAATTGCGTAAAAACTAAATCTTTAAGGATCTATACCCCTCTGTGTCGTCAACGATACTCCTAAGCAAAATTGAGGATGTTTTGCGGAGAACTAAGTCGTGGAAGCCTTATTATGGCGCAGCGTTTGTAATATTAGCCACGCACATAACAGATACAGTATATCCCATCATCAAATTTTCGGGGTCGTGGTAACTAACTGCTAGGAACACTAATTTTCTATAAACCAAGAAATATTATACAATAGCCTCCTCCTTTTCCACATGCCCGCAGTTAAGGTATGAGATTGCCCTTAGTTCTTTTGAATGAAACAGAAAATTATAAGTGGTTCAGCACGAAAAAAGTGCAAAAAACCTCTCCCCTGTAAATCATATTAACGGCAACTACGCAGCAAACGTAAGAAAATTCCTCTTATTTGCTGAATTTATTATCAAACATCGTAGGTTATCCAGGCACACGAAGTCAAAGCCGTTGTCAAGAGTGTAAACGACGATACAGATAAATGTAAATGGACACGCTGCATGCTGATAAGCGCTAACCCTTTCTCATCAGGCTCTGCATGATACAAAATACAGTGGAACGATTTCTTTTCAGAAGCTATAAATCAAATGTCGTTAAAGAGTCGAGACAGTTCCTATCAATGCTAGTTCCAAGTTCAACGGGACGCAAAGCGAAGTCCAACAAGCTGTTTGATTCACTACAGGGCACCATTCAGGCACAGTTTTTTTTTTCAGAAAACATCACCTAGACAAAGTTAGAAAGTTTAGCAGTGCAACTAATCACTTACTCACTTCGCTGCATAAATTTTACTGAAGCGCATTAATCTATCACACGGCTACGACGCGCGGCAAGAAAAAGGTGCAAACAGTATAGTATAACGAAGCAAAATTTTTGCACTGAAGGACAACGGTACATTTTGAAAATATCTGTAGAAGAATAAACACCGAGCGTCAAATATTATTATTTTGTATTCATTCTCTAGAGAAGCGAATATTGCAACTACAAACTTACTTGGAATACAAGGGCAGCTGTAATCGTTTGCTTCCAAAGCACAACATGCCACAATGTTGCCTTTATCGCCAAGATCCGACTTCGCTTGTTCGGGTTGTAAGAAATTTTTATGTCATGGTGACTCGCCAGCCTGAACCGAACAGAAACGAAGCACAATAGACAGGAATCTAGCCTCGCTTTAAGGTAACAACGTTCTGGCATTCTCTTACAATGTACTGTACTTCACTGTATTTGTAGTATTCTATGAAACAAAACATTTTGTTGATCTGAATATTCCTCTTCGAAGTAAAAGCTGCCTTATGAGACATGGAACTGACGTTCGTTCTTCCGACATTAATAGGAAAAAATGCACGGAGACAAAAGTCAAGAAGAATAATGATACTGACGCAGAACTTGTTATTCTTACTACGCACTAAATTGTTCATGTCTGACAACGACAAGTAGGCCATGAATACACTAATTGAAGTTATCCATAAGAAAAAACAGTTTCTTAAGGTCCGAGACTGTTCCTCGCAGCCGACTACTGAAAAGAACTAAGATTCATTCTGGCTCGGTGAAATGTGTTCTGCATGTTACGTTGGCGTTCAAGCCCTCCTCTCACGGGACGTGAAAACGCACGTGGACGAGAACCTGGTGACGATACAACGTGGAATTCCATGTTACATTACACTGTGGAGCGTGAAGAAAGAATCAAGCTTGTTACATTTTTGCGTCGTGGAGAGGAGCGTGGCCAATGAGATGCGACGTCATTTTACGTCACAAGCAGAACCTAGGAGAAGCAATATTGTATGGCGTTAAACACGTATTTGGTGGGTTTTGTTTCTCATAGAGTACGTGGTACGAATGTAATCTCTTTCAAAGCATCAGCACATTGAGGATATCTCGAAAATGAGTCGTTTTAGCTACGATTTGTTATAATAAAACCTGAGAGTGTTGGTAGTCAATGCAACATCTAGAACATGGATATTATGCATTAACCGTCATTAGACACTGTACCTTAACTATATTCAGTTTGAAACCGAAAATGGGATGAAAATGCAGTTGAGTTAATGAATAACTTCTACAAATACGAATTTCAGATCGCCGTACAGCATTACGCAACGCGAGCCAAATAAATACGGCCGCACGAGAGCGCTGAGAGTGCAAATCGTGTTAACCATCTCGTCCCGCGTGCCGACGGCACACACACCGTCAGGTTGGATGTCCCGCCTGCGACAGTGTCAACGGTAGCTGCATCGTCCCGTGGCAGGACGGCTTCAGGCAAAGTCTGTCACTTGTAAAGTTTATGCATTACATTATGTTGTCGTATATTTTTTATGAGATACTATTGAACACATGGTATTAAAACAACTAGTTTAAGAAGTAAGATATTCGAATACATTTCACTGTGTTATTACAAAATACACACACACACACACACAAACTGCATCGCGTGAAGCGGGAATGCCGGCCGGAGGGGCCGAGCGGTTCTAGGCGCTACAGTCTGGAACCGTGCGACCGTTACGGTCGCAGGTTCGAATTCTGCCTCGGGCATGGATGCGTGTGATGTCCTTAGGTTAGTTAGGTTTAAGTAGTTCTAAGTTCTAGGGGACTGATGACATCAGCAGTTAAGTCCCATAGTGCTCAGAGCCATTTTTGGAAGCGGGAACACGCACACACTCAATTACAAATCACTACATGAGTTTTGCTATTTGGGCGCCAGAATATTTGAAGATGGTAGAAGTACAGAGGACTTAAATGAGTCCTTGTCAATAGCAAGAAAAAATTTATGAAAAGATACATCTGTTAAGATCGATCTTTTCTTAATGTATTTGTTTGTTGTGTAGCCTCGAACGGAACTGAAACGTGGCCGATAAATTGCTCGGATGCCAAGGACATAGCAACTTCTGAAATGTGGTGCTACAGAAGAATGCTGGGTATTTTTTTGGTGGGTCGTATAAGTAATAGAGAGAGGTGAAATAGAATTTTGTAGAAAAGAACTTTGTGGCACAACTTTACTAAAAAAAGGAATCAGTTGATAGGATGCATAATGAGGCATCAAGGAAGAGTTAATTTGGTAGTGGAGGGGAGTGTAACGGATGGAAGTTATAGAGAGAGACCTTGGCTCGAATACATCCAGAAGGTTTCAATGGATTTAAGTTTCGGTAGTTATGCAGAAATGAAGTGGCTTGCACAGCAGAGACTAGAGTGGAGAGCTACATCGTACCAGTCTTCGGACTGAAGACCACGCAAACAAAAGAAGAGACCTGGAATTATCCTGGAGTTTCCATGATACATCGACTGCCAAAAGCGCTGAGGCAGTCCTTACAGACATTTGAATCGTTCTATGCGGTGTTAACACAAAGTACAGACGGACAAAATTAATACCTAAGTGTTTGTAGAGAGTACGTGTAAAGCTCTGTTGCCGAAGTGTCAACACAGGTTGAGCAGATCTTTGTGAACCTTTACGCTGCCTGTTTGGCGACCCACACCAACACAAGTACACAACACGAAAAGGCTGCGCGGAGTAGACGTAGACTAATGCACGCGGGAACTGATGAGGAGCTCTGTGAATGGTGAGATCCTCAGGAGCGAAAGGCCCTTCCGTGGTGATACATCTCAACGATAAATCCGGCGCCGCCAAGGCGCGATGCAGATGTTTATTTTCTGACAGGGCGTCACGCAGTACAGAAATCCCGCTGGCAGACTGTGTAAATAGCTACCGCGCTGCTGGCCCTGTGAGTAACAGAGGCCAGAACAGAGCAGAGACATCAGAGGGAAGCGGTTGGACTGACGGCGTGTGCGCTGCGCTACTCACGGCGTCCTAACCAGGCCTGCTGCAGGCATTGCGACAGCCAATTACCCTGTCCGGCACAGCTACACGTGTATCCGTCGCTGCCTGTGGTAGCGTCGAGCTTCTCAGAGCCACATGTACCGCTAAACTATTCCCGGGAAACCGAGCAGATTCGCCCGTGATGACAAGGTCGTCACTGAACTAAACTACATATTATAGTAGACAAGCGGGGACATAAAAATATTAGCAGAATTATCCTACGTTCATCTACAGCTACATAGATACTCCTCAAGCCACCGTATGGTGCATTGCAGAGGGTACCTGGTACCACTACTAGTCACTTTATTTCCTGTTCCACTTGTAAACTATGCGCAGTTCGCTGGCAGAGGCATCTGGTCCTGCATTGGCACATATACGTTTTGGGAGCAGAGAGCGAAAGAACTCAATGCCTACCCCCCCCCCCCCCCCCTCGCCCCCCCCCCCGCCTATTCCACTACACAATGACTGGACGGAACACAACACGTAATATAAAAATACTTTATTCCGTAAAAACTTACAAGGCGCACGAGGTGCCCGAGAGCCTCGGCTCTTGGTTAGTCGAGACGTACACAAACTAACTGCAGTCTCCACGCTGCCTGGCAGACCCGCTTTCTGCGGTCGCTCAGCTGCCAGCTCAAGGTTATTCAGAAAGAGATAGTTGTGCCTGAGTGCATGAAGGACCCTGAAGATTCAGTTAGCCGGACCCAAAATTACATTTCCCGACAGGGGAAGACTATACTGGACTAACTGACTAGCCCAGTTTGCAAGATGCCGCTAGATGACCTTTTGAGTGGCAGAGTGAGTTACGGAACTCAACTAGCGCGAGGAAAAAACGACTAGCTATACGCCTCCGTACGAGTCCTGATTTCTCGTATCCTATCTTCGTGGTCTCTACGCGAAATGTACGTTTGGTGGCAGTAAAATCGTTCTGCAGTCGGCTTCAAATGTCGGCTCTCTAGATATTCTGAACAGTGTTCCGGGAAAAGAACGTTGTCTTCCCTTCAAGGGATTCCCATTTCATGAAGCACTCCGTAACACTCATGTGTTGATCGAATCTACCTGTAACGAATTTAACAGCCCGACAAGGTGGGGATATCGAGCAGTATTAAAGTACGGGTGGCATTAGTACTCTAGACGCGGCGTCCTTTTGAAATAACACAGACATTTTTGTTTTATATTTCTGTTTTGAAAGTTCTATAATTTCAATAGTATCTAATAAGTGATTTCGTGTAATATATTAAGGACCTTGCCGTTGGTGGGGAGGTTTGCGTGCCTCAGCGATACAGATGGCCGTACCGTAGGTGCAACCACAACGAAGGGGTATCTGTTGAGAGGCCAGACAAACATGTGGTTCCTGAAGAGGGGCAGCAGCCTTTTCAGTTGTTGCAGGGACAACAGTCTGGATGATTGAATGATCTGGCCTTCTAACATTAACCAAAACGGCCTTGCTGTGCTGGTACTGCGAACGGCTGAAAGCAAGGGGAAACTACAGCCGTAATTTTTCCCAAGGACATTCAGCTTTACTGTATGATTAAATGATGATGGCGTCCTCTTGGGTAAAATATTCCGGATGTAAAATAGTCCCCCATTCGGATCTCCGGGCGGGGACTACTCAAGAGGACGTCGTTATCAGGAGAAAGAAAACTGGCGTTCTACGGATCGGAGCGTGGAATGTCAGATCCCTTAATCGGGCAGGTAGGTTAGAAAATTTAAAAAGGGAAATGGATAGGTTAAAGTTAGATATAGTGGGAATTAGTGAAGTTCGGTGGCAGGAGGAACAAGACTTTTGGTCAGGTGATTACAGGGTTATAAATACAAAATCAAATTGGGGTAATGCAGCAGTAGGTTTAATAATCAATAAAAAAATAGGAGTGCGAGTAAGCTACTACAAACAGCATAGTGAACGCATTATTGTGGCCAAGATAGACACAAAGCCCATGCCTACTACAGTAGTACAAGTTTATACGCCAACTAGCTCTGCAGATGATGAAGAAATTGATGAAATGTATGACGAGATAAGAGAAATTATTCAGGTAGTGAAGGGAGACGAAAATTTAATAGTCATGGGTGACTGGAATTCGTCAGTAGGATAAGGGAGAGAAGGAAACATAGTAGGTGAATATGGATTGAGGGGAAGAAATGAAAGAGGAAGCCGCCTTGTAGAATTTTGCACAGACCATAACTTAATCATAGCTAACACTTGGTTCAAGAATCATAAAAGAAGGTTGTATACCTGGAAGAATCCTGGAGATACTAAAAGGTATCAGATAGATTATATAATGGTAAGACAGAGATTTAGGAACCAGGTTTTAAACTGTAAGACATTTCCAGGGGCAGATGTGGATTCTGACCACAATCTATTGGTTATGAACTGCAGATGGAAACTGAAGAAACTGCAAAAAGGTGGGAATTTAAGGAGATGGGACCTGGATAAACTGAAAGAACCAGAGGTTGTAGAGAGTTTCAGGGAGAGCATAAGGGAACAATTGACAGGAATGGGGGAAAGAAATACAGTAGAAGAAGAATGGGTAGCTCTGAGGGATGAAGTAATGAAGCAGCAGAGGATCAAGTAGGTAAAAAGACGAGGGCTAATATAAATCCTTGGGTAACAGAAGAAATATTGAATTTAATTGATGAAAGGAGAAAATATAAAAATGCAGTAAATGAAGCAGGCAAAAAGGAATATAAACGTCTCAAGAATGAGATCGACAGGAAGTGCAAAATGGCTAAGCAGGGATGGCTAGAGGACAAATGTAAGGATGTAGAGGCTTGTCTCACTAGGGGTAAGATAGATACTGCCTACAGAAAAATTAGAGAGACCTTTGGAGAGAAGAGAACCACTTGTATGAATTTCAAGAGCTCAGATGGAAACCCAGTTCTAAGCAAAGAAGGGAAGGCAGAAAGGTGGAAGGAGTATATAGAGGGTTTATACAAGGGCGATGTACTTGAGGACAATATTATGGAAATGGAAGAGGATGTAGATGAAGACGATATGGGAGATAGGATACTGCGTGAACAGTTTGACAGAGCATTGAAAGACCTGAGTCGAAACAAGGCCCAGGGAGTAGACAACATTCCATTAGAACTACTGATGGCCTTGGGAGAGCCATTCATGACAAAACTCTACCATCTGGTGAGCAAGATGTATGAGACAGGTGAAATACCCACAGACTTCAAGAAGAATACAATAATTCCAATCCCAAAGAAAGCAGGTGTTGACAGATGTGAAAATTAGCGAACTATCAGTTTAATAAGTCACAGCTGCAAAATACTAATGCGAATTTTTTACAGACGAATGGAAAAACTGGTAGAAGCGGACCTCGGGGAAGATCAGTTTGGATTCCGTAGAAATGTTGGAACACGTGAGGCAATACTAACCTTACGACTTATCTTAGAAGAAAGATGTTTCTAGCATTTGTAGACTTAGAGAAAGCTTTTGACAATGTTAACTGGAATACTCTCTTTCAAATACTGAAGGTGGGAGGGGTAAAATACAGGGAGCGAAAGACTATTTACAATTTGTACAGAAACCAGATGGCAGTTATAAGAGTTGAGGGGCATCAAAAGGGAAGCAGTAGTTGGGAAGGGAGTGAGACAGGGTTGTAGCCTCTCCTCGATGTTATTCAATCTGTATATTGAGCAAGCAGTAAAGGAAACAAAAGAAAAATTCGGAGTAGGTATTAAAATTCATGGAGAAGAAGTAAAAACTTTGAGGTTCGCCGATGACATTGTAATTCTGTCAGAGACAGCAAAGGACTTGGAAGAGCAGTTGAACGGAATGAACAGTGTCTTGAAAGGAGGATATAAGATGAACATCAACAAAAGCAAAACAAGGATAATGGAATGTAGTCAAATTAAATCGGGTGATGCTGAGGGAATTAGATTAGGAAATGAGACACTTAAAGTAGTAAAGGAGTTTTGCTATTTAGGGAGTAAAATAACTGATGATGGTCGAAGTAGAGAGGATATAAAATGTTGACTGACAATGGCAAGGAAATCGTTTCTGAAGAAGAGAAATTTGTTAACATCGAGTATAGATTTAAGTGTCAGGAAGTCGTTTCTGAAAGTATTTGTATGGAGTGTAGCCATGTATGGAAGTGAAACATGGACGATAACTAGTTTGGACAAGAAGAGAATAGAAGCTTTCGAAATGTGGTGCTACAGAAGAATGCTGAAGATAAGGTGGGCAGATCACGTAACTAATGAGGAGGTATTGAATAGGATTGGGGAGAAGAGAAGTTTGTGGCACAACTTGACTAGAAGAAGGGATCGGTTGGTAGGACATGTTTACAGGCATCAAGGGATGACAAATTTAGCATTGGAGGGTAGCGTGGAGGGTAAAAATCGTAGAGGGAGACCAAGAGATGAATACACTAAGCAGATTCAGAAGGATGTAGGTTGTAGTAGGTACTGGGAGATGAAGAAGCTTGCACAGGATAGAGTAGCATGGAGAGCTGCATCAAACCAGTCTCAGGACTGAAGACCACAACAACAAACAACATATTAAATCTCTTAAAATTTATGATTCCATTTGTGTACTGGTAGGTCAAACTTGTCCAATATACGTTCGCAATATTTTGCATTTAGAAATGAAGCCATAATTAAGAAAATTTAGGTTAGCATTGGTTTCTTTCAGTATTTTATATAATATGATGTATATCCCATGTAAAAGTCTTTTTTTATTGTATACGCCAGTGTCAGCATAAAATAAGCAAGGTTTTGTGGATAGTTACTCATAAAATTGTTAAAATTTTAATTGTTAATTGTTAATTTAATAAATAGTAGGAGCACAAGGCTCAAGGAGGGTCAGTTGGACACAGTTCTGAGACGCAACCACTGTATTGTACGTCTGTGCAATAATCTAATTGTTGTAATACAGTATTGTGACTATGTAGCCTGTTATGTGGAATGGGTTCCCACTAAGAAGAAGTGGTGCAGTTTGTCATAAATAAACCAATTTAAAACGATTTGGTACCTGGATTATTTCGTGGAATTCACACAACTTGATAAAATGGACCGAAGCAACGACTATTACAGCAGCAACAACAGCAGCGGCGGCAGGAAGCAGATACCGAACTAAGATACGTATAAGAAATCAACTGAACTTTATATGTGTCACTGCAGAACTAATTACTGAAGTGTAATGTTTTGGAAACTGTTCTAGCAGTAAACATTTACATTTGTCTCAAAGTAAGTCTCTGAGTGGTGGAGGCCAATGTGATCAGCAAGAAACACCCTCATGATCACACGTTTCTTGAATGTCTATGGAACACAACAATAATTTTTGAGGTTTTATCAAATAATCTCTTTTCGATGTTAAAAATTTCGCCCCAGCAAAGTTCCACTGCCTCCTCACGTAACGTAAAAAAGAAGTTTCGTTACACTTTACTGGTGAACTGCACTTCCCTAAAATTCTCCCAATACTCCGAAGTCGGCCGGCCGCGGTGGTCTAGCGGTTCTAGGCGCTCAGTCCGGAACCGCGCGACTGCTACGGTCGCAGGTTCGAATCCTGCCTCGGGCATGGATGTGTGTGATGTCCTTAGGTTAGTTAGGTTTAAGTAGTTCTAAGTTCTAGGCGACTGATGACCTCAGAAGTTAAGTCACATAGTGCTCAGAGCCATTTGAACCCTTTGAACTCCGAAGTCGACCATTCGCCTTCCCCAGTACCGTATTTACGTGGTCGTTCCATTTCATGTCGCTTTGAAACATTACGCCCAGATAATTAAACGACGTGATAAAGCTGTACACTACTAATGCTGTGTTCGGACATTAAGGTATTGTTTTTCTACACGTCTGCATTAAATTACATTTTTCTACATTTAAAGCACGCTACCATTCATCACACCAACTAGAAAATTTGTCAAAATAATCTTGTATCCTCCAACATGCAATCACTGACGACACTTCCCGTACACAAGAGCATCATCAGCAAGCAGCCGTAGGTTGCTGCCCACCTTGCCCATCAGACAATTTACGTATACAGAGAATAAGAGCGGTCCTACCACACTTCCTTGTGGGCAGACCTGCCGTACTGGGTTCTATTACTTACGAACTCTTCTAGCCACTCGCATATCAGGGAACCTAATCCTTATATTGGGACCTCCGTTAAGAGTCTTCAGTTGGGTACCGTGTCAAACGCTTTCCAGAAATCTAGGAATTTGGATCTGTCTATTGCCCTTCAGCCAGGGTTAGCGGGGTATCGTGTGAGAAAAGGGCAACCTGAGTTTCGTAAGAGTTATGCTTTCTAAATCCATAATAATTTGTCGACAGAAGCTTTCCGTCTCCACGAAATTTCTTGGATTCGAACTGAGTATATATATAATAATTCTGCAGCAAATGGATGTTAAGGATATCGGTCTGTAATTTTGCGGGACCGTTCCTCTACACTTCTATATTAACGGGAGTCAACTGAGCTTTTTAGTCGCTTGGAACTTAGCGTTGGGCGACAGATTTGCGATAAATGCAAGCTAAGTGGCCAATGCAGTAGGGTACCGTACGTTCCGTAGGACCGAATTGGGATTCCATACGGACCTGACGACTTATTTATTTTGATTTCTTTCAGCTGCTTCTCTACACTACGAATGCATATCACATTGTCCTCCATACGGGAGTCTATACGACGGTATGTTTGTTACGATCCTCCCGCGGGAATGATTTCTTAAATGCGAGACTTAAAACTTCGGCTTCGTTTTTGCTACCTTCTCTTGCCACATTTACGAGTGACTGAATAGAATCCTACGACGCGCTTAGCGATTTCACTTAGCAGTTGAATTTGCTCTGGTTCTTGGCAAGATCATTTACTAAGATATGACGGTGGTAGTTGCTCCATCATTTTTAAAGATGCAGCAATTTCTAAAATTTTTGCCTGTCATCATTTGCGCGTTCCTTTTTGAAGCAAGAGTGCAACAGTCTCTGATTCCGCAACATTTTCCGAATTTTGTTATTAAACCTCTGTGGATCTTTTCGGTTCTTAATCCACTTGCTCAACACATACTTCTCCAGAGCACGTTTTACAATCCATTTAAACTTTGCCCATAATTCCCCTACCTTCATCACACTGGAACTAATTTATATACATTCGTTTTCTAAATGGGGTGCTAACAACTGATTATCTGCTCTTTCTGTTTTCTCAGGAATTGGCACTGTCAGACCGTGCAAGTACAAGTAGTTCCCTGTTGAAAGGAAGATAGCAACCAATGACGCTATTTACTTCAGTTAAACAGGACCGTTACTGATTTGAAACTTAACGCCTCTGCCAACAGAAATGTTTTATAGACTTTTCCTACAAATGATTGTTGACAGTGTGATGGCAGTAAATCTGGAAATTTGTGGTAAGTTTCCATGGGAGCAAACTGCTGAGGTCATCGGCCCCTAGGCTTACGCACTACTTAAACTAACTTACGCTAAGGACAACACACACACCCATGTGCGAGGGAGGACTCAAAACATCGGACGGGGGGAGCCGCGCGAACCGTGGCAAGGCGCCCCAGACCGCACGGCTAGTCCGCATGGCTGTGATGGCAGTCCATCTTGCAATAATTTCTTTTATCATCACTGTTTCGTGCAGATGTGAATAAAAATATTTGGATGTATGGCGCCTGAAGCAAATAAATAAGTTGGCATATTATACACATTAACGTAACACTATAACAGCCTAATATGTTTTAAAGAAACTTGACGGAGCTACTAATATGCAAAATTGTTAAATGTTACTGCAAAACTGACGTGTTTCTGAGATTATCGCAGTAAAGAACTATTTGATTAGTGTATAAGACACTTCTGTCATACATTCGCTTTGCTTTGCAAGACAAGATTGGCAACTACAAGTAACAGAAAGTACAAACTGAAAAGAGAATACGTGAATCATTTATGGATGTAATAGATATAAACTTTTTAATGAAGTATTTCTGCAGTGCGAAATCATATTGCGTCTGATTATTACACACGATGGCTAAATTGAAGGCAAAAAGATTTTTGTAAACAGCTGCTGTGAATTAAATGTCAGATTTCCACAGTTAACTATTAAGAAAAAAGGTACTTGGAACAACAGATGAGATTCAGCAAAACAGAATTCTATGATCTAGCGACGAAACGAAGTAGTCAAGAATCGTAATCGGTAAACTGCTGTCTCGTTATCCTGATTCAGGTATCTTGTTTTTTTCTTACTACCTTGCAGCTGAATCAGAAGACTAACACAAAGTCCCTATCTCATCGTTGTCTTTATTTAAAGAAAATGAAGAGAACTGTTATGAAAGATATCATCTGATGTATTTAGTTTTGCATAAAACATGATGTATTTAGTTTTGCATAAAACAAAAACAATCACACGGTGCCTTTCGTAAGGCGGAATTTATCTCCATTTTTTCTAAGCAAGCACGGAAAGTAGGACGAACACAACACCCAGATGATGGTTGTTGCCATCATCTGGGTATAATAAATTGATATGGCTGTGAAGCGGAAACACGAAGAAACAACCGCCGCTACAGCAGGACCAGGGAGAGGGACCTCGCGCACCCTCGGACGTGAACCGTCGAGCATTGCGGAGGATGATTGTAAAAAATCGAAAGAAATTGGCGGAAGGAATCATTCATGTATTCCAAAGTGCTATCAGCAGTCCAACTAGCACAATGACTGTGCTTAGGGAGTTAAAAGGAATGGTGTAGAATGGTCGAACAGCTCCTCGATAAGCCACATGTTTCTGTATTCAGTGCTAGGCGGCGCATATCGTGGTGTAAAGAGCGACGCAGCTGAACAGTGGATGAATGGATACGAGCAATTTGGAATGATGATTCACGCTATACCCTATGGGAGTCCCACGGAAGGGTTTGGGTTTCGCGAATGCCTGGGGAATGTTACCTGCCGACGTATATAGTGTCAAGAGTGAAGTACGAACGATGTGATCTAACGGTATTGAGATGTTTTTCGTGGTTAAGGTGTGGTCCTCTTATGGCACTTAAGAAACGCTGTAAGTTGTGTTCGTGTCCTTACTCATCGTAAGGACACGAACACACCTTACGGCATCGTGTATTGCATATAGTTGAACTGTTCGGAGACGATGGCTGATTGTATCAACATGACAATGTACCCTGACATAAAGCAGCTTCTGTGAGCCTATGGTTGCGGACAATAAAATTCCTGAAGTGGATTGGCCTGCCCAGAGTCCCGTCCCGAAACGAGTGGAACACCACTGAGCTGAGTTATACGGTCGACTTCGCTCCTTACTACGTTCTCTGGTTTCGGCTCTTGAAGAAGAACTCCACAGACATTCAGATATCTGAATGGATTTTTCACTCTGTAGCGGAGTGTGCGCAAGATAGGAGATTAGTTACTGGCGGAGGTAAAGCTGTGAGGGCGGGTCGTGCTTGGGTAGCCCAGTTGATAGAGCACTTGCCCGCGAAAGGCAAAGATCCCGAGTTCGAGTCTCGGTCCGGCACACACTTTTCATCTGCCACGAAATTTCATTCTGACACCTCATTGTAAGTGTCCCCTGCAGAGTTCAAATCGTTATAAAGGCGAAAGGCGGAAAGCACTCATATTAATATCCACTAATACGTGTCCGGTGGTCTGACCCAAACATTTATCCACGGAAAAGGTAACTTAAAAAATCCTCGTTCCATCAATTCTTACTTGCCAGCCTGGAATCCTTATCAAGCAGGATTAATTGAGAAGTTTCGTCACGGATTCTATCAGAACGCGCAAGAGCGTTTCTGGGGTGTTCATCAAACTCGAGCGGCAGGCACTTCAAGAGAGGCTTTATGCATCACGATGAGGTTTACTGTTAAATTGTCGTGTCCGCCCGTTCCAAGAAACGTCACCGACCATACTACTTCCTCTCACATACATCTCACGAAATGGCCACGTTGAGTAAAATTAGAGAAACTTTAGCGCTTATGGACGCTTACCGATAGCCAGTCTTCTCGCGCACCATTCGCAAATGAAACACGAGAAAGGGTAAATAATAGTAGTTCCTTAAATACCCTCCTCTACATGCTGGAAAGCGGATTGTCGAGTATTAATGTATATGCATAAATTCAGAGAAATTAGACCTGATACAGAGTTAGACAGTCGGATTCCACGCACACGATTTGTAAATGAAATACGAAGAACCGATCATAATGGTGATTAAGTACGTTACGGCACACACCATGAAGAGTTGCAGACTACATATGTTGGTGTGGTAAACAGCTCGTACTGTTCAGTGAGATATACAAAGTAACATGCACGTGACACTTGTGCTAGATGCAAGTGCCGGGGGTACGCTTACAACTGAGGAGGTCGGCGGAAGAACGTGTTAACCCTCACTTTTTAAGGATTAGTATGATCACGTATTCTTTTGTATTTTCGAATACACCATATTCTGGTAACAAGTAGTTTCGTATGCACCGCTGTACTATAAAAACTAATCACAATTATAAGATGCAATATTTCAAAACACGCTCTCGTGGGTGACCACTTTTTTCCGCCGACCTCTCCAATTCTTAGGAGCTACAGCTCATATACAACACAATAAGCTTAGAATATCGTTTTTAAGTAATTATTGAGAAGTTTACGCTTGAACGCCTTTGATGGAACACATAAGAATGTTAAAAGACGAGGTCCATAATTCTTGATCTGTTTATTTATTGAACGTGAAATCGTTGCTGTAATTCTCGATAAAATACAATAGAAGATACTACAAGAAAGTCGGGCATTACAAAGCTTTATCTTACCTCTCTTAGACGAGCGCTGTCTCTCGTTTATGGGGTGCACCTCTGAATGGAAATGGATGGACGACATGTTATTGGTGCAGTGACGGACTGTGAAATACAGTCTACAGACAAAACTTACGAAAAACTAAAACTAGTTTTCATTGAAAATGTGTGCGTTAGATCATAATTAATTAAGGAGTTACGCACAAAAATATGAGGAAGACGCAGACAGATAAGACCCACTATAGATACGCAGAGTAACCGAAATATATATTTTTAGAAGTGCTCTGTTCCGTAAAGCGTTCCTCTTCTGTATCGCCCGCCAGAGCTTAGCATCCAGTGCCAGCTCTAGGGACATGTTCACTCTGCCAACACAGAACTGCTCCTGGACACGCACAACCCGGCAATTTCCACACACGGTGCTTACTTCATCGTTTCTCCAAACCTCACGTTCCGACATACCTACTTCCAAGCATAGAATTACTGCGCCAACAGTGTTCACTAGATATTTGATCCATGCGTACTAAAATAGTTTCCAGCAACACGTTCGTTTCTGTAAGCTCCTAGGGCCTCATACTGCGTAATCTGTCACGTAACATCGGCTAACTGATATCGCGATCTCTAAAAGCAAACCGAAACATTTTTCGGTGTTACAATGTACTCCCCATCAGACATAGGTTTACTACAAGGACGTGTAACACTGGTGAGTATCTTTACACAGAACATGACAAGAAAAATCAATTTCGGTAAATACTTGGTAGGACTTATCATGTTGTATATTACAGCATACGTATCTTGTTCTAATGCTCTGCAGAAACTCACTCGATCATGACTATCACGGGGCGGGGGGAGAGAGGGGAGGGTTTAGAAGTGATATCCGACAACATAGCAGCCAAAATATTTTCATACATCTCGGCTGAATGTTTTCAATAAGAATTGTACGCTTTCCAGCAAGTCTTTAATGAGTAACTGTGCGTCAGTAATTCTACTCCACATGCTCATTATTTATCAGCATACTATTTTCAAACTAAATGCAACTTGTCAACGGTCGATTTCCTTCTTTTACGTACGTTCATTTCATTTTAGTTTCTTGCTTCTGATCTACCCTTTTAACCTCAATGGAAGAAGACACAGCGAGTGAGTGCTGTGGGATGGGGATGCTGTACATATCGCGCGTAACTTAGCACTGAACGCTGTTACCACATTAGCTAACTAATCACAAATGCTGAAGAATAACACTGAATTATTATTTTCACCAATTAGACAATAGAAAATGAACCACGCAGTTGTAATACTTGTTGCTGTGGCACAGAAACAGTTCGCCTATGGATACGGGTTCTTATTGAAACCATTTTCCACCTTGCGCCCTACATATGTCCCATGGGTTTACAGTGCGAATATAAAAACATCATACACATCCATTTGCCCTAATTTCACTGCATACACAGCGTTATTATTTCCATGGCATAGCATCGTTAGGAATTAACTATTACCATTTTTATGATAATTCACTAGAGTTTAAATTGAGTTTTCACCTGCTGTTTCAAAAAGGAAAACATACATGTCTAATTTCGAAATGTAAAGTTACTCCTCTAAGACGGATCTTATTATGACAAATGTGCAGAAAATAAGGCATCGCGCAGATGGTAGAAAAAAGGCCATACACAGGGGTATGTAGACAAGCAACACAGATAAAAGCGAATGAACTCGCCATAAGCAGACAGCATCATATTCTGAAATCGCATCTGCTGACTCGAAAAGTTTCGTGATAATTATGACACACTAACAAGCTGCACAGCTTTCTAATTTTGGAAGGGGGGGGGGGGGGAAGTATACGGGATTCTGATTACCCTGATATTGAATATACCTATCTATTACCGTCCTATAAATTCTGGTACATTACTGGTGGAAACAGCGTCCGTTCTGTACAGTCTACAATTACTGCGCAAACAATTTGCCCTTCACGTGTTCTTTAAACTCGCGCTTCATTTCCGCTTGAATCGTTCTGTAGTGTATGTAGACCTTTAAATACGGCGAAATTATCATGTTAAAGACTAATGCAATGGGGCCAGTCGTTTGATCATCAGATATTCAGAAACAGAAGATCTTTGTAACTACTGCTTTTCCTTTTCTTCACGTCTTCTTACATGCGAGAAAACCTGTTCGTTTTGTGATTAGCAAGGCTATTTCTTCTTCTTCTTCTTTTTTTTATTTAAGAAGAAAAAGAAGGAGAACAGAAGAGTTTAACCTATAAGAAGAGTTTAACCTATACACATTAACACGAATTCTCTCAACTGCGCATTCAAGACTTTGCTAATATTTGTTTCTCTGCGAAGTAGAGTGCGTCGCAATGGAGGGAATGGGTGCGGAAAGATAAGGACGGTTTCTGCCGCCGAAAAACACGAATTATCACAGCACGCGGGACGTGTGCTCAGCTGATCTGCACCCACCACTGATGCAACATTTCTCGTTAACACAATCTGCGTATCGCTAGTGTCGCCACGCTAAACCAACTGTCGAGGCACTGCACTTACGTGGTTGGTTTCAGTGAGGGTTAACAGAAAACCACAACGCTAAAGTTATAATAATCCTAGATTTGGGACAATTCTTAAGAATGGCATCCCTTCTCCTCGAAACTAGCGTTTCATACATGGTGCTGTACAACATTGCTGGCAGTTTCAGCAAAACCACTTCCTTTACTTAAATTGTCGGTACATTTCTTACAGTTAAGCAGAAACGAATGTATTTTGGTTGCTGCCGGATCTAGTACATGGGCGACAACAGGATTCCTAACGACAGTCCTGTTTTTCTTCGGCTATTTCACGTGTTCCGCTGTACACATTCGGAGAGATTCTGGCGGTGCTATACGTCGAGAAGCTGAAACCGGAACCACCAACAACATTCCATACTGATAGCTAATCACTTTCTAGAGCCGACAGTCGTAGTCGTCTCCTTCATATTTGACAAACTGCGCCACTCGTTTCGGCAGACACTCAGATACAATATCCTTATCGAAAGGAATTTCTCAGTAAAAAATCTATAGCGCCTAGGCCACGAAGGTCGCACAGAGAGATACGGCGGTCTGCTTGCACGTCAGGATAAAGAATGTAAACAACGGCACGAAGGACATGCTCGAGTATTTTTCTCTTTTGGAAATGCGTTTGACGTTAGTTCATACTGTTTAATCAGGATTTGTACTAATATGTATTATTATATATGGTTCGTATCAGTTCTGTCGGATGTGTCCAACAGGAAATATTATTGTTGATACAGAGACCGTAAATAATATTTCGTGGGAGGTACCCAACAGGGCACTGAAATAATTCAATGGCGAAACCACTTGCGGGAATACAGGAAACGCTGCGAGCAAATGACGTAAACGGACAGGAACACTACCTCGTAGTGAGCGATGAGTTGAGAATTTCGGTCGGATGGGGAGCGTGCTCGGATAGCCGAAGCACTAAAGGCGACAGCTCGCGTAAATCCGGAAATCCGGATTCGAGCCCCAATCCGGCACAAATTTCCAACTTTCGCCACTGAATTATTTCAGTCCTCGATTGTGGCGACCCGCCCTCGAATTATTAATACAAGGATCATTCAATAATAAAAAGAGACAAATTTGTCTGGGTAAAAACCTGTTAGTAGGGCAAGTTTGGTACTTTTCAAATGGTTCAAATGGCTCTGAGCACTATGCGCCTTAACTTCTGAGGTCATCAGTCGCCTAGAACTTAGAACTAATTAAACCTAACTAACCTAAGGACATCACACACATCCATGCCCGAGGCAGGATTCGAACCTGCGACCGTGGCGGTCGCTCAGTTCCAGACTGTAGCGCCTAGAACCGCACGGCCACTCCCGCCGGCTTTGGTACTTTTATGGCTTTAAGTTGGTATCACTGAGATGAGGCCTGATCAGTTGATGTATCAACATTGTTTTGTATATAACTTCAAAAATACATTTCAAGATGGCGAGTCCGCTTGAAACGTCCACATTAGTTGAACAACGTTCTGTTATTCGTTTTTTACTTGCTGAAGGCGAGAAACCAGTGAATATATACTGCAGAATGTCTAAATTTTAGGGTGAAATTTGTATCAATCGTGCAAATTTTTACAAGTGGCTAGAGCATTTCAAAAATGGTCGCGACTCAGTGACTGACGAATACCGTTCTGGCGGACCAGTAGCAGTTTCAAATACCTCACTGGAAATTTGAATCGATGACATTATTTGCGGCGACCACCGTGTGACTGTGGAAATGATAGTTGATAAGGTTCAAGTTAGTACTGTTACACTTCATAACATTATCTGTAACAATCTGAAATACTGCAAAACATGTGCAATATCGGCCCCAAATGGGTTGACACGGCTACACAAGGAAACAAGGTTGAGAGTGTGCACAGAGCTAAAGGAACGTTATAAAAGAAAAGATGAACACTTCCTCAACAAAATTTTAACTTGTGATGAAACTTGGGTTCACTATCATGAGCCAGAATCAAAAAGACAAAGCATGGAGTGGAAGCACACCAACTCACCCGTGAAGAAAAAATTCAAAACCCAAGCATCAGCAGAAAAAGTCATGTCGACGGTGTTTTGGGATGCTGAACGTCCAGTTTTTTGCGATTATCTCGAAGAGCAGCGTACAATGAACAGCCAATACTACTAGGATTTCCTTTCAAACAAGGTGATGCCAGCCATGAGAGAGAGAGAGACATCGTGGATCTCAGTGGAGAGGTGTGATTCTCCAGCAAGATACCGCACGTCATCATATTGCTCAACTAACCCGTGAAACCATCGACAAAATGGGATGGGAAATACTACTTCACATCCCCTTACAATCCTGATTTAGCACCTAGTGATTTCCGTTTGTTTCGTGCACTGAAGGAGGCATTACGTGGGAAGAAATTCCAGGTCAACGTGAAAAAAATTGTGGGAAATTGATTCAAACATCAAGATAAAGAGTTCTTTGCAGTAGGAATAAAGAAACTAGTAGCCCGATGTAACAAGTGCATAAATGTTCAAGGGGATTACGTTGAAAAGTAGAAAAAGTATTGTTTCGTAAAAAGAAACGCGTTTTTCTCCAGACCAATTTGTCTCTTTAATTACTGAATGACCGTCGTATGTATTAATAACCAAGTCACATTAATGCCAAGACAGGAAACCAGTGTAATACTGTTCAACATACTGCTTACCTTGGGCTTTTTCTCTAACACGCAAACGCTAACCTCACTTCCAGCTATTTATATGCAAAACAGTTTGTATTCCATTTCAATCTGTAGGTCCCAGAAAACTGACTCAAGAAGCTGGTGTATATGTCAAGGAGGACAAAGGCAATCAATCTCCAATAGGATGGCGCCTGCTTCATTACTGAGCTGTACGAACAACCATTTAGTTTAAGATAGCCTTTTTCGCTTTTCATACGTTTACTGAAACTATGTTCTGAATGGCGAAAGATCTCTGACGGTTAGCTGCGCTTAGCCAGTTTTCAACTGTGACGCGCGCAAATAACTGCTCTAACAATGATACGTTACCACAGAAACGTAAACAATATCGTATTATCTGATTAATCGCAGACGAGCGAAGCAATTGGCGCCAGTCCCACTTAAACTGTCAAAGACTTGTTGCTGTACGTGCTATTGTGCGGGAAACACAATTACCTGTACAAACCACTGGCAGGATACAAATAAATCTCCATCAAGAAGATGCCAAAACATTTCGCATGAAAAACTGTTTATCAGTATTTCAAGCGTATACAGTAATTTTAAATTTTTGAAAGACTCGTGTCCAGCAATTAGCTAGTCTACACTCCTATAACGAAGTTCGCTCTTACTATCCAAGCAGAAAGACTATCGTGTGTGTACTACTTTCCAGTCTTAAATAAATCAGCTGAAATTGAACTGTGTTTCTGTATCCAAAATACTGAGCTCATAATGTTGTTCCTCATTGGTCAACATTTTATGGAAAAAAGTATGCCCCTAATATCTGTCTTCGTTGTATCTCAATTTCCTTCGATGTTCTGAACTGCTAGCTGCTAACAATACTTGTAGGCTCTCTCTCTGTCAGGAGGTATTTTGTGGCCTGTTATTTCTTGTCCATCCTCCAGCTTCTTTGTATCCCTCGACTGTTATCAAGGATGTCCCGCCCCCCCCCCCCCAAAAAAAACTTATTTTCCACGACAACCGACACAATACCAATATTTCAATTGTTTCTCGTGGATAGCACTCAATCTCAATCACACTCTGAACGCTCATCATCTCGTCTACCAACTGAAGAGGGAATCCTCCAACACTATACTGCGCCACGAATACACAGAAGCAGATAGATATATCTGGGCTTGTCCCCTGAAGAGCTGTAACATTTAAATAACATTTAAAATAATTTTAAAAATACATAATCACAATAATATGCTTGCACCATGCAACATCACGGATTTCGAAAGCGACAAAACGAAAAATCGCAATTTTACATCAAATTTGGCTGACAGCCTCTACAGGGAGTGACAGTTTCCACCCCCAAGGTCTATTTCTCGCTAGGGTGCAAGGTTAAGAGAATGATATGGATTAACTTAGCGTCGACGGGATTGTTATTGGAACAGAGCCCTAACCGAGCGGTACAAGTAGGGATGAAAGAATCTACAATGCCCTAACGAAGAAACCTCTGTGCCACTTCGTCTGGTCCTCGGGTAATATCAGATTTTACACCATCGCTAATGGCACTGTTGGCGATGCTGCGAGAAATCCTATATCATATATACACAGGGTGGGCCATTTTAATCCACAATGGGGAACAACTCTCGTTGGAAACACGATACAGCAAAAATTTTTAGATAAAACCTGAAAGTAGCAAAGTGGGTCACGCTTTGCTACTAACGGCCGTGACCTTGAATGTGGTTTTCAAGGTAATTTGGAAGTGATTTCTTTAAATAAGAACCCCACTATTTGATTTAAGATTTGAAAAGAGCGACAAATTTTACGTATACAATGATACATAATACAAGGTCATGCCAAAGCTCAATGAAGATCAAATAAGAAAATATGTTTTTAGTTCTAGTACGGATTAACTCGGAATAGAGAAGGGGTACAGAGAGTTACAATGTTGGATACAAACTGGAAGGGGCACAAGGGATAACTTATTACCAATAGCCATGATCTTCAAGGTAATTACCGAAAAGTCATTCGAAGACTGAGTTTTGTTGCATGGAAACCACTATTTATGACGCCGGATTTTGAAAGAGCGAAGTATGATTAGAACGTTAAGTTTTAATTAACATTTTTACTCGCAAAAATAAATACATCACAACGTGTAAATGTTATTTTGACTTTTGTAAGAAGGAAATGGCTCAAATGGCTCTGAACACTATGGGACTTAACATCTGAGGCCATCAGTCCCCTAGAACTACTTAAACCTAACTAACCTAAGGACATCACACACATCCATGCCCGAGGCAGGATTCGAACCTGCGACCATAGCGGTCGCGCGGTTCCAGATTGAAGCACCTAGAACCCCTCGGCGACACAGGCCGGCTTTGCAAGAAGAACACACATTAAGAAAAGGTAGATTATTAATTTATTAATCGCTGGGTGAGTCCCACTGCCTCTCATTCCTCGTGATGCTCCTTTGAATTTGTATTTAACATTATATTTTACTGTATCCCTCCTCTGAAAAAATCATCAACTATATTAATCACAACATTATTTCATAATTAAGAATGTATGTGATGTCGTGAGTCACTGTCCTCCGGTGGACCAATTCATCCAGCAAGTTTTAGGAGCTGACAGATTAATGTACAAACCGAAACGTCTCACTTACTTCGCTACAACCAAGAGGCATATTCTTATCTTTTTTGTTTTGAATATGTCGTGAAACGTATTCCATGCTCTGAGAACGGGCACTTCCGACAATATGACAGCAACAGTGCAATACGAGTGCTGACGAGTCGCAGAGCGGGAGAATGTAGAAGGAAGGAAACACAGTCGGCAGTTCAGTGTTTCAAAACGGTTCCGCGAGGCAACACTGTTTCTTCAGTTTCGCATGCTTACGGCGAAGCTCACGCAACAGCGAGAGGCACCCGCCGACCTTCTCTATCCAAACACAGCCTGTGCAACATATGAAACTGTTGCACACTCACTCCTGGGCTTCGAGATGGAATCAGGGTCGTACCAAAGGGGTGGTGAGGTAGGTGCTCGCCTAGGGCATAAGCACAGAGGGGGCGAAGGGGGAGAGAAAAACTGGCCATGTGAGCCAGCCGGAGTGACCGAGCGGTTCTAGGCGTTACAGACTGGAACCGCCTGACCGAGAAGTTAAGTCCCATAGTGCTCAGAGCCGTTTTTTTGGCCACGTGCGAGTACGACTCGCGCACTTAGGGTTTCGTACAAATTTAATTATGTGTACAGACAGTTCATCCACTCCGGAAATCGAGGATCTCGACGAATTTTACCTCTTATCGACATCGATACTGACGCGATATCGGCCCCAGGGATTCCAAGACTTTCGAGAATGTTTTAATTTCAAGTTTGAAGTCAGATAACGAATGAAAAAATTAATATTACTTCGTGTGATATTATTACAAATCAACAATTTTCTGACACTTTTGTAGTGTGAAATCTTTCTTCTTGCCAAATTTCATGACTCTAGAGCAACGGGTAGTGCCTTAGAAGTTTCGATGAGTTAGGTTTGCGAGTGTATGTGACGTAAATGGCCGTAACTTTTGACCGCATTAAGAAGCTAACGTTTATTATTCCGCCAAGGGACCACAGACCTTAGTACGTAACATATATTTCAACTTGGTACGTCTACCCGTTCGTGAGAAAAAGGGGTCGTAACAGATAGACAGACACAGTTAAACTGATAACAAACGACAATTTTTTTCGTGTGATATAATTACAAATCAACTATTTTCGGATTTTTTCCTTTGGTTCTACTGTGAAACCCTGCTGCTTAGCTCAACAGGAAGTACCCCGCAAGTTTTCGTGACTGAGTCTGCGAGTACCAAAATATGTGACGTAAATGACCGTGTTTTGATTGCCACTGACTTAGAAATTCGCTTTTTTTTTACATCGCCAAGGGACCGTAGACCTTAATATGTACCATAAATTTCATCTTGACACGTCTGCTATTTCGCTTCGATATTGTATCATCTTAAAGACAAGTGAGAGGGTGCTGAAACAAAAATGTTGTTGTTTGCCCGAAGGTTTTCAAGACTTCTGCGAACAGGATTGGAGCGGACTTGTCCCTCAAGTCCAGTACTTTTCCTTCTCCAAAATTTCGATTAGTACTATCTGCTATACAAATGAAAAAGAATTAACTAATGAACCTTCTGTGGCTGAGTAATAATATTATGGAAGTTGTTAGTCATTCTGCGAATAGACAGCTACGCACTGTTCATGTAAGTTGAACCCAGGTTAAAAAGTGTGCTCCGCCAGTGGTCATCCGCTGAACTGCTCAGGCATCTGGTTTTGTAAGATCACTGAACATAGGCCTTACTTATGTATTACGTATTTTGTTGCTATTCTGGCGCGGAGTCTGACGACTTAGTGTCAAACTGAAAATCTCAGTGTCAAAAAAATCTCGAAGTTGGGAACTATCATTGCGAAATTTGTACTACATGTGGACGGAATACGATGAGAAAAGAGGCTGTGCATCAACAGTGTCTTTTGTAAGACAAATGTTCATGACCATGACAGAAGTGGTTGTGCGTAAGGCTTCCAGAATTATATTTTAAAAGTACATACAATTATGTTGATGTAAGATAAAATGATATGAATCAGCGCAAGCAGATAGTAATAAATAAAGAAAGCTGGAGAACTGGCAGTATATAAAAGAAGTATTTTTTCTTCTTCAATTTATTGGCTTTCGGGATGTGCCCATACAGCCATCTCAACAGAATGTCAGTTATGACGATACGAACGCGAAGACAACACAATACCCAGTCCCCCGGAGGAGAAAGTCTCTGGCGTGGGCGGGAATAGACCTCGGGTCCTTTCGGTTAGCTATCCGTCACGCTAACCGCACAGCTACCGAGGCGAACATAAAGAAGGTTGAGAGATCCATTTCCATCACATTTGGATATCCAAATACTCCAACCAGTTAATTGTTGCAGGTGTTGCATCTACAACGTATTTCCAGATATCTACGAATTTTATTTTTGTGCAATCAAGCAAAATGTGTTCCAGTGTTTGTTCCACAGTTGCGTAGGTCATCATCGGTAATTCCCCACTTCCGTAGCGTTGCTCTGGTCACGGCGTGGCCAATTCTGATACGGTTGAGGGAGCTCCATATTTTTCTTGGTCGGCTCGTACCCGGGCGTTGGATGGAACTATGTTGCTTGTCATGACCGTGGAAGAACGTCCGCTGATTTCTCCATTCACCTCTCAGATTATAGCTTTCTGGGGCGAGCTGGCCACTGTTTACCCACCTCAGTTCTCTACATTTCAATAGAGTGCGCGGTATGTTGTTCACTGTTTTGTGATTATGTAAGTTTCTACATCTTTTCAGTTTCATCCCGTCATGTGTTACTGTCGGTTGTCGTGGAGATCTGGAGGGGCAATGCTGACGAGTACTGACAGCCATGGCGTTGGCGTGGATTTAAGAGTCCCTGTTACCATTCTCACGTGTCATTTAGATGGATATCTATTTTGTTGGCATAGCTACTTCTACTCCACACACGAGAAGAATATTCGGCGACAAGATAAACAAGTGCTTGAGCTCTAGTTCTTAAGGTGTTTGCAGTAGATCCCCAGCTAGCACCGGCCACTTTCCTTGATATCTTATTTCTCGATTTTAGCTTATGTCCTGTTAGTTCTAGTTGTTTCCTAAATGTCAGGGATCTGTCGCGATTTCAAACCCAAATATCTGGAGTGTCGACAATGTAATTTTTTGTTGCGTTTGCTATTCTGTTGGTTAAGTGGAATGAGCTGACTTCTGACGCCACATGTCTATAATCACCAACGAACTGGTTCAGAAAACTGACAAATATGAACAAAAAACTTAAAATGAATTTGAAAACCGGAGTTTCACCAATCACGGTAACTCAACTGTCGAATAAATGTCAGCAAATTTCTCGTAGTTTTCTGTATGTAATAGTGACTAAGCAACTGAGGTACCAAAGTTCTGTTCTTGTTGAGTTAAAACAACTCTGAGGCGGCAGAATTTTGTACAGAGCGAGCTAGTCAATTCGTTAAGGAATACAAGGTGGTTAAAATTAACCTTTCGCTACTTGACTGTATCCCCATGAAAAACGAGTGATCGTAGGACAATTACACTTTGTGGAAACATTTGTAAGGGCATGCAGAAGAGAAATAAAGAACAAACCATCGAAAGAACACACTTTCATTTCTACATGAGAGGGTGACATTTGTAAATTGCGTTCCATGTTTTCATTCCAGGTTACAAATGTTGCTCAATGTGACGACCATCTACATCCAAGACAGCCTGGAACCGCATTAGAGATACCAGTTCACAACTGTTCACAGCACATTTCGAAGTTGGACCATGGGGTGTTCAGCTATCGTACCAGCACTCGTACACTCCTTGAAGATCGCACATTGCGTCCAGCATCCTCAGCGTTGGTAACAGTAACTTCTTCAACAATTTATGGCACAATTGGCCGCCGGTCTCTCCCTGGAGCAGTTCCCAAATGTCCAGTTAATTTTAACTTCCGAATTATGTTCTTCAACCCTGGTGTGGAAAGACCTCTCTGTATTCCTTTAATGCGTCGATGCTCGCGAAGAGATGCAGCACTATTGCTGTTCTTTTAATAAAACAGCTTTTCGAGTAAAGCACACTCACGCAAACGCAACTTACACACACGACTGCAGTCTCAGGCAACTAAAACGGTCGAAAGCTACAATTGTGTGAGTCTTTTTGTTGTGCCTATCTGCGACTCAGCATCTCCGCTATTTGGCGAGCAGCAACTTTCCTTCTCATAATATTGTTAGTATTTCCCGTTAAATAATCTATAATTTAGTGCTATACATTCGCTTATGTAGAGGCACTCTGGTTTCATTGCGGTATTGTAATCTACGCTTTTCGTGGAATGTGCATTTTACTGTAAATATTTTTTGTGAATCCATTTGCACAGTGTGTCGCAGAAGAGGGTGTCTCGAGAAACAAACTGAGGATAGGAACTGCGTCCGGAAACGCCATCCAACGACGCCACAGGGCGTCGAAGTTACAGGGTTCGGCGCCTGCTACTAGACCAACCTTCGTTAGCGTGACTTTGGACGCTGACGGACCGTAGGCAAAACGTCTCACACTGTTGTTTGTTATCCAGTGATCGCGACCGATTGCTAGTGGAAATATGGAGTTATCTGCTGCACAGACAGGCCTCGTCTCCTACGAATGCGATACTTCGTTGCGTTGGTGGATGACAAGTTTCGGACACGGGTCTCCTTCTGCAGTTTATTTTTCTTCTGCTTACCGAAGAACATTAAAACTTTTTAGAGGGTCCCTGGGGAAAAATAAACTGCGGATGGAAGCCGTGACTGAAACCATCATCCACCGAGACGACATAGTATTGCATTCATAGGAGACAAGGCTTTTCTCTGCAGCACCTAGTTCCATCTACTCCACTGGCGATTTTGGCAATGAGTCGCGAGCACTGAATAACAAACAACACTGCGAGACGCTCTGCCTACGGTCCTTCAGTGGACAAAGTCACTTTCGCTGCCGAAGGGGTGGCCTAGTGGCAGGCGCTGGCACCTTTAACTTCGATGCTCTGTTGGATGACGTTTCCGGACACGGTTTCGTATCCTCAATTTGTTCCTCAAGACATCCTCTGCAACCCCTCGAAGTCTGTCGCAACATTTCTGGAACACCATGTATACGCCACATTTTTGTAGCCCATTTTCTTGAATTCTCTATCTTGGTTTTCTCAGCTGATATTCTTCCACCTGCTCTGCTGGCTATCTGTTACACAAGGCTGAGTTGTGTTTCTGAAGTCAGTATTATTTGTATATCCTAATGGAAGTTATTTTTTTTATATCCCTCATAGATCTTAGTCCGTCATAATGTGCCGCAGTGAACGGGAGGGAGGGAGAGGGAGAGTATGGGTTTAACTTTCCCCGCAGACGAGTTTATTGTAGACGAAGAACAAGCTCGTATTGGACAAGGCGGGGGAAGATAATCATAGGAACAATCCCGGCGTACGCCCTAGCCGAACCACAGGAAACCTAAATCTGAATGGCCAAATAAGAGATCTGAACAAGGCTCTCAACAAATGCGCTACAAGGCCCGACTGACACATGCAAAGGTGGCGTAATGGTTAGCGCATCGGATTCGCAATTCGGAAGGTCGAGGTTTCAAATCCTCGTCCGGCCATTCAGATTTAGGTTTTCCGTGATTTCCCTAAATCACTTCCTCTGAAAGGACACGGTCAATTTGCTTCCCCATTCTTCCCTAATCCGAGCTTGTGCTCCGTCTCTAATGACCAAGCTGTCGACGGGACGTTAAACATTAATCTTCCTTCGCACGACTAAAATAAACGATCTTTCATTAAATCATTAAACTGTTAACCTTCACTTTAGACCATGGCTGGCTGCTATTACGTTTCTCTGCTTCTCATCGCTAAAAATTTCTCGTGTTTGTTATAATTTTTCGTTCTTAAGTATGATGCAAGTTGCTCTCCAAGAGCACAAGTCCGACACCAAAGCTGCATACACAGTTGTTGGGAAAAACATTGACTCATCGCTGACGGCAAACGAGCAGTCGGCGCTCTGTCCACTGGTAATTAGTTGAAACTGCCTCAACGGCTATTTCGCACAGTCCGTTACGATTCTGCAGAGTTTGTCAGCACTGACATTTGCAGCGACGCAAGTTCCTCTGTGGTTAAACTTACTTCACACGCATATTTTCAAAATCTTTGTTTCACAGGCCAGCGAAACGAAGACGACCTTCTAAACGAAGCACTGTTAACGCCCAACGGTTCAACACAGGCATGTCTATACCCACCAGACGTAATAGCCAAACACTCAAGATATAGTGCGTTAAATTGCGAGACAGATGTATTTCTATTCCATGTGCTTGTACAACGTGGTCAGAAACAGTTCCAAATGCATGTAAGGATGTTGCAGGGTAGATTGTGCTGACAAATAATTGTTTAGAAAAAAAATTCGATACGTTCCGCCATTTCCATGTCAATTAGCATTCAAGTTAGACTATCACGCCGTTGCCCGCCAGAGACGGTGTCGCCGAATGTGTTATTTTGGTTTCATAGAACCGATTAAGACAAAATACAAAAATTGGGCATGGGACAGTAATAAGGATCGAACCCAAGCCACAGGCTGACCAATCTCCTGCGCTATCATCTACGCTACGAGAACAACTGACAGTTAACAGTGTCTGGCGGTCCGCTTGAATCTGAGCGCGCAACGGCCTGATTGGTTAACTTCAATGCTTATTAATTCGGAAACAGTGCAACGTATCAAATTTTTTCTTAACAACTGCTTCTCAGCACAACCTACCCTGTAACATCCTTACACGCTTTTCAGATAGTATCTGGCACCATGTATACATGGTTGCTCTAGTCCGTTCCCTTTTTTACGGCGTCGACAGTAACCCACATTCCGCATGCAACTTTCTATTCTGGCCGTAATGATTGCATTCATAAAAGAGAGAAGAAACTTCTACAGCACAGTCCTCTTTTCTTAAATTCCAGGAATTACAGAGAATATGACGGCGAGGAATTTGTTAAAAAAAAAAACTGAATAATACCCAGCTGTCACGACGCGATCTTCCTCTGGGGCATAATTTTATCAGTGCGCTACAAAAATAAATTGCCTTGCATTGACTTTGATCCGCCATCTGAAAGACAGGTCTATAGTTTACATTTTACTAAACGTTTTTCATACAGGCGGTATAAATCTGGTGAAGAGATATCTCGTCTTACACGGTGTACAAACTGCACCCAAGAACTAAAAGAAATAAAAAAAAAAAAAAAAATACTGGAATACTGACAAAAAAGAACTGGGCTGTAAGAAGCAGGTCGAACTGAGAGGAAACAGCATCTAGCAAACACAAATCTACGTCTATACTTCGCAAGGTGTATGACGGAGGGAGGGGGGGGGGGGGGGGATTTCACGAACATCAACAGTTCTCCTTTTTTGTTCCATTTGCGAATGGTATACGAAATGAGAGATTTGATGGTAAAATTCCGCTTGAGCTTGAGTTTCTCCGATTTTTACGTGTTGATCTTTCCGAGTGATGTATATTATATAAGAGGCAGAAATGTGTTGCCTGACATTTCTTACCGTACGCTTTCAGAACTTTCACGGCGAACGTCTCTGTGTTTCAAATGCATCTGTTAGAGAATCTGTCATTGAAGTTGGATAAGCGACCTCATAGAGAAATCCGCCGCTCTTATTTGAATCCTCCCACTGTCATCTACTCGGCTTGTCTGATAAGATACAATATCCTCGTACAGTTGATACCATGTAGGAGCTGGATAAAAATAAAACCAAAAATGTACGATGGGTCGATACTTCGTTAATCGAGAGTAAGAATGCAGGACGTACAGGGTGTTCATGAAGTCATGCCGTCATTTCAAAAAATCATAACACTGAAACTATTACAAAAAGTGAATAGTAGTTTACTGTAAAACTTTTAGTATCTCTCAAAGTTTTTCTTCCGTTATCCTTTGTTGCAGATTTGACTTGAAGTGCCTCCAAATGGCGACAGACCAGTAGAAGGTGCGAGGTGTCATACGGTACACAAAATTCAAATTCGTGATAACAGTCCTATGGCAATTTCTGTACCAGTATACGAGCGCAGCATCGGCAAAACGAGCATAATGAGGTTATTACAAAACAGACACTGTCAAAGACCTTCGACGAAGTGAACATTCTCTTGTTTCACACGCATCTGTTGACAAATTGCACGTTGAATTTAAATGCAGCCCCAGAAGTCAATTCGCAGTGCATCAAGCGAATTGCAGGATGCAAGACCAGCTGTCCAGAAAGTGTTACATAAGTGGTTGCATCTTTTTCCGTACGAAGTGCAGATGGTCCAAGCACTGCACCCAAACGATCGGCTCTGCGATAGGGATTCGCGTGTTCCATCTGACCTCCATAGATGCTGACATGACTGTCTGAAAAAGTGCCTATTTTTAGATGAAACAATGTTTCAAAAAGAGATCTTTACCCTTATGGTTCGTTACCTAATTTAATATAACAGCACGCGTCAAACTTTTGACAGAAAGCCAGAGAAACTAAAATCACTCTGCAAGTCAAGAAGCACCAATACGTGTCACTTTTATGCCGAGTTGCTACCACTCTGCTATGCCCATCTGGCTCGTAGACCTTAGGTTTCCTAATGTCCCCAATACACATATTTATTCTTAGCGTGCAATGAATGGAACAACATGTGGATAACACACAAGCTATTCTTGAGTTCACAGAAAGCAGTCCTACGGTAAGTAATTTCAAAATACAACGAATATTACGTCAACAAGATTTGTGACCTATCAGTTATATTACAAACGCCGTGATGAAGCGACTGTTGCGATTCTGTCATTGGATTCGATTCAAAGATGTACCCAGCGAGGGTCAGTGAAGGGCAGCGGGTCACCTTAAAAAAAAAAAAAAAAAAAAAAAAAAATACTTCGCTAAGCAAACTCGCATCCTTCCCTGCCAGACAGACGTATTAATTCATTACCAATTTGGAAAAAAAGTCAGACTATGGAATGGATTCCAACAAGCAGCTAGTGCAGCCAGAGTCCTTCGTCATGAAATCTGAAAACTATTTCGTCACTCACCGTTAAAGTAACAGGAACTATCTCCCCTTAGAACCTTGGCACTCTCTTACTTCGATTCATGTCGTTTACTAATGACAGCACTCTCACGCAATACCATATCAACAGCACTCACAACTGTCATCAGTCTTGCGCCGAAAATCAACATACTGTTCTAGAAATACATTTTAAACAAAAGATTTTCTGTAAACTAGACGTGCGGTGTGATCGACAAAATCGGTCAGTTTCGTCCTGTTGTCATATATGGCTCACGTATTGATAATTCTTTGATTTTATTGTAAAATAAAATCTTTGGTCTACGAGACTGGACATATTCGTACTAGAACGGAATCCCTACCTGAATAATAAGCACCTCAGATAACACATCTATATGCAACACTTTATGTTGCCTGACCGACTTTTCCTGTATACACGTTCAATTTCCAGAAACGTCGTCAGACTTTTAAGTCTACGAGATTAAAAAATTCTGTCAGAATTAATCACCAGCGTTATGAACAGTACTATTTTTCTGAACGCGCTCAAGACGTCTTAGGAAGAGACACAAAATTTTGCGAACGGAAAAATCTCTGGCAAAAAGTTGCAAATTTATTTTAACTTTTGTGAATTATTTACGTTTTTTGGTACCAATAAATTTTCTACACTAATTTATGTGGTTTTGGGCACTTTTCATTCGTGAATGACATTTAACACACTTCCTCAAACACAGTTTCGAAATAACGGTTTGCGCCGCAGATTGCGCGGATGACACTCGCGCTAACCGACAACAACATGGCAGCTGCAACCCCGCGGCAGATGCGGCGGGTAGCAACGCAGCCGTTCTCGCGTCCTTGCCTATCCGCGTCCTTGTGACGTCACAAGTCGGGAATAACCCCGACACGGCGGAGTGGCACAGTTGTTAGTCACGCGCGGAACGCCGCCTTTCTACCGGGACAGCTCATTACCACGTTTTAACGGCTTTTGCGAGGAATGTTCCCATTATTTAGAGGGCATTGCCGTTACGCGTAAGACTGGGATGCAAAATAACGAACGCACTGCATACGGGCTTTTCGTTTCCAAAAACAAACGAGAGAAATCAATAAAAAATTTACCTCGAGGATGTGAGCTATTCAATGATAGGGTATGACCATATGCAATATGAATACAACTGTCTACAGTCTATTAATTCAATCTAAGTTGTCAGAATCAATGAGGCATAAGTATTTATGAAATGGAGTCACATGAAAATACTAATGGACAGATAACTGTTAATTTCGTTTTCAACTTCGGGCTACTATTGACCAGGGAAGCAACTGGTTTGCTGGTTACTCTTTTCTTCTCCTCCCAAAATCTCTTCATTCTTTTGCCGAGGCTCGTTTTCCTTTCCTCTTTCTGGATGATCTTCGTTGTTGTACACTAAAATTGTCAACCTTCATTTGAAATACCCCTTTACCCTAAATCTCTCTCTGACTAATGACTGATCCCAACTTCTTCCGTGTTCTTTCTTACATCCTCAACTCATTAGTTATGTAATGTAGATGAAGATTTTGTTTGTCAATCTGCGTTCGCTCATTCTTTAGAGAGTTGCCCATAAAACTTCAGCCTTCTCTTGCGTATAGTGTCTTCAACCTCCTTCGCCTGTTTATACATACCTTCATTCTTCCTCTTCTTCCATGTATCATCGTTTCATTTTTGCAGTCTTAGGATCCTCCTTAAAATTGTTCTTTCCTTTTTCTCTAGTTCTTCCATATCTCCTTTCTTATTCAGTTTCAGGCACAGTGAACTAACTGTAAAGTACTACTGGTTTAATAATCGAGGTGTACTGCCTTTGAACTGTACAAGACTGTTATTTTGTTATATTTATTCTGTACTAAATGCTAGTTTTATCTTTCTAGCTCATCCTTTGTTTGATTCTTTATTACGCCCATTCAGTTGGGATTCATTTAACAAGATACTTGAATTTATTTGTTCTCTGGATTGTTCTAAACCCAGTATTCAGATGAGTATCACCTTCATGTTTGTATTCCCTGTATTTTGATTTTTAATAGAGATTATGAGACCTGTTTCTTATGCTATCTTGTATAGCTTTTTTGAGCATTATTACAGCTGCTTCCTTATTGCATCATCTGTGAAAACTAAACACTCCATCTTCACATCATACATCTTTGAACCCAAACAGATACTTCTACTCCTTCTTCTTTTATGACTTGCTTCCATGTTCTCATTAGCTTTGCCAGGACAGTGATAAACAAGTTGGGTAATAGTCCATCTCCCTGACCAACTCCTGTCTAAATCCAATAGGCTCTGAAATTTCCCAATGAAATTTCCCTTTGGTGATGGTTTCCATTAGCATTTGATATATAATTGCCCTAGTTTTTACATCTGTTCTGAATTGTTCCAAAACACTCAAGAAAATCTGCTGGTCAACTGAGTCACATGCTTTTTTAAAGTCAATGAACACAATTATAGTATTTCTACTTCTTAGTGCTCTTACTCTGGGGATGCTTTTCAGACAGAAAATCTATTCTATACAAGACCTTCCTCTCCTGAAACCTCCTTGGTAGTCATCTATTTGATGATCCACTTCTTCTACTATGTTTAATAAGGCTTTGGAAAGTTCTTTGTAAGAAACTGGTATTAACCAAATTCCTTGGTAGTTGTTTGAGTCAGTGCAGTCTCCCTTATTGTGGAGTGGGGATATAAGCACATATTTCCAGTCAACATGTGTTTTTTTTTTCCCAGATGTCAGAAATTACGTGATGTAAGTTTTCTGCTGTCTGATCCCTCAAAATTTAAACGTTTCAGCTGTTATTACACCCTCCCCAGGCACTTACTGTTTTCAGTTCTTTGACAATTTTTTATCTCCGTGATCCTTGGTGGGTTTGACTGTGGATTTACATTTCACTGTCTCTTGAAGTTTAGTCTTTCGGCAATTCTCCTTGTTACCATCCTGCCTTTTGGAACAGATACTCGAGTTTGTGACACCACTGTAGTTCTTTTGAAGCTTCTGTAAAATCCCCTAGAATGATATTGTTTTAAGCCTTTCTTCAGATTTTCTACACCAGTTCCATCATACTTTCTTTTTTCCTCTTTAATAAACTTTGCAGTAATTTTCTTTTGTTTGCTGAATTCATTCCAGTTTTCCTCAGTTTCGTCGAAGTAACATCTCTTCCAAGTCCTTAGCCTGTTATCAAGGGCATCATCACATAGTGTTTCTGTTTCATACTTCCTTTTCAGTCACTTTTGTTAACAATTCCTCCATTTCCTCCCAGTTGTTAATCTTCAGCTTTGAAAAATACTCTTGGTAGATGTTCTTGTTTTGTATGATAGTTTGTGTAACAATCTTTAGTTTTTCTTTCCAACTCTGTTTCGGGTTCTATTCGAGTGACATTTTATTTTAATTTCCAAGGGATAATGGACAGAATTGATGTTTAGATTTTTCACGCTTTAGCAATTGAGATCTTCCTTCTATTTTGTTGTTGTTATTGTAACATGGTCTAGGCAGTAGGTCATGTCCCAACTATTTTTCTTCCTTGGGAGGGCCCTGAAATGAGTAGGCATAACTTTTAGATTGCACTGCTTGCAAAAGGCACTTAATCTTTTCCGATTTTTGATTGTTTTCGCACGAGTTGGATACTCTTCAACAATGTTTTTGTATATCCATGCATTTAAGTTGACAACCAAAATTTTAACATTTTCTCAAGGAATTTTGGATGTTTCATTTTTAAGTCTTTCCCAGAATTATTTTATGCAGACCTGAGTTTATTCAGCTATTTTTCAGAAGATATGTAATTATGAATTAGAAACATAAAATAGTCTCTGAATTAATGTAAACACTTACTTGTATTTCTAGCAGCAATTCAGTCTTGCGTCTTCTGATGTCAATGAGCATCTTCTGCTGTTCAGGTGTGAGTTCTACAAAGATATGAAAACAATACTAAGATCAATTTTTTCACTTGGTAAAACATTAAATTTTGTTTGAAAGCAATGTTGGAGAAAATAATCATTTGTCTCCATGTTTCATATCAGTGACCGCAGCTATACAAGCTGATTGCTATTTAGGTAGCTTGTTTCAATTCTCACTAAATGAGAGTCAATTGTCTCAACACAAATTTAAAAAAGAAATACCTGTTAGTCTTATCACATGGATGAATAGTATAATATTTCTCCATTTCAGCTATCATAATCTAAAGAAAGAAATATCTTACACAAAAATCATAAAACCACATATTCGAGCAATGTGATACACAGAAACTCAATAAATAAAAAGTAACTCCAACAGGAAGATAGTATCTCATCTTACAATAGATTACTTCGTATCAAAACACATTACAATCCCAGACGCAACAGAAACATTTTATAAAGGGGCATACTATTCCACAAATGGAGGTCACAAATAGTGAGAAATAAATTACACAGATTAATACTGAATGAGGTCAACAGAAATGTCAAACAGTTTTTCTGATTACCAGATTCTTTCATGTCATTATGCATCTTGTGTCCTCCAACTTTTCCGATCTCAAGCCTATCCTCTTCATTCTTGACATCATGTTGCCTCTGAATTCTTCAGCTCTGCCAACAAAGACACCCTGTGGATTTCTCAAGTTCCTCACCACCATTAGCTTTCAACTCTGCTCCAGCTCCACAAATGTGACCAAGATTATAAGTGCAGTAGAACAAGCAATGTGACATATTCCACAAGAAGTGGCAGAAAGGGTATGGCTTGCTACAAACCAGATTTTAGTGATACTCAAGCTATGTAAGTCCAATATTAGCAGGGTGGAGAAACATGGACTGAAATCAGTGGGGAAGGATGAAGAGTTGACTGTCTTATCGGGCGAGAAGGGGAAAGATTACGCTTATCCTCAATGCTACAGATTATTGTATGAAAGTGGATCTGGTATTGGAAGACTGCGCATACTGGATCCTCAAATGGGATTCGACTCTGGCACTTAGCAGTAAGCCAGAGGAGCTACTAAAGAACACTGGCCTCTATGACATATCCATGAAGATTTAAATCAAAAGCACCAAGACCATTTAGGTTATATGGTCCGCATAAGACACAAAAAAGATGGCGTACCACTGAGACCAACTGTTAGTGCTATCAGCTCTCCTACATATAGGTTGGCAACATATTTAACTAAATTATTAGCAGGTATAGTTGACCGCTGTGGACATCATACCAAGAACTTACAAATGTTTATTAATGTGATAAAGCAGATGAGCATATACCTAAGTCACGTCAAGATCAGTTTCAGCATGGTCTCCCTTTGTACAGTGGTCCTGTAGAACAGACACTGTTAACTATTGGTCACTTGTCGCTTCAATGAAATGTTAAAATCATTTTGACACTTCTTGTCAATCAGTCACTTTTTATACGGTGGACATTATTATGACACGACTGATGGAACAGCCATAGGTTCACCACCGCCACCAGCCAGAGCTAATCTTTTCATGGAGGATTTCGATGAATAAGCACTGAACAGCACTACATTACAGACATCCCACTTCTTCAGATATACTGACGATACAATTTTATTCTGGCCGCATGGGAGTGAGACGATGCAGCAGTTCATCAAGCACAAGAATGAGACACATCCAAACATAAGAGTGACATTAGGGGTGGAGAAGGACAGGAAGTTTTCTTTCTTAGAAGTATTGGTTGAATGGAAATCAAATGGACAACTTAGGCATTCTGTGTGTAGAAAACCGACATACACAGAGCTCTAATTCAATGGGTGTAGCTTTCACCATCCAGCTAAGAACAAGCTATGCTGAGCACAGTAACATAAAGAGCCAAAACTATTTTGGACAAGTAGCACTTCGGCTCTTAGATTAAGCATCTGATGATCATGTTCCTTCTGAAAAGGTATTCTGTCTGTGATATCAGGTCAATGCTGTCAAGGAAACAAGGATGTGACACTGTTCAACCAGGCCAGGAGGGCCAACTTGCAGCACTGCTTCCATTCTGCAATGCAGCAACTAGTACAATAGGTAGAGTCCTAAACATGCAAGGAATCAAGCCAGACTTCCGACTACCCATGAAAATTAAAGAAATGTTGCAACAAATTAATAATAATCTCAGCCTGAGAGTACCAGGGGTTTGTAACATTCCTTGCAAGCGTGGCAAAAGTTAAGCTGACTAGTTTATACAAACTGTTGCCAATTATGGTGTTAAGCATTCGTGTAACCTTAAATACAGGAATCTCAAAAAATCAGCAGTGGTCAAGCACAGCTGTTAAATAAACAGAAGATTTTGTTTGAACACAGGAAAATTCTTACCCATCAAACTACTGGGACACTCTTATCATGGAAGCAGTTGAAATTATACTTTTAAGAGCAACCAACTTTAGTACACATACCAGTTATGCACCTAAAAAGGCAAGGGTGCATGCACTTGGTAAACAAGGAGTACAGAGGAACACTACCGATCAATGCAAGTGTGGCACTACAAGTGACACTAGGCAGAGCCTGCAAACATTATTACGGCCACCTTGATACGTGCGCAGTTTCCATATCATCACAATGTAATCCAGCCAATCAGATGCTGCCCTCTGGTTATAAAAGTGGAAGCCTAATCAGTATCACAACAGTCAGATATAGCCACTGATGATGACAATGATGATGATGATGATGTACGTAATACTCGAAAACACAGGATTTTATATGAATCTGACATGACAAGTGAATCAAGGACTTTTTATCCATCATCATTTACCTTCTGCTACATGTAGCACAGAACGTTTGTCAATCTGTCCTGTCAATAAGCAATTTCTGGTCACTATACTACATCCAGATTTTCATTCCCTTATTTATTTATATTTTTTGCATGAAGCTGATCTCTATGTAGTACCAAGTGGAACCAAAATATGGTGGAGAAAATACTAGTTCCAATTGTGACCACAAGGTATACACTGATTATATAATGGCATGACACCCAGACTGTCATTTGACAAGTCATAATGTGACAGTATGGCTATCGAGGAGAGAGACCACATGCTGTTAGCAAAACTGTTTTATGTGAACGGCAGCAATTAGTGCTGCACTGAGAGAGTATCACCATCTAAAACAAATGTGGAGGGTTCTGAAGTCATTAAATGGTTTAAAGAAGATGATAATGAAATTCAAACACATGAGTGGGCTTGGTGTGGTACCTGAAAGAGAAAGGCATCTTATCCTGGTGGAAGTGATTGACACGGTTGCTGTTGCTATAAGTGACCATACAGCAGGTGCCCTGGGTGGTACTAGTGTTCGTACAGTGTCATGAGGATTGTCCATCCCATAGCCAACAATACAGAAAGTTTTGCAGTTTATTTTACATTGGTATCTGTACAAGATCCAGACGGTGCAGCAACTGAAACCTCATAATCCACAGCAAGGTTCTGAATTTGGTCTTCAGTTTCTGGCTTGGATCAAAGTTGATAACATGTGGCTGGGCAATATTCCATGGAATGACAAACCACATTTTGCACTACAGGATGCAGTGAACACACATAACTGTCGAATTTGGGGTACTGTTAAACCGTGTGTTGTGCACAAAGAGCAACTACACTCACCGTATTTGACTGTATGGTGTGGATTCACAAGCACCTTTATTCCCAGTCTGTCGTTCTTTGAAAAGAACATACCCAGAGGACCTCTCTGGTGTACCCTGATGTCTGCACATTATGGTGTCTTCCCTGCACAGCAGGCGATTCTTGCTTTAGAAGAGTGCAACTGTGTGGAAACCACTTTTTACATACAAGATGGTGCAACATTAAATGTCAGTCATTCATGAACAATCTGCTTAATGCAACCTTCCACAGAATGTTATCTCCAGATACTTTCCAGATGCATGGCAGCAAAATCACCAGATCTGAATCCAAGTGACTTTTGGCATACTTAAAAGAATACATTTACCAGGGTATGTTCAGCCTCTACCTGATCTGAAGGCCAATATACAGGAACATGTTGCTCAGATTCTACTGTTGATTCTACTGTTGTTCATGTCAGTTTATGGATGTAGCAGCTTGACACTGTCTACAGTGCTCATATTAAATAAATTGTGTAAGTGGCAGTTAATAATAAAATCATCATTAGGGCTTTCTCACTTGTCTGACCTCCTCTGTCTGAATCTTGTTCCGAAGATGATATATATGGAAACATTTCTATACACCTTTCTTGCATTCACAGTGCCACACTAGCACATGGTGGCCAAAACTGGAATTGTTTTTCCAGTGTAAATGGGTTCTGAATTAATGCATTAGAATATCTACCAAGTTTCACTGCCATTTGATAATTATACCCCACACCGGAT
This sequence comes from Schistocerca americana, assembly GCF_021461395.2. NCBI lineage: Eukaryota > Metazoa > Arthropoda > Insecta > Orthoptera > Acrididae > Schistocerca > Schistocerca americana. Next base: position 743,188,744 of record NC_060120.1, read on the forward strand.
CTCTGTGAGTAGCTGCACTTTTGATTATAACCACCAATATTATCCAGTTTCCTTGTCTTTTATGATTTCTGCTCTATTCCCATATTAACTGTTCTCTGTGATGCTGATTTATAACTGAATCACAACTGTACAATGACAAAGTGGATACAGAGAGACCTACAGATCTTTCATCACCAGTAACTGCGTGTGAAGAAATGTTGAGAATCGTTTTTGAGGTTTTTGAAAGAATTTGGATTAAGTTGAAGGTATATCTTAAACTGTCTGAATAGTAAAAATTTGCTAACAAAATTAAAATTCACTAGAAATTGTAAATGTATATGGAGAGCAAATGGCACATCAACATTTTTTGCCATTAAAGAGGGATGTGCAAGACAGATACGCTCTGCCTCTAGTATTGTTCACAATGGTACCTAATTAAAAAGCTAATAAGAATATCTAGAAGACTAATGATGAGCTAAATTGTCTGTTGTGGGAGTATGCTGAAAAACAGACAAAGACAAAGAAAAAGGCATGCAAAGATATTTAAATGTTTTCATCTTTTTATTTCATTTTTTTAAGTAATAGATTTTCAGTTGAAAAATGCTAGATAGTATGAAACTTCAAGTTACTGTTACCAGTCTCTGTTTATTTGTCACCAAGACACATTGCAAAGGTTTAAACCTCCATCATCAGGTGAATTTACATGTATTAGTATGACGTGTGTATTGCATTGCATTACGATTTTGGGCTAACTTGTGGCTCTGTCCCCAGTGGTCACAGGTTCCTTTCCCCATCATAAGTTTACATGTAATATGTAGACAGTGCCACAAGTTAACTCAAAATCATAACACAACACACACTTCATACTAACGTGTGTAAATTCACCAGATGATGGAGGTTTATACCTTCAAAACGTGTCATGGAGATAAATAAACAGTGACTGGTATCGGTAGACTTGTTGTGTCATTTGATATGAATAACAGTCACGGCAATGCCTAACCTAAAATGTTAGCATTTAAATAATGAAACTTAACAATATTAAAAACATGTCAGCTTTGGAATTAACCAAACACTTAAAATTTTGTGGACAAAGAGAGTCAACTATCAGGTAATACACAAGAAGGCCAAAGAAACACGGAACTTCTTTGGTACAAACAACAAAATGTAATAACATACAGAAAAACATTAACTATTCAACATCATTAATTGTAACTCATTGAATGATATATATGTGAACTGGGGTAACAACCAAAAGCAAAAATCAAACTATTTAGAACCTTGCATAATCAAACAATTACAGATGTACGACAAAAAAGTTTATCAATCTTTTTAAAAAAGTGCCTTTCTTTTGACACATTCATATATCTTCCTTCTGTGAAGATAGGAATAAATTTTGCTTCTGATATGACAAGATAACTCCAACTTGAATATATTCAAATACAGTTCTAGTATTATGTTAAAAGCCAGTGGTCACTGCATTCTGCAACATTTTTACGGAAACAAAGGATTGCTTTTCTGTGTTGAAGTTAATTTTTTGCTTCTATTTTCTTTAGCAAGTGCTGTTCCAATTTAATTCAATCCTATACTGTTTCTTAAAGTTTGTCACATTGTTCATTCCTTCAATACTAACTGACAGCAACGTTTTATCTGCTTTTTTTTCTCACTGACATCTATATATTTATTTCATTAACTGGCATCAATTTTTTATTCTGCAATTATCATTGAATCTTATGATTTGTTCCATCCTCATTAGCATGGAAGAACTGGTCATTTTTGTGCTCACTCCTTGCTTCATCAGCCATAGAAAACCAGGATAACAAAGTATAAGGGACAGATATGTGTTCCCTATTATATAAAAAAATCTGGTCTTGTATATCACAAACGACCTGATAAGGTTTCACACAGATGTCTTTCAAATGTCCTACACAATAAGGGCCAATACTCATGGTAATACTTTATCTACTTTCTTGAGGTTCACGTACAGTAGATGAAGGGATATGTGTTGTTTGCTCTTATGACAGTATGGAACAAGTGATATTATATGGTTCATAATCACAATATTATACACAAATTATAATTAGATGGGAAGCATTCCTCAAGTTTCTAATGCAGTGAAACATTTTCACTAATGACTCACCTGACTGTCAAAAACACCAATTTTGGCAGTCCATTTATCTATTTTGTAACAAAACCAAACAACTTGTCAGCATGCATTTAAATTCAAAATCAGTCCCTCACCAGTTTTCATTTCTCAGACACTGAAGATAACAGAAATACTACACCAAACATAATACTCATATTTCACAGTTATTTAAATGTACAGTTACACAGTAAACCCATCATAAATTATAGAAAGGCTTGGGGAAAGCAACATCTCTCTAAAGGCAGACTTGTTACTAATACTTCTAAGTGAATAATTCAACTCCAATGTTTTGGATTTTGATCCGATGTCAGTGAGATGATTATTTCCATCGGTTTCCACTTCTTTCAACTCTGATGATTTGTACATGTGAAAATAACTGCAGGTCCCTCTATACCAGACTATGTAAGTTCAAAAACCAGAGGAAGGCAAAATGCACACCACCTTTGTCAAGACCATGACAAGTAAAGTGCCTTCGAGTTCAAACTTACCTGCAGACTGAGGGCAGTTTTACCTTTTACTTGCTGATGAGTTAAATCACGTGTACCTTTGTACTACTTTCTATTAAAAATTCTGTCCCCCCTCCCCCCCCCCCCCCCCCCCAATAGCTTACACACTATTCTTTGCTAACTTCCAGCAAATCGCGAACTGAAAATAAATTTTCTAAAGCCATTTTAATGGTTTAACTCTAGCGAGGGTCTGAAAAAGTGTACAGTCAAAACAGCAAAATTCATCCTATTTTCTTCCCCCTGACCGAGTTATCACTTCTTCTCTGACTCTAAACTATTTTACTGGTTTTCTTTATAATTACAATGCTGAATTTTACACTCATTCAATTCAGTACGCTGTACAGATTGTTTATATTTTCATCCAGATGTAAATGTTAAAAGGCAAATTCTAAGATCATTGCTTTCGCTGTTATAATTTTACTCCTGCTGCAGAAAAATCCTTAGTGATTTCTGCAGCAGGTTATAGGTAAGTAATGTAGCATCCTTATTTATGTTTCCATGCCAGGCTTTCTTTTTAATTGCCGTTTCCTTTATACTGTGTGCTCACTTACAAATAACTTATTTATTTCTGAATTTCAGTCATTTCTTTCCAAAAGTTTCACATGATTATCTGGTTCATCACAACAGGAGAAGCTTCTTTCAGTTTAATTTTTCTCTATTTTTCTTTTTCTTTTGCCAACCTTTACAACTGCTTCTCAGACAGGTTTTTTTTTCTTCTTCCAATCCAGTCTGATCATTACTAACCCACTTGATTTTTCTTCTCATTCTGATATATAATGCCCTGGATAGGTTCAGCAAAACCCAAGTGGATTACTCCTAGTGTGAGGTTTGAGTGACCTAATCCCCCCCTCCCACACACAAACAAACACAAAACTGCTCATTTGTCTACAGACAACACCTCTATCTTCCATGAAAAAGTTCCAAAAGCTAGAAATGCTGTGATTTATTTTTAAGCATCTCTATTGGTTGTACCAGCAGTTACACCACCTGAAATATATGCTGTAACAACTGTTCAGATACAAAATCCTCTCGGGGGGGGGGGGGATCACGCTGTCGTTGATAAACCGGATAGATATGCTGGCATCAGCTGAACATTTAAAGCCAGGTAAATTCCTATACTGCAGCAAAGTCGCGACATAATTACATTCTGTCAATATGTTTTCGAATACAGTATGCCCAACATTGACACAGAACTATTCTTTTTCAATAAATAATCTGGAACATCATCAACTCTACACGAATAAGATTTTGTGGTTCTTGCAATTTCAATACTTTTTTTCCAGTTACCGAGGTCAGAAAAAATAATGTGTGTGACATTGGGAACAACAGTTTTGCATGATTCCTCAAAACAGATTATCAACAATCTTTGAAAAATGCTGGTTAAATCACTCAAACATCTGATCTCCATCTGAAATTTGTTTCAGTTAGCTGCAGGTATTCAAGTGTGCCCATTTTGCTTTGGTTCCTATGGTACCAGCATCAAATTCAGAAAAGGCCACACTGATACTACCTGAGTTTGCAATATACCTATAGTTTGAGGTCTGGTTTGATTTTGATAGGATTTTGTTGAGGACCTGTTTATACTTTTTAAAGTATTTTTGGGTGTAGACTGGCAAAACAAAGCTTAAAAGACAATTTGATAAAGATGCCAGTAGAATAAGGTGTCTCAACAGTAGAGACATTATATCTGTTCCTCTTTGCCTGTTGCCAAGCCAATCAGAATGTTAACAAAAGAGTACCTTTAACTTAAACTTTTTCTAAGGTCACAGTGACAGTAACTGTTGCCATATAGGTTTTAGTAGCAAAAGACTAAAGCTTACATACTATAAAAAGGAATTGTGATGTATGACGTATCACATGAAGGTGAAGCAACAGCTTTGCAAAAGATTTTAAAAGTTAAAAATTATAAACAGTGAGTGGTTACAGTTTTCTAATTGTCCTGACTTATCAGTTGTAGTAAACAGTCATGGATAAGCCTAGAGACAAAAACAGTTATATTTAAAAAATATATTAAATGAACATACAATATAAAATTTAGTGGAATTGCCTGAAGTTCAGTTTAATTGGACATGGTTCTGTTATTCATCATCTATAGCTATATATCTCTTACAAATATCTGGTTTAGCAACTCATTTTACAAAAGGAAAAAATACAGGGAGACTGGCCATTTTTTGGGTCTAGTGTAGCAGGGGATACAACCCGTCGGCTTTGGACAATGACGTCACAAGTCGCCAGAGAGCAGTTTACCATTTTCACTTTTGCTGTTATGTTTCAGTTTCGTTTTTTTACTGATTGCTTAATAAAGTGGATCTGTTTATTCTATCTCGTGAGATTTTTTTAAAAAAAAAGCCAAAAAACACTTATCAGCTACTGAAGGGAGCTACAACACTAAGAAGAATCGCTTCTCGTTTGGCGACTTGTGACGTCATTGTCCAAAGCCGACGGGTTGTATCCCCTGCTACACCAGTCCCCATTTTTTGAATAGCAGTGACTTAATTATGATGGAGATGTGTAACACAATGACTGCTGCACACTTATTGATGAAGTTTCACGGCCAGGCCAGGCCAGGCCAGGCACACAGCATTAGTTTGAGGCTCTGCATGTCCAGCTGTGGTCACAATGTGCCAGGTAATACTGTGACTGCCAGCAGTGACATGGCAGTTAACATGTTAATGTAATACAGATATGTGTGTCTTTTTTTTCTTATTGGATGACACATTTAGTCTACACTTCTATGCATTAACACTCACTCTTTTCTACTCACAAGCAATACACATCTTGTTGGAGAAAGAACTTTGAATAGTTCCATGTCCTTCACCCCAACATCAATAAATTAATTTTCAAGCAATGACAATAATATCTAATATCTTACATAAACATATATGTAAGTTGCAGGTTTCTACTTCAATTCATATGTGCTTTTCGGTTTTAATATAATTATAAATGGAAAAGAGCTACATAGTTTTAAATACTAGACTGTCAGTCTTTCTTATAAGAAAACAAACAGCACTCTGTCAAAAAATACAGGGCCCAATTACTCTGTCACTTTGGCCCAATCTTACAACATGCCTCTACATGTAGCACAATCATCAATCTTTGGTTCAGATAACTTGCTGACATATGGGATCTTGTTTTTGTTTTATTAACCAGTGTGATTAGTTTCATGTGTCAAAAGACACCAGGCATTAAAGACAAATTTAATAAGGATGTCATCAAAATAACACCCATACTTTTAGTTAAATGTCATCTAGTACACTGGTGTAATACTTACAATCGTGCATAACAATATGTCTTTTTCATGGATACCTACTACTTTTGAAACAACTGCACAAACATGTGGATGAGCAAGTTGTGGATTAGATGTACGACAAATTATTACAGTTCTCTATTACAGTAAAATACAGTGTGATGAGTTACTATTTAGGATCGAAAGTTCTATATAATAATGGCTCATGACAAAAAAATGTAAAGTATTTGTATGATCTCAATCACAAAGAGAACAATACCATCAGAAGTTTCAAAACTCTATATATATATTTTACGTTTCGCTTACAGATGGACTGCAAAGGATATATGAAATATTATTCAAGAGATTAATGCAAACATTGCATTTGTCTCAAATTATGACAGCTAAGAAATTCAGCACGTTCTTTATTGTACATTAATAACGAACTTTGGGGGTCACAATATGATCATCAAACGTTCAATTCGTATCCAAAAACAAATGCTTTGAACAATTTTAGAACAGACTACACGCTCCGCAATTTTGACAGATGACTTCCAAGAACGAGTTGCAGAGTGGATGACAAGTATCAGCTGTATGTCACGGACAAATTTCAGTATTTGGTGTAGACGTAATACACAACAATGTATTGGGGTTTTAAGTTTATAAAGGGTGCTAGATTTGACAACAGAGTGTTTAAAATAGAACAACAAGGTTTAAAGGGGTTGATCAATAGCTTTTATGCCATTAGCGTTGAACATTATGTCAGTAGACTCCTCATCACAGCTCACCTGTTAAATTAAACGTATCGGGAACATGCGACGAAGTACTCATTTTTAAGGAATCAAATTCCTTCCACATCAGAAAAACAAACGCATAAAAAACTGAAATAATTTTACGTAACCATTAGCTTTCTTCCACACCAAAGATGTTGCAACGGGAATTGTAAAAAAATTGCTTACACCAAATACATAGTACTCTCTGTGGGCGTCTTTAGCGCGCCGTGTGGCGTTCTGTACAACTAAGCTGCATGGCAGGATTTTCAAACATATGCAGTGCATTCAGTGACGTATTGTTTGTATGACATAAAAGCAAGAGGAATCACAGTAAATATTTGCGTGTTAACTAGCGAAATGATGATCTGCGGGTTCAAATCCCACTCTCCTACGGTAGTAGAACAACAATAAGTTTTTGTATGTCTCTAGAATGAAATTTTCACTCTGCACCAGAGTGTAAACTGACATCAAACTTTCTGGCAGATTAAAACTGTGTGCTGAACGGAGACTCGGAACTTCCTCGCAAAAGGCACAGGTACCGAGTTCGAGTCTCGCTCCAGCATACAGTTTTAATCTGCCAGAAAGTTTAATATCTCTGTTTTAACGACGAAAATGTCATCCGTGGTCGGAATCTCATACTCCCACACTAGTAGAGCTACAGTAAATATACGCATGTTAACTACAAAAATTGGTATTCCGTGGTTGGAATCACACACTTTCACATCATCAAATAGAATGGCTAGAGTAACTGTCTAGTTCTAGATTGACAGCTGTTCCCTATTGTCCTCCACCTCATTCGTTGCTCATGTCAGCTAGATTGGCTAGAGGCACCCTGTAGTATCAGTGTAATAGTTGCGACCTTGCTTGTTGTCATTTACTGTGTTCCTCGCAGTTTCCTGCCTTCGTCACATTGTTTAGTCTCCGTGTTCCTGCAACCGCCTTCTCACGTTGTCACCGCCGTCGCCATCGTCTTCCGTCGCTGTCATCACCGCCCCATCGTCCTGGACAGCTCTACAGTCACCCCTGCCACCATGGCGACACTTTGTCGCCGGCCGCTTGCTAATCTCTCGCAACTCCGCCTCTGCCCGGTACCGTCGTCCTCGCCACCGCTTCGGCTGCCGCCCACACCACTAATATTCAGATTTATTTAGCTACCTCTGATCATGCACAGGATACAGTTTCCGTCAGTTTATTTAGCTACTTCTGATCATGCACAAGATACAGCTTTAATCAGGTATATAAGTATGAAGTGGATTCACAAGCACCTTTATGCTCAGGCGTTTCTTCTTTGAAGAGACTACACCGAGAGAACCTCTCAGGTGTATCGTGAGGTCTGCACGTTGACACCACCTTGTACAGCATTCCTGCTTTGGCTCAACTGTATGGAAACTATTGTTTTCACACAAGATGGGGCAATACCTAATGTCGTTCACCAATGAAAGGTCTTCGTAACGCAATCTTCCAAGCGCATGTTCTCTCCAGAAGTTTTCCAAATGCATGGCCTGCAAGATCATCAGGTCTGAACCCATGGGTGACTTTTAGGTCCAGGGATATCTAAAAGAATGTGTTTAGCAGGGTCGTGTTCAATCTATACCTGATCTGAAGGCTAGTATACAGGAACCCATTGCTCACAAGCCACCAGAACTGCTTCGAACAACTGTTGATCACGTTGTTTTACAGATGCAGCATCTCTCAAACTCATATTGAACAAATCGTGTAAGCTGCAGTTAATAATAAAATCAATACCATGCCTTTCTCTATTCTTAGAGCTTCTCTGCCCATGGGTCGTTCCTAACCCACACATAAGGAGACATTTCAATAACTCTTTCTTGCAATCATGGCATCAGATTTGCACCTGGCGAGCAAAATCAGAGCTAATTGTTTTTCCAGGATAATGCATTAGAATATCTACCAAGTTTCAGTCATACAATAATTAAGTCCACACTGGATGTTTGTGAGTAACTGGTCTTTAATTACAACCATTCAAGCACATACATTAGCGACAAGTGTACATAATATATAACACAACAAGCATCATTAATAACTGTGAAGAGAACTCAAAGGAATGAAAAAAAATCCTAAGCAATATACTGTACATGTGACAAAACATTAGCAACTACACTGAAGCTTAGCCATAAAATGAATATAACAACCCACTTTATAACAATTAAAGATGTTGTGCACAACAGCTAAACTAAAAAGCTAAAGCGATGAATCACTATATGACACAGACTATCAATGAATTAAGAAATGAAAACAAAAGAATGATGAGACGCCCTGCTAAACCCGCAGGACAGGACAGGTAGTTGAAGTTGTGGAAAGGGGCCAAAATAAGCGGCTGTCAGTTACACTCGAACATACAACCTTTTATTTGATCAAACATTACAAGAGCCAAGAATTTTTTTTTTTTAAACACAGCTTTAGTTTTGGAACTTAATTAGCGGCTAAATGCGGCATACAATCTCATGCCTTAAGGGCAAGATCACTTTAGTTTAAAAGCAGCTGAAAGCCAATAACTTAAAGCTCAACCAAAATCAGGAATTTATAAGGGAAAGCCTTATCTTAAAACAGTTTCTTAATTAGGCTGAAGGCCCAAAGAATCTGACATTTTAAGAGCAAAAACTTAAATTCAAAATCCGCTGAAGGCCAAACACTTAAGACTCAATAACATTAATTTAAAAAATGCCAAAGGCCTTATATAAAACAGTCCTTAAATTAGGCTGAAGGCCCAAACCATCTGATGCCTTAAGGGCAAAACAACCTTAATCTAAAAATCAGCTAGAAGCCATACAAGTACAAACAACAAGAACAAACAAGAAAAGGCAGTACACTCAAGGGCACTCAGAAGTTCCGAGGGTCGGCCTGGAATTCAAACACTAACGCTTGCTTAGGTGAGACAGGCAGTCGGCCCAACCATTGTCGATGTGACGACAACCCAACCTACAAACAGTCAGCGGACCCACTGACACGGTAACCTCTGCTTCACCCAACCAGCAGGGAGTTCAATGGAACAACTTAGAAGGTATTTGCACCCACAACCAATTATACATTGAGCTGTCAAACTACACACCATGCTGGACAGTGACAACACAATAAGGAAAACACACTGCATGAATTTACATCAACGGCCACGGCAGGTAACTGGAATGTTAACGGCCACAAGGCAGAAGATTCCACTGGTGCTCTTCAATTCATATAACCAAGTACAGTTAAACTCCACTGGAGGGTGGCTAAAATTTGCCAACTTGAAAACACATGTTGCTGCTGGCAAGAATATCCCAAAAGCCAACAATGAACTCCAAATGACACAATGTGAACAGTCGTGACTTGCTGGTAGATTAAGTCAAAACTCAACTTTCATGTCCAGGATTGGTGAGCCACGAACCCCATAGCAATGGGAATAGCACCAAAGACTCCGACACTACATAGAGGCTGCCAGTGGGCCCGGCCAAACCACGCGCCGCGGAGATTTCCTCGCTGCTCAACGCCAACCGGCCAACTGTCCGCACACAGCCCAACTGCAAAGGCTAAAGATAGTCCAAGGTGCAGATATTGATACGCACCACTGCTGCCATCCACAGAATGAGAGGATAACAGCATAATCGCAATAACTGTGGGAGACGAAACACAGAATAGCAACCAAGGTTTAATCCAATGCATAGCATGAGCCAGCCACGGCTCAAATGGCTGTTTATTTGAAATGGAAAGATTAAATCAAAATAAATTTACTCTACAAAGTTTCTTCTTAAAGGGAGAAGTGAAGAAACAGGTATACAATAGGATCACTTTTCTCATTAGCAAAAACAAAGTAAAAGTCCCAAATCTCAGTCTACATCTACATAGATACTCAGCAAGTCACAGTACGGTGCATGGTGGAGGGTACAAAGAACCACTTCCAGTCATTTCCTTTCCTGTTCTTCTCACAAATAGAGAGAGGAAATAACGACTGTCTATATGGCTCTGTATGAGCCCTGACTTCTCATATTTTATCTTTGTAGTCCTTACAAGCAATGTATGTTAGCAACAGTAAAACTGTTTCACAACCAGCTGCAAAAGCCAATTCTCTAAATTTTTTCCATGGTGTTTCTTGAAAAGAAAGTTGTTTACCCTTCAGGGATTCCCATCTGAATTCCAAAAACATCTCTGCCCATCTGAAAGTTGTTTGAATATACCGGTAACAAACCTAGCAGCCCACCTCTGAATTGCTTTGGTGTCTTTAATCCGAACCTAGCACAGATCTCAAACACTCAAGAATAAGTCACACTAGTGTCGTATATGGGGTCTTCATTAGAGATGAACCCCATTTTCCTGAAATTCAACCAATAAACTGAAGTTGACCATTCACCATCCCTACCATAGTCCTCACATGCTCTTTTTATTTCATATCGCTTTGTAGCGTTATGCCCAGATGTTGAAATGACATAACTGTGTTGAGCAGTATACTGCTAACATTGTATCTGAACATTATGGGTTTGTTTTTCCTACTAATTCACGTTACGTTACATTTTCCTACATTTAGAGCTAGCTGCCTTTCATCACACCAACTAGAAATTTTGTCTCAGTCATCTTGTATCCTCCTACAGTCACTCAACTTCGACGCCTTACCATACACCACAGCATTATCGACAAACAGCCACAGATTGCTGTCCACCCTGTTATGTTGTGTTATGTTTACTTACAGTGAACTTGTGTGCTCCTTGAGTGCTTTGTTGGTGTGTAACATACAAGCTGTAAGTTGGGATTTACCAATGCAGAAATAACTGTCATCATGCTCAAGCTGTATGGAGAGTGTAGGAGGAATGCAGTTCATTCATGTAACAGTGTATGTGGCAATATATCTCAACAGAAGTCAACCATCTCAACAATTATTTATCAGCAGCTTCAACCAATTATGGTAAAACCTATACAATGTAACAAAAAGAAACAAGTGGCAACAGAAGATGGGGAAATTAGTGGTCTTTTGTCGCTGTTACAGTTGATCCGCACGTTAGCTCCCTTGCAATCACACGAGGAAGCAGTATGAGTCAGGCAAGTGTCCTACGCATTCTCCTTTGACATAGATTCCATCCGTACCATATTTCTTTCCATCAACAGCTGCATATAAACAATTATGAGAATCGTGTTAACTTCTGTACATGGATGTTATGACAGGATCTACATCTACATCCATACTCCGCAAGCCACCTGACGGTGTGTGGCGGAGAGTACTTTGAGTACCTCTATCTGTTCTCCCTTCTGTTCCAGTCTCATGTTGTTCGTGGAAAGAAAGATTGTTGGTATAGCTCTGTGTGGGCTCTAATCTTTCTGATTTTATCCTCATGGTCTCTTTGTGAGATTACGTAGGAGGGAGCAATATACTGCTTGACTCCTTGGTGAAGGTATGTTCTTGAAAGTTCAACAAAAGCCTGTACCGAGCTACTGAGCATCTCTCTTGCAGAGTCTTCCACTGGAGTTTATCTATCATCTCCATAACACTTCCGATATTACGAAATGATCCTGTAATGAAGTGTGCTGCTCTCCATTGGATCTTCTCTATCTCTTCTATCAACACTACTTGGTACGGAGCAGTATTGAAGCAGTGGGTGAACAAGTGTACTGTAACCTACTTCCTTTGTTTTCAGATTGCATTTCCTTAGGATTCTTCCAATGAATCTCAGTCTGGTATCTGCTTTACTGACAATTAATTTTATATGGTAATTCCATTTTAAATCACTCCTACTGCCTACTCCCAGATAATTTATGGAATTAACTGCTTCTAGTTGCTGACCTGCTATATTGTAGCTAAATGATAAAGGATCTTTCACCGAGCGAGGTGGGGCAGTGGTTAGCACACTGGACTCGCATTCGGGAGGACGACGGTTCAATCCCGTCTCCAGCCATCCTGATTAGGTTTTCTGTGATTTCCCTAAATCGTTTCAGGCAAATGCCAGGATGGTTCCTTTGAAAGGGCACGGTCAATTTCCTTCCCCATCCTTCCCTAACCCAAGCTTGCGCTCCGTCTCTAATGACCTCGTTGGCGACGGGACATTGAAAACCACTAACCTAACATAAAGGATCTTTCTTTCTATGTATTCACAGCACATTACACTTTTATACATTGAGATTCAATTTCCACCATGCACCATGCACCAATTCGTTGCAGATCCTCCTGCATTTCAGTACAATTTTCCATTTCTCAATATACTACAGCATCATCCGCAAAAAGCCTCAGTGAACTTCCGATGTTACCCACAAAGTCATTTATGTATACTGTGAATAGCAACTGTCCTACAACACTCCCCTGCGGCACACCTGAAATCACTCTCACTGCGGAAGACTTCTCTCCATTGAGAATGACATGCTGCATTCTGTTATCTAGGAACTCTTCAATCCAATCACACAATTAGTCTGATAGTCCATATGCTCTTACTTTGTTCATTAAACGACTGTGGGGAACTGTATCAAACGCCTTGCGGAAGTCAAGAAACACGGCATCTACCTGGGAACTCGTGTCTATGGCCCTCTGAGTCTCGTGGATGAATAGCACGAGCTGGGTTCCACTAGATTGTATTTTTCGAAACCCATGCTGATTCCTACAGAGTAGATTTCTAGTCTCCAGAAAAGTCATTATACTCGAACATAATGTGTTCCAAAATTCTACAACTGATCGACGTTAGAGATATAGGTCTATAGTTCTGCACATCTGTTTGACGTCCCTTCTTGGACACCACTGCAAGAAGGGGGGCAAGTTACTTTGCGTACTCTGTTTAAAATCGAACTTGTATCCCATCAGGTCCAGCGGCCTTTCCTCTTTTGAGCGATTTTAATTGTTTTTCCATCCCTCTGTCATCTACTTTGATACCTACAATTTTGTCATCTGTGCGACAGTCTAGAGAAGGAACTACAGTGCAGTCTTCCTCTGTGAAACAGCTTTGGAAAAAGACATTTAGTATTTTGGCCTTTAGTCTGTCATCCTCTGTTTCAATACAATTTTGGTTGCAGAGTGTCTGGACATTTTGTTTTGATCCACCTACAGCTTTGACATAAGACCAAAATTTCCACATGCATCACATATCTTATTTAGTAATGAAATGCACATTTACCAATCCTGGCCAGGTAAACCATGAAATCGTGTACTATTTGTCTGTTGACAATCTCTGCTGGTTTTGTCAGGTGGAGGCCATTTTTTCATAGATGGAACACTGAACATGCACAAGTATCACAGCCTCCTAACAGACCATCTTCCATGGATGCTAAAAGATGTTCCTTTGCAGACTAGGAGGAACCTATGATACCAACATGATTGCTGTCCAGCCCATAGTGCACAAAGTACTACAGCATGTCTTCGTGAATTGTTTCCAAATCATTGGACTGGGTGCAGAGGACCTGTATCTTGTCTGGCCCATTTCTCAGATTTGACACTTTTTGACTTTTTTCTGTGGGGAAAGCTGAAATATGCTGTCTACAAGGACATGCCAACTACATCCAATAATATGCAATGACGTATCACTGCTGCTGCTCGGGCATCTCCACTGAAATGCTAGCACATGTGCAGCAGTTATTCCATGCCATACTGGAAGCATGTATTGCTGCTATCAGTGGTAATTTTGAACACAACCTGTTACAGTCAGTTGTCTCCTTGCTAGTCAGAATCCACATAACTAGTGTATGTACTTGTGTCGTTCATTAGTGTGTGCAACCAGAGCTATTGAAGAAGCGTTAGTGAGGGAACTTTTCAAAATATGATAACTCATAAATGGCCCACACTAGAATCCTGCAACAAACATCACTGAATTTATCCTACTTTTAGTCTGTTAATGTCAGTAGATATTGTTCGATTTAAAAATGTGTATGTCTGCACAAAAAAATACACTTTCTAAGTATTATAAAAATCTGTTGATTGGATAATAATATGGGCCCCAGACTATCAATCCATTCTGTGATAACTTCACATCTATAGCACTTTCCATTTCCACAATGTTTTCAGTGTAATTTTTAGGTGATTCACTCCGTATATATGGTGAAAATGCTAGTAGCAAAGAGGAGAGCCAATGATATCTTCATCAAAAAGTCTCCCAACAAATGCAAAGCTGCCTGGGAGGTAGTAAAGTCTATTTCAGAGAGTCACAGAACCATGCAAGTGACTCCAGTCTCATCTGAGGTGCTAAATAACTTCTTAATAAAGTATACAAATCATGTAGAAATCCAGTAAGTCCTCCACGTTAACAATGACCTTGGCCACACTTACCTTGTCCATGTTTCTACAGAATCTGCCTCCACAATAGATCATCTCCTCAAAGAGGGAGCTCTGATATTCCATTGCCACCTAAAGTAGATCCTTTCTAATATCACCTGGAGTCCTACTTCTGTCAAAAATGTGTCCATTCTAATGATCACCTCACAGCTGATTACAGCAATAAATCCCTCTTTTCCACACTGTAAAGCCTCTTGTCTTATTAAACAATACACTACCCTTGCTTCCACTCCTACCTGCAGCACCTACAATGACTCCCCACCCTGTCTGTTTCATCAAATGCAAAGCCAAGCCTCAGCCTACCAAACATGAAATAACTATCCCAATTTGTCCCATCGATAATTCTATTCATCCCACCAGTTCCATCAAATTCCCACTGCTGAAGATGATATAAAATTCATAAAGGTGGTACTTCAAAACATCCATCCATTTCAATGACTACAGACCCTCCAAAAACTCTCCGTCACCACCTACTCCATATTCCATCTAAACATCCAAGTCACCTGTTCCCACAACCAGGATCATATGCCTTGACTCCTAGTCTAATCCCTCTTTCATACTCGCCTACACAAACCATTCCTAGACCCTTATATGGCAAAACAGCATTATAATGTCCTGTTCCAAAACATCTGTTCCCTCCCTACAAATAAACCCTTATTTATCCATGCCCTTTCCCAACACAATATACTTGCCTCCATTTTTAATGAGACCTTTGTCCAATCCTATTACACCACTTGAACCTCTTCCTATATCCTACACCACATGGATAATCCCTTTCCCTTGGCCAGTGATGGAGTTGCAATTGGCCACCTTTTCTGCCACATACCTTATACAATACTCCCACCTAACACCTTAACCCTTATTTGTGCTACTTTACACATGACCTAATGAACCTATCCTGTATGACTTCCTCATCCATGTAGACCATAACTTCCCAACTACCCATCTACATTATTGCTGCTTATTTTGACATCTGCAGCAAGTCGCCTGCAGAATTCCAACAGTGGTTTCAGTTTACAGACTCCCTCCACGGTGACATTGTACCTATCCTGCAGCACATCTCCTGAAATTAACACCTCTCCAGATGTCATCTTAGTATCTCCCAACCTCCTGGGACACCTCACAGCAGCAGTCCTTTATTCAAATTTAAATGTTCACCTGCCTGTTCTACTCAGCATTGCCTACATACTACTTCATTCCCAAGCACTGCAACCTAATATCCATCCAAAAGTTATCGAAGACTATTCACGGACCAACTGGAATGCTTGCAGAGAATCTATACATACTTGGAATGGAAGCCAGTCACTCACCTCCCAGCAACTTGATGTCCCTCATGCTATGTATTTTCTACTCCATACCTTGTCAGACACTATATCCTCCCACGTTTCTACCAAGACTGTATATCCTCTTTGCGTGACCGCCCCCCCCCCCCCCCTCTCCAACCCCTTTCCCAAGCTCTACTCCTCCTTCGAGAATCATGTCGTTTAGTTATTTATACTGCTGCTCCCTATGGACTCATGACTAGGATAAGCTCACATGCCTCTGGCAAACACAAATATACCTAGGAAATTACTAAATGCTAAAACACACTGGGAATGTTGCCAGAAATGCACCAGGTTCAGTGCTATACTACAATTAACTCTTCCAAGTATTGGAAAGCATTTCATTGATTCACTGACAGTAATTCCATCCCTCTCTATTCATTCCTACACAACAATCATTCCCTACTGACAACAGAAGTGAAGCTGATCACCTTGTATCCTATCTTTCTGACATCTTCACAGTTCTTGAAGACCCTCATTTTGAATACTCCATCTTTTCCTACAATCTATGAACAAACAAATGCCACTGTTCCACCCCTGACATCCAGCCTCATACCACAAATTGAATTAAATACACCATTCACAGCAAAACAAATACTTCACAGAAAACACAACAGGAGAACCACATCATCTATCAATACCTAAAAGAATGTCCCCTCTCCTTTCTTGTCGCTCTTGCAACCCTTTATAACATGATCCTCTCTACAGGTTACTGTCTTGAAGTGTAGAACAACTCCAAAATCCTACTTTTCCTCAAGTCACACAAACCCTCTACTGACACTTCCTCTTACTGCTCCATCAGTCTCACCTCTGTGTTGAATAAGGTCTTTGAATCCGATGATGATGATGATGATGATGTCCCATACTCCGAGGAGTGTAGGGGAAGATGAGGGAGACTTGCCCCGCCATACTAGGCAAGGCCCTAGTGGAGGTGGTTTGCCATTGTCATCCTCCAACTGTAATGGGGATGAATGATGATGATGAAGATGACACAACAACACCCAGTCATCTCGAGGCAGGAAAAATCCTGGACCTGGCGGGGAATCGAACCCGGGACCCTGTGCGTGGGAAGCAAGAACGCTACTGCAAGACCACAAGCTTGAATCCATTCTCTCCTAATGCATCTATCAAGACCTGAACCAACACAAACTTTTTCCTATTAACCAGCATGGCTTCTGTCCCAACTTCTCTTCTGATGATCAACTCCTGTTCCTCACTCACCTTCTGTCCCACCAGCCAGACAGCCAAAAATCCAATATTTTTGTATTGCTCAACATGGAGAAAGCCTATGACCATGTATATCATTCCAGTCTCTGTTTCAGACTCCAGAGTAGTACACATACACTTAACTATGTCCACCTTATTGCATCCATCCTACCTAATCACTCATCCTTTGTCACTATTAACAATTCAGTTCCCATATCTTTCATCCTATTCCAGGTGTGACCCAAGGCTCTGTCCTCCCTCCTCTACTTTACCTCCTCTAAACTGCCGATATGACCAAACTACCTCCATCAATCCACCTTGTTCAGTATGCTGAAGACACTGCCTTCCTTGTCATCTGCCCTGCACTATAGAAATCCCAATGATACCTCCAACTCTACCTCAACTATTTTAGGTGCTGATGCACCCAATGACTGCTCTAGATCAACAATTCCAAAATCCATGCAATACAGGATGTGTCCAGAAAGTAATGTGTCACAATGTTTTTTTATGCTGCCATATGTCGCAGAGCAATCAGACCAGTTGGGGAGGATGGGAATCTTAGCTTTTCAGCAGTAGGTTGCTCAATTGCCTCCTCACTCTTGGAGGCCCAGAATGGCTTGTTCTGTGAAGATCTATGCAGTGGTCATGTTGAATTTACACTGGGGGAATCTTTAGAGCAACACTATGTGATAAAGTTTTGTGTGAAGCTGAACAAAACTTTGCTGCAAACTTTTATAATTCTTAAGGAAGTCTTCAGGGATCACAGTCAGACAGGTGGCTCAAGATGTTTAGAGAACGTTTGGAGGAGGTTGCCAACAAGGCCTGCCGAGACGCTTGACAATATCACAAAAGGATCACCATGTGACTTGTGTGCACCAGTTACTGAATTCATACCATCAAATGAGTGTTTGCTTGATGTCATAAATATTGGACTTGCTCAGTTTTACAAGGCAATGCTTCAGAGACTGAATCACAGAGTCTCCCATGTATGAAAAGAGTTCTGCACATCATGGAAACTGCACAACGACAATGTGCCAGCTCCCACTGCCTTTGTTGTCCCTGTCTACCTGGTTCATAATGTGTGACAATGGTGCAACAGCTGTCCTGCAGTCCCATTTGGCCCCTGTATAATTTTTTTTTGTTTCCTTGGCTGAAAAGGGATCTTAGAGGGAAATATCTCTTGTCTGTGGCAAACATGCAAGCTACGTTTGATGGCTTCCCTGAAGAGGATCCCAATTGAGGAGTTCCAAAAAAGCTTATGATGCATGGAAATTGTGCTGACAAAAATATATTGATGCAGAAGGTCATACTTCAAAGAATTTTAAGTGGTTGAAACTGTCTGAGGGGGAAAAAACCAGTGTATTACTTTCCAGACAAACCCTGTAATTATAGAATGAATGAACTGCATCTTCTTCCTCCATGATTTCTACCTTACCATTTACAGCCATTCTGCCTAGTTACTATACCAGAAACTATTAACTGGCTGAACACATGGATTGCAACCTCCCATTGTATTCCACACCTACAAAGCACTGACTCACACACATTGAACACTTCAACATATTGTTTGCTATCCACAAACCAGATTCCAGTAAACCCATTGTATTCCCTGTTATCTCCAAACCTAGTATGCTACTGTGCCTTTACAAACATGTCCCACCATCTACACCAACTCCATATCGTACCCCAACACAACTTCAACTGACACCCTCTCCCAGATAATGAAATCTGCCCCGATTTTATTTATTTATTTATTTAACCTGATCAGATTAGGGCCATCAGGCCCTCTCTTACATCGGACCAGTGTTCCACACATGCAGCATTTCACACATCAGAGTAACATCATGAACATAGTTCAAATGAGAAAATTAGCTTACTCTAGTGACAATATGAATAAAGACTAGTGACTAAGACCTAATAAAGTAAATGCGGAAGTATTTTTACAACAGTTGCTATACATACAGATTATGATAAAAGCAATAATAATAACAGTAAAACAAAAAATCAAATAATAATGATAAACATGACTAAGACCTAATAAAGTAAATGCTGGCAGTATTTTTACATCAGGTGCTTTACATACAGATTATGGTGAAAGCAATAATAATAACAGTAAAAAAAATCAAATAATAATGACAAAAATGAGAAAGATTCGCAATAGTAATGAAGGTTTGTGCAGATGTACATTAATATTTTGGTGTGTAAAGTAGATGTTTACTAGTATAGCGAGTTTTGGGTAAGGGAGGTTTAAGGAGGGGGAGAGAGGGAAGTAATGAGGTGAAGTGCACTCATGTACAGAGGAAGGCATTACTGTTGCTTAAGTAGATACGTCATTAATTGTTTTTTGAAGCCGGTCATGTTTTTAAGTTCTCTAACATAACGAGGGAGGTTATTCCAGAGTCGGGTTCCCGCTACTGTAAAGGACTTGGAGAAGGTGACTGAGCGATGCAGTGGAACGGAGAGGATTTTATTATGATGGGAACGTGTGTTTCTGTCATGTTGTTCCGACATGAGTGTTAGGGACGAGGAGAGATATGAGGGACAGTGTACATTTATAAGGCAGTAGATGAGACAGAGTGTATGGAAATCTCTGCATTTGTCTGCACGCAGCCAGGACAATTTTGCATATGCTGGTGAAATGTGATCAAAAAGTCGAACGTCACAGATATATCGGACGCAGGCATTCGTGACCAGTTCTAGACGTCGGGAATTTTCCTGAGAGAGGCCTTGTAGGATAATATCGCTGTAGTCAATGATTGGGAGTATAAGCGTTTGTACTAATTTCTTTTTCAGATCGAAAGGGAAGAGTTTTTTATATTTTTGTAGGACATGAAGGGATGCTGATGCTTTTTTGCACACTGCAGTTACGTGCTCTGTCCAATTTAGATTTTCATCTATTATTACTCCCAAACTCTTTGCTGAGGGCGAGAAGTTAATAATTGTTCCATTTAGGATAAGAGGTGGTACGGATTCCCGATGTTTGGGGCTAATAAGCTTAGAGTGACCAACAAGTACCGCTTGGGTTTTAGATGGGTTTGGTTTTAGACCTATGTCCTGTGCCCATTTTGACAGTGCGTTGAGGTCAGTATTGAAATTTTCAATAGCTTTCCTGAGATTGCTTGGTTTCGCACTTAGATACAACTGAAGGTCATCAGCATACATATGGTATTTGCAATAGGTCAGGACCGATGACACATCATTGACATAAAGAGAGAAGAGTATAGGACCTAATACTGAGCCTTGGGGAACGCCTGACACTACCTGCCGCCATTGTGATTTTATATCCCCAGACAGGACGCGTTGCTGATGAGACGTCATGTATGAGCAAAACCACTGCACTGCGCTTGGTGAGAAATTTAGACCGCTACGTTTGGCTAGTAAGATGTCGAAGTCGACAGTATCAAATGCTTTGCTGAAATCTAAGAAGCAAATGATAGTCGCTTCTTGTCTGTCCATGGCAAGTTTCAGGTCATCTGTTACCTTTATCAGAGCGGATGTTGTGCTTCGATGTTTACGGAAACCTGATTGGTATTCGTCTAATATATTTTAATCTGTTCTATCAACTGTACATCTTCTGTGCCTATCCCATTCCACATACGGTCTCCCCCCTTCCTCTTCCCTCTCTGTCTCTGACAAAAGGGCCCAGCCATCATCTTTTTTGTGCCACTTACAACTTAGTCTCTTCTTTTTACATGTATTTTCGATGTACTGTATTCAGCAAAAATATTGATCGTCAACCTTTCAAACTCAAACACTGAGTCTTGATGAATATGTTCAGTCAGAATCAAAAAATGTTGGTCACTTCTGGCTAGTGAGTTCTTATTGGCTGGTGACTTGTTGTGTCACCCAACAGCCAATGTAGTCTTCACAGCACACTAACACACGTACAATGAGCTCGCCTGCTGGATGTGAATAGGGGAGTGGCCCTTCAATGACAAGAGTGCAGGTAGGGGTGAAAACATTTTGGGAAGAGCTGAAAATATATTTTTCATGCAGACCATGTGCTATGGTAGTGATGTCACACAGAAACAGAACGAGGGTTCTGCAATAACAGATTTTAAAGACTTTTGTGTTCAAATATGACACAATATAATTGCAACAACTACATACTCTACTCATGTGTATACTTGCACCACCCACTGTAGATCATAAAGATCGGCAGCAGTGGTAGAAGGCACAAAGTGAAACTGCAGAGCCTGAGCTTTCTTTTAATTTACATTTTACACAGTGTACAGAAATTTGCTGAGCTGACTTCTAATAAGCTTGTAATGTCAATTGGGGAAGTAAACTCATTTTTGCACATCTATGATTCTCTCACTGAGTGAAGAAAAACACGCACCTCTGATGCCTTTCACCATACTTCACAGTTTCTGGTTTAATTCACCATGCTCATCAGTTTTTGCTTTTTTTCTATGTGAGCACAAAGGAAAGATCTCTCAAAAACACGTGTTTTGGTTTACAATTTGTGGTCATAGCTTGTCAGAAAATAGCTCAATTTCCTTGTACCCAGGTAGCAATTTCAATTTTTTGATGAGTTTTCACTTGCTGTTACACATCTGTGATTTTTCAAGAACTGATGAAATTCATTGCCACAAAATAGTGTAGAAACATTGTATTGTACATTTATATTTCCTTCACTTATACAAATTTTAAACAATGCACTGGAGAGGATTATGATTTTTAATCATGTATTCCATTTGCATATGGGTTTGCTTGTATTTTGGGGGTTTTAAGGTTTTCCTCGATTCTTCATTTTCTTCAGTTTTGAATTTCTCAAGTCTGGATCACACAAAAATGTAAAATAAAGATTCCACTGTAATGTGAATACAAATTATACATTGAATAACGGATTGATCTGCAGCATATCTTGACGTCTACATTCGTGCTATATCTAATGCACTTTGATGTATTTATCATATATTTTGTTGTAAAACTAAAATTGCAAGAATAATTCAGAAAACATGTATTAGATAATAGGCAAGTCTCCAATACGCGTGTGTGTGTGGGGGGGGGGGGGGGGGGGGGGGGAGGGGGGGGGGGAGCGGCACATGCCCGCGAAGAATGCTGGAAGAGAGAGTTGGATAATTCAGTTGCAGAAGGATGGGAAAGAATATGAACCATAGATATCCTGAAGGAACCATCCAAGTATACATTTGGACTGTGTCAATGAAACCTTGCAAACACAGATAAGATGACTGGACAAGGCTCTGAACTCTGCTTAACACAACTGCGAGTCCCGTATCTTAATGACTGCATAAGCTTACTCATTCTGTGCTAAAGTAGTAAAAATGGAACTGCTACAGTATTCTTTATTTCACCACCTGACCCACAATGATAACAGACAATCTGAGTACATCTTGTTGACTTGCCAGAGCTCAAATCATTCTGCAGTCTGTCAAATTCTCACCACTTTACTGGATCACTTGCTTCTGCCATATGAAACTCCTCATCCTCTCCTGTTATGAAATGGGAAAGCTTACATTTAAAGAGGGACAATATATTATGCAGTAACTACTATGTTACCACTTGTCTTGTACTGGTACTGGCACTGCTACTGTGGCTGTCACAACATTTTGTGGGGCAATGATGCAAGCCCTTGCTATTCAGTCCACTAACACTGGTGCCAGGGAATGTGATGCCAGCTGCCAAGCAGCAGCACAATCAAATGTCCAAAGACAGCATCGCATCAGGGCTTGCATGCACTGCTGATGGTCAGCCCACCTTGACACACCAGTCAGCAATCTGACTGCATATAACCCATGAGTGGAGAGCATATGCTCTCATTTCACTCTTGTACTTTCTCACAGTAAATTGGACTCCAGTCTTGGGATGAGCTGTAAATTGTATCTTGGGCTTGACCTGGTTTGTACTCTGGACTAGTATGGAATATTGAACTGTGTTCACATTAAAATGGTTAGAGCTTCGCACATATTCTTATTTGTATGTGATATTACTGCAAATTATATGTATATAACTATTGACAGTACTTTATTCAGTTTAGTAGGTGTCTATGGGGTAATAAATATGTATCAGATGTGATCAAAAAGTAACGGGAATTTTTTTGCTTTCGTGGGCTTTATAAATTCGATTAAAAAGAAATAAATGTTGAATCTTGTTAATACAAGTGTTCCTGATGTGTGTTTATGTTTAGTTAATTGTTGACAGTCGAAAATGTTACACTTGTTTTTGAGTGCTCCATGAATTTTTGCTTTCTAAAAAGAATTCACATTAAATTTTGCTTGAAAAATGGAATAAAGTGCATCACCACATTCAAAATGTTGACTGTGGCTTTTAGCGAATCTAGTATGAACAAGACAAGAGTTTATGAGTGGTATAAACATTTCTAAGAGTGTTGAGAAAAAGTTGAAGATGGCACCCTCCCTGGACGCCCTAGTACATCAATTACTGATGACAATGTGGAAGAAGAAAAGAAAGTGGTTCTTGAAAATTGTTGAATCACCACCAGCAGGGTTGCTGATGATGTCAGCATATCCTTTCATTCATGCCAAGCAATTTTTTGTTGTTGATGTTTTGGGCATGAAACATGTAGCAGCAAAGGTTGTTCCAAAATTGTGAAATTCAACCAAAAACAACATCATGTAGACATCACTCAGGAATTACTGAATGAAGTCAATGATGAGATTTTAATACCATTCTGCCTCTCTCATCAAAAACTGTGGTGGGTAGGATACATTTTATAAAAAAAATAGCTTAATTTGGTGCAATGAAAGAATTGGTGCACATTTTTTATCGATTTAATGCGTCTTTCTCGGATAATTCAAAATAAATCAGAGTTCTTCCCCAATTTTACTTTTTTCTCAATTTCAGCGCCATCTGTCAATGGTTTAAAAAAATGCTTCAGACAAAACTTGATTACTTTTTCGTGGAGAAACCGAATCTGCAACAAAAATTTGGTGTTTCCATTTAAGATTTAAAAGTTACCCCGCCCCACCCAAGGGGGCGCGGGCTGGAGGTCACGTGATGTATCATTTGATGACCCCCTTTGAGCTTGCAAACTTGTCTTACCCACTATTTTTACCCGATGTATAGTTTTCGAGATAATCTCATCCGAAACGTCAGATGGACCACCCTGTATATCACAGTATTCATTGTGACTGCTTATGAGCTCATTGCCCCATGGGACTGTGTTGTTATGCTACCTTTCTGTTCACCAGTTGACTGCCTACAAGCCCCCAGTCTCATAGAACTATGTCATTTCCAGTAGACTCCCTATGAGCTCTCAGCTTCATAGGACAATATTTGCTCATCAGGTGACTATCTATGAGCTCCCAGCCTTGTAGCACTATGTCTTCCCTGCTCCTCAAGTCATTGCTTCCCTGCTCCTCAAGTCATTGCCCTTCTCAAGTTGTGTAAATATTATTCTCAGAAGTTGTATTCATTTTGGTTCTTGTGATAAATAGTTATTATTTCAAGGATTACATTTCTCTATATCCAACCACACCACTCAGCAAAAGATATTACATTGGGGAAGAGTATGTTGCACACACATGTTATAGTGCTTTCATGTTTACAGGTCTCTGGTTGTTTTCTACTCGTCTTGTCCACCATATTACATTGCCAATGATGTAAAATGCTTTGTGTTTTTGTATTCCTCAAGTGTGTCTTAGTGTTTATTGTTGTGTATTAGAGCATTTTTCTGATGCAGGCATTTTGTTTTTCAAGTTTGTTTGAATGATTTTCAACATTTGATTTGATTTGAATTATTATTGGTCCTGTAGATCATACAATTTGTACAGCAAAGCACATCATGATATAGACAAGTCAATTTGAAAAATTATTTTAAGATGGTATATGGCGAGAGATGACAGTAGTGGTACATAACTCACATAGCAGAATACATATAGGATATATAGACAAAATATAAAAAAGGTGGTGTGTAATGAGAGATGACAGTGGTGCATACTGCATGTAGCAAAATACATATCATATAAGAGATACATACAGAATATGAGGAACAAACAATAATTAAATTATCTTACTAAGCAGAAATATCTGCAAGTGAATATACAGCTTATTACAAGTAATTAAAATATTGTGGTGCATAGTTCACATAGCAGAATACATATGTGAGATACAGACAGAATATAGATAAGATATAATAATTAATTTATCTTACTAAGTAGAAACATCTACGACTAAATAAACAGCTTATTCCAAGTAATTAAAATTCTGTTTCAAGAAATTCATGTACAGAATAGAAACAGTGATTTAGTAGCAATTCCTTTCATTTAATTCTCATTATTTTTGGGTTTTTGCTTGTTTTTATGTCTGGTTGGAGGTGGTTGTATATTTTAATGCCCATACATTTAACCCCATTTGTAATTGTGTTTTGTTTCTGGTATCATGTGTGTGGCAGTCTGCATTTCTGCCGATGGCGTCCAAGTGCTGTACTGTAAAACAAGCTAGTTCCAATATATAGAGGCATGGCAGTGGCAGGATTTTTAGCTGTTGAAATAGTGGTTTACAGTGTTCAGTTCTTTTTTTACATTTCATTATTCTTACTACTTGTTTTTGTAACTTGAAAATTGTGAGAGAATCAGAGCTCTTTCCCCAGAAGATTAGGCCATAGCTCAAGACACACTCAAACAGGGCATGGTACACCAGCTTCAAGGTATCTACACTGGCTGTGTCTTTTAATGATCATAATAGATAGAAGGTTTTACTAAGCTTTTGTGTCAATGCCTCAATATGTGGTTTCCAATTTAGTGTGTTACTGATGGTAAGTCCAAGAAATTTGGCGTCCTGCCTGTTCATGATGTCATTTTTGTCGATAACTATAACTGCATGGAAGGGGGTTAGATTTTGTCTAGTATGGAAGTTCATACTTACAGTTTTTTGAGTATTTATGAGTAGTCTATTTGCTTCAAACCATGATTGTAAATGACAAGTAGTTTCATTAACTGCATCTTGCAATGTGTCACCTCTACTGGTTATCAGGATATTTGTGTCGCCCGCATACAGAAAGGAGCTGGTATTTGGTATGTGTTCTGGGAGATCATTTATGAACAATATGAAAAGAACATAGTGGATTTTTGCTTGTGTAATAGTTGGTTTGTTAGAGCAGCATCTCACGCTTCTTGTGTTGTTGTAGTCTGGAGGTAGTGGTGTTTTTTACAGTCCATGATTCCTGCCTCAGGGCAAGTTTCTCAAACTATGCATGTTTGTGTACCATGTTTCTTAGTGGTTTTCTTCTGTGCATAGTTCAGGTGGTCCATTCACATGTTGTACAAGTGTGAAATCTACTAGTCGATGCTGTTGGTATGCATTGTTTTTGGTGGTTAGTTGACATATTTTTGTACTTTTGTGACAATTCAGTAATTAAAGGTTCAGTTTTCAGTTTGCTGGTGGTGTATTTTTGCATAATATTTGAATGACTTTTTCAATTATCATGTCTGCCCCATCAGTGGAGCTGTCTTTGTCTCAAGTGATTTAGTTACAAGTGCAGCAAATTCAGAAACAGTTGCAGGGTGTAACTTAGAACACTCAGGTTTATGCTTCTACAGCTGCATCTTGGTGCACCAATTCCAAATCTGTGCTGACTTTTTGTGTGTTTGTTGGTCAGAAAGAGGACTATGAGTTGTACCATCAACAGTTGGAATTCCACTTTATGGCATATGGCATACCAGGTGCTCATGTTCTTGCCAGAGTGCATGCACAAATTTTTTGTTGTGTTGCCAGCTTTTCCCAAGCTCTCATCCAGAGGACATAACTATGACTTCTTAGAGGAATGGTTAGCTGTATATTTTTGTTGTGATAGTCACTTCCAGCTGGGCAGTGTGCATGCCAAGTACTTGGTAAGTATCGGACTGTCTTTGCCACAGTTTTCGAATGAGCTTGTTTATGAGAAGTGTCAGACTGGGTGCCTAGAATTTTTTATGTGGTAAGCCAGGCCACCTTCATTCAGGTTGTTTGCTGTGTTGACATGGTGTGGCCTCCACTTTTGTGTCCACAGAGTTCTATGGCAGCAGTCCGACTGTTCTTAGCCCAGCCCTTGCTTGTGACGTTATCAGACACTAACTCTCTCATCGTCAGTGTCACGCCTGTCTGTGCTGGCACCAAATCCATCTGCAATGATGACAGTCCTGTCATCACTCCACATGTCACTGGCCCTGTCCCAATCATCCCTTGCGTCATCACCAATCTTATTATGATGCTGACAGCTGTCTCGTATGTCCTGCCATAGCTGGCTACATCCTGGCTGTCCCTGCTGTTGTTGTCAAGTATGTCATCAGTTACATCAGTCCATTCATCAGTTTTATCACTACTAACCCTGTTTCATTCAGCCCTACCTCCATCTTCTGCCCTGCTAACACCAGTGCCAGCTGTCTTGTCAGTGCGTTCCTCCCCAGTTTTGTTACAGCCTGTCTTCTCACTGCTGCTGCCATTCCTGCGGCCAGCCCAGTCATCCCTGCTGACATCACTGAGGTTGCTCACTGTTCCCACTGAACCCATTGTGTTTTCTTCCAGGCCCTGGTTAACACCATCATGGGTGTTTCAGAGCAAGGTCTGCTGATGATCAACCACCTCTGCCATTGCATGTGGAGACCACTCGTCATTCTCCTATGATGATGTGGTGTGTTTTTTGCATTGGTGTCACTTTCTTTGGTTTTTTAGTAATTTAGTTCACTAAATTCATATGCCTGGAGCTGAGCTTTTGGAACCTATAATGCGATCGATGTGTGTCTCTTTTTTAAGGGGGAGCGGAGGGGGGAGGGGGGGGGGGAAATGTGGTTTATGTTGGTCTACCCCTTGCACATATTGGTCACCACACTTACATGTATGTTTTGGAGGGGAGGTACAGCCCCTGCCTCACCTAGGAGTTTTGTAAATGGAAGGGGTAAGGGTACTGTGTACAGTCAATCCACCAGCAGCTGCCATAGCATCTGGGGGATCCACCTTCACCATTTGTGGCATGCAAGTGGCATCTCACAGCACTGCAGTTTCAGGCACATGCTCACATCATACCATGCATGTATCCTTTCAGATGTGTGTGCTTACATCAGACCTTCACACTTGGAGAGCCAGTTATGCACTCAGTAGCTGCCTCAAGTCTCCGCTGTGAGTCTCTTCTAAGGATCCCACCTGCCGCTGCCGCTCCATTGTCCGCCAAGGTGCCACTCTCATCTTGAGCCATGTCTGACACTGCACCTATGTCAGTTGCTCTGGGGGCACTGCCTCACAGTATTCATTGTGACTGCCTGCAGGTTAACTGATTCATGAGACCATGTTGTTATGGCATCTTGTGCTCATCAACTGACAGCCTATATGCCCCCAGCCTTATAGATCTGCGTCATTACCAGTAGACTCCCTATGAGCTCTCAGCATTGTAGGACTATGTTTGTTCATCAAGTGATTGCCTACAAGCTCCTGGCCTCATAGTACTGTGTCATCATTAACCTTCCCTGCTCCACAAGTCATTGCGGTTCTCCAGTTGTGCAGACGTTATTATCAGAAGTTGTATTTGGTTTGGTTCTTGTAATAAACAGATCATTATTTCAAGGACAGCACTTCACTACATCTAGCCGCACCACTCAAAAAAGAATATTACTGTTAATATCACTGACATTATAACAATTTTTAAAACTGTATTTAGCAGGTAAATACAGCTTAAAATACATATGTCATCACCACATGCCAGTGATGGAGTCAGACATATTAAAAAAATACACTTTGAATGCACATAAATACTCTACTTTGTGCAAGATTATCTTATCCTGGTTGATTGCTGCTAACTGCTAGATACCATATCGTTGAAACTTTTGACTTTTTGTTCTCTTGAGGTGCAAGTCAGACAGACAGATTGTGACAGAGACAAAATCAAATACACAGCAACAATGCTCTCTGACACCTTCTCTCTCTCTCTCTCTCTCTCTCTCTCTCTCTCTCTCTCTCTCTCTCTCTCTCTCTCCTTCCCTCCCTCCCTCCCCCCCCCCCTCCCTCCCTCCCTCCCTCCCTCCCTCCCTCCCTCCCCCCTCCCCCCCTCCCTCCCTCCCCCCAACACCACCCCCCACCTTTGCTCCCCCCCCCCCACACACACACACACGGGGCTGGATTTGTGATGGTATGCGTCATTACTCTGTACCAGTATCTCGTGAGAAGGAAGTGTTGAAATAACATTTTAAGATGTTTAAATTTAAAAACAATCACTCCATGGAGGCCTGGAACGTCACAGTACTGGAACCTCTTTTTTTACAAAGCAAGAGAATGTTGCTGATTAGTTCAGTTACAATTACTTGTTCATCTTTTAAGTTATTTCACAAAGTTTTTTATCTTTTAGTATTTTTCTATTTCTCTGTCAGCTCAAACAAATCTTGATATTTTATAAATTTTGCATTTCTGTGTTACAAATTGCAATTTCTCTTTTTGATAAATATGTAGCCTACTTTACTGATTTCATTAGCAGTTTTGGCTGTCAGTGTTTTTCTTTGCTTACACAATCATTATTAATCAATCTCTAATTGAATATAATTCCATTTTTTCC
Organism: Schistocerca americana; assembly: GCF_021461395.2. Classification (NCBI taxonomy): domain Eukaryota; kingdom Metazoa; phylum Arthropoda; class Insecta; order Orthoptera; family Acrididae; genus Schistocerca; species Schistocerca americana. The sequence continues at coordinate 743,218,634 of NC_060120.1, forward strand.
TATACATCATTATCAAAATGCAAAATTATTTGATTTAATGATGTTAGACAATGAAATGCACAATACTACTGTGTCATTATTAACTGAAAAATTATATTTTATAATCTAAAATGAACAAATTAACCCTTTATAATACACCAATATATTATCTCACTATTCAATTGTGTATTAAGATGCCAAACTCCCAATGAGTCGAGCCATAAGATTACAAAATACACAAGTAATTGACTGCTTCATTAAACTTATAGATCAGATATTGCACTCAACCCTTGTCAAGACAGTTACATTCCAGAATGGAGTATGAAAAGAATGACTCTTTAACCCTGGTGAATTGGTCTAATTTTGTCTTTCTGGTCCCTGTAGGAGTGATGCATAGGTTACTGTAGTGCAGGGTGATTATAATTAAAGCTACACTTTCAAAACACTGTGGAAATAACACCACTCGTCAGAAAGACATCAAATTGTAACAGGATTTTATCAGAGAAAGGGGAAAACAAATGGCAAAAGGAGAAAAAAACCTGTGAAAATTGATCAATAGATGCCACTTTATGTGTCAGAATATGTAAATGAAAACATCTGTCATGCGCATGACCCATTGAAGTTAGTATAAACATGCCGGGTACACAGCTTTTCCTCCTTTCATGTCTGTGACGTTCGCCATGACTGTCTCAATTCAGTATCGCACTCTGCTTGTAAAGCTGTATTACAAGAATGATGACTGTGCACATGTTGCTCTGCAGAAGTTCCAGACACCGAATGATTTGAAAAAAGGCATTGGTCTGATGACTGCTCTGGGTCTGGAGAAAATGATTCAGAAATTAGAAAAGACGGGTTCTTTTGGTGTGCAGCCTAGTAGAGGGAGGAAACAAATTGTTTGACATCAGTGGAAGCAGTGGCCACAGCAATGCAGGAGGAGATGGGTAGTGGTGTGCACATGTGTAGCGCATGGAGAATTGCCCGAAAATTAGACATACCCATGAGCATGGTGTGTAAAATCCTATGAAACATCCTTCTTTGCTATCAATTCAAAATTATGCATGTGCACGAGTTGCTTCCTGCTACTTGCCAGCAAGAGAGACCTTTGCTTTAGAATTCCTTGCTTGCATGGAAGTGGACAATGATTGGCCATGGAAGATTTTGTGGAAGATCTGACAGGATATGTCAATAGACGGAACAATGGAAAATCCACATGCAAATCAACTAGTACCCCATATTTTTTCCAAGAGACGAGTGCTTTCGCTCCTGTTACCTGTACCGTCACTGGTAAGGGCTATGAGTGTCTTTTGTGCCACCACACCATTCCAGCTCTCCATCAGTGTGGATGGGATCATTTTTATGCAAGATGGCATACCTCCGTACATTGCAGATCCAATTAAGCAGCTGCTGAAGTGCCATTTCGGAAAAGCTAGAATTATCATTTCCCTACAGCCTGGCCGTCACAGTCACTTGAAGTTAATCCTTGTGACTTCTGGCTGTGGGGCTATCTGAATGATGTGTTCAGTGTTCTGATTGCAAACTTAGTTGCATTGAAGGCACGCATTGCGCAACACATTCTGAACGTGATCCCGGAAACACTTTGATCCGTTATGGAACATGCTGTTTCTCCATTTCAACTAGTTGCAGAGAACTATGGACAGCATATTAAACATGTTGTGCGCCAGTCATATGGAAATTATTAATCTGATTTGATTTTGACTGATGCTTTTTATACGGTCATTGGCCTTAGGACAATTAAAAACCGATGTGATTGTTGCTTTTTATGCAGTTTTTGGCCTCAGGACAGTGAAAACTGACGTGAGTGATGCTTTTTATGTGGTTTTTGGCCTCAGAACAATTAAAAACCAATGTAAGTGATGCTTTTTATGCTCTTTTGGCCTCAGGACAATTAAAACCGATTTTTCCCATCCAGTGTGGTGGATGGGCTTAGGTAACTAACAGTATCACACCTGTACACTCATGTGCACTGAGTAGTACAGTTTGTTTAATGTCAAACATACACCTTTGGCATTGTTGCATGATTCATTTGTTATCTGTAGTTGACCACTATTAAATTATGTGCCATCTATTGCTGCATTTTGTGAATATTTATTTTTCTTCTGCAATACGTTTTCCCCCTTCTCTGATAATGTTCCGCTGCAATTTGACGTCATTCAGACCAGTGGTGTTATTTCTACAATGGTTTGAAAGTTTAACTTTAATTATGATCACCCTGTATATTTCTAGATTACACACTTAATATTGGTCCTGAGTGTAAATAAGCTTTTGTGGGACAGTCAGTATCTTTATTCAAGGATCTGCCATTTCAGGTTTCTGAAATTTCTGTGTCACTCTCCCATGAGTAAAATGAACCTTGTGTCCATACATACAGGACTTGTTTGTACACATTCTATATCCCCAGTTAGTCCTATCTGATAAGGTTGCATACATTTATGCAACATTGTAAGACGGGATCACATGAGTGTATTGTAAGGAATCACCTTGGTAGATTCACTGCATTTTTCCACACATCCTACCAACAAGACCTGTTTACCTGCATGAAGGCTACTTGATCATCCCATTTAGAAGATTACAAGGTGAATTGCAGACAGGCACAATGAAAATATTCTTACATATTGAGCTTTCAGCTAAGCCCTCTTCAGAAAACAAAAGACACGCACGTTCTCACATCTGCGTACACCTAGGGCACACATGACCACTATCTCTGGCCATTTTTTGCCAAATGAATCTGGTAAGCTTGCTGGCTGCTGAAGATCACTCCTCAAGTACATGAGGTGGTTAGAGAAGTGTTCATGCAAGAGAGTCATTGACATTCATGATGTGTGAGCCATGACACTGTCTTGTTGGAACCAGACATCCCCCACATCTGTTTCTTTAATTTCAGAAAGAAAAAGTCTTCAATCAACTGGATATAACACTCAGAAGTGCCCTATCATTCTCTTCGAAAAATTGTGGGCCAATAATGCCAATGTTGGATAACAGTCACATGGTCTGTATGCAGGGGTTGCTTATAAAGTTCTTGGGGATTCGTGCCACTCCAGTATTGTATGTTTTGTTTATTCACACATCCATACATATGAAAATGTGGCTCATTGCTGAAGAACATAAGGGTGTCATGATGCAGGTTCTTCTTTATCAAAGTTTCACATGGATTTTTTCATGAAAAAAAATCAGTAGGTTAGGTGTGCGCACCAGTGCTGGTTTATATGGGTGAAATTTCAAGTCTTCATGAAGAATTTGCCTCACTGTGTGAGCACAGCTGCATGTTTTCTTGCAGACCACTTGGGAAATTCAAAATTGCCAGCCTTATTTTCTCAGTGTTTTCTGGTGTCCTTGTGGTTCTTAAAGGTCCTGCTTTCTTTCTCTGCATGCTACTTGATCCATCCAATCACATAAGCTAACTGTTTCAAGTTCCTCCTTGAGATATGACACTACTTCCTGTTTCTATAGATTACTGAACATGTGGATCTTTATATTTAGGTATTTTAATTACCTTTTGTGTTTTGGCAATCATTGTTCTACAATTGCCTTATGGTCACTGATACTGGATGTGAACGTCCTCCAAGATGTCAGGTTTTTTCATTGCCAGTAAATCTTATATATTTCCATCAGGAGTTGTCTCCCAAACTATCTATTCTAAGCAGGTTACAGGGAACAAATTTAATTTTGGTTTGCAGTATGTCTTGTTACACCCACCACTTGAAAAACAGTAATTATTTCAATTGGTTGTTGGATGATTAATTTCTCTTCCAATGATACAGCGTGATTGGAGAACATGGAAGCTGAAGTTCTCCCTGAAGTTTCCGGTTTAATCTGAGAATGAGTCTGGCAGCTGATAGAAGCATCCAGTTGTAAGCTTTCATCAACCCTTGATCCAGAGTTGTTCAGATAATTTGGCATGCAACTTCATTTTTGTAGTCAGTGCACACAATTTCTGATTGCACCAAATTCACCACCTCAATTTCCCAATAGTCTATCCTTTCCATGTGCACTTAGATTCAACCCATAAAACTCACTGTGGTCAGTTTCAGGTTTTAGCCAGCTTATTGTACCTCATATTAACTGAGCTCAACTGCTTTTCAGGAGCACTTCAAACTATGGCACTTTGCTGCAAATGCTTTGGCAGGTCATAATTAGGATTTTAATAGTGTCGTCCATGGGGGAAATTTCTTAATCTGGGTCTTATTTTAGTGCATTGGTGTTCTTACTGTTGCATTTTTCTGGACTGCGTGGCGAGTTGCCTATTCTACACATCTACATGTATAAAAAAAAAACCACCATTTGTGCACCTCATACACAGTTAGTTACATAGGTAGTCCCCCTGATGTACAGTGCACTCCTGAGCCATGTAGGGGAAGCCTACAGTTTTCAACCTTATGGCATAAATCTAGGAAATCATAGCTTATCTTTTCATAGAACATTTGAAGTCTGTGATTGATGCCTTCTATTTGACTTATAACCAGGCAAACATGATTAGTTTTGGGACCAACTCTCAATGCTGCTGATTATAAGTTTCATTCAAATCTTACGAGCAAGGCCACTCTTCTCAGTGTGCGCTGCCATTTTTTTTGGGATGACTCAATTAGGTGAATGACTGTGGGTCCCAGATGACAGACATATTTGTTTCAATGTAGGTCACCATCTGCAGCTGGCTGCACACTGTTTCCGCAGTGGCTGCAAGAATAGCCTCATCAACATATTGAATGGGGCCTTAGTCATATACACTGTGCACAGAAGGTGACTTTCTTATCTCTTGCTGCCATTTCCCCAAGGCATATTCACCATACTTTTGAACTGCCTGCAGTTGACAGAACCCTAATGCTTTGCATTTGCTTCCCCCTTGACGTCAGGCTTCCCAATAAATGAAATGTGTTGTAATGTCTCAGTTTCACTTTCAGTGGGAGGCAAGACCTTTGCTCTCTCTGGTCCTTGCCTCCCTGTACAGCTTCCACAGAATTCTAATCTATTTTCTGATATGTGTTCCACATAGTATTGAAGTTTCCCTACTTTCTGCTTCAGATTTATACTAAAAAACAATACTACATGAATAATTCAACAGCATTCAAATAGTGATAACAATGGTCACCATTGAACATATCTGTAATAAAACAAGGAATCATAAGCTGTGTCAAAGTGTTAATTCCACCATCTGATCAAAAGTATATGGACACCTATTAGTGGACATTAATATGGGGTGCCTCCCCCCATGAACCATGGACCTTGCCATCGGTGGGGAGGCTTGCATGCCTCAGCGATACAGATAGCCGTGCCGTAGGTGCAACCACAACGGAGGGGTATCTGTTGAGAGGCCAGACAAATGTGTGGTTCCTGAAGAGGGCAGCAGCCTTTTCATTAGTTGCAGGGGCAACAATCTGGATAATTGACTGATCTGGCCTTGTCACACTAACCAAAACAGCCTTGCTGTGCTGGCACTGCGAACGGCTGAAAGCAAGGGGAAACTACAGCCGTAATTTTTCCCGAGGGCATGCAGCTTTACTGTATGGTTTAATGATGATGGCGTCCTCTTGGGTAAAATATTCCGGAGGTAAAATAGTCCCCCATTCGGATCTCCGGGCGGGGACTACTCAGGAGGACGTTGTTAACAGGAGACAGAAAACTGGTGTTCTATGGATCGGAGCGTGGAATGTCAGCTCCCTTAATCAGGCAGGTAGGTTAGAAAATTTAAAAAGGGAAATGGATAGGTTAAAGTTAGATATAGTGGGAATTAGTGAAGTTCGGTGGCAGCAGTAACAAGACTTTTGGTCAATATAATAGAAGGAAACATTCCACGTGGGAAAAATTATATATAAGACTTTTGGTCAGGCGAATAGAGGGTTATAAATACAAAATCAAATAGGGGTAATGCAGGAGTAGGTTTTATAATGAATAGAAAAATAGGAGTGCGAGTAAGCTACTACAAACAGCATAGTGAATGCATTATTGTGGCCAAGATAGATATGAAGCCCACGCCTACCACAGTAGTACAAGTTTATATGCCAAATAGCTCTGCAGATGACGAAAAAATTGAATAAATGTATGATGAAATAAAAGAAATTATTCAGATAGCGAAGGGATACGAAAATTTAATAGTCATGGGTGACTGGAATTCGGTAGTAGGAAAAGGGAGAGAAGGAAACATAGTAGGTGAATATGGATTGGGGGGAAGAAATGAAAGAGGAAGCCGTCTGGTAGAATTTTGCACAGAGCACAACTTAATCATAGCTAACACTTGGTTCAAGAATCATAAAAGAAGGTTGTATACATGGAAGAAGCCTGGAGATCCTGACAGGTTTTAGATAGATTATATAATGGTAAGACAGAGATTTAGGAACCAGGTTTTAAATTGTAAGACATTTCCAGGGGCAGATGTGGACTCTGACCACAATCTATTAGTTATGAACTGTAGATTAAAACTGAAGAAACTGCAAAAAGGTGGGAATTTAAGGAGATGGGACCTGGATAAACTGAAAGAACCAGAGGTTGTACAGAGTTTCAAGGAGAGCATAAGGGAACAATTGACAGGAATGGGGGAAAGAAATACAATAGAAGAAGAATGGGTAGCTTTGAGGGATGAAGTAGTGAAGGCAGCAGAGGATAAAGTAGGTAAAAAGACGAGGGCTGCTAGAAATCCTTGGCTAACAGAAGAGATAATGAATTTAATTGATGAAAGGAGAAAATACAAAACTGCAGTAAATGAATCAGGCAAAAAAGGATACAAACGTCTCAAAAATGAGATCGACAGGAAGTGCAAAATGGCTAAGCAGGGATGGCTAGAGGACAAATGCAAGGATGTAGAGGCTTATCTCACGAGGGGTAAGATAGATACTGCCTACAGGAAAATTAGAGAGACCTTTGGAGAAAAGAGAACCACTTGTATGAATATCAAGAGCTCAGATGGAAACCCAGTTCTAAGCAAAGAAGGGAAAGCAGAAAGGTGGATGGAGTATATAGAGGGTCTATACAAGGGCGATGTACTTGAGGACAATATTATGGAAATGGAAGAGGATGTAGATGAAAATGAAATGGGAGATATGATACTGCGTGAAGAGTTTGACAGAGCATTGAAAGACCTGAGTCGAAACAAGGCCCCGGGAGTAGACAACATTCCATTAGAACTACTGACAGCCTCTGGAGAGCCAGCCCTGACAAAACTCTACCATCTGGTGAGCAAGATATATGAGACAGGCGAAATACCCTCAGACTTCAAGAAGAATATAATAATTCCAATCCCAAAGAAAGCAGGTGACAGATGTGAAAATTACCGAACTATCAGTTTAATAAGTCACAGCTGCAAAATACTAACGTGAATTCTTTACAGACGAATGGAAAAACTAGTAGAAGCCGACCTCGGGGAAGATCAGTTTGGATTCCGTAGAAATGTTGGAACACATGAGGCAATACTGACCCTACGACTTATCTTAGAAGCTAGATTAAGGAAAGGCAAATCTACGTTTCTAGTATTTGTAGACTTAGAGAAAGCTTTTGACAATGTTGACTGGAATACTCTCTTTCAAATTCTGAAGGTGGCAGGGGTAAAATACAGGGAGCGAAAGGGTATTTACAATTTGTACAGAAACCAGATGGCAGTTATAAGAGTTGAGGGGCATCAAAAGGGAAGCAGTGGTTGGGAAGGGAGTGAGACAGGGTTGTAGCCTCTCCCTGATGTTATTCAATCTGTATATTGAGCAAGCAGTGAAGGAAACAAAAGAAAAATTCGGAGTAGGTATTAAAATCCATGGAAAAGAAATAAAAACTTTAAGGTTCGCCGATGACATTGTAATTCTGTCAGAGACAGCAAAGGATTTGGAATAGCAGTTGAACGGAATGGATAGTGTCTTGAAAGGAGGATATAAGATGAACATCAACAAAAGCAAAACGAGTATCATGGAATGTAGTCGAATTAAGTTGGGTGATGCTGAGGGAATTAGATTAGGAAATGAGATACTTGAAGTAGTAAAGGAGTTTTGCTATTTGGGGAGCAAAATAACTGATGGTGGTCAGAGTAGAGAGGATATAAAATGTAGACTGGCAATGGCAAGGAAACCGTTCCTGAAAAAGAGAAATTTGTTAACATCGAATATAGATTTAAGTGTGAGGAAGTCGTTTCTGAGAGTATTTGTATGGAGTGTAGCCATGTATGGATGTGAAACATGGACAATAAATAGTTTGGACAAGAAGAGAATAGAAGCTTTTGAAATGTGGTGCTACAGAAGAATGCTGAAGATTAGATGGGTAGATCACATAACTAATGAGGAGGTATTGATAGGATTGGGGAGAAGAGAAATTTGTGGCACAACTTGACTAGAAGAAGGGATCAGTTGGTAGGACATGTTCTGAGGCATCAAGGGACCACCAATTTAGTATTGGAGGGCAGCATGGAGGGTAAAAATCGTAGAGGGAGACCAAGAGATGAGTACACTAAGCAGATTCAGAAGGACGTAGGATGCAGTAGTTACTGTGAGATGAAGAAGCTTGCACAGGATAGAGTAGCATGGAGAGCTGCATCAAACCAGTCTCAGGACTGAAGACCACAACAATAACAACAATATGGGGTGTGTACACCTTTCAACTTTATGATGGATTGAACTCTGTTGGGGACACTTTTTATGAAGTGTCTGGATGTCCACTATCCAGAGAAGTTGCTTAACATTGACTACATAACTGAGTGGCTTACGAGGAGCTGCTTGACTACTGTAGCCCATCCCTTTTAACTCAGCACACACAGTTGTTGTGCTTGCTGGACTGCTGGTGGCACTTAGAAACTGATGAGTAATTCCTTCCATTTATTTCTTGTGATTGTTTACAACTACTAGCTGCACTGCCCAACATTCCTTGTCCATCATGAAGTCAGCCTGGTCATGGTTTAGCTTTGGTTATTCCTGCATGTTTCCTTTTCACAGGCACATCACCTACAGTAGACTAGGGCAGCCTTAGAAGAGTTGAGATGTCTGTGGCAAATTTGTTACTCTGGTGACATCTGATGACTAGTTCACGTTCAAAGGCTCTGAGCTCTTCTGACTGACCCACCCTGCTCTACTGCTTTTCTACTGCTAACAAAATACTACCCAACTCATTTTATAATAGTAGCCTCTGACAACATCTAGTGGTCAATTCCACAATACATAGAGCTGTCTAGATACTTTTGATCAAGGAGTGTATTATGATCTGATGAAATTCACATCATAACTTGCAAATGAAGGACAAGTTGTGCATTTTACACACTTAACAGATCAAAAAATTGCTTCTATCCTTCAAGTTTTTGCATGCTTCAACCTCAGGCTATACCAGATTTTGAAGACCACTTCGTTTTACAGGATGGGTGCTATGTTATTATACAGTTTCAAGGTTTCGTTCCTCAGTCTGACTTTACCTACAAGATGGATTGAGTGCAATGCAATGCATAGTCTCCACATGTAGCCTAAGAATTTCTTTTCTGGAACATGTCTTGAAAGTAGGCTTGAACATTTGAGTCTTCTGTAGTTACTTCTAGTACCGTGTAAGCTATTCCCTGATGTCTTAACAGATGTCCTTTCTTCCTGTCCCTTCTTCTTGTCAGTGTTTTCCATATATTCCTTTCCTCACTGATTCTGTGAAGAACCTCATCATTCCTTACACTATTAGTCCACATAATTTTCAACATCCTTCTGAAGCACCACATCTCAAATGCTTCAATTCTCTTCTGTTGCAGTTTCCCCACAGTTTAAGGCCTATATTTGATATTAGCAGACTTCTCTTGGCCAGAAAAGACTTCTCTCAGTCAGAAATAATGCTTATACAGAAAAGCTAAGCTGACTGAGCACTGAACACAGAACTATTGGATTAGTAGTTTGGCCCTTACTTATTCAACCATTGAGATACACTTTGGCAACCAATAATTGCATTATATGACACAAGACTGAAAGAATCTTAGAAGATGAGGTTCTTTCAATATTAAGTAGAAAAAAATTTATAAGACCATTGATCAGAGAAGACACAGCTTGATGGGGACAAGAGGAAATCAGCGGTGAAATGTGAGTTAGAGGTGGAACTGGAGCAGCTCAAATCAGCAAACATGGCCTTTGAGAATTCAGGTATAAAGAACAGACCAAAAATATACACACAGACGAGACTAAAATGAGGAGCAACTGAGAAAACAGAAGGAAAATTAAAAGTCTGCTGTCACTTTTTTTTATGAAAGCATAGTTTTTTATTGAACCCATAACCAGTTTCAGGTATGTGCATCCATCTTAAGATGGCTGCATTCATTTATCATACACTGCATATTGTTAGCACCATGTTGTCTGCTGCCACACTATGTGAAAAATCATTGTTTCATCTTCAAAAGCCTGTTTGTTTAATTTGAATTGTTATATGCAGGCAGAAAGATCAAATGTCTGATTTACTTGGAAAAATTATTGATAGCAGGTAGGAAACACACAAACTTTGTGTGGTATTATCCACAGATCACAGTACCATACCAGAATCAGCAACTCACATTGACGCCACAGAAGTTAGTGATATCTTACTGCAATCTTCACTGACAAATAGGAAGTGCTGGTGGATCCAAACCCCCCTCTCAGCTTCGCAGCACTACTGCACAGAGGTGCAGCCAAGCATGGAATCAGTCAGCCCAGTGCATGACCTCCAATCAAGCAGATAACATCAGCTAGTTAGGACACAAGAGTGACTCATGTTGTTGGATATACTGTCATTATGAACCTCGTGAACTTTGTATGTCAAGAGAAGATTTTTGTAAATGTGAGCAGAGTTTATTTATTTATTTTATTTATTTATTCCATGTGATCTGATGATACACAGTGTGTTGCAGATGTTCGAAAATATCAGTTAACATTGTTAACATATATTAACATAGGCCTATAGTATCCTGATGTATTATATTGCTCAGTGATTTCAATTTAACACAAATAGCAAGATTACTGTTCTAAGTATTCATTTGCAGAGTAAAAACAGTGACACAACAAATATGACTTCACGGCTTTGTCTTCGATGGACTTAATACAAGTGGGAAGATTGTTGAACAGTTGGTACTTTAACATTCAAAGACACTTGTAAATATTTGGCACATTCCTGTGGCTATGGATTGTGCAAATTTAAGTAGATCTTTTTATCATTCTTGTATTAAAGTGAACTAATATTTCAAATGTGGTTCTGCTCAACCATCTCCCAGAGCAATAAAAAAAAAACCCACAGTTATTACTGGACACTTGTAGTTTCATCAAGTCATAACACCCTCTTATATGAAATGAATAATTATAACAATGTTATGAACTTTTGTGTTGAAGTTATGTTGAAAGTTGTGTGTGTGAGTTGCATTTGAATGCATATGTGTTTGTGTATGTCTGTCACCTATTTTTGATGAAGGCCTCGCTGGCCAAAAGCTTTGTTTGTGACAGGCTTTTTGTTGTCTCTATTTATGACTCAGCATCTATGCTATATGGTGAGTAGCAACTTCCCTTTTCATAATATTGTTACATTCCATCCTGGATTTCCCATTGTTTGATGAGTCATTATAAGCTAGTTTATCATAAGACAATTCTTCACATTACATATCATGCAACACTATGAGGTCAGGTAAGTTGGTGTTCATCATCAATTTCTCCTCCCTGCTACCATTCTCTTTTTAATTATTTTCTTTAAGTGGAGCATGCATTTACCTTTCTAACTAAATTTGTATATCAAAGGAAATAATCAATGTTTGACAATATAATATGGATAGATGAAAAAAATCTGCTCAACATGCAGCAGCAGGGAAGCACATATAAAAGATATGGAAATGCACAAGCTTTCAAAGCCAGTGGCTCCTTCCTCTGGTAGAAGTGTTGAAGGGAAAGGAAGGGTTGAAGGGAAAAAAAGAGGGATGAAGGAAAAGGTCTGGCAAGGTTTAGTAAATGGGGAGGGTTACAGAAAAGTTGCCCAGAATCATGAGTCAGCAGAGACTTACTGGATGGAATGAGAAAGAAAGAATCTTTCCTTGCCTGGTGTTCTGGATGACTTTTCTGTAACCCTTCCATTTTCCCAAATCTTGTCAGTCCTTTTCCTTAATCCCTCTTCCTTTCCCTTTAATCCTGCCTTTCACTTCAATCCTATCTCAGAAGAAGGAGCCAATAGCTCCAAAAGCATGTGCATTTCCATATCTTTTATATGATTTTATCATGCTGCCACTTGGTGAATAGATTTTTTGTATCTGTGTTATAACTACATTCATAGATTCGATGTAAAAATGTGCCCTTAAAGGCAAAGTAGTTATTCCTCACACAGCCCATCAGCAGACAACATGGTGTAAACATGCAGTGCATATGTGAATGCAATGATCTGAAGATGGGCATATATGGCTTAGAGCAGTTATGGCTTTGCAGAACATAAAATGGGAAGACACAAAAAGTATAAATAGGGGAAAGGGAAGTAAATGAATATTAAGCAAACAAAAAGGGGAGTGATTCACACAAGCTAAGGGCAGGTGGCTGGCAGTAACTGAGAACATGCTGCAGAACAATTTCTCATCTGTGACTTTCTGAGGTACTGGTATTTGGAGGAAGGATCCAAATTGCCCATGTGATGCAACTATCACCAATGTTGGAGCTACTGAACTGCAGAGACAGTTTCCCAACAAGACATTTTATGCTCTCAATGTTTCTGACTACATAGCCACTCTCATTCTTAACTCAGTACTGGTACTTGTCACATTGACATGAAAAACTGAATGGTGGTTGAACAACAACTGCTATGTGGCTTGCATAATCTTAAGTAGCCCTCCATTTGATTCAGTAAGTAAAGATAAGAAAATTAACTGAAGGTGAGAATAGCATCTGAGTAAGAACAATATGGGCTGGATGGGTAATGAAAAGCTATTTGGTGCTTTGTAGGGAGAAGTTGAATTTGCTGCATTTAAAGACATGAATTGATTTGTTGCTGTGGCAAGAGGTACACTCATTTGAGATAAGTCAGTGGCCATCACCATCATATTTTGGTGATTGTCTGTAAATAAGGCATTGTTTTAATATGTGTTCCTCAAAGGTGAATAGTTATCCATGAGCTGTATGACAAGGAAGAAAATTGCAAGTTTGCTTTTAGATGGGCATAAAGGTAATGCTGTCTTCAACTTGACATTTGCTTTGGATTCCACAGTGCTTTCTGAAACCAGGTTCTATCGGCTTAGTCCCTTGCCTTTGCCCAAGCACTGAACTGACTTGCCAAGGTAGTTATGGGGAAATACGCCATCTAATATGGACTCTGAACCGCAGTGACACTTAGCATTTGTCACATATTCAAATTCATTACCAGGGCTGAAGAAGCAATAAATGACAGAAAAATTTGTAGTACAAACAAGTGATTGAACAACAGTCCTTTGGATTTGCAGTGATGCTGAACCATCAAGCCTCGCTAGATGGGTACTAATGAAGTATGTATTCAGCAGCTTACGGGTCATGCTATCCACATAGCGAATGGTTACAGTGGTGAGTGGTAAGACGGGGAAACACGAATAAAGGTAGATAGCTATACTTTTCCCCACAAATCATGAACCATGCCAAGGTTGGGTGCCTTGTTTGCCTCAGTGATACAGATAGCTGTACTGGAGGTGCTATCACAATGGAGGGGTATCTGTGGAGAGACCAGACAAGCCTGTGGTACCTGAAGAGAGGCAGCAGGGCAGGGCAGCTACAAGGGCATGGAAAATTATTTTGAATGCAGATGGTGAAGTAATTGTGGGAAGTGAAGTCTGTGGATTGTTTAAATGAAATGCAGCAAAGCAGCAATTAACATCGGTGTGCAAAATTAATTTAATGACTTGTTTTTAATTAAATAGAAAGCTGTATATTAGTATAGGAAGTTTTTTTTCATATTTATTCATCAATTGCTGATTATGTACATGATATGGGTTGTGATAATTATGTACTTGTATATATTCATAAAATTTTACATTAAAATCAAACAATGGAAAACCTAGGGTGGAATGTAACAATATTACAAAAAGTAAAGTTGCTATTCATCATATAGCAAAGATCCCAAGTCTCAGGCACTACTTCAGTGGGTCATACAATTTGTGAGAGTCATTTTGTTGTGTATATTTGCAACTCAGCATCTCCACTATATGGTGAGTGGCAACTTCCCTTTTCATAATATTTTACATAAGAAATTTGACATTACAGGCAGGGCCAGTTTAAGACCCAAGCAACACAAGCTGCAGCTTTGTGTGCCAAGCTGAATGTGGTGCCAGAGGTGACATAACTGTAAGATTTCTACATCATATATATTACAATAGTAGCAGCCACTTGGGGCTTCAAGTGGAGGGAGCCACCTCTGAGTACCCAAATTAAAAATTTGTATACAGTCCATAAAACAATTAGTAGTGAGAAGTGACATGGGTGAAAGAGTGCAAGGGAAAAGAAGGGAGTGGAAGAGGGAGGGGGGGAGGGGAGCAGAGGGTGCCAAATGATGTCAATTGTGAGGAAAAATTTTCTCAAGGTGGCCCTGATTAGAGTTATATTTTACACATGAAATTAATTTTTTTGGTTTATGATGAAATGTCGTGTGGCTATGGCCTCCCATGGGGTAGACCGTTCGCCTGGTGCAGGTCTTTTGATTTGACGCCAGTTCGGTGACCTGTGTGTCGATGGGGATGAAATGATGATGATTAGGACAACACAACACCTAGTCCCCGAGCGGAGAAAATCTCCGGCCCAGCTGGGAATCGAACCCGGGCCCTTAGGATTGACAGTCTGTCACGCTGACCACTCAGCTACCGGGGGCGGACTTGGTTTATGATGCCATACTATTACAGAATTCATATACTTAATTAACATTGCTTTCGGTTAGTAGGTTATGTATACAGGGTGTTACAAAAAGGTATGGGCAAACTTTCAGGAAACATTCCCCACACACAAATAAAGAAAAGATTTTATGTGGACATGTGTCCGGAAACGCTTAATTTCCATGTTAAAGCTCATTTTAGTTTCGTCAGTATGTACTGTACTTCCTCGATTCACCGCCATGATTTCATACGGGATACTCTACCTGTGCTGCTATAACATGTGCCTTTACAAGTATGACACAACATGTGGTTCATGCACGATGGAGCTCCTGCACATTTCAGTCGAAGTGTTCGTTCGTACGCTTCTCAACAACAGATTCGGTGACCGATGGATTGGTAGAGGCGGACCAATTCCATGGCCTCCACGCTCTCCTGACCTCAACCCTCTTGACTTTGATTTATGGGGGCATTTGAAAGCTCTTGTCTACGCAACCCCGGTACCAAATGTAGAGACTCTTCGTACTCGTATTGTGGACGGCTGTGATACAATACGCCATTCTCCAGGGCTGCATCATTGCATCAGGGATTCCATGTGACGGAGGGTGGATGCATGTATCCTCGCTAACGGAGGACATTTAGAACATTTCCTGTAACAAAGTGTTTGAAGTCATGCTGGTACGTTCTGTTGCTGTGTGTTTCCATTCCATGATTAATGTGATTTGAAGAGAAATAATAAAATGAGCTCTAACATGGAAAGTAAGCGTTTCCGGACACATGTTCACATAACATATTTTCTTTCTTTGTGTGTGAGGAATCTTTCCTGAAAGTTTGGCCATACCTTTTTCTAACACCCTGTATATCTCTCTAAGAAATTGTATGATAGGTCTCTCTGTGCCAGGTGTAGTTTATTACATAGCTTTTTGCCAGTATATTTGAGACTATTATGCAGCATTTTGGAATGCCTGTAGTTGTTCTCACTGCTTTTTTAACCACATAAACACTGTTTTCACACTGAGGAGTTGCTCCATAGGCCATTTCCATAAGTTAAGTGAGAGCGTAAGAAAGCTTAACAAAAATACTGCAGCTGTTCCTTACTGAAACAGGGTTTTAATTTGCACAATAAGAAAATCACCCATAATAGCTTGATGCACAATTGATCTGACAGTTTCACACTTATTTATCATTTCACTTAATGTATGGAGATAGAAGTACATTGTTTCAATTTTGTTGTTATTTAGTGTTAGTCCATTTTCTATAGCCACTGTGTAGACATATCAACCATTGTCAGCATTTTCATTTTCATTTCATCTATCTTAGGGTCAGTCATTATGAGGGTTGTATCATCAGCATATTTTACTGTCTTCTAGGGCAAAGAACTATGTAGATCATTCACGTATGTAAGAAAAAGAAAAGACCCAAGATAGAACCATGTGGCACACCTATAGTAAGATGTAGAGCATATGATCTACACTTATTTATAGTGACAATTTGTTTCCTGTCTAAGAGATATGATTTGATTAATGACAACTCATTATCCTTGATTCTATATTTTTCAAATTTATGTGATATAGTGTCAAATCCATTGCTCAGATCAAGGAGGATAGCACAGATAAAGAATGGCTTTTAAAGCATTCCAGGACATCTGTAAGCAAAGATTTTACAGCATGGAGAATTATTTTGAGTGCAGTTGGTGAAGTAACTGTGAGAAGTGAAGTCTGTGGATTTGTCTAGGAAATACCGGTAAGTGTCCAAGCAGATACATTTTTCACTTTGGTGTTTCATACAGAAAAAAACAGCAAATTTCAAGAGTCACATCCTTTTGTTTGTTGTTGGAGGTGTTGTAAGAGTGTGGAATGGACTTTCATAGAAGTTTTCAACATTAAAGAATATGATACAAAAATCAGATGATGACCATGTGCATTCCATATGTGAAAATGAATTGTAATGTTCTAAGCAACGCTGCAGTTCAGTTTTAGTGTGGTTCTAGGTGCTGAAAAGAACATAAACATATTGAAATTAGAGGGGCACTGTCAAAGAACTCATCAGCCAATATTGAGATAGGAATGCTTATTTAGATTAGCGCATGAAACAAGAACAAAAAGAGAAATTCTAGTACAGAAGGTACCCGTTTGATGTACAAGAAGTTAGCACTGATTTATTAATACATTAACACATGATGTTTTATGAACATCCAGAAAGAAAGCCTTAAGGGATGTACAATGAGTCAAGTTAAGCATTAATAGGTAAAAGCAACCACTGCTGCTTGCTTCTGTAAAATACAGTACCAACAAACTATGATTAGTGCCAGTCTACTCATCTTGATAATTATGGTAATTACATCTAGATTAATTTAGTGTATATATGTACAATGGGAGGAAAACAGCTAATTTGAGAAAAGCCATGGCTCCTCCTTCTATAACACGCAGCTGCTGTTATCTGATACTTCAAACAAAGCATTTTAACTCTACACAGATGTCTATTAGCTGCCTGTATACTGATAAAATCAGGATCTATCTCTGTATATAAAAGGCAATGTCTCACCTGATTGACTGTCTCACTGACTCATCATTGCCCAGTCCAGACTGCTAAACAGGGACTTAAAAATTTGTAGAGAGTTCTGAGCCATACTATAGCCATCGTTCAAGAGATGGTTCTTTGAAATTCTACCGCTTAGGAGATGAAAAGCTTTTTTGAGAAATCTCACTATTAACACATTAATGAAGCTAGACCTACAAAACTGTTATTTGGTTTCTCAGTCAGATATAAAGAAATATGTGTTTCAACATTTTTCAAAATTTAATATCTTGGAAGGTGAGAAAGGGGGTGATTTTTTAAGTCATTCTTAAAGAACTACTAAAGTATTTTTAAAGTTTCATCTATGAAAATTGGTATTTGACTCCTCACTTAGAAATAAAAAAAAGTGTTTCAGTATTTTTGGAAATTCAACCCATTACGGGGGTGAAATAGGAGATGAATAGTTTTATTAAAATATTTCACTATGTAAGGATTTTTAAACTAAATATACAAAAATTTGAATTTTGCTTCTTGGTTGGAAATAAAAATATGCATTTAACTGTTTTTGGAAATTCAACCTGTAATGGGAAGGACAGAAACTTAAAATTTCATGACAATGGGCCTTATACAACAGTCATCATTTAAGAAGGGATTGTCCAAAATTACACTTCTAAGGGGATAATATAGGGGATGAAATCTTTTTTTGAGCTATTTCATCATGTAAGGAACTGAGGTTTTTGGTCAGCTAATCCACATACTGGCGCCACCTCAGTTTATCACAATGGCCAGGAACTTCACACATGGAGCCTCTACTTCTTGAACCTGTAAGTCATTTTTATTAGTCTGGAGTTGCATAATATGAGATTTTTCATGATTATGGGTCATGATGTTGGCTGCAATCTAGTTGTAGGTCTTATAACATAGCAGGTAGATTCTTCCCATCTGTTATGTTTTTTCTTCTCTCATAAAAACAATTTTTTTGCTAATTTTTATCTTATTTTGAAAAAATGAAAATCTCAAATTCTTAATCAAACTGGGATTCACTAAAGTCTGTTGTTCAGATTATTAGTTTGATTATATGAGTCCATTGGTGAAACTGATTTTTATTAGGTCATTCATAATTGGATAATATAATTAACTGATGTCAGTACTACGGTTCACTACATGCAAAAATGTATAAGCTAATCGGCATAATTCCACATAGTGGCCCCCACCATTTGAAAATTAAGCATTTCTACTCTCCAGTATTGTATTTCAAACTAACCAAAACCGGTAGTATTCCTCAATAATGAAACTTAAATTCTTGAATTTCATAAGCAGCCCCATTTTTCACTGCTGATTTTGTCTGAACTAGTGTTAGATTGTGAACTTCGACTGCATACTTTTGTTACTGTAATTTATCAGTAAAACATGACATACAGCATTGATTGATTAACTGAGTAACTAATAATTACATGTAAGTCACTCTAAGTCGTAATATGGCACTCATTCATATGAAAAAGGGATCCACATTGTGTAAGGAAAATAGTGATCATATACTTTTCCAGGTTTCTGACCTGCAACATTGTTTATGAGTCAAAATCACAGAAGTTCTTATAGTTCATCACAAACATTAAAATCCAACCTAGCCAATTTTCAAAGCATTATATAGTTTTCAAAGTGATAATTTGTTCTTATGTTTATCTATAGGTAGTTGGACATCACCCAAAATTGGAAGGGGTTTGAAAGCTTACAAGTTACATGTATGTCAGACACGCTCTTGTTGTTGACTCACTTCACCATTATGTTTCTTCAGTGTGTGGAAAAACATGCATCGATCACCATAAAACACAAGAACTTAAATTTTTAGTTATTTTCAAGTGATCTTTGTGACCTAAATTAATGAACTTTTGAACTGAACTCTGCAATAATTAGCAAAATTAAGGAATATCATTTTCAAATGACTGAGCTATTATTTGACTTAATGGCTTATGTGACTGACTTACTTAAATGATTTATTGAAGTCAAATCTTCTTTAACAGATTACTTACAGGAAAATGAGAAGTTTGAACTTCAAGATAGCATTGTAACTCTGTGAATCTGAACTGATTATTATGTGCCACAACCCAATAGCAGAATTAACATCACCACTGTTGTAATAATGGTAGTAGTTTTATTTATTCATAGAGGTATCTTATAATGGTACTTGACATGTCTTGGTACTATAATTTAAGAACAAAAATAAAGTAATTCACTTCTACAGACATTTACGGACTTGTAGGTCTAGAACGACAAAGATTGGACAGGAAGTCATGGTGGCTTTATAGTGGGAGCTGTCCTGGCATTTGCCTAAAATAATTTAGGGAAACCACAGAGAACATAAATCAGGATTTCAGGATGAAGATTGGAGCTTCAGCCCTCCCAAATACAAGACCAGCTATTTAAAACAGTAATACATCATTCGGTTTATCCCTAGTATACAATACTGTTTTACAAATAAGTTATTTAATAATGATAAAAGGCTAATGCTACATTGTTCATTCATTTTTCACTCCCAGTCACTGCACACACTACACACACTGTCCACTTGGGATGCCAGATGCTCTGTTGTTAATTGGTCCCTCTGTTTTTTCACCCAAATTTTCTTGTTCTGGAGTGAATAATTCTCCCTTTTTGTACTTAAGTCTATGATGAACTATATTTTGTGGAAGAAATATAATCGTTAAACTTAGCTTCTTGAAAAATGACTTTATTATAGTTTCTTTGGTTATGTTGAACTTTGTGAACATTGGCAATGCTTCAGCTTCCATATTGAAGCAAAAACTGATACTAATTTACATGGCTTTCTCCAGTGTCTCCAATCTGATCCAAACATGGTTTATAATGTGTTCTTGATCCACTAGCCTCCGTGATAAAATTAATTTCACTTTAAAAATGTTTGAGGGACAAGATGATTAATTAAAGACTCTTCCATGACAAAAAACTAAATTTCGCAGAAAACGTAACCAAATATATCTCAGGAAATGGGAAGATACATTTTTGAGGGTTAAGCGAGGACCAGATGAAAGCCAAGCTTTTTGTACTTTGCGTAGGAAGCATTTTAGTATTTTACATGGTGGATAGACTGGCCTGATGTAAGATGTGCAGTATGATGGACATCAAATTGAGGGAAGTGTAATTCTAGAAGTTCAGATAAAGTATTGAGTTACTTTGAAAGTTTAAACAGTGAAGAAGCTCCATGTGTGAACTTGATTTAGTGTCTCATGCAGAAAAACATAACAAGAAAAGGAAAAGGAAAAAAGATAGAGTGAAAATGTTATGTGAACTGTTAGATGTTTTATTATCATTGTTATTGCTTATGTTACATTTTCATCAAAACCCTATTCTGTGTTATCTAAGTTATCCTTCAATTTATAGGATATTTGGTTTAACATGTCCTTTTTTAACTGACTTTTTTAATAAGTTTGTTTTAGCATTTTCTTCAATCTCCTGTGGGAAGTTATTGTACCATACAGTTTTATTCCTTGGCAGAAAATTGTGGGTGCTAATCTGATCACAATCATAGTAAATGAAGTGGCCACTGTTCCTATTATTCAAATGATGCGAAGAATAAAAATGTGTGTTAGTGAAATATAAATGTTCAACAAACACCATTGCTCACTTATATAGACTTTTAGCTTGAAAGTGATCAACACTGGTGCTACCCAGGAGACACTATGAGAATCAGCCTGTGCAATTATTCTCCTGGCTGTCTGATGTGAGTGTGTTTGGACCTTTTGTCAGTATACTTGCATCATCAGCAAACATTATACACTGATGGAAAAATATAACACCAAGAGAGAGTTGTGCAAGATAGATGAAAGTTGGTAATGTGTTTCTACGTCTGAAAAATGACGTCTGTTCAGATTTCACGCCCATAGCTTAAAAGTGCTGCTATTAGCACCATTATGAGCATGCAAATCAGGTTTGCTTTAAGTATGTACAGTAATTGTCATGAGTATTAGTTACCGTTGAGATTAAACATAGTGAGTTGATGTTAGTCAAGAATGCCTGATAAAGAAGATGCCATTTTCAACAGCTCACTGAATTTGAACAAGGTTGTGTAATACGGCTACGAGAAGCTTGATGTTCCTTCTAAGGTACTGCCGACAGACTTGGCAGGAATGTAGCCACTGAACACAATTGTGAACTGCAATGGCCACAGGAAGGTATGACTGCAAGAAGACTGGGCTGCCACATGCCACTACTGAGTGGGAAGACCATCATTTCTGGCATAAGGCTGTTGTGCATCAAATTGAGTCTGCAGCAGCAATCTGAGCAGCAGTTGGCTCCACAGTGACGTTACAAAATGGTTATTTCAAGGAAAACTCTGAGCCATATTCCCTGTAGTGTGCATTCCATTGACCCCAAACCACTGCTGTTTAAGACTTCAGTTGCCTCGGGCGACAGATCACTGAAGGGCAGATTGCTCATTCGAGTTAGAATTATCCGCTGAAGCCATATTAATTGACCTGAGTAAGGCTTTTGACTCAGTTAACCACAAATTATTATTAGATAAACTGTGTTGCTATGGAATCAAACACATGGAACTCTCACGAATTGAATAATACCTCAGCAATAGAAAACAAATTGTAAAGCATAATGGCCAAAAGTCACAGACTATAAGTATAAAATGAGGTGTTCCTCAGGGCTCAGTGCTTGGCCCTTTACTGTTTATGTTATTTGTGAATGACTTTCTGAGTAGCTCACCCTGTAAATCTATCCTCTATGCTGATGACACGAAATTAGCTAATTCCGATAAGGATATAAACAAATTGAAGGAGGAAAGTGAAGAATGTCTCACAATATCTAATATCTGGTTGAAAGCTAATGAGTTAAGTATGAACCATAAAAAGACTGTCAAGATAATCTTCAGTATGTCGAACAGTAACACTGAGTTATCATCTGTTAAACTACTAGGAATACACGTTGATTCGAAATTAACGTGGAAACACATACAGATTATGTATGTCGAAAGTTATCATGAGTTATCTGCCTACTAGCCAAACTACACACGTGTTACACAAGATTTATTACTTCATTCATACTATGCCTTCTTTTACTGCCATCTAAAATAATGCATTCTTTTATGGGGTAACTCCCCAGAAGCCAAAAAAATTTTCGCTTGGCAGAAAAAAGCAATTAGACGTCTTTATGGAATCACTGACAACAAGACCTCATGTAAACCTTATTTTAAAGACTTAAAAATTCTCACACTCCCATCTCCTTACATATATTGTTCCCTATCAAACATAAAAGAAAACTTAAATCACTACACTATGGGGAAATCTGTTCATCAACACAATACTCGACAAACAAATATGATTGATAAACCCACAACCAGGCTTAAGAAAACCCAGTCTAGCTATGAATACATAGGCATAAAATTATTCAACACTTTACCCATACAGGCTTAATTGGTTTTACTGGATATTTTCAAAACTAAAACCAAAGTGTGGATGAAGGAAAATACCTTTTATAGTATAGAAGAATTTCAGAATAGTTGTAAAGATGGCCTAATTTATTGATAAATTAAGGGTTACTGTCATGTATAGATATGGGTGTAGAGGCAGATATAAGCTAATAGGGTACAACACTGCTATATTTTTTACCATGTAATATTTTGCTATATGAAACATAATGTACAAATAGCTATAATTCTTCTGATGATAGCGATTGCATGTTAATGCTGATAAATTAAGAGTCACTGTTATGTATAGATATGGGTGTAGAGGCAGTTATAAGCTAATAGAGTACAACACTGCTATGTTTTTACCATTTAATATTTTGTTGTGTAAAACATAATGTACAAACAACTGTAATTCTTCTGACAACATCGATTGCATGTTAATTTCGAAAGATGGATAAAAAAAAAAAAAAATCGAATGTCTATTGTGTTTTCTGATGAAAGCTGTTTCAGCCTCAGTGCCAGTTATCATGTCTTGATTAAGAGGAGATCAAGTGAGTGGCTGCAACCAACCTATCTGCTGCTAGTCACACTGGACCTACACCTTAAGTTGTGAGTGGAATGGGATGAGATTCTGTATGACAGTAAGACCACTTTTGAGGTTATCCCATGCACCATGAGTTATCCCATGCACCATGACTGCAAATCTGAATGTCATTCTGATGATTGAATCTGTTGTGCTGCCATTCAAGAATAACATTCCAGGCAATGTTTCCCAACAGGATAACATTTGCCCACATACTGGTGTTGTAATCCAGTATGCTCTACAGAGTATCGACATGTTGCCATGCCCTGCTCAGTCACCAGATCTGTCCCCAGTTTAACATGTATGGGGCATCATCTGACGACAACTCCAGTGTCACAAATGATCAGCATTAACTGTCCCTACAATTTTGAGTCACTAAGTGCAACAGGCATGGAACTCCATTCCTCAAACTGACATCCAACACCTTCATGACACCATGTAGGCATGTTTGCATGCGGTAGTTACACCAGTTATTAATCTATCAATATTTCTCATTAGCAATAACTTTTCTTGCAGTTACATTTACCTGTGATCTTGCAATGTTAATCACTTAAATGTATTACCCAGACAAGCATATTTCCAAAATTTTATCACTCTACATTGATTATTGCATGGTGTCACAATTTTTTCCTGTCAATGCGGTTTTTGAGAAGTCCTTCAGAGTCCCTACAAAAATCATTTATGTGGATCAGAATTAGGAGAGAACCAGACACTGAAGTTTGTGGCACACCATACTTAATATTTCCTCATTCTGAATGTAATCTTTTTCCTGATGTACCATTTGCTACTCTGATGCTCTGTTTTCTCTTGTTAAGATATGACACCTCCTGTGCAAGGGGAAGGCCTCTAATACCACACCATTTTTAATATTCTGCACAGTTAAGGCTTTGGAAAGATCACAGAAAATGGCAACAGGGTAATTTTTGTTGTTTACTTTAGTTTGTGAGATCACATATTGCATTCGCAGTAAAGAAGCATTTATGGGAGCCAAACTGCACTATTGTTAACAGGTTATTTTCAGACAGATAGATCTGTATTCTGTTATAAGCTACTTTCTTGAAATTTTTTGAAAATACAGGAAGGAGTGAGATTGCTCAGTAATTGGAGATCAGTTGCTTATCTGCACTTTTGTATGTTGGTGTTCCTAGTGCTTACTCATTCTTTCACAAAATATTCCTTGATTCATCAACTGCCTACAAAAGTATGGTAACTCAAGGTGAGGGTAGTGGGGGAGGGGGCCCTACCAAGTCAGCACACACTTTTAGTGCTTTGGCTGGGACATCATAAGAGCCAGCAAAGCTACTACTTTTTAGTGAAGTAATTGTTTTTGTGATTTCTCTGGCAGTCTAATAGCTGAACTGGCAAAAATGATGTCTAGTGGTGAAGTATGCATTCCCTGTCTAAGTAAATTTACTAGATCTGCATTTGTTGGATGACTTTATGTCCCTTTGTTTTCAGTTACTATTAGCAAGAATTCATTAAATTAAGTGGCCAATCTTCTTTAGTTTTGCATCATGTCTCTTGCTGCTATTGCCATCTTGGAGTTAAGTATTAGTTGTCTTGCCAAGTTTATTAATTTCGTGCCTAACAATGCTCCAAATTGTTGTTGGTTTTTTATGGAATTATGAAATTTTTATGCCTAGTATGTCGTTTTTGCCTTTTTGATAGCAGGCTGAAGAATTTTGCAGTCTCATATACTGTATTTTTAAATCTTGATTGAAGTTAGTCTTAACACACTATATTTGAATCTCAGATGTTAGCCCACTTTTCTTGACTTCCACTCTAAATAATAGGGTCATCATAAAAGTAAAGAGTGATTGCACACTACCCCCAGCACCGACCCCTACCACTGCAATCACAAGCATGCCAGTTAGCTCCTTATCCAGCATCAATGTGATCTGAGTTCTGTTGTCAAGTGGTCATGCCTCTTTGCTTTTTAAATTTTTTAAATGGCAGTACCCACATAAAATGCTGCCAAATGCTAAGTGTGCAGTGTCATTCTTTTGATCTATGTGGAGTTCATGTCAAGAGGAGAAACAATCATTTAAGAGGCTGTTGTGAAACTCTTCAATGACTTCAGCATGCCATTCAAAACAAGAGATGTGAAATGTCGGCAAAAATGTTTTTGATTCATTTCATTGTCCAGCATTAGGCATCAGCACGAACACAGTAAGAATTTCAACGTCTTAAGTGGGATATTTTTGGACCACTCTTTACGGCCCTGAGTTGGCAACAAGTGATTTTCACTTATTTCTAAAACTAAAGGAATTTTTAAATGGAAAACGGACCTCAAGCAAGCAATGACATTCTGGCTCAAATTTTTGGCAGTAGAAGAGTATAACATGGGATTTGAAAAATTGGTCCCACATTACAATAAGTGCCTTAACAGCCATGTTGGCTACACTGAAAGTATCTTTGTAAAAGTAACTTCGTAAATAAAGTTCTGTGTTGATATCTTTGGTTTTCGTTTAGTTATGCAAAACGCTTTTTACTTTCTGGATGACCCTCATATTTCGACCTGTTGTAAAGACAAATTGGATTCATAACGTTCTATGAGTGTTCTTAGGAAATAATTAAATTTCTCGTCTGTTGTGTCTCCTGGTATACTTCTCATCAGTTTTCATGCTGCAAATTATCTCTGAATAGTCTAACTGAGCACCATTTACAAATATATATTTTACTTTTTCCTTCTTAGTGAAATAAATCTGATGGGGATGCTTTATTGTTGTCATCATGGTCAGATAAACCATTAATTATGAGGGTCACATCTATTTCGTTCAATATACATGGAATTAGAAATAACTTACTATTTGCTGTTGCACTATGTCCTTCTATTTTTGTTGAGATCGCTGGCTGTAAATGAAGTGGAATGCCAGGCAGCCATTTTCGTTCCATTAGATCATTGTTTCTCTTATACAATGTTCCTTTTATTAACTGGAACCGAGCGAGGTGGCGCAGTGGTTAGCACACTGGATTCGCATTCGGGAGGACGACGGTTCAATCCCGTCTCCGGCCATCCTGATTTAGGTTTTCCGTGATTTCCCTAAATCGTTTCAGGCAAATGCCGGGATGGTTCCTTTGACAGGGCACGGCCGATTTCCTTCCCAATCCTTCCCTAACCCGAGCTTGCGCTCCGTCTCTAATGACCTCGTTGTCGACGGGACGTTAAACACTAACCACCACCACTATTAACTGGAGTTCTTCTTTGGGCGTTTCCCTCTTCGTCCAGCTTCTATTGTTTTCAATAATTCTGGATCCTCCCTCTGTTGAGTAGTAATATCATTTAATACAGCGATGAATGAGATTTCTTACGCCTTGCAGCGCTGCGCCAAAGGATTTCTTGGAAGACAAACGGCGTCCTTGTGTTTGCGTCCCCTTTTGTATACGACCGTGACGTCATCCTCTTGAAGCCTCAGTGCCCACCGCGCAAGTTGTCCCGATGGTTCCTTCAGGCTACGCAGCCAGCTTAGACAATGATTGTCCGTCACATCAGTGAACGGTTTGGCAAGAAACTTCTTGATGGCGCAAGCAACTGCAAATCACTCTTTCTCCGTTGTAGAGTAGTTCCCCACAGACTTTGAAAGTACTCTGGAAGCACAAACTTTCACTTTTCGGTACCTTTCTGAATTTGCACTAGAACTGCACTTATAACTGCTAGCGTAGGTATAAAATTATGTCTCCGCACTCTTGCCATACAGTACTAGGACTGGGGATGATGTTTCGCCCTTTTAAGGACAACGGGAGATATTTCTTAAAACTCATTCCAGGAGTTCTCTGGGTAGGTATCACAAGTTTTTTTACTTTCTGAGCGGCGAAGAAACCATTTTCGGACTCAGGCGAGGCCTGCGCCCGGAATACACTTCAGCAATGTTGTCAGACGACCTGTAACATAATAGTCATTTTCTACTACAGCATAAAACTACTTGAAATTACTTGTTTTTCGTATCGGTCTTTTTTCTATATATAGTCTCGTGTTTACCCTGTCAGCTCTCATGTGTGATTCAAGTTTTCGCTTTTGTTTTCTTGTTAGAAATTATGTCCAACATTGATTACGTTAAAAAAAAAACACAAACCAGCTGGAACTGATGGAATACCAGTGTAACTGCTGAAATGTGGCGGTCATAAACTTCATGAGAAATTGTTTCATCTTAAAAAAAAAAAAAATCCGAGATGGAAATATACCGAATGAACGGAAGGAACCAATGGATCCCTATCACAAGAAAGAAGGTAGATGACACTGGAGGAGTTAAAATGGTTCAAATGGCTCTGAGCACTATGGGACTTAACATCTGAGGTCATCACTCCCCTGGAACTTAGAACTACTTATAGAACTACTTAAACCTAACTAACCTAACGACATCACACACATCCATGCCCGAGGCAGGATTCGAACCTGCGACCGTAGCGGTCGCGCGGCTCCAGACTGAAGCGCCTAGAACCTCTCGACCACACCGGCCGGTTGTAGAAAGTCAGAATCACCTCTTATTCATAATGGAATAAAAGGCTTTGTGGGGCATGCTTCCAGGAACTAACTCCCCCAAAACGGATACGAAAGCACTGCTAAATTTATTTTTTGACACCTTCTTTAAAAAGCATTTTGAAGCAACTGAGGTATCTCATTCAAAGTATGAGGTCAAAAATACCTGGATATAGATTCTGGTAACTTGTTTCACCTAAAAGGCGATAAATTTTTATTTTGACATTTTTATAATGATATTTGTTTTAGCCCTTCAGTCCAAATGTCACATCAGTTTAGTCAATACGTTATAAACAGTATTTGCTTGCCAACTGGTCTGGCAGCCTCCGAGGAGTTCTGATTTTTAATTCCGATGCACTTAATCTTCCATAAAATTGGTCTTTAGTGTAACTGAAATCTTATCTGTTAGTTGGCAAGTTCTTCACGATGAACATCTACGTTTGAAACTGTATTCTGTGCATGATTATATGAGTACACTGGACTTAATCTTACGCTGAAGATGATCACTCTGTAATTGAAATCGACATGTAATAACAAATACCGTATCAAATTTATACGACCAATGCTGAAGCGACCAATGCTGAAGATTCCCTAGTTTGCAATATTTGCATAAAATGTATTTGATTCAGAAGACATTTTGTAATTCTGACATATGGTTTAGTTGGCACAATAACAATGATGTGACAAGTCATCATTATAAAAGTAGTTGCAACAGCAGTGGTAGGCTGTAACTACCAGAGTGGTGGGCGTGATAGGTGATGGTTGGTTTGATAGCTACAGCTGTGTAATAGTTCAGATGGCACTCTATGTTTGTTTCTGAATAATGATATTGTAGTAACACTGGTGACGGCCCCATTAGACTGCAGCCAACACATTTTTACTTGTGCTGGATGCTGACAATATAAAAACATTACATAAAGTTTTGGTTTGTTAATCAAATCTCGATATCACATGAGAAGCCGGCCATTGTGGCCGAGCGGTTCTAGGCGCTTCAGTCCGGAACCGCGCGACTGCTACGGTCGCAGGTTCGAATCCTGCCTCGGGCATGGATGTGTGTGATGTTCTTAGGTTAGTTAGGTTTAAGTAGTTCTAAGCTCTTGGGGACTGATGGCCTCGGATGTTAAGTCCCATAGTGCTCAGAGCCATTTGAACCATTTTAACTCCTCCAGTGTCATCTACCTCCTTTCTTGTGATAGGGACCCATTGGTTCCTTCCGTTCATCCGGTATATTTCCATCTCGGATTTTTTTTTAAGATGAAACAATTTCTCATGAAGTTTATGACCGCCACATTTCAGCAGTTGCACTGGTATTCCATCAGTTCCAGCTGGTTTGTGTTTTTCTTTTTAAATTTTTCGAACTGCTGTTTATCTCTTCGTACGGTTCATTTACAAGAGGTTCAGCTGTTATAGAGCAAGTTTTCTTCAGTTTATTTTCCAGTTCAGAATAAACCGGTAAGTCGTCAAAAAATCGTTCCGAAGCTTACACCATATCGATAATTTGATCACTGATGTTATACAGAGCTGCTGTACGCGATTGATAACCCTTCCTGATGTTATTTTCGCTGCCACATACTTTGCGGACGTTGTTTGCTTTTAGGTCTTTGTCTGTACCCACTACGCATGCTTCAACTACACACACACACACACACACACACACACACACACACACACACACACACACACACATCCATTTTTATAATATGTATGGATTTCGCACTGTATCGACATCAAACTGGCTTTCCGTAGTGACTGCTCCCAGCGACTCGGCTGTTGTATTGCTCCCAACTGCTTCCTGGTAATCATTGTCTTGGTCCTCTGATCTGGCCATTTATATACTGGTTTTTCAGGGATTTCTGTTAAGTTTCTCCTGTACAGATGTTTTCCGTGACACTTCAGAAGGTCATCCTAAAACTCTTCCAGAAACTTCTCTAGCATTCTGGCTGTATGCCAGCGTCTGCTCTCCGCCTTAATGACCGACGGTGTTGTCCTCGCCTAGCCATCACAACAGTGCCGCTTCTTCAGTAGGCTGTCAACAAGTCAGACTTCATAGGAAGCACCGCCCCACATTATAATGTCCGTCTGCTCTCCTTTGCACACAGCCATGCGACTTCTCACTAAAATTCGACTACCATGACAGTTTACCCTCCTTCGACCCTTTCGAACACATCTGTTACCTCCTCACAATGGCAGTCTCAAAGGACAGTCCGTATCACCATGCCCGACAGTGGTCGGGTTTTCGTCTTTGTCAACGATGATGAATCCACATGTTTCCATTGCTTGTTTTGCTCCCTCGTCTCGGGATGATACTGATACAGGTGCACTCACCTGTGATGATTAGATAGATGGCTGTGGAAGTCATCCGAATTGGCCTGATTCAGCTGCAACAGTTCCAGTGGGGTCTCGGTTCGGCGGTGTTTTTGAATGGGCGTGAGTATTCGTGGAACATAGCGGGTGGCGAACCTTGCCAAAAACCGTGTAAGATGTTGAGAACTGATCCATGAGTAATTTTCCATTTTTCAACCATGCCTCGATTATGATACTCCAGTCCTAACCACCGTGTCTTCTACTCTTTCATATAATGCTGCTTTATTACCGTACACTTCCATTAAGTCGGTATGGGTTGTGGTATTTACGATCCTGATCTACGATATGCTGTCCTGCTTGATGTTGGCCAAGTTGCCTGCCCTGTGTGCCGCGAGTAACATACGCAACTACTTTAATCATAATCGTAGCAGCGCGCCTGCTCGCTGTTCGCTATTGGTCGCAATTTACAATCGAAAGCAAGACTCTCACTATAATGAAAGTCTTACTTCGCAGAATCTGAAGCTGATTCTTCCATCGAAGGTCTGCTTTTACATTCAAGTTTGATGTATAAGTTATAGGAGATGAGGCATATCTCCTTTCAAGAATTCTTTCTGCCTGTGACACTATTGAAGTGGGTAGAGTACAGCTTTCTGTAATGTTGCGATGCCTGCATAGAGGATGGAAGGCGCCTCTTTGAACGACATTAAATGTATTCGCAGTTGGGAATAGTGCCAACTATCGGGTGTAGAATGGAATGACGACAATCAAAATTTGTTCCGGACCAGGACTCGAACCCGGGTTTCCCGCTTATCGGGAGCGGTCGCCTTACCATTTGGCTGTCTGTGCACGACTCACGCCCAGACCCAAACTTCCATCTGTCGTCAAACGTGCGTCTAAGACCTGTACTCGTACATCGATTATGTACATTCCCGTACAGATCAGATATTGTACTTGAAAGTCGCTTGCTCGGTATCAGCAGAGAAATACGATATTGCATTGCCTGCGTTATTCTGCTTACGATGCAAAGTTCCTTTGGACATGCATGCATCGTTACAAAATTGCGTCTGTTTCCATTTTTGTCGCCCTCTGAAGACCAACAGTAAAATTTCGCTTACAGGTTTCCACTCAGTCCTTATCAGACCAGGGCTCCCCGTCTCAAATTCATACATTTGTTTATGCCATCATCACATAACATCCTGTGTTTATGGGCAGTGAGTGCTAATGGTCGCCTCATAAATTCTTTCGATGTACTCGATGCCACTATTGATTCTCACTGTCAGCCTGTAGCGAACGAAGTAGTGAGTTCAGTCTGGTAAGCATTCTTTACTGCTTTGTTCGTTGGTCACTTTTTCCACATTTCCCTTCAGCTCCTTAAACATTAACTCGTTTAGGAGGTTCGCGGCAACTCGCAGCAGCCTCTCGGTAGTGGTAGCTCGCACCGGCGTTACGCGGGTCAGGCGGTTTTACACCTAGCGCTGCTAGATGGCAACGACTTCGTTTTCACAGCGGCAGGGGATTTGAATACATCGTAGTTCAACCAATATGAACGAAATATTACTAATACACAACCCTTCCCATGAAGCAATCTGCCTATTAAAGCACTCGGTCTTCAGGCCGCAAGTGGCCCATCGGGACCATCCGACCGCCGTGCCATCCTCAGATGAGGATGCGGATAGAAGGGGCGCAGGGACAGAACACCGCTCTCCCGGTATGATGGTTTTCTGTGACCGGAGCCGCTACTATTCGGTCGAGTAGCTCCTCAGTTGGCATCACGAGGCTGAGTACACCCCGAAAAATGGCAACAGCGCATGGCGGCCTGGATGGTCACCCATCCAAGTGCCGACCACGCCCGACAGCACTTAACTTCGGTGATCTCACGGGAACCGGTGTAGCCACTGCGGCAAGGCCGTTGCCAATCTGCCTGTTAACGAAAACAATACTAAAATCTTTATGTACATACACAAACTATGGCAGAGAGCTTTAATGTATATGCTGTAGATAGAAAGAGTAGAAGAAGATATAACACATACACTGAAGCGCCAAAGAACCTGTTATAGGCAAGCGCAACCAAATAAAGAGGTATGTAAACAGGCAGAATACGGCA
Source organism: Schistocerca americana (assembly GCF_021461395.2). NCBI lineage: Eukaryota > Metazoa > Arthropoda > Insecta > Orthoptera > Acrididae > Schistocerca > Schistocerca americana. The sequence goes on from NC_060120.1 coordinate 743,250,790, forward strand.
GAGCGGTCTGCAGCATCTATATGAGACAACAAGTGTCTGGCGCAGTTGTTGGATCGGTTACTGCTGCTACAATGGCAAAAAAATGGTTCAAATGGCTCTGAGCACTATGGGACTTAACATCTGAGGTCATCAGTCCCCTAGAACTTAGAACTACTTAAACCTAACTAACCTAAGGACATCACACACATCCATGCCCGAGGCAGGATTCGAACCTGCGGCCGTAGCGGTCGTGCGGTTCCAGACTGAAGCGCCTAGAACCGATCGGCCACCAGCGGCCGGCCTACAATGGCAGGGTATCAAGATTTAAGTAAGTTTGAACATGGTGTTATAGTCGGTGCATGAGCGATGAGACATAGCATCTCCGAGGTAGTGACGAAGTGGGGATTTTCCCGTACGACCATTTCACGAGTGCACTGTGAATAAAACTGCTGGAGGCTCTGTAATTGTGTGGGGCGTGTGCAGTTGGAGTGATATGGGACCCCTGACACGCCTAGATACGACTGTGACAAGTGATACAAACGAAAACATTCTCTCTGATCACCTACAGCCATTCATGTTCATTGTGCGTTTCGACGGACTAGGGTAATTCCAACAGGACTATGCGACACCCCACACGTCCAGAATTGCTACAGAGTGGCTCCAGGAACACTCTTCTGTGTTTAAACACTTCCGCTGGCCACCAAACTCTCCAGACATGAATATTATTGAGCATATCTGGGATGTCTTGTAACGTACTGTTCCTAAGAGATCTCCACCCCCTCAAACCATTAAGGATTTAAGGACAGCTCTGCAGGATTTATGGTATCAACTTTACTTCAGATATTAGTCGAGTCCATGCCACATCATGTTGTGGCACCTCTGTGTGCTCGTGGGGGCAGATCTACCAATTTCTTTGGCTTTTCAGTGTATATGTAAACTTGTTTACTGGAAGCAACGCGAAACTGTTATCTCCACAAAAAAATTAGCATAGAGACGTTTGTCTATTACTGCAACATCTATAAGCTGGGCTCAAGGAACAATCGTCTCACTAGGAAATGGCAGCCGGAGTGGATGCCCTTGGCTTCGTATCATAGGGACTGCTATAGTGCGATGGGCAAAAAAACATTAGGAAGGATCAAGGAAAATGGAAGAAAAGAGGCCGAAGTAGGAGGGGGAGGAAAAAGAAGATGAATAAGAAAAAGAAGGGAAGTGAAACTTCATGGCAGATTGAAACTGTGTGCCAGAGTGTGACTCGAACGCAAAACTTTTGCCTTTAGCTTATAATTGCTCTACCAACCACGATGTCCAAGCATAAATCGTGACTTGACCGCACGGCCTTACTTCCGCCGAACCTCATAGACTATGTCCCACATTTCACAAGAGGTCTCCTGCATACCTTGCGAGACTAGCACTCGTGGAATAAATGATATTGCGGAAGAATGGCTTAGACGCAGTCGAGGGCATTGTCTGCAGAATGAATTTTCACTTTGAAGCGGAGTGTGCACTGATATAAAACTTTCTGACAGCTTAAAACTGTGTGGTTGGCCTGGGACGCTTGTCTTTCACGAGCAGTCGCTGTACCATCAGAGCTACCGGCGGAAATGAGACTGCGAGGAGGGCTGCGGGAGGGGTTGTTTGCTGTACCTGGATAGTTCGGTCAGTAGGGCGAGTGCCCGCGAAAGCAGAGGTTCTGGGTTCGCGTCCCGTAGTTTAAACTGCCAATGAGTTTTAAACCAGCACGCATTCCGCTGCAGAGTGGAAATTAATTCCTACAACAAAAGGAGTGGTGACCGTTATAACGGGCAGAGAGTGGGGTTGTGTGAAAACGAATCACGAGGAAATTCCGACCGAACTAATTTGTCGAAAATTCGCTCTTATTAAATTCCGGGATATTATGTCTAGTTGGATGAATTTCTCGTTAAAACCCAACGTTTCGTCCCCATCAGCGGAGGACATTTTCAAGCTGGGTTGTAGCTTTATCGAAAATCTGATGCTCACCATTACTCGCTACTAACTGAAGTAAAAATCCGTTTCTGCGTGTTCCCGCGATGAGGTAGACGTCACACGTTGGACGCTCGAGCACAGTTCGCCGTTGTCAGTTGCTGTCACCTCATGGTGGAAGACTGATACAACAGCTAGAGTATTCAAAACATGTGACGTTACGCCTCTGCGCGGGATCACGCAGAAACGAAATTTATTTCAGTGCCAGGGTGAACATCGTCTCTTCTGAAAAGCTACAACCCCGCTTCAAAAAGTTCTCTGCAGACGGAGACGACGACGGCATAACAGCCTCGAAAATTTCAGGAAGTCTTACATTCTACAACGAACAAAAATTCCATAGCACCTATCTTTCACTATTTATTGAAGGACATCTTCCCACACCGTGAGATGCGCTATCAAAAAATGTCACTGCGTAAGATTTGACAGCAGTAACATAATGACAAGCTGTATACTATGTTATAGGACAGATTTCGTATCCTGTTGTATTAACTGACATGCAAGTCACTGCTATAGAGGTAAATAATGTGAGTAGGCTTTCATTACTGCTACTAAATTTTGTAATCTATGTACATTCAGGCGTTCGTTCCTCTGTATCAGATGCGACCGATCATGGGTTATAAACCCCAAAACCGGTTTTGGTAAATAAACGTTTTAGTGCAGCTCATGTGTATAAAAGATGTCCTTTAATAAAACGTTTCTACTGCAGCTCATGATGTATAGAAGATGTCCTTTAATAAATATCTTAAAACTGCCTTTCCCTGGTGCAAGAAAGCTTGTTTCTTGTTTTCTGCAACTGAATGGAGTATTATTTGCATGTGTTGTTTTCTTTGTAGCGGCTTTGCAATGGTCAGTACGGAAAGAGTGAAATAGGGATCGTGCTATTGTTGTAAGCAAAATAATTATTTATTTATTTGCCGTATGGAATACATTACAAGTTGTTGAATCACAAGAATAGCAATACGTATACAAAGATTACTAAACTACTACGAGGGTTACTTCAAAAGAAATGCACACTATTTTTTTTTAAATCCGTCTTTTATTCTACATGTTTGACAGTTTTACAGTGTGTAGATACATCCTTTAGGAACAATATTTTCATTTCTCCACATAATTTCCATCCCTCTCAACTGCCATAAGCCATCTTGGAACCAGCGCCTGTATACCCGCACGGTAAAATTCTGGACCAACCTGTTGGAGCCACTGTATGGCAGCTTGCACAAGGGAGTCATCATCTTCAAACCTTGTTCCACGAAGAGAGTGTTTCAGTTTCCGAAAGAGATGATAGTCACATGGAGCCAGGTCAGGACTGCAAGGCGGGTGTTTCAGTATTGTCCATCCGAGTTTTGTGATCGCTTCCATGGTTTTTTGACTGACATGTGGCCGTGCATTGTCGTGCAACAGCAAAACATCCTGCTTTTGCCCATGTGGTCGAACTCGACTCAGTCGAGCTTGAAGTTTCTTCATTGTCGCCACATATGCATCAGAATTTATGGTGGTTCCACTTGGTATGATGTCCACAAGCAAGAGTCCGTCGGAATCGAAAAACACCGTAGCCATAATTTTTCCAGCAGAAGGTGTGCTTTTGAATTTTTTTTTCTTGGGTAAATTTGCATGATACCACTCCATTGATTGCCTCTTCGTCTCTGGTGAAAAATGATGGAGCCATGTTTCATCACCTGTCACAATTCTTCCAAGAAATTCATTTCCACCATGCTTGTACTGTTCCAAACGTTCGCTGCATTCCGTTTTTCTTGTTTCTTTGTGAGTCACTGTCAACATCCTGGGAACCCACCTGGCACAAACCTTTTTTAACCTTTTTTAACGCCAACACTTTCAGTATTCTGCAAACACTTCCTTCCCCTATCCCAACAATTCCTTCACTGTGATGCGCCTGTCAGCAGCCACCAATTCGTTAACTCTCTGTCTGGAGTGTGTGAAGTACGAGGCCTGCCGCTGCGAGAACAATCCCCAATACTGCCGTGCCCACTTTCATCAAGTAACCTGCTTGCCCACCGACTAACTGTTCTGCGATCGACAGCAGCATTTCCATACACCTTTTTCAACCTCTTGTGGATGTTTCCCACTGTCTCGTTTTCACAGCACAGGAATTCTATGACAGCACGTTTCTTGTGACGAACGTCAAGTGTTGCAGCCATCTTGAAGACATGCTGTGACGGCGCCATTCATGGGAACATGTTGAGCTAAGTTTGAAAAGAAGCGGGAAGGATGTGCCTATATAAGGCAACAACTGTCTGATTCAGTTTTTAGATCGTTTACTGCTGTTAAATGGCAGGTTATCAAGATTTAAGTGAGTTTGAAAGTGGTGTTACAGTCGGCGCACGAGCGATGAGACACAGCATCTCCGAGGTAGCGATGAAGTGGGGATTTTCCCGTACGACCATTTCACGAGTGTACTGTGAATATCAGGAATCCGATAAAATATCAAGCCCACGACGTCGCTGCGGCCGGAAAAAGATCCTGCAAGAACGGGACCAACGACGATTGAAGAGAATCGTTCAACGTGACAGAAGTGCAACCCTTCCGCAAATTGCTGCACATTTCAATGCTGAGCCATCAACAAGTGTCAGCGTGCGAATCATTCAACGGAACATCATCGATATGGGCTTTCGGAGCCGAAGGTCCACCCGTGTATCATTGATGACTGCACGACACAAAACTTTACACCTAGCCTAGGCCCGTCAACACCGACATTGGACTGTTGATGACTCGAAACATGGTACCTGCTCGGACGAGTCTCGTTTCAAACTGCATCGAGTGATGGACGTGTACGGGTATGGGGACAACGTCATGAACCCATGGACCCTGCATCTCAGCAGGGCACTGTTTCAGCTGGTGGAGGCTCTGTAGTAATGTGGGACGTGTACGGTTGTGGTGATAAGGGACTCCTGACACGACTGTGACAGGTGACACATACGTAAGCATGCTCTCTGATCACTTGCAGCCATTCATGTCCATTGTGCATTACGACGGACTAAGGTAATTCGAACAGGACAATGCGACACCCCACACGTCCAGAATTGCTACAGAGTGGCTCCAGGAACGCTCTCCTGTGTTTAAACACTTCCGCTGGCCGCCATACTCCCCAGAGATGAATATTATTGAGCATATTTGAGATGCCTTGCAACGTGCTGTTCACAAGAGATAGCCACCCTCTCGTACTCGGAGATTAGTCGAGTCCATGCCACGTCATATTGCGGCATTTCTGCTTGCTCGCGGAGGCCCTACACGATATTAGGCAGTTGTACCAGTTTCTTTGACTCTTCAGTTTAAATCAGTGTTGTAGAAATGTTGGAAGACGGGAGGTGCTTTAGATCCGCCTTTCTTTCACTTTATTTAATCATGTTCTATGGCCATTGAGATTATTAGAGAAGGTTGACGGTGGCTGTAACGCTGATTTCAGTTGTTAGTAAATGCTTGCGATTACTTGAGGTGGAGGACACGAACGCTCGTTTTCCATCGGGCAGCCACCACTGTGGCAGGCGAGACGACATAGCGCGAGTTCTGAAAGGTGCAGGCCGCAGGTATGCAAAGGGCAGCCAACCGGCACCTTGACACGGCAGTGACCGTCACAAGAGGACGCGCCCGAACCACAAGGAGTCACTGAACACAAAAAAGTGGAAAGGCAGCAGCAGGGACTCAGTTGTGATGTCCCTGTAGCCAGAGGAGAAATGCACAATTTCTTTCCCAGAAGTTACGTAGGAATGCGACAGCGGCTATTGTTCGAGGGCGAAGCGAGGTGCACTCCACGTTTCAGCAGTGGGCCTCATATTCTATCCTGTTTCCGCTAAGATCGTTATCTATTTGTTGGCTAAAACATATCTCGCAAACACTATTGGTGGTCGGAGACAGGGAGGCCGAGAAAGCTGCGGCGTTTTATTCAGGTCACGTAGGTGCCCTCATTGGCGCGATTTCCCGCGTGTGAATTATAACAGTCCGTTGATTGGACCCCAGTTCGTGATGTAAGAAATCGTCACAGCGGACGCTTATCGATGTAGTAGGATTGGAGGAACAGTTTTTTCCCATCTTATGGAGGGAGGCTGTACAGTAAGCGAAGTGATGCGGAATTGGTGTACGAGTATTTTCCCAGCTTTCGATTGGTGGTTTTAGTTTGTTGGCGAAACTCCACGCGAAGCTCTCCGCAGCCAAAGAGTTACTGTGTGGAAGAAGACAGTTCGGTCGTGGTCCGCAGAAGAGTGCGGACGGCATATCCGCGGAAGAGCGCGGACAAGATTCGATTTTTCTTCGAGGAAGAGTGCAGACGAAAGATCCACAGTCCGAACCAACGTCAACGCACACTACTCATCGCATCTCGAATGCCCTGCATGCATGGTGAGCATTGCATTGTACCGGCAACATGAATCTTGAGAGCAAAGTCTCGTGCTTTATTGCTCATCCACAGAAGTAGCAGTTGTTGTCCGATCCAAATGCAATTTCGTAGTTTGTTTCCTAGTTCAGTTCACAAATCACTGTCAGTCCTATTGATCATAGTCAGATAGTTTTATCCATTTAAAGCTGCAATTAAAGACATGTTATCACCTGTGGTACAACTTTGCCAACTGCCAATCAAATCATTCTCCTTTATGAATATTACACAGTGTATAATCAAGATGTTATGTCGACCCACGTTCCATATTTTACATGTGTTTTATGAATAAATCTATCGTGAGACTTCAATCATTCTTTCACTGATGTTCACAAGGTCCCTTGCTCACGTTTAATAATTTTATTTACTTGTGAGGGAGATAATAGGAGACATCTTGTAATGAAGAAATACGATGTTTCGTCTTTGGTGACACTACACAGGGCCACCTTTTATAGTCATTTGCGTATATATCTTTGTGCATAGTTTTCATAGTAGTGTCACTCAAGTAGTGGCTCCGTGTCTTAGAGTTATTCAAAGCCAGTGTTTCATTAGAGGCTCCCATACGTCTGCCCACCAGAGAGACACTTTGCAATGTGTACTTTTTATTTCATTGTAAAGTAATGTCGAACCCCATGAGTCTCAGGTCACAAGTTTAATATTTAGTGGGGCTCAGTTGCAAGCGGTATGCTAACAATTATGCCAGGAAAAATATTGGCTGATAATGACTCACCGTGTGCATCAGAGGTGCAGAGATCAACCTTCTACGGGATGTATATATTAGACTTGACAAAATGGAAGTAGTCGACATTCAAGAAATGTCCAAAACAAGTCATTAACTTGTACCATAAACAGCAAATGAGAAGTGGGGTGCCACAGTGATCACAAAGTGCACACCATCAAGATAAAAGGCGAACTCCTTGGTAGTTACAAACCGTGCGGGACCTTCAGGTAGGTATCCACTCTTAAAGAAGGTTGGTCTGTCGGAGTGATGAGAACTAATGGAATTTGACGACATGCAACCGAACGCGAAACGGTCTGTCGCGGAGCTTATCCTGAAACTGGCTATCCTTTAAGGCGTAGCTGCAGATAGAGCGATAATATGTTTTATACGCACGGAAGGAAAACAAACATCAAGAGGCTGAATTTTTCCAGTGTTCCCAGATGATATGAATTGCAATGTTACACACTTTTCAGGAGGGTCAGTTTTTCTCTAAAAGAATATGATTTTTATTCGCAGACCAGGAACTAAGCAAAAGCAAGTTATTTTAATCAGCTATTGGCCAAAATCAGTGCTTATACGATAATTGTACTTCTCTTACGCCCATTTTCCAATTTTCGCTTGCTGTGACGTAAATATTCCCTACTGCCCTTGGAGGTTCATGCACACGAGAAAGAATCGTAAGGGGCAGAGCGCCTCAAACTTCTCGCAGCACAGTAAATAACTTTCCAGTCAATTTACCATCCAGATTAACAGTCGACCTAATTGTATACGAAATCTTTAAGGCATTGATGTTACATGATCTTGATATAACTCTCTTGCTACCTCTAATTTTGAGTGCTCCTTTCCTATGCATTTCCTTTTCAAACCCAGATTGGTCAGAGTTGAAACTAAATTCCTTACTAAAAGCTGAGGCAAGTTTTTTAAAATCTGATTTACAAAATTTTTGTCAGATAACGCAGTTTGCTGCACATCGTCAGGTTGATGCTTTGTTTGAAATTTTGTTATCTTACGTCTTCCAATTTTGTAGCACTGTTTGAAGTTAGGCAGCCATCTACTGCTTCCTTTGAAATCAGTGTAATCTGTTTCGCGCGCAGTTTAATGTCCATAACGTAGCTCACTATCATGCACATGCTGCAAATTGTGTCGAGCATCCTCGAAACGCGCTAACACCAGTATTTCCAAATTGACCTTGTCCTCCCTTGAATATCCGTAGTTTTTCTTATGGTCGTACTGCTGCGGACATATTCGAAATCTGTTCATCATTATTTTTTTACTATAATGCGGGTGATCTTCTATGTACGTAATTATGTTTCGTGTAGGTGGTCCCGGTCGCCTACGGTGGACTGGAAGCCGAGCGGTGCCCTCTCCAGTTGTCAGGATGCTAGGAAATGACTGTGGAGGCGTCAGAAACGCCAAAGAAACATTATTAATTCATGACACCTTTATTCCTGCCGAGTACAATGTGGCCCTCGTAACACAGGCTGGCTGAGCTTGGTGATATCAACGACCTTCCCCGAGTCCTTGCTGACTCGGAGCGATGACACCAGCTCCGGGCTGCACCAGTCTTGCTATCGCAGAGCCGCGTGCTGTGACGTAGCAGTGGACTGCCCTTACTTCGGCCACGCGTGGCTGGCGGCGCCCGGCCGGCGGACAGCAGGCCGCAGCGCGTAGAAGCTCCGGGTTGGAGTCCCGGCGCTGTCGGCACGAGAAGCGTTCTCGCAGTGTGGAGTGTACTCTATCCCACCCTGTCTTCTTCCTTGCTCCTCCTGGTGGCTCGTCCGCGGTGGACGGGCGGAACGGGCTGCAGTCCCCCAGCGTCGTCGGCTCACCCGGTTGTGACGGCGGATGCACAGGGCCTAGGCCCAGCACGATCTCGACGACGGCTCACTGATGTGGTCAGCATTGGCAGCGAGCGAGTCTGCCGCGATGTCTGCTAATCCTGGGTTGATGATTGACAGCGGCAGCAGATAGGACCAGAGCTGGTACTGTCCCCTCACGTCTGCTGCTGGATGGGCCGCCCTTACTGCAACATCTCCTTAATAAAGATTAACATGTCGATCACCGAGCTGAGCGCTACGCAGCGTCCCAGTACACATCTAACTGCAAGTAGATTAAAAAAAAAAAGGTCACCTGCTTGTAACAGGAATTTCTTTGACAAAGGGAATTTGACACTTAGCCAACTGTCATTCAGTCAAGATGGTGTACTCAGTAATGAAACAAAGCGGTAGGCTCTGCCAGAAATATCGACTCTTAGACAATGTGTCTAATAGTGTATTTTAATACAACAGTATGCCATCTTAGGCAATTTATAACACTTGTAAGTAAGCATTACAAATATGGATTCTTATATGGTTATATCACTTGTAATGTATTTCATTGTTATTGTCTAATCTGCTTTCAGAAAACACTTGATAATGGCACTATGAAGCCGAAACCACGATTGTGTAAGTGTAAATGTAACAGCCGGCCGTAATGGCCGAGCGGTTTTAGGCGCTTCAGTCTGGAACCGCGCGACCGCTACGGTCGCAGGTTCGAATCCTGCCTCGGGCATGGATGTGTGTGATGTCCTTAGGTTAGTTAGGTTTAAGTAGTTCTAAGTTCTAAGGGACTGATGACCTCAGATGTTAAGTCCCATAGTGCTCAGAGCCATTTGAACCATTTTTGTTGTAAATGTAACACTGTAAATAAACAACAGTCTAATGGTGGTACTGTCTTTAAAGAGCCAAAATTGTGGTTGCACGGTAGACAATACGTGGGGCGTCGAATGGAGTAGTCATCATTGGCCTTTTTCGACCCCACACTCGAATGGTTCCTTGTAAGCTGCGGTGAGGATTGAACAAAAAATAATGGTGAGGTGTCGCTTTGGGGAGAGGGGGAGGGGAGGTAGGAGGAGAAGGGGTGCGCGAAGTTACAATTTATCTGGGTACCAGTTTCCCTCGAAACTCCACTGCCGAGGATTAAGTTTTGAAGCGTTGTAGCAAGTAGGGTAATCGGGGCAACACATATAGAGCTGTCTGGATAGAGCAAGTTCCACCTCGGAAGCGACGCACCCGCTGTGAGACAGGATTCCCAGAGCTGTCGCACAGCTCGGCACGACAGCGCTCTGCACTCAGCGCTGACTGCGCCTGACAGCCCGTAGCTAGCTAGCCCGGGTGTTCGCCATTATCGGAAGCGCCGGCACCACGCGACCCGCGTACCCTGAGCGGCGACCTCGCTCTGCGAATTACTGAATGTGTGCGCCGTCCACCTTTCCTGCACTCGGGCAAGAGCCTTCCCCTCTGACCTGTACCTACTGTCTTGCTCTTTTCCTGAGCTCTTTTTCCTGACACATCTGCTCCCTTGTCCTCAGTCTGTAGTAATTATAAGACTTTGGGACTGTGGTTGTTTTCCTCTGATCAGTGTCACCCTTTACGATGGTATACTGTCTCCTCACGCCTCACGTAATTAGACACTGGTAGTAGTTTGTCCATCAGTCTTCAGGTTGTAGCTTATCTCTGGTGCTATTAAATCCGTAGCGGAAGTTGGGGTATAACTGGGTAGCTAAGGAGGAAGCTAGATAACAGTGACAATTTTCATTGTTGTGACTTCAAATTTATTTCAGTGAAAGATTAAAAAGGCATGAATAACATATATGAACTATGAGGACTTATTTTCGATGGTCTAAATTATACACCGAAACGCCAAAGAAACTGCTATAGGTATGGATATTCAAATACAGAGATACATAAACAGGCAGAATACGGCGCGGTGGTAGGCAACGCCAATATAATACAAGAAGTGTGGTGGTGTTTAGTTCCTATTGGACCAAACTGTTGAGGTCATCGGTCCCTAGGCTTACACACTACTTACTGTAACGTAAACTAACTTACGTTAAAGACAACACACACATCCATGCCCGGGGGAGGACTCGAACCTCCGACGGCGGCAGACGCGCGATCCGTGACAAGGCGCCTGAGACCGCGCGGCTATCCCGCGCGGCCACAACAAGTGTTAGTTGTTAGATCGGTTGCTGCTGCTACAGTGGCAGATTATCAAGATTTAAGTGAGTTTTAACGTGGTGTCATCGTTGACGCATGAGTGATGGGACACAGCATCTCCGAGGTAGCTATGACGTGGAGATTTTCCTGTACGACCATTAAACGGGTGTACTGTGAATATCAGGAATCCGATAGAACATCAAATCTCCGACATCACTGCGCTCGGAAAAAGATCTTGCAAGAAAGGGACCAACGACGACTGAAGAGAATCGTTCAACGTGACAGAAGTGCAACCCTTCCGCGAATTGCTGCCGATTTCAGTGCTGGGCCATCAGCAAGTGTCAGCGTGCCAACCATTCAACGAAACAACATCGATGTGTGCTTTCGGAGCTGAAGGCGCACTCGAGTATCCTTGATGACTGCATGACACAAAACCTTACGCCTCGCCTGGGTCCGTCAACACCGACATTGGACTGTTGATGACTGGAAAAATGTTGCCTGGTCGGACGACTCTCGTTTCAAATTGTATAGAGCGGATGGAAGTGTACAAGTGTGGAGACAGCCTCATCAGTCCATCGACCCTGCATGTCTGCAGTGAACTATTCAAGCTGTTGGAGGCACTGTAATGGTGCGGGCCGTATGCAGTTGGAGTCATATGAGACTCCTGATACCTCTAGATACGACTCTGGCAGTTGACACGTGCGTAAGCATCCTGTCAGACCTTCTGCATTCATTCATGTCCATTGTACATTCCGACGAACTTGGGCAATTCCAGCAGGACAAAGCAACACTACACACATCCATAATTGCTACAGAGTATCTCGAGGAACACTCTTCTGAGTTTAAACACTTCCGCTGGCCACCCAACTCGCCAGAAGTGAACATTATTGAGCATACCTGGGATGCCTTGCAACGTGTTGTTCAGAAGAGACCTCGTACTCTTAACGGATTTACGGACAGCCCTGCAGGATTCATGGTGTCAGTTCCCTCTAGCACTAGACATTAGTCGAGTCCATGCCACGTCGTGCTGCGACACTTCTGCGTGCTCGCGGGAGCCCTACACGATATTTGGTAGGTGTACCAGTTTTTTTGGCTCTTCAGTGTATTTAATGTAACTCAGCACTGTGCAATATATGGTTATAGCTCATACCTTGAGCTAAAAGTGCAGTGGGACACATACCGACAATGTAATATTTTCCGTATGAGGCATGGCACACATCGATACTCATGCAAGTCATTTTCAGCCAGCCTCTACAATCCTCATGCGCTCTCTCCTCACTTTAAATGATTTACCCAATCACCTGATTTTTTTTGTTAACGAATAGGTCTCTTTGCAAAGACGAGAAGGCGTTTTATGCTCATCTTTAGAAGAGCTGTTTGATCCGGCTTGCTTCAATAATTTTTTTAACCTGCCGGGAAGCTATTTTTGTGGTTCTGGGCTCATTTCTGTAGGGAGACTCCGTGATCACGGGGGATTTTAATTTTCATCTGGTTTACTATGGACTCTCGTAATTAGGAGCCGGCTTTACTCTCTCCAGTGACTCTGTTGTGTCCTGGGAGTCTGGTATTATTCTTTCTGTTGCATCTGATAGTGCAAATTACTCTTTGCCAAATACGTTTGAATTAAGCGGGAAAATACTTGTCTTTTTGAACCCAGATATGTCATCTTACATTGTTTCTGTTCTGGTATAAGCAAGTCCGAACAAATGAGCTATTTTGTACTGGGTTGCCACTCTTCCCGGATGGCTCTAAGTTCTTAAGTCTTAAGACACGTCTTAATTTTCAGACCGTATATAGAGCTTAATGGTCCCATCTCAAATGAAAATGTACTTCAATAAAGGATAATCAGTCAAATTATTAATGACAAAAATAATATAAAAATTGGTACAAAATATATGTAATTATTAAATTGTAGTTATTAAAACGTTTACACGCAAGTAGCGTACGGTTAAAAACATATATTTCTTACCTTACACATATAAGTTAAATGAGACCAACTCATGGGGTAATGACAGATTGTTGCGGTTTCACCACATTGCTTCTACACGGCTTTACCCAACTGTACGTTATAAGCAAAATTCCTTCTGCATAAGAAACAAGGTGAAGAATTGTTTAATATGACATAGCGTCTTAAAAGTATTATTCATTGTGTATTACCAGTTTCAATTCGCAATTCTACGTTATAAGTTCCTTACTGACCACAAAATATTACAAAGGAAGATACACAACCACATAAGACTAACAAATTATTTTGCTCAAAAACAACGTACATCACACTACCAAGCCTCATGGCGGTACTGAACTTTCCAGCTGTGCTTATGGTGTAATGGCCAAACATCATCTTAGAAACTCGAAAAGGGAAATATGAGGGTCTCTGGTTTCACGCCCATACCTAATTATATCCCAACTTCCCCTATACTGAACAAGCAGCAAAGAAAACCTAGGAGAAATTTGGAAAGCGAATTGAAGTTCAGGGAGAAGAAATAAGGTTTTGAGATCTGCCAGTGACATTGCAATTCTATCAGAGAAGAAAAGGACTTGGATGAATAGCTGAACGGACTGGATTATGCCTTTAAGAGAGGCTGTAAGATAGTTATACATAAAAGCATTTCTGAAAAACAGAAACTTGTTAAAACCGAATACGATTTTAAGTGTTTGGAAGTCCTTACTGAAGATATTAGTCTGGAGTTAAAACAAGAAGAGGACAGAAACTCTTGAAATGTGGTGCTAGAGAAGAATGTTGAAGATTAAATGGTAGCTCTAACAACTAATGAGAAGGTACTGAATCGAATCGGGAAAAAAAAATTTATGGTGCAATTTGTATAAAATGAAAGCGATCAGATGGTTGGATATATATTGAGGCATCAACGAATAATTAATATGGTAATGGAGGGTGCAAAAATTGTGAAAGGAGTCTAAGTCTTAAATAGAGTAAAGAGGTTCGAATGGATACAGGAGAGCCGCATCAAACCAGTACTTGGACTGAAGACTACAACAATAGTCACCAGACTGGTTTGATGCTGCCTGACAAGACTTTTGCCCAGTGTTGATTTCTTCATCTCAGGCTAGCACTTACATCAACGTCCCCAACTGTTTGTTGGATGTATTCCAATCTCTGTCTTCGTTCACAGTTTTTATCTTCCGCATCTCCCTCTAGCAGCATTTTTTATGTTTGTGCATGTAAACTGTACTTGTATCAAAAGTAATTGCCGTGGTTACCTAAAAGAGCAGATGTTACGCGATTAACCAATTTTTGTTACTTATAAAATGAAATTTATATTCTTTAAGGGTATACATACACAGTGGACTTACACTGAACATTTATGTTTATTTGCCAAAACTGCCGAACTGTAAGAGTGGTAGAGCGCAGCTCTAAATCTACTTAATTTTCAGAATTCTGCTGGAGCTCCATCTCAAACGCAACGATTTTCTTCTTTTTCGCTTGACCTAGAGTCCATGATTCACATTCATAACCGAACGCCGCGCTGGGTAGCCGCGCGGTCTCGGGCGCCTTGCCACGGTTCGCGCGGCTCCCCCGTCAGAGGTTCGAGTCCTCCCTCGAGCATGGGTGTGTGTGGTGTCCTTAGCGTAATTTAGTTTAAGTTTGATGAACTAGTGTGTAAGCCTAGGGACCCATGACCTCAGCAGTTTGGTCCCATAGGAACTTACCACAAGTTTCCATAACCGAACGATGTGGCTCAGTGGGTAGCACACTGGACTTCGCGACTACGATGGTTCAGGCCCCCAACTGGCTAGCCAGACGTAGATATACCTTGATTTCCCTAAATCGCTTCAGACAGATGCTGGGAGCCTCGTTCGAGAGGACACGGCCGATTTTTCTTCCCCATCTTTGAAACGTTCCGAGCTTGTACGCTGTCACCTCAATGTCGATAGGACGTTAAACCATAATCTTCCTTCCCATAGATCCATACAACTAAGTGCACCAGACGTACATTCTCAGAAATTTCTTTCTCAATTTAAGGCCTATGTTTCACACTAGTGGGAGTATTTGTGTGTCTGTGGATGGCCCTCCATTCTGCTGATCGCTACTTGCTAATGAGCCTTCAATTCAGTCATTGTCTGTCACGTCGTGTATTGTACATCCCACAATGAGGGAGAGCCTTCAGTGATATGGAACGAGTCAGGCTATACATTCTAACAGGAAGAAATTTCCCCTGCTGGCTATTCTGTAGAGTATACTTACAACAAACCTGAACCATCGCTAACCTATTTGCACTGATAATAATGACAGTTACTTCTACATTACTTTATATGTGTATCTTAGTAGAAATCTCCTGCTCTGAAATAAGCTACATACCGGTTAGTTGCAGAAATGGCTAACGAGGCATTCGTTTTATAGCCTCCGATTGACGCCTTACGATCCAGCCACACGCGACACAGAAAATCACTGCGGGTTGCCGCCCGGCTAGGCGATCGCAGCTCCTCTTAATCTGTGACAGTCTATGCAGTATTTGGGAGTGCCACGTCCACCTGATATACAGCCGGTACTAGCTCGCGTTTGTGAGCCACGTGAGAACAGACAACTTTCTGGCCTTTCTCCGCCGAAAGGCCTTTTTAGGACACCATCCAGCGGCTTAATAGTCACAGTGAGTTCCATACTCGACATCAACGATCTTCTTCGGAAGTGTAGCAAGAATATTCCTCAGAGTGCAGCGCACCCTACATCTACAGCTATATGATTATTCTGGAATTCAAAATCAAGTGCCTTTCAGAGGGTTCATCGAACCACTCTCAAGCTATTTCTGTACCGTCCCACTCCCGAACAGCGCACACGAAAAAAGCGAGCACTCAGATCTTTCCTTCGAGCTCTGATTTCTCTTATTTTATTATGATGATCCTTTCTCCATGTGTAGGTGGGCACCAATTATTTTCCCAATTCTAGGAGAAAGCTGCTGACTGAAATTTTATGAGACGATCCTGCAGCAACGAAAAAAGCCTTTGTTTTAATGGTTGCCACCCCAATTCCCGTATCATACCCCTGGCACTATCTCCCCTATTTCGCGATAATATAAAACGAGCTGCTCTTCTTTGAACGTTTTCGATGTACTCCGTCAGTCCCGTCTGATGCGGATCCTACACCGCACTACAATACTCCAGGAGACGGCGGACAAGCGTGGTGTAAGCAATTTCTTTGGCAGAGGTGTTGCACTTTCTAAGTTTTCTGCCAATAAATTACAGTCCTTGGTTTGCTTCCCCACAACATTTTCTATGTGATCATTCCAGTTTAATTTATCCACAACTGTAATCCTTAAGTATTTAGTTGAATTAACAATCTTTAGTTTTGTGTGATTTATGGTGTTACCGAAATGTAGCGGAATCTTTTTAGTACTCATGAGGATGACTTCACACCTTTCATTACAGTCAATTGCCACTTTTCGCATCATACAGATATCTTCTCCAAATCACTTTGCAATTCGTTTTGATCAAATGATGATTTACAAGATGGTGAATGACAGCATCATCTGCAAACAATCTAAGATGGCTTCCCAGATTATCTCCTGAATCGTTTATATAGATTAGGAACAGGTGGAAAACTTCCCTGGGGAATAGTGTATGTTGACTTTCCGTCAATTGCTAGGAACCGTCATCTTCCCACAGGAACTGACGAATCTAGTGACACAATTGAGACGATACTCAATAGATACGCAATTTGATTAGAAGTCGCTTTTGAGGAGCAGTGTAAAAAGCTGTCTGGAAATCTAAAAATATGGACTCAATTTGACATCCTATGCTGATAGCACTCATTGCTTCATGAGAATGAAGAGCTAGTTGTGTTTCACAAGAACGATATTTTCTGAATCTGGGATGACTATTTCTCAATAAATCGTTTTTTTTAGGTAATTCATAAACTTCGAACACAGTATATGTTCCAAAATCCTACTGCAAACCGGAATCTGGGACATCGCCAGTGCAGCCTATAGCGACCGTGCCTACGCCAGTGCTTCTCGATCGTGACTGAGTGCTACACTTGCACCTTCAAGAATTGTTATCGTGTTAGTGACAACCCTTCATCAGATCAGGACGATCTTTTACGTTGCCTTAACTAGGAAGGTGTTTCAGTTGCTCAGTGTTATTACGTACTTTGTGTGTTGTAATAAAGTTCTATCGTTCTTGGCTACCTGGGAACTTTTCTCTTCTTGTCTGTGCGTCGCCCACAACGGGATACTACATTTTTACTTTCTTTTTAAATATGTTTCCTGCTTGATGTTCGCCAGAAACCTGTTGAAGACTTTAGAAACAGAATAGTCCATATACGGAAATTATTTCTACTTTTAGTTTAATGGTTGTGAACTGCTGAGTTCGCCCTAAATTCTCTCTTGTTGTTAATCAGAAATGCCATTAGGGAGTAGAAGATAGTGTTGCACGTTGGAACATTTTTCAGATTATCGCCTCTAGCCAGCCTTGTAAATACAATTTTAATATATGTTCTTATTCCATTTTGAAATGATAGCATTCAAGTCATGTGTGCTGCAGTCTTTTCCTTAAGTTAAAAAGATTACTCCGGCAAAATAAGGTTTTTCCTAATGTGAAAACGTATTGCAAGGGCAAGGTCATGTACCTAAGAACAAATCTTCCATTAAAATTTAAAATTGTTACACTATAGAAAATATCGTTAAGACTGTATTTAATAATCTATGCGTTACATTATTATTCTATTGCACACCAATAACCAGTAAGTGAACTCAATAGAAAAAGTATTATCAAAAACCATTTACAAGTTAAAAACATTTTGAAGTGGAGGAAATTTTACTCACCAAAAAATTCTGTAACTGAAGAATCAACAATATCCTCCAAACAGCTTTAATGTACGGGGTGAATACTGATGAAACCAACAAACTGCTGGGACGAATTTCTGTCTGGAAATGGAGGAAAAAAAGTCCTATGAACATATGTCCCGAAATACTTCGTTGCAGTGGCAGATGGCGCTGACGAATCAAAGTTGCTCTGGCCACGTGCTGTGGGTTTCTTGTGCGTCGCAGGCTGTGACGCAAAGTACTGTGAGCAGCAGAATCGTCCGGTATTCACGTCGGGAACAATCCGAGATGGTGTTTGTGTACGTCCAAGCAGATGGAAACGGTCGAGAGGCAGCACGGCTATACGAAAACAAGTACCCTCACAGACACCAACCACATTACACAACATTTCAAGTTCCTTTTGGGCGTCTCTGTGATCACGGGTGCTTCCAGACAGACGAAAATGCAAGAGAGCGGCGAACTATGCGTATATCAAATTTGAACGACTGGGTTCTACAGAATATTTAAACGAACCTTAGTACAAAAGTGGCCCGCCAACACAGTGTAAGCCAAAGTACAATTATGTGTATCCTGCATGACAACCTCTACTATCCCTATCACTTGCAACGATGCCGCTTTGACCATCTGTTGTGATGTGGACATATATATGTGTTGTGTTCCGTGACGATTTGTTGTTGCATGCGCTCCGTCCATTTCCGGACACGTGTTCATTGCACATTTTTTATCTCCATTTCCAGTCAGGAATACGTCCCTGCAGTTTGTCGGTCTTACTATTGTTCACCCTTATTAATACAACACTTAGATATGTAGAACTAGTAATATTTACAAACGCTGAACAAAAACACTACCTAATGTCTCACGACAACGAAAACAGTAGAAAATACCGGAAAGTGCCATGGCGGTTTCTAGTGCGCAGTCCTTCGCGTGATTCTAAAATAAGTCTCTAGATTATAACATCGACCAGCAAACATCATGTGTTTCTAGGTATACTATCTTCCAGGCACAAAACTCTCGCCTATATACAGTGTGAAGCGAAATTCACGCACTCAGACTTTGCAGCCCGACTCCTCTCATGCCAGCGATAAAAAAAAGAAAAAAAATGTCTGTCACAAAATTTCGCCCTGCGATTACATCCGACAGAAAAAGGACGTTAAAGAGTGGCAGTCTGACAACACTGTAACCACATGTATGGTAACTATCTGTGTCAGCACATATTAATTCTGCTGTACAGTTGGTGCAATGGCTACAGTTTTGTTAGCATACAGGAGGTCGAGTCTTCGATCCTGGGTTGGGCGCATTTTTTTTATTTGCTAATTTCATTCTGACATTTCATACTGCAATATACACCGTTTCTTAGGTCACATGTGCCCTAAATTTATAATATTTTGTAACGCTGAACATAACAAATAGGAGGTTAGGCAAATAAGAAATGGACAGTTGACACAAATGATGTGTCACAGGACAGAATAACTACAAAACAATATCAATTTCGAGATGCTAAGGATGATAGCACAGTACAATAACACAACATCTACTCGTCATTTATACTACATGTAATTTGAGCGCTTAGATGTCGCACATTAGCAACCAGTGACAATAACAATGTCCATATTAACGACCGCATGACCTTCACAACAGAATACGCTGCCCTCAGAACAACAGATGCACAAAGCGACCTCCCTGCACATCCAAACATTGCGCAACCCGCCGGATCATTCAGCTCTGGGCTCGTCGCGGCAAAGCTGCGTCCACAGTAACAAGAGCAGCATGAACACATGATACCAAGTCTTCTACATTCGTCGGGAGAGTGCTCCTTCAGGTGTCCACACTGGAAGAAATCCAGGGGATTTAGATCAGGTGAACGTGTTGGCCATACAACTGGACCACGTCCGAGCCATTTCCCTGGAAGTGTTCTGTCCAAATACTGTCGCACATTAATTCCAAAGTATGGAGGTGCACCATCATGTTGTAACCATATCCTCTGCCGAACATGTAGTGGAACATCTTCCAGTGCATCATGCAG
Organism: Schistocerca americana; assembly: GCF_021461395.2. Classification (NCBI taxonomy): domain Eukaryota; kingdom Metazoa; phylum Arthropoda; class Insecta; order Orthoptera; family Acrididae; genus Schistocerca; species Schistocerca americana. The sequence goes on from NC_060120.1 coordinate 743,270,651, forward strand.
GTAGTTTGAGAGGAATGTATGATACCTTCGTCCAGTCAACTTGTCAGGCAACAAGTAGGGGCCCAAATATCTGTTGTCCGATATTCCAGCCCATACGTTGATGCCAAAGTGAACTTGATATCCACGGTCACGGGTGACAAATGGTGAGCATTGTGCATATGGAAGACAACCTCATGAGTGAATGCTGCTTCATCGAACCATATTACAGTGTTCACGAAGTCATCTTTGGCTTCCTGTTGTCGTTGGAACCACTCACAGACTCGCATGCGCTGACGGCCATCTGCAGGATGCAGGTGTTGCGTGAAAGCATAATGATAGGGGTGCAGCCCACGGTCATACAGCACGTTAATGACTCTGCACTGTGAGACACGCAGCTGCCTTGCTGCGCTACGTGTACTTCACTGAGATTCTTGGTGTATGACCTCAAAATAACTTCCTCAGTAGCTGAGTACGGTGAGTATATGAACGACCTCTGTCACGCGATGGTGGAAGGAGAGAACCTGACTCCCGAAGGCACAGCTCCAGATGGTGAAACACATTCTTCTCTAGATGACGTCGACGAGGATAACTAGCAGCATATTCATGAGCAGCAGCACCAGCCCGGTCATCAGATGCACCAAGGATCCGATGCATATCCACATATTCATCTTTTGTATACCATACGTCTGCCACACTGGTTTAGAGGTTTACAATGAGAAAATTCGATTCGTCTATGCATGTACATCGGAGTCGGTCATGGGCACGTTACTCTACTCGCAGCTAGTCCCTGTCTGATGAACAGCGCATACAGTACAAACACGCAGTCAGTCCTAGGTGCTATTCCACCTAACACGCAATACCCCTCTGACAGATATTGTTCTGTATGACTCATCCCAACACCGCTGATTGGGAAATGTTCGGTTTTGAATTACATTGTTTCCCTAACGGTAATAGGCGTGATGTTTCCACTATCCAATCGATATAATAATAATAATAATAATAATAATAATAATAAAGGCCCGGGAAAAGAATAAACCTCCGGTATGTTCTGCCAGTCGTAAAAGGCGACGAAAAGAACAAACCACTAATAGGGCTAACCCCCCTTTTAGTGTGATTACTTGGTTCAGGACAGAACTAAAGAAGCCTCGGACAAGCGCCGTCATGGTCGGGGACGACGCTTGAACCCTATGCCCGCCCACAATGGTAACGACACTGCTAGCCAACTGGAAAATGATTTAAATACAAATGAGCTGTTTTGCAGGATATGCTTCCTGCAACCACCCTAGAAGGAAAACAAAGACAGAGGATGAGATGGTCAGATGAAGTTAATCGACACCTCATGTTCTGTTATTACCAAGCAACAAACCTAGGAACCAACACAACTGGGTACAGATCACAAGTATACACAACATTTATTACCAGATACCCGGAATTAAAATTTTTAACAGAACAACGACTAGCTGATCAGATACGTGTAATAATAAAAAATAACAGGATACCCCAGTCAGAATTAGAAAACATCAAACAACAAGTACAGCAAATACTGGAACAAAATTATGTGCAATTAGAAGAAGAAAATGCACTAATGGACTCAAACATCCCAGAGAAAACAAACAAAGAACAAAACGCGTCAATTAAACAATCAGAGGAAAACTAAATCTTAAGACAGCCACCAGAACAAGCACAAATAGAACACGAAGTGACACACATGTTAGATATAGAAGAGAAATTTCAGCTGACACATATAGAATACAAAGACACAAATACAGACGTTAGACCATTCTTGCATAGACCACCAAATAACCCACAAGTCGAAACAACAATAACAACTATCAACACAATCATACACAACAAAATAAATGAAAATACAACTATGGAAGAGTTACAACTACTCGTTTATATAGGAGTACTCACTACACTAAATATACATACTAGGCAGAGATCAGAACCAACCAACACACAGAAGAAACCCACAAAACCAGCATGGCAACACAGGCTACAGATCAGAATAGAAAAACTGAGAAAAGACATCGGACAGCTAACACAATTTATAAGAAATGAAATATCAGACAAAAAACGAAAAAGGTTAGGTAAAATCTCACAACAAGAAGCAATAGAGCAATTAGATGAAAAGAAGCAGAAATTACAAGCATTGGCCAAACGACTTAGAAGGTACAAAAAAAGTGAAAATTGAAGGAAACAAAACCAAACATTCAAGACAAACCAAAAGAGATTTTACCACACAATAGATAACACACACATTAAAATAGACAATCCACCAAACATAACAGACATGGAACACTTGTGGAGCAACATATGGTCAAACCCGGTACAACATAACAGGCATCCACGGTGGATACAAGCAGAAACAGACTCATACAAGATGATACCACAAATGCCTGAAGTGATAATTTTGCAACATGAAGTCACCCGAGCAGTTAATTCTACGCACAATTGGAAAGCCCCTGGAAATGATAAAATAGCAAATTTCTGGCTAAAGAAGTTCACCTCAACACATTCACATCTAACTAAATTATTTAATAGTTACATTGCAGACCCATACACATTCCCTAATACACTTACACATGGAATAACTTATCTGAAACCTAAAGATCAAGCAGACACAGCAAACCCAGCTAAATATCGCCCCATAACAAGCCTACCAACAATCTACAAAATATTAACTTCAGTCATTACACAGAAATTAATGACACATACAACACAGAACAAAATTATAAATGAAGAACAAAAAGGCTGTTGCAAAGGAGCACGAGGATATAAAGAGCAACTGATAATAGATGCAGAGGTGACATATCAAGCTAAAACTAAACAAAGGTCGCTACACTACGCATACATTGATTACCAAAAAGCTTTTGATAGTGTACCCCACTCATGGTTACTACAAATATTGGAAATATACAAAGTACATCCTAAATTGATACAGTTCGTAAACATAGTAATGAAAAACTGGAAAACCACACTTAATATCCAAACAAATTCAGATAATATCACATCACAGCCAATACAGATTAAGCGTGGAATATACCAAGGAGACTCATTAACTCCTTTCTGGTTCTGCCTTGCTCTGAACCCACTATCCAACATGCCAAATAATACAAATTATGGATACAATATTACTGGAACATATCCACACAAAATCACACATTTGCTATACATGGGTGATCTAAAACTACCGGCAGCAACAAATCAACAGCTCAACCAATTACTAAAGATAACAGAAGTATTCAGCAATGATATAAATATGGCTTTTGGAACAGACAAATGTAAGAAAAATAGCATAGCCAAGGGAAAACACACTAAACAAGAAGATTACATATTGAATAACCACAGTGACTCCATAGAAGCGATGGAAAAAACAGATGCCTATAAATATCTAGGATACAGACAAAAGATAGGAATAGATAATACAAATATTAAAGAAGAACTAAAAGAAAAATATAGACAAAGACTAACAAAAATACTGAAAACAGAATTGACAGCAAGAAACAAGACAAAAGCTATAAATACTTATGCTATACCAATATTGACCTACTCATTTGGAGTAGTGAAATGGAGTAACACAGACCTAGAAGCACTCAATACACTTACACGACCACAATGCCACAAATATAGAATACATCACATACATTCAGCAACAGAAAGATTCACATTAAGCAGAAAGGAAGGAGGAAGGGGATTTATCGATATAAAAAACCTACATTATGGACAGGTAGACAATTTAAGAAAATTCTTTCTAGAACGACAGAAACTAGCAAAATACACAAAGCAATCACTCATATAAATACATCGGCTACACCATTGCAATTTCATAACCACCTCTACAACCCTTTAGATCACATAACATCAACAGATACGAAGAAAGTAAATTGGAAAAAGAAAACACTACATGGCAAGCACCCATATCATCTAACACAGCCACACATTGATCAAGACGCATCCAACACATGGCTAAGAAAAGGCAATATATACAGTGAGACGGAAGGATTCATGATTGCAATACAGGATCAAACAATAAACACCAGATATTACAGCAAGCATATTATTAAAGATCCCAATACCACAACAGATAAATGCAGACTTTGCAAACAACAAATAGAAACAGTAGATCATATCACAAGTGGATGTACAATACTAGCAAATACAGAATACCCCAGAAGACATGACAATGTAGCAAAAATAATACATCAACAACTTGCCATAAATCATAAACTAATAAATCAACATGTTCCCACATACAAGTATGCACCACAAAATGTAATGGAGAATGATGAATACAAATTATACTGGAACAGAACCATTATAACAGATAAAACAACACCACATAACAAACCTGACATCATACTCACCAATAAAAAGAAGAAATTAACACAACTAATCGAAATATCCATACCCAAAACAACAAATATATAGAAGAAAACAGGAGAAAAAATTGAAAAATACATCCAACTGGCGGAGGAAGTCAAGGACATGTGGCATCAGGATAAAGTTGACGTTATACCGATTATACTATCAACTACAGGAGTCATACCACACAATATCCACCAGTACATCAATGCAATACAGCTACATCCAAACGTATATATACAACTACAGAAATCCGTAATTATTGATACGAGTTCAATAACCCAAAAGTTCCTAAATACAATGTAACATATACCATACAGTTAAAAGGAAGTCACGCTTGATGAAGGTCCGCGTCACTTTCCATTTTTATCTAGACCTAAGGTCTGAGTAAAATAGAAATAATAATAATAATAATAATGGATTGAGATATGTACTAAACACCATGTGGTTACCAGACTCAGTGTTGAAAGGCATAATTAGTGGGACCATGGTGATAACACATACAAATAGGAACCGAGTTTGGACATTATTTCCAAAGCACGTTGCTAGTCCCACTGGTAACGTAAAGCCCTATCGAAATGTAATGGACTTGAACAAGGCAAGAATAATAGTTGGTACTAAACTATGGGACCATTGGACGAGGATACAAAGAAAACAGGTTTCACATCAAGTAGATGAAGTGGTGCAAATAAATTCATGCCCATAACGTGGAAAGGGCTTCTTTCAAAGCTGACCAATCTTCCATTTCTAAGGTTGTAGTATGTGAGTGCTAATGTTTTCTATAGGACCCGCTGCAATCGCTGCTGACGATTAAGATGCAAGATACTGTACCACCTGGACTACATTTACCAAATAAAAAACATATGCCTCCACCCAGGATCGAACCATCGACCTCCTGCATGCTAACCAAAAAACTGTATCCACTGCACCAACTGTACAGCACAACAAGCGTGTCCAGACAGGTAGTTACCATACATGTGGTTACAATGATGCCAGACTGCCATTCTTTAACGACAATTTTCTGCCGGATGTACTCGCCGGACGAAATTTTGCAATGGACATTTTTTCATCTCTGGCATGCGAGGAGTCGCGCTGCGAAGCCCGAGTGCGCGAATTTCGCTATATTGGCACGTATGTGTAAGAAACGCTAGGGCCCTGTAGACGCTTCTGCAAGATGTTCAGTTATCAAGTTGATGCAATATTCCTATTCCACGTTACAGTAGAATAAATACTTTTTTCATCTCATCTGCAACATCCGAGAAGATTATTCCATTATGACAAAGCTGAGTGAAAGTATGCATGTACGCTAGAAACCTGTCTGAAGGTCAACACAATAAGAGATATTTATAAGTGAAAACCAGGCAGAACTGAGCTTTCAGATCAACGTATCCGCATGATGTTATCAAACTGGATTCCCAGGAACTTCACAGGTGGTGCCTTATCCATTGTATACCCATTGATTTCTACTTCGGTACTTGTTTGTTGTTATATAAATGTCATGTAAACTGCGTAATATGAGTTTTTGCGAGATTAGGGGTTAAGGTGATGGAAACCCGTTGCATTATTCTCCTGCTGTGTCTGTTATGGATGTCTTATGGCCCTTTATCAATATAATTGCGTCATCAGCAGACATTACAGTTACAACAAGACTTCCAATGTCCCAGGTAAATTGTTTAGGCAGCCGAAGGACTGGAGTGGGCCAAGCACTAAGAGTTGTGTCATACCATATTTAAAGCATCCCCACTCGGAATTTAATCTTATTTCTGTCGTATGATTTGCAAAAGGAACTCTCTGTTTTTTGTTGTTAAGATTCCATTCATGCAAGAGAAGGACCTTCGATGGCATATCACTTTCTTTTCCCCAGTAGAATTTCACCACACCTACCGAGATGTAAAGTATGAATGTATTTGTTTATTAAGATTTTGTGGTAAAGAATCTTTGTTAACTGTTCCACTACGCGTATGGGAAACTACATAATACCTATAAAACAATAACTCTTTTTCAGTAGTTCGCTTTCTCCTTTGCGCCTAATTTCCTAAATTCTTTGTGCAATGACGAGCATAGCGAGACAAGGTGCGATATGTAGCACAAGGAAACGGTTGAATTCGATAAAGGGCACTAAAGTGTTTGGTCTGCGTGACGTGTACCACAAGAAAATGGCTGAATTCCATAAAAGACAATGTCATCTCTTCTATGTGATGAAAATATACCCCGTTTCCCTCCATCCGTCCTAGTATCTAAGAAACCGAGTGGTAAAAATTTACGCAGCATTGATACCAATGTCTACTACAGTCTCAGGCAGACTTTCGAGCTACTCAAATGTCCAGTGATACTCGTAAAGATGAGTGAATATGATAACTAAGAACAAATCAAGTTTGCCAATTACATGTGGTGATCTACGAGAATTCCAGGAGGTCATAGTCATTCTGCACGTTCTGAAAATTCGAAAATCAAGTCTTTCACGTACACAGGTTCAGTAACAACCACTCCTGTGAAAGATGCATACTTTTTTTTAGTCTCCAAAATCAGTTGGCTTGGTAGACTAAGTTATGGGAATTCATATCCACGTACTAGCCGAACATCTAACGTGTTATTGCTCAAATAAGTTTCGGCAAATTTTTGCTATCGTCGGTGGGCCATATTTTATTCATTTCTGGAAAACACAACAAGTTTTTCCTAATATTTATTGAATAGAATGTTAGGTGTAAACCATTATACGTCTATTATGATTATTGAACTATTCTCGAGAATTTTCCGTTCTGTGAGATCTTCTTTATATAATCATACAGCTTGCCATTGCAACAAAATGATTTAGTGAAGTTGATTCGCAAGTTAGCAAAAGATTTTATCTTTAAACGCAATTTCGTTGGGCGAAAATATTTCGCAACAATGTTTTGTGATTATTTACAATTTTTCGCGTGATTCTTGCCCTCATTTGCATGATCACCTCTTACAGAATCACACACAAAAACACGCTACCTCATTTCGACCAACAATACTCGCAAATTCAAATGTCAAACTTTGCAAACACGATGTTTACTTTTTTGCTGTATGTTAGTCGGAGAAGCTAGTTTCACCTCAGGCTTACTAGGAAATGACTTGCCTTCCATAAAACTCGATGAGAGCATGAACTTGATAGCAGTCAACAAATGAAGGACCTTAGAGACTCCATATTGGATTTCTCAATTTTGCTTCCGTTCTTGTTTTCCTATAAAATCTTGTGTGTTATGACAGTGTGGCGTTTCAAGGCAAAGGCGCATTGAAGATTTATCACAAACACGTCGCACTCGCTACGATTTCCTATAATCAAATGTCAGTTATTGACGTATCGGTGGTAAAAGTCTTCAGGAGACCCTAAGATAAAGATACCGTCGTGTAGTGGAGAGAAACGTCGAGTTACGAAGTTAAAAGGAGTAGCTTCACGTCCAGCTATATTCAAAATTGTTGTACATCTTCCCGTTCATAAAAGAATGTGGGGCATTATTTTTATGAATGTAATAGAAGTATGTTCTATAGCATTCGATGTTATATATATATATATATATATATATATATATATATATATATATATATATATAGAGAGAGAGAGAGAGAGAGAGAGAGAGAGAGCTTTTCCTTATTGATTTAATACAAGAATGTTCTGTAACATTCGATGCTACACTGAAGCGCTAAAGAAACTGGTATAGAAATGCGAATTCAAATACAGGGATATGTAAACAGGCAGAACACTGCACTGCGGTCGGCAACGCCTATATAAGACAACAAGTCTGGAGCATTAGTTAGATCGGTTACTGCTGCTACAATGGCAGGTTATCAAGATTTAAGTGAGTTTGAACGTGGTGCTATAGTTGGCGCACGATGGGACACAGCATCTCCGAGGTAGCGATTAAGTGGGGATTCTCCCGTACAACCACTTAACGAGTGTACCGTGAATATCCTGCAGGACGTTGGATGGAAGTATCAACAAATTGCCACGCATGTTGGGCACAATGTATCACTGCTGTGCCGCTGCTCCTTCAACAGAGGACTGTGGAACACTTCCACATGTGCAAACCAGGTTCTGGACGTCCGCTTGGTACAGACGTATATCAAGATCGACGCATTGTGTGAGAAGCCGTGGCCGGAATAACATCATCCAGGGAAGAAATCAGACCCATGCTCCACCTGCTGCGTCACCAAGGACCCTTGGGAACCGTCTGCCTGTAGTAGAACTACGATCATGTGTCCCCCTGGTTAGGCTAACGCTGACAAGATGACACTACCAAACGCAGCTACTCTGGCGTCGTGAAAGTGTCAACTGGAGACTGGTGTGATAGGAGCATGTTCTGTCCGTAAGCGAGTGATGGACGTGCACATGTACGGCGTAAATCTGGTGAGCGGTCTATTCCGTGCACTCTCACGAGACACAGATCCCAATCCCACCCCAGGTTTCATGATGTGGGGGCCATCAGTTACAACTAAGTCACATTTGGTGTTTCTGCAGTGTGAAGTAACCAGTGTGCTCGCTATAATGCGCAGGCTGTTATACCCCATGCTACTGCCACTTCTTAGACAGGAAGGTGATATGCTTTTTCAGCAGGACAGTGCACATGCACATACGGCTGGTGCTCTTCATGATATACAACAACTGCTCTGGCAAGGAGGATCACCAAATCTCTCGTCAATTAAACACGTATGGGACGTTGCGAGTGAGAACTTACTTATCCTCCAGATCCTGCAAGATCCATTGCCGAATTGCAACAAAACATGCAAGATGTTTGGGGCAATCTATAGCTGGATGTCATTTGGCAACTTAATGATCGTTTACATGCGATAATACACGACTGCATTGCCGTCATTGGGGGTTACACTGTATATTCGAGCCGGCCGCTGTGACCGAGCGGCTCTAGGGGCTTCGGAACCGCGCTGCTGCTACGGTCACAGGTTCGAATCCTGCCTCGGGCGTGGATGTGTGTGTGATATCCTTAGGTTAGTTAGGTTTACGTATCTAAGTCTACGGGACTGATGACCTCAGATGTTAAATCCCTTAGTGCTTAGAGCCATTTTGAACCATTTGAACTGTATATTCATTCGACAGTTTGGGCTCCCTGCGATGTGACACAGCGACATTGGTCTGAATTTGTTGTCATATACTCTTACAATAATGAACTACCTGTTACACCATTTCTTAACAAAATGATCTCCTTGAGGGCATTGCACATTTTTCCGGCAGTATATAGCTGGAAGACATTTATACAATGGATGTTGTACCGCGATTGAATCAACAGACAAAGTATAATTAATTGAAATACGGCAATATGAGGATTTATTATTTATCCACGTATTAACTACATCCTTTTTTCTGACTTGACATCAAAATGAAACGGGTGTAATTGCTTTGCCAGAAAAAGAAACAAAGTAATTCGTTACAATATATACAATTCAGACTGTTTATAAAACGAAAGACATTACTTATTCACTGGTATGTAACCTGTAAATCCATCTCCATTTCTTCTTCAGGGTATTAAATCTTGGCCGGCCGGGGTGGCTGAGCGGTTCTAGGCGCTACAGACTGGAACCGCGCGACCGCTACGGTCGTAGGTTCGAATCCTGCCTCGGGCATGTATGCGTGTGATGTCCTTAAGTTAGTTAGGTTTAAGTAGTTCTAAGTTCTAGGGGACTGATGACCTTAGAAGTTAAGTCCCGTAGTGCTCAGAGCCATTTGAACCATTAAATCTTGGTTTTGGTGACATACTGATGCAAGTGGAGTCCACAAGGAAACCTTTACCATAACTGTTAAAAATACCAAGTAGTCACGTTACTTCCACTGACAGCACAATGCATGCAGTGTACCATATGCAACAGTATTTTCAATCTAAGGTGGGACTAAATAGAACTTCTACTCCAAAAACAATTCCTAAGCGCAGACGTTCAGTCAATACGATCATGGTGCTGATCGTTAAAAGGCAGACCTCGGATCATCACTAGCATCAAGTATCGAGTAAGTTTTGAGTGAACCTCTCACCCCTCCCCCCCCCCCCCCATCCACCCCTCCAACACACACTATACTTCCGTTATTTAATTTCATTTTCCAAGGGTCATTTGTACGATAAATCGTAACGATTTGGTACGAATCATTTTACATTCACACAACAAATTAATCTCGATGCGATTGCGAAACTCGATAGTAATCGACAAATTCACTGGACATGTATATGTCGTTATGACGTCACTTCCGAGTAATCTTCGGGTGAAACTAACTTCTCCATGACGTTTCGTGCTCTCATCTAGGTTTATGGAGGACGTATCATTTTGGTGTCACTTCCCAGTAAGCTTCGAAAGAAATTAACTTCTCCCGTGTGTCGGTCTCTGTTGATGTTCATCTATTTTCCTGCTTGTTGTAGCGCCAAATTGTAACTTTGCTACCTAATTTTTTCTAGTTCTGTCTCTCTCTTGCTCGCTCTCTCTTTTGCATTCGGAATGCGTGTGTACATGTGTGTGTATTTGCGTGTGAGCGCTTTATTATTTTTAACCTTTTTTACACTGAGGAGCCAAAGAAACAGGTATACTTATCTAATATCGTGTAGGGCACCCGCAAACACTCAGGAGTGCCGCAATACGACGTGGCAGGAACTCGACTCAAGTCTCAAATAGTGCTGGAGGGAACTGACACCATGAAGCCTGCAGCGCTGTCCATAAATCCGTAAGTGTACGAGGGGGCGGAGATCTCTTCTGAACAGCACGTTGCAAGGCATCCCGTATATGCTCAATAATGTTCATGTCTGGGGAGTATGGCGGTCAGCGGAAGTGTTTAAACTCAGAAAAGTGTTCTTGGAGCCACTCTGTATCAATTCTAGACGTGTGGAGTGTCGCATTGTCCTGCTGTAATTGCCCAAGTCCTTCGGAATGCACAGTGGAAATGAATGGATGCAGGTGATCAGACAGGATGCTTACACACGTATCACCTATCAAAGTCCTGTCCAGACGTTCATGGGTCCCATATCACTCAAACTGCACACGCCCCACACCATTACATCGCTTCAAACAGCTGGAAGAGTCCCCTGCTGACATGCATGGTCCATAGATTCATGAAGTTGTATCCATACCTGTACACATCCATCCGATCAATACAATTTGAAACGAGACTCGTCCGACCAAGCAGCATGTTTCCAGTCATCTACAGCCCAATGTCGGTGTTGACGGGCCCAGGCGAGGCGTAAAGCTTTGCATTGTGCAGTCGTCAAGGATACACCAGTGGGCCTTCGGCTCCGAAAGCCATATAGATGATGTTCGTTCAATGATTAGCACGCCGATACTTGCTAATGGCCCAGCATTGAAATCTGCAGCAATTTGCGGAAGGGTTGCACTTCTGTCACGATGAACGATTCTCTTCAGTCGTCGTTGGTCCCGTTCTTACAAGATCTTTTCCCGGCCGCAGCGACGTCGGAGATTTGATGTTTTACCGTGTTCTTGATATCCACGGTACACTCGTGAAATGGTCGTACGGGAAAATCCCCACTTCACCTCTACCTCAGAGATGCTGTGTCCCATCACTCGTGCGCTGACTATGACACCACGTTCAAACTTACTTAATCTTGATAACCTGTCATTGTAGCAGCAGTAACCAATCTAACAACTGCATCAGACGCTTGTTGTTTTATATAGGCGTTGCCGACCGCAGCGCCATATTTTGCCTGTTTATATATCTCTGTATTTGAATACTCTTGCCTATACCAGTTTCTTTGGCGCTTTAGTTTCTTTGTTTGAGGTGACTCTTTCATTTCGTTCTTTGCAGTAATCTGAATGTTGAAGTTTTCTCCCATGCCACGCTATTGGAGTCAGATGAGGCTGAATTTTTTAAAATCTATATCACTCTTACCCGGACAGTGGTTATGAGCAATATGTGCTGCGTGAAGTAGGGGTTTGAGGTTGGAATGCCTTAATTTAAAATTTGTGTAGTCCAATATGTTAACTTGCGAATGTTGTTGATTAAAATTTGTACTGTATTTCTGTGCCTATTTACGCAAGATATAATCATTAGGTAGACAGTCATGTTTCCTTTGCTCAATATTTTCGAGTGGAATAGGATAGAAAATAGCTAATATTAGAATGAAGTTCCCTACGCCATTGACTGTGCATGTGTCGGCGAAGTACACTGACGGAAAAAAAATCACAACAACAAAACACAAGTAATGTAGAATAATGAAATTTCGGGAAGACATTTGTCTAGGTAACATATTTAAGTGATTAAGATCGCAAGATCACAGGTTAATGTAAGCGCGAGATAAGCCATTGCAGATGTGAAATGCCATACATTAATAACTGGTGTAACCGCCAGGATGTTGAATGCAAGCATGCAAACGTGTATGCATTATGTTGTACAGGTGTCTCATATCAGTTTGTGGTATGGAGTTTCGTGCCTGTTGCACTCGGTCGGTCAATACAGAGACAGTTATGTTGATTGCGGATGATGCTGGAGTTGTCATCCGATGATGTCCTGTATGTGCTAGATTGGAGACAGATCTGGTGATCGAGCTGGCGAAGCCGACATGTCAACACACTGTAAAGAATGGTGCGTTAAAATATCGGTACGTGGACGAGCGTTATCCTGTTGGTAAACACTCCCTGGAATGCTTTTCGTGAATGGTAGCACAACAAGTCGAATCACCATACTGACGTCCAAATCTGCATTCAGGGTGCGTGGGATAACCACGAAAGTGCTCCCGCTGTCATACGAAATCGTGCTGCAGACCATAACTCCAGGTGTAGATCCAGTGTGCCTAGCACGTAGAAGGTTTGTTGCTGGTCCTTAACTGGCCTCCTTCTAACCAACATACGGCCATCACTAGCACCGAGGCAGAACCAGCTTTCATCAGAAAACACGACAGACCTCCACTCTGCTCTCCAATGAGCTCTCCCTTGACACCACTGAAGTCGCAAATGGCGGTGGTTTGGGGTCAGTGGAATGCACGCTACAGGGATTCTCACTCGGAGCTGTCCTTGTTGTAAGCTATTTGGTAATAATTCTTTGTATCACTACGGTGCCAACTCCTGCCCAGTTTGCAGCTGCAGATGGAGTACGATGTGCCAGAAGCATATGCCGAACACTGTGGTCTTTCCTCGTGATAGTGCCACGTAGCCGTCCACAGCTCGGTCTTCTTACCACCATATATTATCGTGACCACCGCTGCCACCAATAATGTACCCAGTTAGTGGCTGTATCCCTGTCGACTCTTTCTGCAGTATCATAAAACGGGCATCAGCCTTTCCTAACCCTGTTACACGGCCCCGTTCAAACTCAGCGTAGTGCTGAAAAAGGCATCTTTGTCTCCTGAAAAGCATCCTTTAACGTCAACTCAGCACGTCCACTCTCAAAGGTAACTAACGCTCGCGACTTTTACAGCGTATATTTAAAGCAAAGCTGACTTGCATCCTCATAGAGGCGCCACTAGCGCCACACTTATGCGGCTGGTGCGAAATCTGAACAGACATCATCTGTCAGATGTAGAAACAAGCGTATTAACTTTCGTTTATGTCGCACAACTCCTTCTTGGTGCAGCGATTTGTTTTTTCCCTTTAGGGTGCATGTGCAGATGTGGTTGAACGGGAGAGAGCTGATGAATCCTCTGACGTTGTGTGCTTTGAAACGTTGATGACTTTATTCACTCAACAAGTCGAAGCAGCAGAATTGCTATTTATAAGCGCGCAACAACCGTCGTCGTATGGTGTCACACGAACATTATTGAAGATCGCCAAGTTGCAACTTCGCAGTACTGATGTCATGAAGCTCGTTCGGCCGTAGTGCTTTTTTTCCCATTTTATTGGCTTTCGGCTCGTGCCCATTCAGCCATCTGAATAATGGAGAGCAACACGATAGCGTATTGAAGATGATTTTCTGGTCAGATACGACGATACGAACGTAATGACAACACAACACCCAGTCCCCGTACGGAGAAAATCTCCGATCCAGCCGAGAATCGAACCCGGGCCCCTTCGGTTAGCACCTTGCCGCGCTGATCGCGCAGCTACCGAGGCGGACACGACCGTAGAGCTGGTGCTGCGTGTTTCGTTTGACAGTGATCTGTTCCCTTCCTTACGCTTCTTTCTAAATCGATCTCGTTCTTTTAATTAATTTCAGTGATTTCTGTCCACATTCTGTCTTATTAATGACTGGACCACCAGAGCCCACCAACCAGGCTACCCGAACCTGGATGCACTAAGCCAGGCATGGGCAACCTTTGGTGATCCACGAGCCCCTCGTCATGTCACGCGACAGCAGCGCTCCAAGCGCATAAAGTCAAAGCGCAACGTTAATATGATGTTGTTGTTGTTTTGGTCTTCAGTCCGAAGACTGGTCTGATGCAGCTCTCCAAGCCTCTTCATCTCCGAGTAACTACTGAACCTACATCCTTCTGAATCTGCTTACTGTATTCATTTCTTGGTCTCCCTCTACGACTTTCACCGCCCCCCCCCCCCCCCACGCTTCCCTCCAGTACTAAATTGGTGATCCCTTGATGCCTCAGAACGTGTCCTACCAACCGATCCCTTCTTCTGTTCATGTAGTACCACAAATTTCTCCCCAATTGTATTCAGTACCTCTTCATTAGTTATGTGATCTACCCATCTAATCTTCAGCATTCTTCTGTAGCATCACATTTCAAAAGCTTCTATTCCCTTATTGTCTAAACTGTTTATCGTCCATGTTTCACTTTCTAATACGAGGGCTATTCGGAAAGTAAGGTACGATGGGGTGCGAAATAGAAACCACAGTGAAAATCCGATGAAGCTTTGCACAGATGTGTTGGGCAATGTCTCTAGTATGCCTGTCGATCGCGCTACGTCGCTCTTTTCTGTTCTGAGCACACAGTGAGCACGTAATGATGCTTGGACCGATAGTGTCTCCCACCAAGTACGAGGGCCTGGTGTGAGATTTCGCCTGATGTCATGCAGCCCGCATAACATAAATATCATACGTTTCCTTCTTCATGACAATTCTCGGCCGCACTCTGAAGGGGGCAATGAAGACGCTCCTGCAGCGTGTTCGATGGGAAGTGTTTGATCACCCACAATAGAGTCCGTAACTGACTCTCCCTGAGTTTCATCTCTGCTCACATGAACCGCTAGGTATGAAGACAACATTCTGGGACAGACAACGAGACCAGCAGGAAGCACAGGCAGATTGCTTCTATGACGAGGGTATTGGAAAGGTGATACAACGCTACGATAAATGTCTAAATCGGAGAAGGGAGTATGTAGAAAAGTAGCTGGAAGGTGTAGCTGACTGTTGCAAATAAAGCATTTTTGATTTTCATAGGGGTTTTCATTTTGGACCGATCGGACCTTACTTTCCGGATAGGCCTCGTATTTGTGGCGAAACGCACCGCTATGAATAACACACCTTTTCCGAGACGCCACGCCAACAAAATATGCTCGAAAACATGTTTTCATATCACATCATCTTCAGATGTTTACATTTATTTACGCATCGTGAACATTCCTTCCCATACTTACGACGTTTTGTAATAGCTGTCTTAAAAAGGTCCATCGCAACACTTTGCAACGCCGTTAGTAAAGAAATATTGTTCACCACACGTAAATAAATGTGTAGAACAGTTGACGGGTTGTGATCATGTACAAATAAACGCCCATAAAGCCAATCATCATCATCATTGGGTTGTTTGCCTTGTGGCATGTTTTGACTGCATAGCCCTCCATGCTTCTCTGTCTTCTGCGTTCCTCTTCACTCTTTGGTACCCTCCTTGTGGCCTGCTGACATCATCCAGCATCTGGAACCTTCTTCTGCCCTTCTCTGTCTTTCCCGGAACGAAACCTTCAGTTGCCTCAACTAGAAGGCAATCTCTTCTTAGATTGTGGCAGTTTAGTTTCCTGTTATTCACCGTCAGCAGCATCCTCCGTTCTTCTCCAACTCTCCTCAGTACTTCTTCATTCCTGACTTTATCACTCCCGCTGATCTCCATTCTATCCCATATCCACATTCCACAAGCTTCAGTTCTTTCTCATCCTGCTTTCTCGAAGTCCACGTTTGTGCTCCATACAAGGCCATGCTCCATATTAAGCACTTAACCAGTCACTTCCTTGATTCCTTGTTCAAACAACTAGCTAGGAGTCTTCTGTGCTTTTGAAGTGCCTCTTTCGCCAGAGCCATTATCACTTTGATATCTTGTTGGCAATCCATGTCTTCTTTAATCAAAATTCTCAAATACTTGAATGCTCTTACCTGTTCTATGATTTTTGACGCCAACTTAATTTTCGCTTTTCTTTTCTTTAGGCCTATGACTATGCTTTTGGTTTTCTTTTCATTAATTTTCATACCATATGCTGCACAAGCTTTATTCAGGTCATTTAGCATCTCTTGATTTTCAGCAAGAATCGCCATGTCATCTGCAAATCTTATCCATTCAATTTTCCGCCCATCTATCCTGACGCCTCTTGTTCCATCCAAACAGCTTTACAGAACTTCCTCCAGATAGATGATAAATATAGACTTTGATCAGAAATCGGCAGCTAAGGTAGAATATTCAAAATTTCTAGGTGTATGCATTGATGAGGGGTTGAACTGGAAGAAACACCCTGAAGATCTGCTGAAACGTTTGAGTTTAGCTACTTATGCTATTAGGGTCATTGCAAATTTTGGCGATATACGTCTTAGTAAATTAGGATACCACGCATATTTTCAATATCTGCTTTCGTATGGCATCATATTCTGGGGTAACTCATCATTGAGTAGAAGAGTGTTTATTGCACAAAAGCGTGTAATCAGAATAATTGCTGGAGCTCATCCAAGATCATCCTGCAGACACTAATTTAAAGAGCTAGGGATCTTCACTGTAGCCTCATTCACTTATGAAATTTGTTATTAAGAAACCGAACGAATTCAAAATTAATAGCAGTGTACATAGCTACAACACTAGGAGAAAGGATGATCTTCACTACCCAAGGTTAAATCTAACTTTGGCTCGTAAGGGGGTACATTATGCTTTCACAAAAGTCTTTGGTCACTTACCTAATAGCATCAAAAGTCTGACAGATAGCCATATAGCATTTAAAAACAAATTGAAAGAATTTCTTAATGGAAACTCCTTCTACTCATTAGATGAATTTTTGGATATAGTGTAATGTAATATCTTGTATAGAAACCTTTTATTAACCTCACACGCTCCACATCATTACGAAGTGTCGTGTTGATGATCTATGGAATAAGTACTAATCTAATCTAATCTAATCTAACACCTCTCCCAAACT
This sequence comes from Schistocerca americana, assembly GCF_021461395.2. NCBI lineage: Eukaryota > Metazoa > Arthropoda > Insecta > Orthoptera > Acrididae > Schistocerca > Schistocerca americana. The sequence continues at coordinate 743,288,237 of NC_060120.1, forward strand.
TACTGTCTTAAGAGATCCGATTACCTATTCGTACCCGAGCTTCCTGATTCAGGTACAGATTTGCGATCAGTCTTCTCTCCTTCCACTTTACTCCCTTCTTTTTCAAGATATATAACAGACTATCCCACTGCATCTGTCAAAGGCCTTTTCAAGGTCTATGAAGACAGCATACACTTCTTTGCCCTTTTCTATGTATCTTTCGCCGATGGTTCTTAGAAGTCCAATGGCATCTCGTGTTCCCTTTCCCCTTATGAAATCATAATGTTCTTCACCAAGTGTTTCTTCCAGCGTTCCATATAATCTCCTATTCGGAATTCGAGGAACTACTTTTGCTGCCTGCGATAATAGGCTGATTGTTCTGTGGTTTTCACACACTTTTTGGGATTATTAGTCTTTGGGATTGGGACTATTATACTTACGAGAAGTAACTGGCCATTCCGCTTTGTCATAGATGTATTTGCAAAGAGAGGTCAACTCATTTACGCCTGTTTCTTTTAAACTCTTTAAGATTTCTGCCGGAATGTCATCTACACCACACGCTTTGTTGCTTTCAGGTTCTCTTAATGACTTATTTACCTCTGAACCTAGGATAAAATCTCCTTTTTCATCTTCATTTACTGATTCATGCTTCTCAATCTGCAGATCGGAAGGTCTTTGATCCGCTTCAGAGAGAGTTTCAATATATTCTTTCCATCTCTTCTGAACAGAGCATGGGTCACTTAAAAGAGTTCCATCTTTCCCTTCTACCTCCATATTTGTTTTGTTCTTTCTTCCCTGAAATACTGTTCCCTTGGCTACTCGATACATCTTTTCGTACTTGCCCTCTTTCTCCAGTGTCTGACTTTCTAAGCAGATTTCTCTCGTCCATTTTTCCTTGGCCTGATCAGTTACTTTTCTCAGCTTATTGCTCAGTCTTTTGTATTGCCTTTTTCCTTTATCAGTTTCTCCTTTTTTCCATTTTCTCCTTTCTGCCATCTTCAAGATCATGCTATCGGTAACCCATGGTTTCCGTCTCCGCTTGCACTTCACCAGACCAACCTCATCTTTACTGGTTGCTTTCAGGGTGTCTCTGAACTGGTTCCACTGTTCATTTATGCCCTCTGTCTCTTCTCGAATTGTCCACTTGTCTCGGAACTCTTCTTCAAGCTTTTTGGTTATTCCTTCTTCTTATAGAGCATCCAAGCTAAATTTCTCTCTCACTTTACCTACCAACATTCATTTCAATCTAACCTGCAAATATGCTACTACCAAGATGTGGTCAGAGTTAATATCTGCTCCTGGATAGGCCTTGGCATTTCTCATGAATCTACTCTGTATTAGTACGTAATCGATCTGGTATTTGCTATCGTCTGTTCAAAATGGTTCAAATGGCTCTGAGCACTATGGGACTTATCTGCTGTGGTCATCAGTCCCCTAGAACTTCTAACTACTTAAACCTAACTAACCTAAGGACATCACACACATCCATGCCCGAGGCAGGATTCTCACCTGCGACCGTAGCGGTCGCGCGCTTACAGACTATAGCGCCTAGAATCGCTCAGCCACTCCGGCCGGCCTATCGTTTGTATTCGATGTCCATGTGTACCTTCTTCTTTTGTGATGTTCAAAAAGCGTATTTCCAACTACCAATGAGTTTTTCTTGCAAAATCTGATCTTTCTCGCACCTCTTTCGTTTCTGTTACCCAATCCAAACTTCCCAACCACATCTCCGTCTTTCCCTTCGCCAACACCGCGTTCCAATCTCCCATTACTATGATGCACGCCTTTTTCTTCTCTCTCTCCACCAGTGATTCAGTTCATCTGTAGCACTCTTCAATCTCATCGTCGTTGTGTTGGCTGGTTGGCATGTAGACCTGTATCAGAACTACATCTGTCTTGTGGCGTTTCAACCTCAGCATCATCAGTCTGCTATTTATGTATTCCACCTTCATTATTATGGGTTTTACCTTCTTATTTACCATGATGGTTGCTCCCTTGATTCCGTTCTTTTCCTCGCCTGAATAAAATTGTTTGTGTCATCACTCTGTAACACACCATTGCCTCTCCATCTCTTTTTTCGCATTTTACAATTTACCGCATTGTAAGAGGGTGCGAACGTTCCATGTACCAATCCTTAGTTTTTCATCTCTCCTTTTGTTTTTCTTTGTCTTTGCGCTTTCAATTAGCCTCGATGTACATCTCTCTCGGGGATCCGATTGAGGGGATGTTTTACCTTCGGAATCATTATTTTGCACATCGAGGGTCATGTCAAGTGCACATGAGGAATAGTAATGTGGTAGCTTTCCGTTGCTGTCCACAATAAAGGCAATGGTTGCAGGTAATTCAGTGTAACGGTTTCAACATTTGCACAGTGTTCTAATACGTCCACAACGGACAATGATTATTTACTTATCTTAATACGAGAAAGAGTTGAAAAACAAAATACGGCAGTGATACAGGCAATCTCACTCTAAAAGTGATTAAAAGAAACTTTAAGATTTTTGGTCAGAGGTACAGAATTCGATTGTTTGAAATTTAGTGTGCTAATATTGTAATGTTGTTGCATTAATTTGTTCTGCAAGCGGTGCTGATATTCAATAAAAGTGGGTTAAAAGCTGTGAGCTGTCTGGGGAAGTTAACCTTGCATTACTGAGCAACTGTTTCACCAGGTTTCCAGTCTAGCTTACCAAATTCCCAACCAGACTAACATTAATTATAATCTTTTAATAGTCATACGACAACCGGTGATATATGTATATATATATAAAAGAGAATTTAAATAAAAAGAAATAAATCAGTTTGTATTTGGAAATTTATTTTAACATTGATCATTGAAATTACAGCATATTAAACTTGATTCATAACTAAACTGGTGCCTTATTTAGGATTGTGAAAATGTGAGTTTGTAATCTTACGGAACACATCAAATATGGAGCCAAGATTGGGAGACTGCATACAACACTGCATTCATAAAATACCACACGAAGAACGTTGAAACATATGCAAGAGGAAATTAACCACAACCAACCGATTCAATTTTCACCCAAAGAAGTTACGTTCGTAGCGCAATCCTGTCCGTCATGTAATTACCACACACTGGTATACTAAATTCATACTAACTCTCTGTGAAATCTTCCCGAATAGAATAGCTGAGGGCTACTTTGATGATTACACCACATGCTTCACGTGGTCAACTTGGTTTACACAAAGAGTGTAACTCCACAGTAATTTTGATAATTAAAATAAATTAGATCGAAAACCAATTTACAAAAGAAAAACCTCGAACTGGGTACTAACGTCTTACTATTAACCTGATGGGTCAAACAATTGTATAAGCACGTGGTACTGGTCTCACAAAGTACACCCCACGTGGGTTGAACATAAAGAAAAGTTGCTATATTGAAAAATATTGTCAAGACGAGACGTTATAATCTGACACACATTCGCATTTAAGATTGATGATCTTAATTAGAGTTACTGATCAACACGTGGTTCCACTTTACTTACAAAGTAGTGACAAAGCAACTACTGGAAGATATTCTGAACTTCACACTCGAAATACACTGCGTTGCAATTTAAGATAACATTAGATATTTTAGATCCAAACCTGAAATAAAGGTGATTGAAGTTTCAGTTAGGCTGAACTTAAGAAATCCATTGTCCTACGGACTTAGCAGACACGCGCTTAGCTGGAGATCTTACCACTTCAGACGCTCGCCACGGACAGACTGCGGTGGTCCCTTCGTGAGGGTCGCTCACAAATACAAACGGAAGTGACCAGAGGGGCAGCTTCCTATGCCAACATGACAAGGGGCGGAGAGGACCATACTAAGAATAGAAACCTCTCTGCTTTTAGAAAGCGTAGCTACCTGTTCCGACGTTCGTCCTACTGTTCTCTAGCAGACAGGCTTGTCTGCTACCATCAAGCATGCAACTAGAAATACATTTGCTCATTCATTCTCTCACACAGAAGGGAAGGGGGATGACAGTATCTTATCATATACAGTATATAAAAGAAAGCGGCTGTAGTGTCCGTATGATACTGTGTGACATGAATTACATATAAACTGTGTTTTAAAGTGTAGTAGTGTGACAGATCGTTCTTGTTTATGTGTGAAAGTAGCACGTTCCACTGCTCAGTCTCCTCCCAGATAGTCAGAAACACCACAGTAAATTTAGAAGAGGAATTTATGCCGTAAATGACGACAGATTTAAGAAATTAACATGAAAGGAATCCAACAGAGACCTTTCATAACCCCAACGCTCTGGGAAAAGACTGTGCAGGGAATTTTCTGGCCATGCTAGGATATTCCCAAGCAGGCTTCTCACACCCAATTTAAACCAAAAATGTAAAGAAAAGGCAAAAGGTCACCAGCTACTTGCTAAAACACAATAATTTCAACACATCTTTAGAATCTGCCAATTTCAAAGAGAAAAAAACAATCTGTGACACCGATTTAAAAGATGGTGTAGACCTAATTCGGCCAGCAAGTAAAAACAATGGTCCCTGTGTAATTAATATGAAAACAATTTCTGGTTGTTACCCTTATGGAGTGCCGCTGTGTGAGAGGATGAATGAGCAAATGAATTTCTAGTTGCATGCTTGATGGTAGCAGACAAGCCTGTCTGCTAGACAACAGTAGGACCAACGTCGGAACAGGTAGCTACGCTTTCTAAAAGCAGAGAGGTTTCTATTCTTAATATGGTCCTGCCCGTCCGTTGTCATGTTGGTATAGGAAGCTGCCTCTCTGGTCACTTCCGTTTGTATCTGTTAAGCACGCTCGGTAGCGGGCCAGGGCAGTCTGTCCGCGGCGAGCGTCTGAAGTGGTAAGATCTCCGGCTAAGCGCGTCTCTGCTAAGTCCGTAGGACAATGGATTTCTTAAGTTCAGCCTAACTGAAAATTTAATCACCTTTATTTCAGGTTTGGATCTAAAATATCTAATGTTATTTTTAATTGCAACGCAGTGTATTTCGAGTGTGAAGTTCAGAATATCTTCCAGTAGTTGCTTTGTCACTACTTTGTGAGTAAAGTGGAACCACGTGTTGATCAGTAACTCTAACTAAGATCATCAATCTTAAATGCGAGTGTGCGTGAGATTATAACGTCTCGTTTTGATAATATTTTTCAATATAGCAACTTTTCTTTATGTTCAACCCACGTGGGGTGTACTTTGTGAGACCAGTACCACGTGCTTATACATTTGTTTGACCCATCAGGTTAATAGTAAGACGATAGTAACCAGTTCGAGGTTTTTCTTTTGTAAATTGCTTTTCAATCTAATTTATTTTAATTATCAAAATTACTGTGGAGTTACACTCTTTGTGTAAACCAAGTTGACAACGTGAAGCATGTGGTGTAAGCATCAAAGTAGCCCTCAGCTATTCTTTTCGGGAAGATTTCACAGAGAGTTAGTATGAATTTAGTATACCAGTGTGTGGTAATTTCATGACGGACAGGATTGCGCTACCAACGTAACTTCTTTGGGTGAAAATTGAATCGATTAGTTGTGGTTAATTTCCTCTTTCATATGTTTCAACGTTCTTCGTGTATTATTTTATGAATGCAGTGTTGTGTGTAGTCTCCCAATCTTGGCTCCCTATTTGATGTGTTCCGTAAGATTACAAACTCACATTTTCACAATCCTAAATAAGGCACCAGTTTAGTTATGAATCAAGTTTAATATGCTGAAATTTCAATGATCAATGTTAAAATAAATGTCCAAATACAAACTAATTTATTTCTTTTTATTTAAATTGTCTTGATATATATATCACCGGTTATCGTAAGATGAGCACTAAAAGATTATAATTAATGTTAGTCTGGTTGGGAATTTGGTAAGCTAGACTGGATACCTGGTGAAACAGTTGCGCAGTAATGTAAGGTTAACTTCCTCAGATAGCTCACATCTTTTAACCCATTTTTATGGTCTTGAATATCAGCACCGCTTTCAGAACAAATTAAAGCAACAACATTACAAGTTACTCTGCTGATAAGATGAGTGTTAACGATCATGGACGCATTTCTCTTTATATGTTCCTTTTTTACATTGTGATCGGTATCCTTGTACTGTTATTATTATTTCTTGTCAGAATAGCTGTTTATTCTGAACCATACTTTTAAAAATTTCTAAAATTCTCCAGTATATTATGCGGGGACCCTATGGCATTTGTTAAAAGATGACGCAACGTTTCGTCGCCGTTTGCGGAGTAAATATCGAGAAGATAGAGGATGTGGTGGGGGGGAGGGGGTTCGCAATAAACGTTTTCTGAGTTATTCAGAGTTTCCTCCCGATATTTGTGGCTTAAATATTCTTTTCGACCAGACAACCAATGTATTATTTATTTTTTAAGAAATCGTCAACAAAATCTGGTCGGCACTGTACAACATGATGGCGGAAATCAGAAGAAGTCAATGACTGATACTGACAGTGTTATTATTTAAGTAGAAATGATTGTAAGAAAGGCGAAAAGGGGGAAGTTCGAAAATGAGAAAAAAGAACAGACTTGTACTTTTATGCGAGAAAAGGGACGTTGCGTTGTGACACATTGCGTCGTTGCGCCGCATTAAAATCAAAATTTAGTATCGTAACTGCCATAAATACAGATAAAGGTAGCGCACTCTGCCCTGTATCGGAAAAAACGTAGGGCCCAGGTGAGTGTAAAATTAATGAACCTTCCCTTCAGATTTGCCAAGCAATGCACACGGGAATAAAGGAGAGACGGTTACTGAATAGAAGGGGAGAATTTTTTTCCAGTGGCTCCAGTATTTTGGAAGTCTATTGGTATGGTTACAAAGAGTGCCGCATTATTCACGTTTTGGTTAGCAATGCAGCGACAAGTCACTGAGCATACGTACAATTTTACTTGTATGTCTGTTAATTACATTTGAAAAAAGGAACCAATACAGCAATAACTACATTTCCTCCATCATAATCGATGTAACTGCTGCAGTTTTTCATTAGTTAAATCTCAACAATAAGTACTAAAAATGTTCATAGATATTTGTTTCCTTCCTCGAGTCACTAGCTACTAATGTTAAAATGAAACTTAATAAGCACATATGACAAAAAAAAAAAAAACTGGCCGCCGCCACCACCAGGAGATATCACGCTAACACCATATAACACCTTGATAATGGCGTTAGTTTGCTGAGTGAGAGAATCCTCCAGTTTCTTTGGGCATTCCATGGCAGTGATGGTTAGATCTCGCAGAGATACCAGTTTGCGAGCATAGCGATTGCCACGTTTAACCTTCTGTTCAAATTAGCCCTACACACTTTCGATGGGGCTAAGATCAGCTGATTTAACTGACCAGTCAGATCAGATAGAATACCTGAGTATTCGTCAAATCACGAACGTAAGCGTGCAGCCCTGCTCACGTCTTGGATGACTTTATAGTGTTCAAAACATACTAATAATGAAGATGTAGAAGAAAGGTCAGAACTCGGTCACCGAGAATGGTGAAATACAGGAGCTATCTGGAACGTCCTCGGCCTCGCCCAGAGACTGCAGCAATACTCCCGTGATTTTTTTCCCCCTTAGGTTGGTTCGCGTGTTAGTAAACGCGACGTAAAATTGCAAGTCATTCCAGGCAGCAGTTAACAGTAGGCAGTCGTGCGAAGCAGTTGTGATTGCGCGTAGTGTTGAAAATGGAAAAAATCGAGTATCGTGCAGTGATTAAATTCTTCGTGAAAGGAGGTTTAACCCCTTTCGAAATTCATTTGCGGCTTGTAAATGTGTATGGCGGCTCTTCAACTTAAAATTTCCACCCTGAAGAAATGGGCGGCCGAGTTCAAATGTGAGTGTCAAACCATCCAAGATCCATGCGAAGGACGTACAAAAACTGCAAGCACACCAGAAATCGTCAGCAAAGTGCATAATATGAGTCTGGAAGTTAGGCATATGAAGGTGCCTGAAACTGCTAATGCTCCAAATCACACCATTAAATTTCGCGAAAGCCAGTCTTTATGTTCACCTGAAGAAAAAAGAAACAAATGAGTACCACAGAACTTTCCATGTACATTTGGCAGTTAATTGTCACCCTACATTGAAAGGGTCTATGGACGGATAGTTTCGATGATTTGATCAATACTTCTAATGGATCTAAAAGACAACGTTTCAGATGACTGAGCTGCGATGTTCCAGTTTACAACGTTTATCGCACGCTAAGCATGAACTGAATGAATAATGAAAGATATTAGTTCATGCTTAGCCACAACAACAGCCGATGTTCCTGCCCTAGTTCTTTCAAATATATTGTTTCATCCCAGCCGATGGTCACGTACGGCAAGTCGCAAATGTGTTGTGCTGCTGATCAGTAAAAGAGTCGTTGAAATGACAGAAAAATGATTAACGTGTGAACAAGTAGTTTGGTTTCCAACATCGAAGGTTGTGTATATCTTCAATATTGAATTTCGATTGTTTCAAAAACTTCATTATCGATACTGAAACATCGATCGTTAAACATCCACCACCGATATTTTGTAAATATCGATAATCATAGAACACCCCTAATTATTACTATTAGAACAGTGAGGTGCCAATGGTTTCGCAACGTTACATCCAGTGCTGCTTTTCTGGGGGAACGCTGGGGGATGCGTACCCCTAAACTTTTTCGTCGACAAAGTAATTTTTCTACGATATTGAGAACTTGGAAGAGGGCCAAAGATTTATTTCACGAACGTAAATTTTTTATTTCATTTTTTCGCGTTGGTAATTGCCATACGAAAGATACCAGTGTAGTTTTTGTTGGGAAAATCGATGTCATTGACTGTTTCAAGCATTTCGAAGCTGCGGCAACTATTCTCGACAACTGAATCGCTGGCAGCCAGTTCGAGAAGTTGTAGTGTCTTCGCCCGCTAATAGTGGGCGATGGTAGTGTTAAACGGATATGCGTACGCTCGATTAGCTTCCTTCATTTGAGGTGATGTAAACTAAAGTGTTCGATACGACTTTCTCTTGTATGGTTGTGTGTTTCTCGCCTGCTTCATTTGAGCCGTAAAGTCAACTGAAGAGTCCGATATCATTTTTTTGTAGTTAGACATGTTGTAGACGTCATGGCTAAAAGCAGTTAAAAGCAGTTATAACTAATTTTCGCTGCATTATATCCCATGTCGGAATACCCTCAAACTTTTTTTTTTTAGAAAAAAAGCACTGGTTACATCATTACAGCGATTAAGCATGCTCTAGAGAGTTTCTCTTTACCGAAGTTGTCGAGGTTCCTATTAGAGGGGAAGACACACAGGGGCACCACAGCGGAAGAGCCGCCACACTTGCGGGGCTGCTGCGATCGATGAAGACGAGTTGCAGTCCTGACCTTTCCTCGCGAGGCACGCGAATGCCTAACAGCCCACGGGAGCCTCCCCCACCCTCCGGCCCCACCCCCACTCGACTCTGCCATGAGCGTCGCTGCGATGCCAGGAATGCCTCTTTAGCCTTTCCCAGAGGCAGGAAGCTTTCTTTTTTCCCGGGAGGCAGCGCGCTCTAAGACGCACGCACACAAAGACCGAAGGATGGGAGAGATAGAGAGAGAGAGAGAGAGAGAGAGAACGTTCCGAGATCGTTACTTACCAAGTTAGTAGTGGGTCCGTGGCGTTTTTCCGTAAGTTTAACAAATACAACAGATACATATAAAAGAGACTTTAGTCATCAATAGTATATTCTCTTTCACTGTTTACAACAGATTGCCAACGCTGGTGTAACTTTTCGATCCTGCGACTTTAGAACTCATTTGGTTTTGAGGCGAAGAACGCGTCGAACCTTGTTCGGAGCTCATTTTTTTCTGGAAAGGAAGTTCCTTGAAGGTTGTTCGATAGGGAGCGGAAAATGTGAATAACCGAGGGCACAAGATCAGGTGAATAAAGTCGGTGCGGAATGACTTACCAACACAAGTCCCGTGTAGTGTTTATTGTCAGTCTAGCAGACTGCGGGCGGGCCTTGTCGTGTAGTAGCATCACATCACTTCACGCTGTCTTCCTGGTCATTGCTCTACGACTGCGTCTGCAAAACATGTCAGTTGTTGACAATAAATGTCAACAGTGATTGGGACACCTCGGGGAAAAAATTCGTAGTATACACCTTCGCTGCGCTACCAGATGCATAACAGTGTCTTTCGTGGGTGCGCGGGGGAGTTGCTGCTTTGTTTGGACTCAACAATTCCTTTCATTTCCTTAGAATAAAGACAACATTTCTCGTCGCCAGTAACGACACAGGATTAGGAATGGTCGGTGTTGGTTACGAGCCACTTGATGACGAGCAAGCAAATATGCACATATGAGCACCCACTTATTTTTCTGATTTTGCCTTAAACCGTCGGCACACAGATCGTGCATCCGAATGTTGAGCGTTGAGCGTGCCGTGTTTCTGACACCATAGCGTGGAATAGCACGTTCGGGAGCCTTTCCGAACGTGCAGAGCAATATCTGGCATGTCAGATATTCGGAGCATGCGTCTGAGCGTTGACCAATGAGATGGGACAACGCCACCTACGTCACACGCACGCCGTCTCCCTTCACTACAGATTTGTGAGGCGCCATATTGACATTCATTTCAAGCCTATATGTATATATGCCGTTTCTGAGCACCAGCAAATTGAGAATTACTAAAAAAAAAAGCCGTTGTTAACTGTGTGATTCGTTCCAATAAAATAATGAGAAACATCATATTCGTGGCAAAAGAATTATTGTAACTTGCGTATTATGAGAGTAGGTTATTTGAAGGCAGCGACACACTGAAGATCTACCCACAATGCATTGTTCTTGGTACAATTAGTTATAATTAAGCTTCAATTAGTAACATATCTACGATTAAGGTTTTCTGCACGAGCTAAGATACTATAATTAGTGAAGTATGGAGTATGGAGTATGTTGTTGCTGTAGCGTAGTGATTAGCGTCACTTCCCCCTGCACATTATCTTGATTCTGCTACTGTGTAGGAACAGTTATCAAGTAAGACTGACCTTGTGATTTTACTAAAATATGGGAATGATGAAATAATGTTTATCTTTTGCGGAGAAGCATTCCAAATTTGTACCGCACTGTTTGTAATGGAACTTTTATAAGCCTGTGTCCTTATTGACTGGACATGGTACTTTCATTTTCGTGGACGAAGGAGGAAAATGTGCGTTTTAATAGAGCTAACGCGGGAATTTAACGCTCGCCCGATGAGTAACCAGTGTCATTTACGAACTAGAAACATTCAACTGCCGCTGGAGTGCGTTGCGATCGCGTATACCAGGTCGGGGCCCACGTACCGTACGCACAAGTCGCATCGTTCCTGACCGTTCAGCACCACGTTGAACTTGGCACGCTCAATATTAACGTTCGACAGCACGGTCCGTGTGCCGACGGCCTTAGATTCAAATGGTTCAAATGGCTCTGAGCACTATGGGACTTAACATCTATGGTCATCAGTCCCCTAGAACTTAGAACTACTTAAACCTAGCTAACCTAAGAACATCACACAACACCCAGTCATCACGAGGCAGAGAACATCCCTGATCCCGCCGGGAATCGAACCCGGGAACCCGGGCGCGGGAAGCGAGAACGCTACCGCACGACCACGAGCCGCGGACCCGGCTTTAGAGCATGTGGTACCAATACAACCGATTTTGAACAATCCACATTGCATTCAAATGTCGCGAGATGGTGGACTCATCACAGTTCATCACATTTGTTAGTTCTCGAGTGCTCTGACGTGTTTCACTGTGAATTAATGCGATCTTCATCGAACACCGAAAGTCTTCCTGAACGTGGAGAGTCACTAGTGCCAAAGCGATCCTTCTTAAAACGAGAAAACCATTTCCTTGCCGTGCTCTGTCAAACGGTATTATCCCATACGTGGCCAAATGTTTCTGGCTACCTCCGCTGGTGTCACCCTTCTATTGGACTCAAACAGAAGAATACACCCGAAATGTTCCGATTTCTCCACTTGGCACTCCATTTTCTAGCGTTCACAGCTGCACTCACTATCTCCAAATGACGAAATGACAGTATCTAAGCGCAAACAGCAACAGTAAGCTGCAAATAAAAAACTGCAATCGATAATAGCAACCAGCATACTAACACGCAGAACGAAAACGGTACGAACTTATGCAACGAACCTAATAATTTTACGTATTTGTGACCTTAAGTATATTGTTATGGTCTTCAGTCCGTATCTTGTAAACAGTGAAGTGCCGCAACCGTGAGTTATAATACTGAATTAATTATTCATACTTGGATCTGTTGCTCTTGAATTGGCCGTGTTTACAGATAAGATTATCGGATATAGTGTGCGCCTGTTTGCAAAACAGCAGCGTCTGGACATACAATAAAAACGTCTACTCTGTGTTTTGATAAAGTGAAAAGTGTTCTTTACGGACGAAATGGTGGAGAATATGAGTAGTATTTGTGTCTCGTTCTCAATGATTCATGGCAACGCAAATGAAAACGTATTTGCCAAAGCTAAATGTAAGTATACTTGTAAATATAGACGTCAAATATCTTCACGCAACAAGATATGAAGTGATGTGTTAACGCAACAACAAATTCACTTTAACATCATTAAGCTGCAGGTGACAAGTACCAGCATATGATAGTCTACACAGGGCCCTGCATAACTATATAATGTAAAATTAAGGTAATGACAACAAACAAGAACTGCTTTTAGGCCTAAGTAGGTGTGAGGGTCAGTTCAAGCACAGAATGTGACATCGACGCCATCTAGGATTTCCCCCACCCCCACCCCCAGGGCCCACCCCAACCCCATTTGGAAAAGACCAATTGCCCTATGTATAAAATGGCGATAATTCAAATTTTCGCGGGAAATTCAAAATTTTGGTGGAAATTGCAGAAAATAGCCCAGCTGTGCTAGTGTGGAAGTTGTGTTGTTGTTTACTCAAGTACAAATTGGCGGGAAGTTCAAAATGGAGCATTGTCGTGCTGGTTAACCTGGAATATCGGGACAGGGAATCTGAGACTTGGAATATTGGGACAGGCTCTGTGTCGTCAGAATACAAGATGGCGATGGAAGATGGCCGACCTCTAATATTGTGGGAGGTAACCAGAACTCAGCACACTGGGACATTCTCTATGACGAGAGATCCGAGTTCTGGTATACTGGCACTATGACGTTTGAGACAAAGGATCTTTGTGCAGGTCCAGCCCTGCCTGCTAACCTAATTTGACATGTTTCCTCGGCTACTGTCCACTCAGAGGAGTGTGTGGTTACTGTTTTTCCTAACTCTAAATTTGATTTTATTTGCAGTTTATATTTTTAACACCACACTGGGAGCGAAAGGCTCTCACTCAGAAGTGTATGTTGAACTCCAGCATATTGCTTTTTCTAACTCCGATTTCTCTAACTTACCTTGGACTCGCACCAGTGACATTGCCGTACACAGAGCGTTACATGCATACTGTTAATTCAACTGCCTCCGCAAAGTGGAAGCTACCGCGGCACCCACACCCCTTGTCCTAACTGTGACGCCACATGTGCTACGTTTAAAAGTACAGCAGGGAGTAGGCCAGTATTAATTCATTTTTGTTTGAACAAGTAAATACCAGACTGGGGAGAAGTTCCCTTTTCGCAATCGCAAAGTTGGTCATCGAGAAGTCCGGCGATAAGAACCATGTCACCACGCACCATTGCGAAATTCCGAAGACACGGCCACAGGGCTCGCTGCGCTGCGCAAGCTATGAGGGTCCCGAGTTAAAATGACGGGAAACATGAAGACCCCTATACTTTAACCCAATTGACAGTGGGAATGAGAGAGAAATGTTAGGACTGAGAAACAACAGAGAAGACAATTGTGTGTAAGCTCTGGGAGGGAGGAGGAATGAGAGAGAGAGAGAGAGAGAGAGAGAGAGAATTCAGGTATTATGCTTGTAAAATGCAGCTTGTGTGGAACGGATTGTGCCTATTTACGGACAATAACATGACCATAATCACAGAGCCTTTTATTTTTTGTTGTCATTTCATTCCCCCATGTGGGTGTGGGCTGGCAGAAGTGATGTAGCAACCCTTCAGCCTACAGCTTTTAATATAATCGGTGTGTTAAAACATAGAAAGGTGAACAAAGCATGAGTACTGAAAACTTTCCAGGTGATGCTGATGTGGTGGAGTTGGCATTTCATGACGAACTGCTCCGTGGCGACTATTTGAAGGCGATGATGCAGCTGTGGCGTCTGCTTGACGATTAGCTTCAGGGAAGAGCTAGACGGAAGACATTGTGCAAGCACAGAGAAGAGTGAAACAAAAGATAAGGATGGAGAATTTGTGGAGAAGAACAAAGGTTTGTTGGTGTATTTGTGGGAGGGGTAGTGATGAAAGGGATCTAGGGTGCTGTGGGTTGAAGGGGCTGCTCGAGCTTTGGTCTGCTAGGGTAAAGCGGAAGTGGGAGTGGTTTTGGGCAGTGGCATTAAAATAAAAAAACAGAACACGCTGTCAGCGTGAGGTGATAGAGGACATGTGAACACTCTAATTTTTTGAAGGACAGTAGTAATGAACCGGATGATGACTTCAGCAGTACCAAGCAAGGTGTGGCAGTGGTTAGCACATTTAGGTTTTCCTTGATTTCCCTATATCGCTCCAGGGAAGTACCGGGATCGTTCCTTTGAAAGGGTATGACTGATTTCCTTCCCCATTCTTCCCTAATCTGAGCTTGTGCTCCGTCTCTAATGACCTCGTTGTCGATGGAACTTTAAAGACAATCTCCTCCTCCACCTCCACCTCTTCATCCGTAGGAGTAGGATGTAGGAAGTTGTTTGTGTGGAATGGTGTGGCTGTAGGGTGGATTGGAATGGTCAGTTCAGGTTTGGTGGGACGGAATTTGGTTGTAAAACAAATGCAGTGCGCTCCATAAACTTGTAACATTCTTCGATGAATTTAGATTCCGCGCACTCCTTCCGCTAAAAGACCCCTTTGCTGGTCTTCTGAAGCCTCCATTTCTCTGTTTCAAGCACTAATAAGTGCAATGGACGGTCGAAGTGCGCTCGTACTCATTCTATCGACACGTGGGTGTGCGTCCATGACTCTATAGTGGCGAGTTTGGAACCATACTTTCTTCCAAGAGCGATGGAATCATGAGCCCTACAGCGGTTTTCATTTTACAGTCCCTGGTTCAAATGGTTCAAAAGGCTCTGAGCAGTATGGGACTTAACTTCTGCGGTCATCAGTCCCCTAGGACTTAGAACTACTTAAACCTAACTAACCTAAGGACATCACACACATCCATGCCCGAGGCAGGATTCGAACCTTCGACCGTAGCGGTCGCGCGGCTCCAGACTGTAGCGCCTAGAACCGCTCGGCCACTCCGGCCGGCTACAGTCACTGGCTCAGTTACGTTTGATGCAGCTTGTACAGTACGCACAACAACCAAGAAGGGACAATAAGAACGGTAGACTAAGGGTTGGAATACACATGAGACTTTCTTACTCTCAGGCAGTTTGGTACTCTCAGGTGGTGCTTCCAGAATTATTTACACTAGGGGCGAATTTTCGCTGATAACTATCTGATTGTTAGTTGCACATACCTTCTGGAAGTGTCTGAGAGCCTTGGAAGAACAGATGTCGGTTGCGTTTACACACAGTGTCTGTGAGAACTGAGTGATCACTGTTCGGGAGCTTTTGCTGTCATAGTTCTGTGCGTGAAGGAAGAGCGATGAAAGAGCGTCGGACTGCCGCTGCACTTTTCATACTTTTAGTGGCAAAGGAAAACTTAAATGACCGTTTTCGTCTTGGATAAGAGAGTGGATTAGATGGTGGGATGATTTGGAGCATGCAAGAATCTCATTGTAGAGCTTGTGACTGAAAGTCCACAACAACACTGAAATTTTACAAGAGTGACAGCGATGGAGATGAAAGAAATACTGTTTATAACAGGACCGAAAATTGCCTATCTAGATACTATTAAGCATAAATCCATTAGTGTTAAAGACAGACGCTTGCGGCAGTAATAATTCTAGCTTCAGCTGCGTTTATTCCCTTTAATATTTGGCAAAGTAACAGCTACGATGAAATAACATTACACCAATTTCACCGCGATACACATAAACGTTCTGAAGCAAAACAGGGTGAAAAACTGATGAATGAAGCATTTACGGACATGGAGGTTGTCGTCTTGCGTTGTCTTAAGGAACCACTTATGCATTCATAAAGGTCTGTTCTTCAACACCCAGTATAATAATACAATCAATAAATACCACGTCATACAACTTTCTAGATAGAACTGTATTGTGTAGAGTTGTAAGACGTGTATATTTCTATTGTCTATTGTCAAACCACAAATTATGAAAGATGTTTATATTTTATTAATAGGATTAAGGAGGAATAATTAATATTTGTCATGTTGGAAATAATTGTGGTAGCAGGGAATGTCTGCACCAAAGTATTGTTGGCAAGAGGGACCGCACATCAATGTAATTTTAAAAAGGGCGAGAGAGACAGCGTATGGATACAATTTGAGAAAAGAGCGGGAAAGACCGCGCATTGATACATTTTTTAATGGTAGCAGGGATTGTCTGCACCAGAAAGCATTGTTGGCAGGAGAGACCGCACTTAGCGTTCGTAGGGAGTCAGTAGTAAGCGAGATGTGAAGCGAGTCGGTAGCAGGTCTGAAGCGAGAGGTTGAGAGGAGCGGTGTGCCTGCCAGCCATTAGCTATGATTTACAAGAGATTATAAACGGATGTACAGAGACATCAGCTATTATCATAAGAGGAACTAATATTATTGAATTAATTTTTTGAGAAACTCAAAGACTACTGAAGGTATGTTTGCGCATTGCTAGTTGTAAGATTATTGTAAAAAGTAAGTCCCATTTGAACGTTTGTAAAATCATTTCATTCAGAATATAATTAATTTTGCCAGCAATATTGCATTACTGCTTATAATCCATCTCAAAAACCATCAACGTAAAACTTCGCAAAATTTTATTGTTATCAAGAAAAAGTTTAACTATGAATTACGTAAGTTCAGTCAAATTAATTAAAGAATAACGTCAGCTTTGGTAATAAATACAGCCACTTATTATGACAGCCCACCAGCAGCTAATAGAGTATAATAAAACAGAGTAAGTATATTCATGTCGCAGTTCGATGTAGCAGACAGATGGCGATCCAGTAACACTAAAATAGGTAAGAAACAGTTTTGGGTTATTGCAGGTAACGACTGAGGGCCACGACGACGACACATTCCATGTTTCGTTGAAATAATCAGAAAATAACTTTTAATAAGCAGTATTTAAATTTGTATGCTAAGGATGAGAAAGAGAATTAATTTCAAAGGGAAAATTTCATTTGTTATTATTAGAAATCCTAAGAGAAGGTTTCATAGGTTATTGTAGGAGGGAAGGTTGGGTAACAACAA
Source organism: Schistocerca americana (assembly GCF_021461395.2). Taxonomy (NCBI): domain Eukaryota; kingdom Metazoa; phylum Arthropoda; class Insecta; order Orthoptera; family Acrididae; genus Schistocerca; species Schistocerca americana. The sequence goes on from NC_060120.1 coordinate 743,305,559, forward strand.
AAGAGATATAGAGGAGACGGGAAGGTTTCAAAGTTAAAAGGCAATTTTCAGAGTTCCGAAACGGTTACTGTAACATGACTTCACTTGTTTCTCTGTGTTAACTAATCAATGTTATAAAATACTTTCGCTTATTCCTCGAATAGTGGATATCTAGTAAATTTCTTCTGTAGAGGTATTAAAAACTGTAGCCATTTCAGCCAACAAACTTTGCTTCTTATCTCAGTTCCTGTAGTCCAGTTACTCCATAATGCTGGCCCTTCCTCGCACGAAGTAATTGGTAGCTGTCTTCAATATCGCTGACATTCACTCACGGTGCATATCCATCGCGACAGTGGTCTCACTCGTTACGACTATGCCGGTACACGATTATAGAGAGGGGCGTTCCAGCCTTGATATGGTGCAGTGGGTACTGCGCTAATCTTTCATCCATCTTTCTCGTATTAACGTGTGATTGATTCTCATCAGTGGAAATTCTTTTTCGTTTTTAAATTCTATATGATGCCAAGGGCCTCGCCGCAGTGGCAACACCGGTTCCCGTCAGACCACCGAAGTTAAGCGCTGTCGGGGTTGGCTAGCACTTGGTTGGCTCATCGTCCGGTTTGCCAAGCGCTGTTGGCATGCGGGTTGCACTCAGCTCTTGTAAGGCAAACTGAGGAGCTACATGATCGAGAAGTGGCGGCGCCGGCCACGAAAACTGACAACGGTCGGCCGAGCGGTGTGCTGACCACGCGCCCCTCCATAACCGCACCCAGTGACGTCTATTGGCAGAGGATGTCACGGCGGTCGGTCAGTACCACTGGGCCTTCCGGGGCTTGATCGGACGGAGGTTAATTCTATATGACACGTCTATGATGTTTTTATACGCTATTTGCTGCGTAGCTTTGTTTAAGTCTACTACTTTCGAAACAGGCTAATTGCTCGTGTTGTTTGTTTATGACATGGGTAGTGTACCTTTTCTACCTACCGCCCACTCTTGTATCTCCGTTAGCAGTAAAATTTTCTAACCGCCTCCTCCCCTCCACTAGTTTCATGGTACTTGTGAAGTAGGGAAGTAACTTTATACAGTGTATAAAGGATAGTTACAGCAAGTTGGTGCATTCAATAATAATTACTTACCACATACTTTATGTCTAAATTTTATGAAAATTTTAGGAACACGTTTCTAAAAATTCGAACCGCCTATCGCCTACCATGAAGGCTGGAACAGCTACTAGTGGGAAGTAGGGTCCAGATTGACTGCTACTGGTTTAGGACGAAGACCGATGATTTCTTGACTCAGAAACATGCCGCGGCCACATATTATGGCTCAAACAGCGCAGTTTCGTGGGTACTTTTATTTAATTAGTGCATGAGTGCGGCAAATTTATATTACCAAGATGTGACAGTGTACGAACTGTGAAACACTACGCAAACTGGGACGCATTATGACCTCTCAGCACTCACCGACTACTCTCATCTCTCGCGACAATGCAGGCACAGTTTTTCTTTTTTCCTTTTACTATCAAAAACAGTCTTGATCCCAAATTATTTATTCGGGTCACCGGTTTCGACCACAACTGTGATCATCTTCAGACCAATGAGTAAGAACCTCCTTCTGGTGGTAGTGATTGATTTACCACCAGGAGGAGGTTCTTGCTCATTGGTCTAGAAATGACCATAGTTGTGGTCGAAACCTGTCACCGGAATAAATAATTTGTGATCAAGACTGTTTTTGATAGTAAATATTACTAATAACACTTATCACTGGTTGCTCCCACAATGTATTCAACAGTTTTTCTTGCCTGAGAGCTATGGCGAGCGGCTCTCGGGAGAAATGTTTCCGTCTGTACGAGAGGTCTCAACTCGTAGAGCGCGACTATCTGAGATTTTGCCCCACTCTCGGCCACTGGCGGCGAAGTGAGTCTCGGGCACTGTTTACACGACACGTATTACTCGCAAAAGCTCTCTGAGAGCAAAGAATTCTCGTTGTACACCTAGCTTAAGAACGAAGAGTTCTGACTAAAGAAAAGATGTAAGTCAGGGATGCAGCGTTTTCCCCATACTGTTCAACCTATACATCGAAGAAAAGTTTATGAGAATGAAAGACAGCTTCAGGAGTGGGATTAAAATTTAGGGTGACAGATCAATGTTAAGATTCGATGATGATCTAGCTGTTGTTGTTGTTGTGGTCTTCAGACCTGAGACTGGTTTGATGCAGCTCTCCCTGCTACTCTATCCTGTGCAAGCTTCTTCATCTCCCAGTACCTACTGCAGCCTACATCCTTCTGAATCTGCTTAGTGTATTCATCTCTTGGTCTCCCTCTACGATTTTTACCGTCCACGCTGCCCTCCAATACTAAATTGGTGATCCCTCGATGTCTCAGAACTTGTCCTACCAGCCGATCCCTTCTTCTAGTTAAGTTGTGCCACAAGCTCCTCTTCTCCCCAATTCTATTCAATACCTCCTCATAAGTTATGTGATCTAATCTTCAGCATTCTTCTGTAGCACCACATTTCGAAAGCTACTATTCTCTTCTTGTCTAAACTATTTATTGTCCACGTACCACTTCCATACATGGCTACACCCCATATAAATACTTTCAGAAACGACTTCCTGACATTCAAATCTATACTCGATGTTAACAAATTTTTCTTCTTCATAAACGCTTCCCTTGCCATTGCCAGTCTACATTTTATATCCTCTCTACTTCGACCATCATCAGTTATTTTGCTCCCCAAATAGCAAAACTCCTTTACTACTTTAAGTGTCTCATTTCCTAATCTAATTCCCTCAGCATCACCCGACTTAATTCGACTACATTCCACTATCCTCATTTTGCTTTTGTTGATGTTCATCTTATACCCTCCTATCAAGACACTGTCCATTCCGTTCAACTGCTACTCCAAGTCCTTTGCTGTCTCTGACAGAGTTACAATGTCATCGGCGAACCTCAAAGTTTTTATTTCTTCTCCATGGATTTTAATACCTACTGCGAACTTTTCTTTTGTTTCCTTTATACGGTCGCAGGTTCGAATCCTGCCTCGGGCATGGATGTTTGTGATGTCCTTAGGTTAGTTAGGTTTAACTAGTTCTAAGTTCTAGGGGACTAATGACCTCAGCAGTTGAGTCCCATAGTGCTCAGAGCCATTTGAACCATTTTTGTTTCCTTTATTGCTTGCTCAATATACAGATTGAATAACATCGGGGATAGGCTACAACCCTGTCTCACTCCTTTCCCAACCACTGCTTCCCTTTCATACCCCTCGACTCTTATAACTGCCATCTGCTTTCTGTACAAATTGTAAATAGCCTTTCGCTCCCTGTATTTTACCCCTGCCACCTTCAGAATTTGAAAGAGAGTATTCCTATCAACATTGTCAAAAGCTTTCTCCAAGTCTACAAATGCTAGAAACGTAGGTTTGCCTTTCCTTAATCTTTCTTCTAAGCTACGTTGTAGGGTCAGTATTGCCTCACGTGTTTTAATATTTCTACGGAATCCAAACTGATCTTCCCCGAGGTCGGCTTCTATCAGTTTTTCAATTCGTCTGTAAAGATTTCACGTTAGTATTTTGCAGCTGTGACTTATTAAGCTGATTGTTCGGTAATTTTCACATCTGTCAACACCTGCTTTCTTTGGGTTGGCTCTGAGCAATATGGGACTTAACATCTGTGGTCATCAGTTCCCTAGAACTTAGAACTACTTAAACCTAACCAACCTAAGGACATCACACACATCCATGCCCGAGGCAGGATTCGAACCTGCGACCGTAGCAGTCGCGCGGTTACGGACTGAGCGCCTAGAACCGCTAGACCATCGCGGCCGGCCTTTCTTTGGGATTGGAATTATTATATTCTTCTTGAAGTCTGAGGGTATTTCGCCTCTCTCATACGTCTTGCTCACCAGATGGTAGAGTTTTGTCAGGACTGGCTCTCCCAAGGCTGTCAGTAGTTCTAATGGAATGTTATCTACTCCGGGAGGCCTTGTTTCGACTCAGGTCTTTCAGTGCCCTGTCAAACTCTTCACGCAGTATCGTATCTCCCTTTTTATCTTCGTCTACCTCCTCTGCCATTTCCATAATATTGTCCTCAAGTACATCGCCCTTGTATAGACCCTCTATATACTCCTTCCACCTTTCTGCTTTCCCTTCTTTGCTTAGAACTGGGTTTCCATCAAAGCTATTGATATTCATGCAAGTGGTTCTCCTTTCTCCAAAGGTCTATTTAATTTTCCTGTAAGCAGTATCTATCTTACGCCTAGTGAGATAAGCCTCTACATCCTTACATTTGTCCTCTAGCCAACGCTGCTTAGCCATTTTGCACTTCCTGTCGATCTGATTTTTGAGACGTTTGTATTCCTTTTTGCCTGCTTCATTTACTGCATTTTTATATTTTCTCCTTTCATCAATTAAATTCAATATTTCTTCTGTTACCCAAGGGTTTCTACTAGCCCTCGTCTTTTTACCTATTTGATCCTCTGCTGCCTTCACTACTTCATCCCTCAAAGCTACCCATTCTTCTTCTACTGTATTTCTTTCCCCCAGTCCTGTCAATTGTTCCCTTATGCTCTCCCTGAAACTCTGTGTAACCTCTGGTTTCATCAGTTTGTCCAGATCCCATCTCCTTAAATTCCCACCTTTTTGCAGTTTCTTCAGTTTTAATCCACAGTTCATAACCAATAGATTGTGCTCAGAGTCCACATCTTCCCCTGGAAATGTCTGACAATTTAAAACCTAGTTCCTAAATCTCTGTCTTGCCATTATATATATATATATATCTGATACCTTTTAGTATCTCCAGGGTTCTTCCAGGTATACAACCTTCATTCATGATTCTTGAACCAAGTGTTGGCTATGATTAAGTTATGCTCTGCGCAAAATTCTACCAGGCGGCTTCCTCTTTCATTTCTTAGCCTCAATCCATATTCACCTACTATGTTTCCTTCTCTCTCTTTTCCTACTGACGGATTCCAGTCACCCATGACTATTAAATTTTCGTCTCCCTTCTGTGCCTGAATAATTTCTTTTATCTCATCATACATTTCATCAATTTCTTCGTCATCTGCAGAGCTAGTTAGCATATAAACTTGTACTACTGTAGTAGGCGTGAGCTTCGTGTCTATCTTGGCCACAGTAATGCGTTGACTATGCTGTTTGTAGTAGCTTACCCGTATTCCTATTTTTTTTATTCATTATTAAACCTACACCTGCATTACCCCTATTTGGTTTTGTATTTATAACCCTGTATTCGCCTGACCATTAGTCTTGTTCCTGCTGCCACCGAACTTCGCTAATCCCCACTATATCTAAGTTTAACCTATCCATTTCCCTTTTTAAATCTAGCTATCCTCAATAAAAGCAAGAAAGAATCACAAGACACGTTGAACGAAGTGAGCAGTCTACTGAGGACGGAATATGGACAGAGATCAAATCCAGCAAAGACGAAAGTAATGATGTGTAGTGTAAATAAGATTAGCTATGAAATTAAAATAAAAACTGGGGACCGCGAAGTAGACGGAGCAAAGGAATTCTACTATCTTGGAAGCGAAGTAGCACATGATAGTCGGAGCAAGGAGCAAAGTAGCGCAGGGAAAGAGGTCGTTACTGGCCGAAAGAACTTTGCTGATATGAAACATAGGCCTTAATTTGAGGAAGAAAGTTTTGAGAACGTACATCTGAAGCTCAGATTCGTGTTAAAGCGAATAACTGAGAGTGGCAAAAATCAGAAAAGAAGAGAATCGAAGCGTTTGAGATGTTGTGCTATTGAAGATGTTGAAAATAAGGTGGAATGATAAAACAGAAATGAGGAGGTTCTCCACAGAAACGGAAATGATATAAATACGTATAAAACAGTAAAACCAAGGAGAGACAGCATGAGAGGACCAGTGTTATGACAACAAGTAAAAACTTTCGTGGTACTTCAGGAGCTGTGGAGGAGAAGAAATGCAGGGGGAGGCAGAGATTGGAATATATCCAACAAATAAAGCAGGACGCTGGGGTACGTATAAGTGCTACTCTGAGATAAATATGGCGGCACGCGAGAGGAAGTCATGGATGGCCGCGCCAAATCATACTGAAGACAATGGCCCAAAAAAACAAAAACCAAAAAAAGAACAAAAATGTTCGGATATGTCGAGATAAAACATATCTCATTGTCATCATTAATTTTCTGAATTACTGGAACAGGGCTGTAGCAACAACAATACATCTCGTTGAAATCAGACGGGACTTACGCAACGGCCTTACGTGATCCTGCGAGTTACAGTTGCGTTACATCCGCCTTCCATGACATAGTAAGGCCCAATTACACCGAATCAGGCCACTGCGCACTACACAGCGCCTTGCATGCAATACCGGGCTCTTTGATGTAGTCCTCGGGGTTCTCAGTCGATCGATGTTTTAAACTTTTTTATTCGCGGTTCCTGGTAGGTTGGCTAGTGAACAACCGCTCAAAGCGGTAACATTTTCATCCCAAAACATTTTCACTATTCATTCATCAAATGTAAACTACGCTCGACAACTTTCGAACTGTCGCCAAATCTATTAAAATCTATTTTTAATATGTTGGAGTGTCAAAGTTCCAAAACAGTGTTTCGGCTTGAATTTCGCGGAATCTATTCCTTCATTTACTGAAAACTGGCTTAAGCATAGGTATCATAAAGTCGCTGTCCAAAATCCGGAAAGTAGTTGCTAAAGCGTGGCAAGCAGGCAAGGTTGCGAAGAGAGAGAGAGAAAAAAGGACAATCCACTACAGTTATAGTGGGTGGACGTGTACGGCGCCCCGAAGCGCCCTCCTCCCCCCCCCCCCCCCAATGGAATGGCACAGTGTTTAAGCAGTATAGACGCGCTCTAATTGTAAGGATATCGCCGCTATAAAATAAAGTTGACGTCATCAACTGTCTCTGTGTGTGAGCGAATGGCAGATGCTACAAATACACTGTCGGAGATAACTTACGGCTGCCTGTTGCATATTATTCTGTTAATATATTGATTCACTGAACTGAAACGGAACTGAATTAAACACACGATCGCTAAAGGTGACCATGTTGGCCTGACCGGCACGGTAGCTTAGCGTGTTCAATAGATCGATAAAAAAAAAATAGGGAAGTTCCCATCGATTGGATTTTAGAGGTGTCATGGAATATCCGCACAGAACTGCTAACAAAAGATGTTGAAGAAACAAATAGATAAAGAAAAAAAAACGAGTGGAGTACTAGACTCCGGTCCTGGAAGTTCCAGATTCACTCCCAGGTAGGGGTGGTGTTTCCTCCTAGGTCAAATCTTTTCAGGAAGGACCTGGCTCCACTCAGCCTAATGTCAAAATCAGTACAGTGGATCTTTCCCGGCGGTTAAAGGCCACCGTGCCAAGGGAGCCGGCACCACTTCCCCACGTGGTGCCGCGGCGAACAGAAAGATTGCACTCGACCAGCAACCAGGACGATAGTCCGGTAACAGCGCTACAGGCTTTACCTTTTTATTGATGGTTACAATGTCTGTGTTTATACGTTGCCTGTATCTTCAGAATACAATGTCCTGCAGACATGTATGCATTTCTGAAAGAACAGACACTGTCACTGACGATTACAGCTGTGGTAAACATTAAAAAACAGATTCGCATTCTGCGACTATGCATCAACGGCAGCTGTTTACAACACATGAAAATCTGCGCCGGGCCGGGAGTCGAACCCGGATCAATGACGTATCCATGCCTCGACGCGCTAAAATGACGATGTAATACGAGGGGCGTTTAGTAAGTAGTGCAACATATTCTTTCTCGGCCAATTTCTTTTGAAAAAATACGGAATATGTTGTGGGACATAACGGAATATTCCCACTTCAGCCCTTTATAGTTCCATAAAACTCCGTTGGGTGGCGGCTCTATACATGGCCTTGAAAATGGCGTCTGTAACGGAGGTGAGTTCCGAGCACAGAGCTGTCATTGAGCTTCTTTTGGCGGAAAACCAGAGCATCTCAGGTACTCATAGTCGCTTCCAGACTGTCTACGGAGACCTGGCAGTGAACAAAAGCACGATGAGTCATTGGGCGAGGCGTCTGTCATTATCGCAACAACGTCCCTCAAACCAGTCCGATCTCTGGAGTGCCAGTCGGCCGCACACAGCTGTCACCCCTGCGGACGCTGTCACTCGAGGTGATCGTCGGATCACGGTTAAGCACCTCGCTGCACAACTGGAAGTCTCTGTTGGCTGTGCTGACAGCTGATGTACTGAGAAGTGTTTGCCCGCTGTGTACTTCGTCGCCTAACAGGAGACCGCAAAGCATAAAATTCACTTGACGCCTTCCTGAGAGACAAACTCCACTCATTCCAAATTAATAATATCAGTGTAGACCAGATGCGGCTTAAATTCAAAGAAATAATATCGGCAGCAATTGAGAGATTCGTACCAAATAAATTAACAAACGACGGAGCCGATCCTCCTTGGTACACAAAACAGGTTAGAACACTGTTGCAGAAACAACGAAACAAACATGCCAAATTTAAACAGACGCAAAATCCCCAAGATTGGCGGTGTTTAACAGAAGCTCGAAATTTAGCATGGAGTCCAATGCGAGATGCTTGTAACAGTTTCCACAACGAAACTTTTTCTCGAAACCTGGCAGAAAACCCAAAGAGATTCTGGTGGTATGTGAAGTATGTTAGCGGCTAGAAAGAATCAATGCCTTCTCTGCGCGATAGCAATGGACATACTGCCGAAGACAGTGCTTCCAAAGCAGAATTACTAAACACAGCCTTCCGAATTGCCTTCACAAAAGAAGATGAAGTAAATATTGCAGAATTCGAATCGAGAACAGCTGACAACATGAGTAACGTAGAAGTAAATATCCTCGGAGTAGTGAAGCAACTTAAATCACAAAATAAAAGCAAGTCCTCTGGTTCAGACTGTATACCAATTAGGTTCCTTTCGGAGTATGCTGATGCATTAGCTCCGTACTTAACATTCATATACTGAAAGGGTACAGTGCCACCCGACATTGAAAATAGGTACAACATTCTTCGTTATTCTTGTCAGTACAACATAGTGTTTGTAAAAATAACTCAATTTCAATTAATACAGCGAAGCCGGATACCAGTGTGGGAAAGAATGACAATTTATTTATTTAATTGATCACATGTGCACTCCCACAAAATCAATCCCTACATCCAGTTTGGTGAGATCTGTGAAATGAATGAATGTATGGTCGTCTGCTAACCGCAAATAGTGAATGTGAATATATGATCATCTTTGAGACGATCCTTTGGCCACCTTTGGTGGAACCAAAGAGATGAAACTTACTCGAGCTTTGAGCGCCTGAAATGTGGCTGACCAATACGGTAGCATGGTCTTCCCCCACCTCGACAGAGGTGCGAGATGACCTGAAGAACGGCCATGTTTCAGCACTCTGCCGCTGGATCTAGTGTTGGTAAAACCTGTCTTAGGCGTGCTCCGCAAGGACAAAAGAGTGGAGACATGGAATGCATGTGAAATACTTAAGAGTAGTTTAGAATAATAATTTCACTATTTCAGGAACTTTTGTGGGGAGAATTAAATGTCAGGCAGGTAATATTAATGGGATCGTAGTAATCTTCGGAAGTGACCAACGGTCACAATGAAACCACGTGTAGCAATAAGTTGAAATACTTCCGAGTGATTAAGTTAAGCTGAATTACTAGCGTGTGTACAATAAGTTGGAAATATTTAAGAAATGGCGTGTGCAGGACTTGAAATTAGAGACGAGTACTTCCACGTGGTGAGTACTGTGTGAGTCTCAATCTGTGTACGAGGCAAAGGATAAAGAGAAGTACTCGTCCATGGTATCAGTTTGAGGATTCGCGTGTGTGATGAATATGTTCTTAATATTACTTTGCGTGTTATGTTTCCGTGTGACGCTTGATTCAAACTATAATACTGAGAGAGTAGGAAAGAAAAGTTACGAAGTGGGGCAGTGTCGTGTGGAACTGGGATGAATACTAATTGAAGTGGGAAAGCTGAAAGTGATGTGATTATAATGTTGTGACTATTCCTTATGTTGTATTCCATGTTGCAGTGTGATGTATGTCATGTAATTTAAGTATGTGTAGTTTGCTTGGGAGAGTAGCAAGGTAGTTTCAGAGGTAGTGGGTTATGCATGTTCCTTTTGTACCGCTCGGTCTGGAGGAAAGTTTCGTGATGATGGTTGTGAGAGTGTGAGATATAGCAAAAGATCCACCATCCTATCCAGAAAGTGCACTGTAGCGTTAAATAATTACGAGACCATAAGATAGAGAATCACCAATGTAAAGCCATGCGCACTGGGCGGAATTTCTCATGTGTTACTGTTGTAGGTTATAGAATTCGTGTGTTTAGGTTATAGAATTTATCGGAATAAATAAGTTAGTGAAAAGAAAAAGATTGGTGGCCTTTTCCTTCGAATTGTATGTTGTCATGATATCCAGAATTTATAATGTGTGCGCCATTCATATTCTGTGCGATGGCCACGTGTTGATAAAAGCCGTTAAGTAAGAAAGGAAGTATGGTATTGCCAGTGCGTAGTGAACAGTCAGTGTTGTGTAAATTACTAATAGTCGGATGTGCGTTTCCGTTGCGTAATATCCAAGCAGGAGAATAACTTTTATCTTAATTGTGAGTACTAGAGTTCATGTTACTTGATAAATAAAAAAATGAATCCACTCGCTTGGCAGACCACTCATCTTGCAGGCCTGACTGCTTGATGCCACAGTATGAGCATGGCGTGTGGGTGCTCGCTCGACGAAAGATCTGTATCCAAAGACTGGAAAGTTGCACAGGTCACACCAATATTCAAGAAAAGTAGTAGGAGTAATCCACTAAATTACAGGCCCATATCGTTAAAGTCGATATGCAGTAGGATCTTAGCACATATATTGTGTTCGAACATTATGAAGAAAACGGTCTATTGACACACAGTCAACATGGGTTTAGAAAACATCGTTCCTGTGAAACACAGCTCCTTATTCACATGAAGTGTTGAGTGCTATTGACAAGGGATTTCAGATCGATTCCGTATTTCTGGATTTCCGGAAGGCTTTTGACACTGTACCACACAAGCGGCTAGTAGTGAAATTGCGTGCTTGTGGAATATCGCCTCAGTTGTGTGACTACATTTGTGATTTCCTGTCAGAGAGGTCACAGTTGGTAGTAATTGACGGAAAGTTATCGAGTAAAGCAGAAGTGATTTCTGGCGTTCCCCAAGGTAATGTTATAGGCCCTTTGCTGTTCCTTATCTTTATAAACGATTTGGGAGACAATCTGAGCAGACGTCTTCGGTTTTTTGCAGACGATGCTGTCGTTTATCGACTAATAAAGTCATCAGAAGATCAAAACAAACTGAAAAACGATGTAGAAGAAATATCGGAATGGTGTGAAAAGTGGCCGTTGACCCTAAGTAACGAAAAGTGTGAGGTCATCCACATCAGTGCTAAAAGGAACTCGTTAAACTTCGGTTACACGATAAATCAGTCTAAAAGCCGTAAATTCAACTGAATTCCTAGGTATTACAATTACGAACAACTTAAATTGGAAGGAGCACATAGAAAATGTTATGGGGAAGGCTAACCAAAGACTACGTTTATTGGCAGGAGCTTAGAAAATGTAACAGACCTAATAAGGAGACTGCCTACACTACGCTTGTCCGTCCTCTTTTAGAATACTGCTGCGCTGTGTGGGATCCTTACTAGATAGGACTGACGGAGTACTTCGAAAAAGCTCAAAGAAAGGCAGCAAGTTTTGTATTATCGCGAAGTATGGGAGAGAGTGTCACAGGATTTGGGCTGGAAATCATTAAGAGAAAGGCGTTTTTCCTTGCGACGGAATCTTCTCACGAAATTCCAATCACCAACTTTCTCCTCCGAATGCGACAATATTTTGTTGACATCCACCTACATAGGGAGGAACGATCACTACGATAAAATAAGGGAAATCAGAGCTCGTACGGAAAGATATACGTGTTCATTCTTTCCAATGCGAGATTGGAATAATAGAGACTTATGAAGGTGGTTCGATGAACCCTCTGCCAGGCACTTAAATGTGATTTGCAGAGTATCCATGTAGATGTAGAAGAACAATGGAGGACCATCTGCGCGAAATTGCTACCATGTTACGAGGCTCATCAGGACAATTTTTTGTCCAACACCGTCACAGGCGATGAAACATGGGTTCATCACTTCGAACCGGAAACAAAACGGCAGTCCATGGAGTGGCGCCACACTACGTCTCCTTCGAAAGAAAGTTCAAACCACCATCCTAAGCCGGTAAAGTCGTGGAATCGGTCTTCTAGGACTCTGAAGGGGTTTGTTCTGCTTGACGTCCTGCCCGCCTCCTCCCCCCCCCCCTCCCCAACGATCAACTCCGAAGTGTATTGTGCTACCCTCAAGAAACTGAAGAAACGAACTAGCGTGTTCACCGCCACTACAAATGCTTCTCCATGCCAACGCAATGTCTCACACAAGTCTTCGCACCCGACAGTAGTTCACAAAACTTCATTGGACTGTTCTTGCTCATCCGCTCTACAGCCTGGATCTCGCATCTTCCAGTTTCCATCTGTTTTACCCAATGAAGCATATACTCCACGGGAAGAAGTATGTGGACGAGGGGGAGGTTATTGATGCAGTAAATCGTTGGCTCCGACGGCGACCAATAGAATGGTGCAATGTTGGCATACGGAAATTAGGATCAAAAATAGGGTTTGGAATCCTGAATAAAACCAACGTGCTTTGAGAAAATAGATGTGTTGCATTAATTATTGAACGCCCTTCATATTTCCCTGGCCAACGGCCTTGCTGCAGTGGTAACACCGGTTCCCTTCAGATCACCAAAGTAAAGCTCTGTCGGGCTGGGTTAGTACTTGGGTGGGTGACCAACCGGTCTACCGAGCGCTGTTGGCAAGCGGGGTGCACTCAGCCCTTGTGAGGTAAACTGAGGAGCTACTTGATTGAGAAGTAGCGGCTCCGGTCTCTGAAACTGACATACGGCCGGGAGAACGGTGTGCTGACCCCATGCCCCTCCATATCCGCATCCAATGACGCCTATGGCTGAGGATGACACGGTGGCCGGTCGATACCGGAAAAACAAAAAAGCACCTGGACCAGATGGTATCCACTCGGAAACACTGAAAAAACTAGCACCGCAGATCACCCCGTTCCTAACAACGTTACTGAACGATGCCTTACGGCTGGGCAGGGTACCTACAGTATGGAAAACCTCCAAAGCAGTCATTATTAAGAAATCAGCGGACAGGGATCCTTCAGATCCAAAGACTTACAGGCCAACATGCCTAATGAACACCCTAGCAAAGATTCAGGAGAAGCTACTGTGTAAGCGCCTGCAAACACACAGAGCTCTCAGGGGTATGAGCCAACACCAGTTCGGCTTCAGAGCGGGCAGATCAATAGATGATGCCATCAACCAGGCCCTGCACATAGTTAACACCACAAAACAGAAATACGCCATGGCAATAATGATTGACATTGCCGGAGCATTTGATAATCTTTGGTGGCCAGCACTGTTTCAGAGGCTAAGACATCTGGAGGTACCGCAATCACTGTACAACAGTTTTCTGGACTACTGTAAAGACCGAGTAGTCGAATGGCAGATGGACAGCCGGAAAGTAATTAAAAGAATTACCAAAGGCTGTCCTCAAGGGTCGATCTGCGGCCCCATCTTCTGGGACATAACAATCAAACCCCTCCTACAACTTCTGGATGGGGATGACAGGTCAGACGGAATTGTCGCCTACGCAGATGACCTATTAGTTGTAGTCACTGCAAACAACAGAGCCAAGTTAGAAGAGAAAGCCAGTGGATTACTACAAACAATTACTCAGTGGTGTCACAACAACAAACTCAGGATAGCCGAAAACAAAACAACATACACTTTACTGAAAGGATCACTCCAAAGGAATCCTTCGGTTAAAATTGGGGACACAAACATCAAACGAGCACGCATTACGCGCTATCTTGGGGTACACATAGATGAAAAATTGAATTTCCACGAACACATAAGGCTAACAACAGACAAAGCAGAAAAAATACTCCACAAACTGGTGAGGCTAAATTCAAAACAGTACAGACTACCTCTACCAGTCATACGTACATACCACTGTGCGCTCTTCGAATCAGTACTCAGCTTTGCAGCTAGCACGTGGGCACATAGACTGAACGTGGTCACCAACAAAGCATCCGTCAGACGAGGGCAGAGAAGTGTCCTACTTAGGCTATCTGGAGCCTTCGGTACCACCTCAGCAGATACACTGTGTGTGGTGCTCGGAATATGCCCCATAGATATCACGATCAAATACAGAGCTGCAAGGTACTGGTTAAAGGTGGGGAGACTAGATAAGGTACACACAATAACCGGTGTGCCCATAGAGACGATACGTCACCTTAAAAGTTGGCGTTTGGATACATGGCAAGGTGAGTGGGATGTAAGTGATAAGGGACGTAGACTGCACAACTTCCTCCCTGACATAATGGAGCGGTTGAGAATGAGACATATCGATCCCAGCCGCGGTATGGTACATTTCTTAACCGGGTACGGACCTTATCCCACGCACTTAAACCGCGTGAGTCTGAGGCAGACACCTACATGCACATGCGGGGAAGAAGGTTCCCCAGAACACACTGTCTTTTTCTGCGGGCAATACGCGAACAATAGACATACACTACACTTAGATTACACAGATACAGACATAGATATATACACAGCAATAAGAGACGAAGAACAATGGGCACAATTAAACGCACTGACAAACAGTATTTCAAAAACAACACATGAAGAGTATATGCGGACACGACGTCACAGACATGCCTATGTGCAGCGTAACAGAAATCTCCAGAGAATGGACAGCGGTACCCACAGTGACAGCGAAAATAGTGACAATGAGGAGGAACAGGAGGAGGAAGCTGAGATGTGACAGCAAATAAGCAAATTGCTGGCAATCTAGCCAAGAAAACACCAAATGCTGTACATGGATGCGCACCTAATGTGGTTAATACATAGGATTAGTAACAAATAGGATAAGAAACATTTCTCTACTAATAACCATTTGTGTGTGTGTGTGTGTGTGTGTGTGTGTGTGTGTGTGTGTGACTGGCGGTCAACGGCTCGATGAAACCATTCCGAGGTATTCACCGTCAGTCACACTCGGTGATGGTACTAACAAATCTCTCATCTATCCTATCTTCTTTTTATATTCTTCTTAAAAACAACAAAATTTTATTTATATTTCAACCTCAAATTATTGTTATTTTGAATCATTCTTTGTAAATTTTGTAGATAAAACAAAAGGAAAGAAAACTGTAAAAAGATGAAAAACGAAAATTGTAAGATGTACGACCTGTTTTAAACATCAGGTAACAGGTCTATAATTTGGCAATAAATAAAATAAATAAATAAAATAAATAAATAAATAAAATAAATACCGTTGGGCCATCATGGCCTGTTCGGGAGGAGATTCATATTTCCCTCCCTGCGCTTGAAACATGAATATTGCGAGCATAATGGTTGTGACTTATGGAAGTTTGGATTGGTTCTGGAGGCATGCTCAGATAGCCGAAGTGATTAAGGCGACCGTGCGTGATAAGCGGGAAATTCGGATTCGTACACTGGTCCGCCACAAATTTTTGTGTGTCGCAAACAGTTGACTTCAGTGCATAATAGCGGAATGCGAACCAGTTTCGTAATCTTTATCCTTTTACTTCGTCCTTTAAATGTCTTTCTTACACAGAATGGATAAACAGTAGTTCCAACTCTGTTATAATTCATATCAGACGTTATTGACAAACGTTCACCGTTTTACATGCCCTCAACGTAATCGCTCCGCGTCTCGATCAACTTCCCCTATAGAGGTGGAAGGCGTCGTACACAATCATCGCGTCCATCTCTGTCGATCTCTCTCAAGGGCCGCCCTATGGCACGGATGACGTCTTCTCTTGTGTTGTAGCGGTCGCAGATTCGAATCCTGCCTCGGGCATGGATGTGTGTGATGTCCTTAGGTTAGTTAGGTTTAATTAGTTGTAAGTCTAGGGGACTGATGACCTCAGATGTTAAGTCCCATAGTACTCAGGGCCATTTGAACCATTACTTTCGGGGCAACCGTCGCATATTTTGTGAGGGCTCTCACAGCCTTTAATTTTTTTTTCCCTTTATTGTCATTTGGATACCTTACAAACAAAGAAGGCCAGCAGCGGCCATAGAAAAGACATACCGTACAAAAGGAATACAGAAAAACAAACATACATGGAGGGCAAAACTTGGAGACAAACATAATAAAATAAACGAAGTCATTCAGTGACGCACTGCTTGGAAAAAAAAGTTCAACACTGCACACAATTGGGGAATACAGAATGTCACACGTGAACGGAGAAGCTCGGATGCAGAGACACTGATGCACTGACGGGACGATAAAAAAGAGCACTGCGGCGACGATCACCGGTGAACGAAGACGCACTGAGCCCTCTTGTGTTGTAGGGCATGTCACTAAGAGGTTCCTTCATTTTAGCGAACAGTGTGGGAAGATGGTGAGCCTGCAGCGGTGGTCAATCGGTTCTAGGCGCTCAGTCCGGAACCGCGCGACTGCTACGGTCGCAGGTTCGAATCCTGCCTCGGGCATGAATGTTGTGATGTCCTTAGGATAGTTAGGTTTAAGTAGTTCTAAGTTCTAGGGGACTGATGACCACAGATGTTAAGTCCCATAGTGCTCAGAGCCATTTGAACCATTTTGAAGATGGTGATGTAGCAAGGAATTGCAGTAGGTAGGCTGTAGTAACCGCTTGCCCCTGCCAAACAAGGCATTGGAGGATTAACCCGTGGATGTCGTAAGTAAAAAAACCATCACTTTGGTAAAAGCTCGTTCACGAGGGACGTTCTGTGTGCGAAGAGAGCCTGGGCGTTTCCATTCATTGGCTAGTCGCTTTAATCGTCGTTCGTAAAACCGACCCTGGGTTTCATCTATAGTGACGATCCTTTCAAGATAGTCTTCACCATGCTTATGGTGGCGATTCAGCAATTCCTGTGCAAGTGCGTAACGTCGCCATTGTTGCACCTCGGTCAACGGGATAGAAGACATCATCCGCACCACGGGGTTCTCCTTGCGACACGTCGAAAAAGTTGGACGCGCTGACGGTGTACGATAACTTCCATCCGTGTAGGGGAAGGTGATAGATATGCGGAGCGATTATATGGAGGGGATGTAAAAGGATAAACGTCTGTCAATAAACACTGGTACGAATTATAACAGTGTTGCCATTACCTTTTATACAGCCAATGTATTAATGATTCTGATTGAATATACGTATTTCAAACAGTTTAGTAACAGTAATAATTGCTGTTGCGTACTTCAATCATCTGGTAAATGAAATTTTGAATCTCTAACAAGCTGAAACTTTCAGATACAGCTATTGCGTCTTAACTACGTGTAGAAATACGTTTACCGTATTTTGCTGGTCTGGAGTGAAACCGCGTTGTATCAGCGTTGTTTGTTCTCAATATTATTAATACTGAGTGAATATAGTTCTTGTTTAATGTGGTTCTTACAAAAGTGTGAGCAGGATATCTACAAACAGTATAGTTTACTATGAGGTGTCACTGAACTGCTTGAGGAGTTCATTTTAACAATAATCTTGCAGTTACGAATTTATGCTCTAGCTTCAGACTGATGAAAGAATATTTTGTTTCTCTGGAAACTTCCTTGCTTGTGCCAGTAACGCAACGAACTGACGCACGGTGCAGGGAATGGCAATTGAATCTCAATGTAGACAAGTGCAATGTGCTATGAATACATAGAAAGAAAGATCCTTATCATTTAGCTACAATATAGCAGGTCAGCAACTGGAAGCAGTTAATTCTATAAATTATCTGGGAGTAGGCATTAGGAGTGATTTAAAATGGAATGACCATATAAAATTAATCGTCGGTAAAGTAGATGCCAGACTTAGATTCATTGGAAGAATCCTAAGAAAATGCAGTCCGAAAACAGAGGAATTAGGTTACAGTACACTTCTTCGCCCACTGCTTGATACTACTCACCGGTGTGGGATCTGTACCAGATATGGTTGATAGAAGAGATAGAGAAGATCCAACGGAGAGCAGCGCGCTTCGTTACAGGATCATCTAGTAATCGCGAAAGCGTTACGGAGATGATAGATAAACTACAGTGGAAGACTCTGCAGGAGAGACGCTCAGTAGCTCGGTACGGGCTTTTGATGAAGTTTCGAGAACATACCGTCACCGAAGAGTCAAGCAGTATATTGCTCCCTCCTACGTATATCTCGCGAAGAGACCGTGAGGATAAAATCAGAGAGATTAGAGCCCACACAGAGCTATATCGACAATCTTTCTTTCCATGAACGATACGAGACTGGAATAGAAGGGTGAACCGATAGAGGTACTCAAGGTACCCTCCGCCACACACCATCTGATGGCTTGCGGAGTTTGGATGTAGATGTAGACGTAGATGTTATGTACGCCAGAGCTGGCTTTTCACTGAAGTGACAAAGTATTGGGATAGCGATATGCACATACACAGACACATATACAGATGTCGGTAGTATCGCGTACACAAGGTATAATAAGGCAGTGCATTGTTGGAACTGTCATTTGCACTCAGGTGAGTCATGTTCAGGCTTCAGTTGTGATTGTGGCCGCATGTAATGAATTAACAGACTTAGAACGCGGAATGGTAGTTGGCGCTAGACGCATGGGACATTCCATTTCAGAAGTCATTAGGAAATCCAATATTCCAAGATCCAGAATGTCAATAGTGCGCCGAGAATACCTAATTTCAGGCATTACCTCTCACTACGGACAACACAGTGGCCGACGGCCTTCACTTAACGGTCGAGAGCAGCGGCGTTTGCATAGAGATGTCAGTGCTAACAGACAAGCGATACTGTGAAATAACTGCAGAAATCAATGTGGGACGTACGACGAACGTATCCATTAGGGCAGTGTGGCAAATTTGGCGTTGTGGATTATGGCAGCGACGACCGACGCGAGTGTCTTTCCAAACAGCACATCGCCAGCAGCACCTCTCCTGGGTTCGTGACCATATCGGTTGGATTCTAGACTACAGGAAAACAGAGGCGTGGCCAGATGAGTCTCGATTTCAGTTAGTAAGAGCTGCTGGTAGGATTCGAGTGTCGCGCAGAGTAAACGAAACCTTAGATCCAAGTTGTCAACAAAGCATTGTGTAAGCTGGCAGTGGCTCCATAATGGTGTGGGGTGTGTTTACATGGAATGCACTGGCTCCTCTTGTCCAACTGAACCTCTTGGAGACCATATGCAGCCATTCATTGACTTCATGTTGCCAAACAACGATGGAATTTTTATAATGACAATGTACGATGTGGCGGGCGCTGTGGCCGTGCGGTTCTAGGCGCTTCAGTCCGGAGCCGCGTTGCTGCTACAGCCGCAGGTTCGAATCCTGCCTCGGGCATGGATGTGTCTGATGTCCTTAGGTTAGTTAGTTAGTTAGTTAGTTAGTTCTAAGTCTAGGGGACTGATGACCTCAGATGTTAAGTCCAATAGTGCTCAGAGCCACTTGAACCATTTTTTTTAATGTACGATGTCACTGGATCACAATTGTTGGCGAATGGTTTGAAGAACTTTCTGAGTTAATAATTTGGGCACCCAGATCGCCCCACATGAGTCGATACAAACATTTATGGGACGTAATCGATAGGTCTGTTTGAGCACAAAATCCTGCACCAGCAAAAATTTCGCAATTATGTACTGCTATAGAGGCAACATTGCTCAATATTTCTGCAGGGAACTTCCAACGACTTGTTAAGTCCATACCACATCGAGCTGGTATGCAACGCCAGACACAAGGAAGTCCGACACCACCTTAAGAGGTATCCCATGACTTTCGTTAACTCAGCGTGTAATATCCTTTACTTACAGTAAAGTGCAAAGATATTAAATTCGGAATACTTATAAAAATTATTTGTCTCTTTGTAACGTTGTTGCTTTGATTTTCTTTGAAAGCGGTGCTGATATTCAAGACCATAAAAGTGGGTTAAAAGCTGTGAGCTGTCTGGGAAAGTTAACCTTGCATTACTGAGCAACTGTTTCACCAGGTATCAAGTCTAGCTTACCAAATTCCCAACCAGCCTAAGATTAACTATAATCTTTTAATAGTCATACTGATTTATATATATATATATATATATATATATATATATATATATATATAAATCACCGGTTGTGAATTTAAATAAAAAGAAATAAATCAGTTTATATTTGGAAATTTATTTTAACATTGATCATTGAAATTTCAGCATATTAAACTTGAGTCATAACTAAGCTGGTGCCTTATTTAGGATTGTGTAAATGTGAGTTTGTAATTTTACGGAACACATCAAATATGGAGCCAAGATTGGGAGACTGCATACAACACTGCATTCATAAAATAACACACGAAGAACGTTGAAACATATGCAAGAGGAAATTAACCACAACCAACCGACTCAATTTTCACCCAAAGAAGTTACGTTCGTAGCGCAATCCTGTCCGTCATGTAATTACCGCACACTGGTGTACTAAATTCATACTAACTCTCTGTGAAATCTTCCCGAAAAGAATAGCTGAGGGCTACTTTGATGATTACACCACATGCTTCACGTGCTCAACTTGGTTTACACAAAGAGTGTAACTCCACAATAATTTTGATAATTAAAATAAATTAGATCGAAAAGCAATTTACAAAAGAAAAACCTCGAACTGGTTACTAACGTCTTACTATTAACCTGATGGGTCAAACAATTGTATAAGCACGTGGTACTGGTCTCACAAAGTACACCCCACGTGGGTTGAACATAAAGAAAAGTTGCTATATTGAAAAATATTGTCAAGACGAGACGTTATAATCTCACACACATTCGCATTTAAGATTGATGATCTTAGTTAGAGTTACTGATCAACACGTGGTTCCACTTCACTCACAAAGTAGTGACAAAGCAACTACTGGAAGATATTCTGAACTTCACACTCGAAATACACTGCGTTGCAATTTAAGATAACATTAGATATTTTAGAGCCAAACCTGAAATAAAGGTGATTAAAGTTTCAGTTAGGCTGAACTTAAGAAATCCATTGTCCTACGGACTTAGCAGACACGCGCTTAGCTGGATATCTTACCACTTCACACGCTCGCCACGGACAGACTGCCGTGGTCCCTTCCTGAGGGTCGCTCACAAATACAAACGGAAGTGGCCAGAGGGGCAGCTTCCTATACCAACATGACAAGGGACGGAGAGGACCATACTAAGAATAGAAACCTCTCTGCTTTTAGAAAGCGTAGCTACCTGTTCCGACGTTGGTCCTACTGTTGTCTAGCAGACAGGCTTGTCTGCTACCATCAAGCATGCAACTAGAAATACATTTGCTCATTCATCCTCTCACACAGAAGGGAAGGGGGATGACAGTATCTTATCATATACAGTATATAAAAGAAAGCGGATGTAGTTTCCGTATGAGACTGTGTGACATGAATTACGTATAAACTATGTTTTAAAGTGTAGTAGTGTGACAGATCGTTCTTGTTTATGTGTGAAAGTAACACGTTCCACTACTCAGTCTCCTCCCAGATAGTCAGAAACGCCACAGTAAATTTAGAAGAGGAATTTATGCCGTAAATGACAACAGATTTAAGAAATTAACATGAAAGGAATCCAGCAGAAGCCTTTCATCTTACCTTGGACTGGCGACCAGTCATTTTATATTGAGATTGGTAAAAATATATCCTGAGTTTATGTGTTGCTTACGCTTTACTACTGCCGTCGATCTTTATTTTTTCTATAGCTTTGACTTATTATCTTCATATTTAGATAAAATTATGTTTAGATTTTAACACCGCCAAGTAAAGCCGCCAGAATGAGAAGTATTACCAGTTCTGGGGACATTAAAATGTCTCCAGTTTAAGCCTTGCAAGGGTAAAATGCAATTTCCTAAGGAACTAGCAACTTTATTTTATGATGTCGAAATATTCAATACTTTCCTTGGAAGCCAGGGTTAAGCGAATTTATTTTCCCAAATAAATCTTCATGGTACTGCACTTTGGAAATAAAAACAGTATTCGTTATTTTGACTCGGCCGGCGAACTGTCGACTGACAAGCGAAACTATGCGACAAGCCGTGCAATAACCCATTAGAGCCACTGTGTATACCAGTAGCAGCTCTCCATGCCCTTGCAGTAAGCATTGGTCATCGTTGACGGCTCACGAATTTCAAATAGCATTGTGCGTAGATCTATTTCACAAGTTATCGCTTCCAGTGAACTGTGTCCCATGCTGCTATTAGAATTTGCGTTCCGCCATGTTCCCGCTCTCGCTTTCCATCGCTCGCGGTGCTCTCTCAAATCTCTCTCTCACTCTCGTCTATATCCCGCAGCTCCCTTCTAAATGTCAGAAGATAATAATTTTGTAACCTTTTCTAGACTGCATTGTTCGTTAATTGATTAGATCTGCATCAGGTCAAGTGCACTGTTTTCCTCTGATTTCATTACGAAATACCTATTTGCTGAATTGGCTACGTACAAACCTTTGATGCGCACAGAGATGGTTTAAGGTCGCACAGTACCCGTACAACTGAAGAACTGCAGGGTGTCAATTCAGCAATAAGTGCTCGTGTACATAACTCAAAAAATACACACACAACACCTAGAAATAATTAATGTAGACTAAAGAAATTTCGGGATTACTTTTGTCTAGACAATATATTTAAGTGATTAACATTGCAGGAGCAGAGAGGTTAATGTAAGCGCGAGATAAGCCATTGCAAATGTGAAATGCTGGTTTCTTAATAACCGGTATAACCACCAGGATGTTGAATGCAAGCATGCAAACGTGAGTACGTTGTATTGAAGAGGTATCGGATGTCAGTTTGCGGGATGGAGTTCCATGCTTGTTGCACTTAGTCGGTGAATGCGGCTTCTGGATGATGCTGGTGTTGTCGTCCGATGATGTCCCTTCTGTGCTCGATGATGATAATTATGATGATGATGATGATTGGTTTGTGAGGCGCTCAACTGCGCGGTTATCAGCGCCCGTACAAATTCCCAGTCAAATCTCGCCCCTTTCATGAATGGCGATGACAACACAAACACCCAGTCATCTCGAGGCAGGTGAAAAATCCCTGACCCCGCCGGGAATCGAACCCGGGACCCCGTGCTCGGGAAGCGAGAACGCGACCCTGAGACCACAAGCTGCGGACTTTTGTGCTCGACTGGAGAAAGATCTGGTGATCTGACAGACCAAGGCAACATGACGACACTCTGCAGAGCATGTTTGGTTACAACAACGGTATGTAGGTGAGCGTTATCCTGTTGGTTCAAATGGTTCAAATGGCTCTGAGCACTATGGGACTTAACATCTGAGGTCATCAGTCCCCTAGAACTTAGAACTACTTAAACCTAACTAACCTAAGGACAGCATACAACACCCAGTCATCACGAGGCAGAGAAAATCCCTGGCCCCGCCGGGAATCGAACCCGGGAACCCGGGCGCGGGAAGCGAGAACGCTACCGCACGACCACGAGCTGCGGACCTATCCTGTTGGAAAACAATTTCTGGAATGCTGTTCGTGAACGGCAGCACATCAGGTCGAATCACCGGACTGACGTACAGTTTGGTTAGGGTTTGTGGGGTAACCACGAGAGTACTCCCGCTGTCATACGAAATTACAACCCAGACAATAACTCCAGATGCAGGTCCGGTGTGTCAAATTTTTCTGCAGCATCGCAGAAGGAACATCCAGATTCTCGTAGCCCTCTTAAACGGCCTCTTTCAAACTTAGTGAGGCGTTGATAGTAGTGGCTTCGTCGCCTGAAAGGCATTATTGGCTAATATCAACTCACCGCGTTTAGTTTCGAAGGTAAGTAACGCTGACGACAGATACAGCGTGTATTTAAAGCAAACCTGATTTGCATCCTCATGGTAACGCTACTAGCGCCATTCTCGTGCGACGGCCGAAATTGGAATAGACGTCATATTTCAGATGCAGAAACATGCCTAATATCACTTATGTCACACAACTCCTCCGTGGTGATGCGATTTTTTCCCTTCAGAGGATTTTTAAAACTCACATTATAATCCCATATACACTCCATGTCATAAAAAGTGGAGCACCCACAAGAAATGGTCGAATGTCAATGAAACTCCATACTCATACGCATCGTCTGCGACTACGCTTTTGATTAGAATTACTAGTGGTGTTCCGTGTTTTGAGTTGTTTACAGGCCTGGTAGGGCGTGTAAGGGGCGTGAACAGCGTCCGACGTTGAGTGATTGGTGAAGTACACGGAGGTGCTACGTATTCGTGTGAGACAGTGTCATCAGAGAATTGGAAAGAGGGCTCATTGTGAGTCTCAGTTTGGCCAGCTGTTTGAGCGGTGCAATATTCTGTTATGTGGGGCACTCAGATGTGATAGGAGCTCGATGTTGGATTGCCTGGCAACGTGAGGGCAGGCGTACTTTTCATCAAAGGTCCGGTTGATCACGTCTGACCACAATTTTAGATCACCATATTATGCGCCAAGCACATCATAACTCCTGCACATCTGCCTGTGCCATCCGAGAACAAGTAATGGACTCCCTGCAACATCCTGTTTCATCCTGCGCATCTGGTCAGAGACTAGCAGCAGACAGACTATGGAATTACCGTCCCAAGCGTAACAAGGGGCTGCGTTGGGAGTAGTGCTGTGGTCAGAAAACGTACACTACTGATGATGGTGTTGCATTGTGTTTAATGATGAAACGTTATTCTGCACTGCCCTGGATGACCATCGTTGAAAAGTACAGCGGCGACCTGGGGAGAGCTCCCATTCTCCCAACGTCCTGGAAAGGCGCCGCAACATTGCTGCTGCCGTCAGGGTGTGGGGAGCCGTCAGATATTTCAGATCACGACTGGTAGTGAAAGAGGTAACTCTCTCCACCATGGGCATCCTACGTCCTCATGTGTTACCTCTTGTGTGACTTTTATATTTTATTTACACGTCTATTTCCGTAGGACTAAATAGAGGACCAAATCTCCAAGTTTGTGGAACGTGTCTTTACATGAAATTACAACAATACCAATCTCGAAACTTCCTGGCAGATTAAAATTGTGTGCCGGACCGAGACTCGAACTCGGGACCTTTGCCTTTCGCGGGCAAGTGCTCTACCAACTTTTTTTTTTTTTTTTTTTTTTTTTTTTTTTTTTTTTTTTTTTTTTTTTTTTGCTATAGAAATATTTTATGCCAGCTGCTCTCGATCCACTGACATTACGAACAGAAACAACGCACGCTACCGCTTTTTCTTTTTTTTTTTTTTCTTTTTTTTTTTTTTTTTTTTTTTTTTTTTTTTTTTTTTTTTTTTTTTTGTAATCTTTATTATGGAGCAAACGGAGAGTACATATATATATACACAAAGCAAAAGTTCTTCAAGGTACCAGTTAAACATATACACAGGAGTGTTAGGTAAACAGATTATTAGAATAACACGAAATACAACAAATTAGAACATATCCTGTTTTCCTTTTTGTTTTGTTTTTGTTTTTGTTTAAAAATTTGTATTGAACAAACTAAAAGTACATATATATTCACTATGCAAGAGTTCTTCAAGGTACCATTTAAAAATATACAAATGACTGTTAGTTAAACAAAAAAAAAATATTAAAAAAGAAAAACATTAAATACAACAAAATATAACATATTCTGTCTTCTTCCTTTTTTTTAAAAAAAAAATAAAATTGTGTTTGTTTTTGGTCGATGCATGAGAACGTGGATAAGGGTGTTGTATCATGTGACAGGTAGGCGTGGTACACCCCAACTTTGAGGGGGGTCAAGGAAGACGCTGCGGAGATAACCGGCAAAAGTTTGTCTGTAAGATGGTTTTCGGGTGAGGGTGCTATGCGCGGTCACAACTTTGTACCAGAAGTCAAGGACTGTATGCGGACCACTACGAAAGAGATATTCTAAAGCCTGTCCTCGAAACCAGATTAGGGTATGGTGCTTAGCAAGAGGGTAGTGAAATGTCTGGGGCAACAACAGGAAATCCGGGGTTACCGTCGTTGGCGGGGCACGGAGGCCCACGATTCGTTGGATGAGGAGCCATACGTTTTGTTTCAGGGGGCACGTAAGACGGTGCTCGTCGGTGTCTTCGAGCTGACAGTCAGGACAGAGTGGGGAGGTGGCCAGTCCTATGCGATAAAGTCGACTATTAGTCGGGAATTTTCCATAGACTAAAACATACCAGAGTGCAGACACAGACGACGGTAAAAAGGGTGCATGCACACACCCCCAAACCGTGCGCCAGTTAATGTCAGGATGCTGTAGCACCATGGGGTCGCAAGGGTTGGACAGCATAAACAAACGATAATAATCTTTTGTACGGGGAGGACGGGTGACTGGAAGATCGGCCCGAACGTAGCTGAGTTCTATGAAACAATTCGCGACGTAGTACAATAATGGAGAAATAGGTGCCACATTGATCGGTGGATCGAGAGAAGCTGGTCGGAGGATATCTAAGAGACTGCGTGTTAAAGACGGGACCGGCCCCTGCCAGTGCCGCAACAGAGTGTGGACAAAGAGTGCAGAAGAGCGTGCGCGCACGTTGATGAGTCCGAGGCCACCTTTTGCAGGAGGCAGTGTTAGAGTGTTGTAGCGGACTTTGAAAAGTGCCCCTGCTGACACGAAATATCCAAAGGCTGATTGGATGCGGCGGCCAAGGAGTAACGGCAGTGGGAGGATCTGGGCGACGTGTACCAGTTTAGGGGCGACATAGATGTTTACATAGGACACACGTTGGAGTTGGTTTAAGTTACGGTGCACTTGACCGCGAACATGGTGCCGAATCGACTGCAAAAGCCGCCGGTAAGCCAGGGCCACTGTGCGGTGTGTGGAGCTCGTAAATTCGATACCCAAGTAACGAAGGGTGGCACTAACTGGGAGTGGGGTCGGCACCATAGCCGGGAGGCCGCGCCCAATGTGCATCATAGTCGATTTACGGACATTAAGAATGCTACCAGAAAGACGTCCATACTGCTGGATCCATTGGATGGCGTCATTGAGTTCCGTGGAGGAGCAGGTGAGAAAGAGGAGATCGTCCGCATAAGCCCTACAGTGAAAGGTGTGGTCACGCAAAGTGAGGCCCTGCAGTCTAGAGGTAAGTCCAGTGATGAGGGGCTCAAGTGCAATGGCATATAGTAAAGTAGACATAGGGCATCCTTGACGCACAGAGCGGCGTATAGGAATCGGTCCTACAAGCCTCCCATTGACTTGTACCATCGAGACCGCGGGAAGGAGCGACCGGCGAATGGCATCGACAAAAAGCAATGGGAACCCCATACGTGTCGCCACCATGAGGAGGAAAGGGTGTCGAACGCGATCAAAGGCACTCGTGAAATCGACGGATACCAGTGCTGCACGAAGGCGACAAACCGACGCCAGTGCAATGAGGTCACGGCATTCTCCCAGGGCTGTTTGTAAGGTGGCCCCACAACCACGTGCAGTCTGCTCAGGAGAAAGGACCGTAGGTAAGACGGTGCGTATGCGCGCTGCTAAGAGGCGTGCATAGATTTTATAGTCTGCATTCAGTAGTGTAAGGGGGCGATATGCAGAGACATGAGACCCTCCCTTCGGTTTAGGCACAGGTAGAAGAATGCCAGTGACGAATTCAGGTGGAATTGGGAAGGACGGAGTAAAGAGTTCCTGAATCATTTCCGTCCAGCGAGGAAGCATTAACGTGGTGAACGCCCGGTAAAACTCCACTGGGAGACCATCTGGTCCGGGTGATTTGTTCTTGGCCCCTTTGTTGATCGCATCTACCACCTCTTCTGCGGTGATTGCAGACATCATGGACGTTGACTCCGCTACGGTGAGGGTCCGTTCAGGGGAAGGACGGAGATCATCAGGAATGGGCGTCGCCATCGGTTCATCATCATAAAATTGGCGATAATGTTCAGCAAAGGCAGACACGACCGCCGCCTGTGTTGTGTGGTGAACACCATCGGAGGTCGTGATGTTGGGGACGAAAAGCCGACGTCGACGACTATGGTCGGATGCGGCATGGATTGTGGATGGGGTTTCGTCGTGGAGGAGGTCTTGTCGTCGGGAACGCACCACGACACCATGCAGTCGTGCACGTTGAAGAGAGAGGAGACGAGCTTTAGTACGTTGTCGTTCCCTGTGGGTGTCAGGTGATGGAGGGAGCGCATCGAGCTCACGGAGGACGGCGTAGTGAAAATTTGTGGTGTCTCGATGCCATGCTGCTGCCTCCTTGCCACATTGTATGAAGGCCTTTCTGATCGCAGGTTTGGCACATTTGAGCCACCAATGGAACGTGGATGTGTACTGCGGAAGGCGTCTTTCGCAAGACGCCCATGTGGTGGCAATACATTGTCGGCAGTGTGGATCATTAAGGAGGGAGGTATTAAGCTTCCAGAAACCTCTGCTGCGCCACACTGACTGAGGTGGCAGAGCCAGGGAGCAAATGACGGCGCAATGGTCCGAAAATGCAAGGGGCCATCGTTCAGCTTGGGCGACTTCATTGCCGAGGTGAGCAGAGACATAAAACCGGTCCAGTCTGCTCGCAGAATGTGCTGTATAATGGGTAAAACCGGGGGTATTGCCATGAATTTTCTCCCAAACGTCCACTAGATGAAAATCTTCGATTAAGGTGAGCAGCGCCGGGCATGGCGAATAACCAGGTACTTGGTCCTGCGGATGGAGGACACAGTTGAAATCCCCTCCCATGATAAGGCGATCATAGCGTCCAGAAAACAGGGGCGCCACGTCATGTCCGAAGAAAGTGGACCGCTGCCGACGGTTCGTGGACCCAGACGGAGCGTAGATATTGATGACGCGCGTGTCGAAGATGGTAACAGCTATGCCTCTTCCACAGGGAAGGATTGTCGTGTCCGTGAGTGGGATTCCTTCGCGTATGTAGAAAGCCACTCCACGCCCTGATTGATCACATGTGGACGTGTATGAGTCGTAGCCGTAGACTGGTGGTAGTGTGGCAACGCGTACTTCTTGAAGAAGGGCGACGTCGACGTCAGAGGCCCGAAGCATGTCACATAGGAGTTGCAGCTTGGGTGCAGTGCCGATCATGTTGATGTTCAGTGTGGCAAACCGGTATGTTTGTTTCAGTGGTGGTGGACGCGCATCTACCATCACCAAGGGAAGTAAGAGGAGGGCACCGACAGGAAGTCCCGTCCCATCAGCTGCAATGCCTCGCTTTTGATGTTAACAGGTAGCCTCGTCCGGCGGAGGTAACTCATCCGGAGGAGGGGACGTACCTTCCTCAATGTCGTCGGCCCATGCTCCTGTGCCGTGGGTCTGTCCAATGTCCATGGGAATTGCGTCGTGGTGAGAGAGATCTGGAGTTGTCGGCGGGGAGACAGGCGTCTCAACCGGCGCACCGATCGTTACATAGTGCGTGGCGACCTCCATAGTGGTCCCGTCCTGCGAAACGTCTTGTTCATCGTGAAAGTTGTCCGCCGACCTCTGCGTGGAAATGTCGGCTGCTTGGGTGTCGTCTTCGTCGTCGCGGGTGGCAACGCTCTGAGAGCCCGTGGGTGAACGGCGACGGCGTTTGCGCCTACGTGGCGAGCGTTGTTTGCGCACGTGTTCCTCAGTGTCGGACGACGGCAAGGAGGAGCGTCGACCTGGTTCGAAGGCGTCGGTGGGTACAATGAGATTGTCAAACAGGTGTTGTGAAGATGTACTGGTCTCCTCAGCGTCCGGTGCGGGAGCCTGTTCGGCGGCAAGGTTGTCAGGTGGGACGTCTGTACCGTCCGTTGGTGACTGGGACGGTGGGACGTGCCGATCGGAAGGACCGGGCGACGGACTGGACGAAACTGTAGACGTGGCAAGAGCCGCTGCGTAAGTGACCGGTAGGGCGGTCATCGTGGGTGTGACGGACGCTTCCGACAACGGGAGCTGCGCGACACGTCGTTGAATGCATTCAGACCGTAGGTGACCTTCTTTCCCGCAACCGGAACAGGTCCGAGGTTGGCCGTCGTACATTATAATGGCACGGCAGCCTCCGATACGTAGATAGGAAGGCACGTGTTTCTGCAACTCGATGCGGACCTGTCTAACACCGTTTAAAACTGGATAGGTCTGAAATTGGACCCATCGTTCGGCAACATGTTCCAGAACGTTGCCATAGGGACGGAGCGCCTCGATGACGACGTCTGCAGGTAGTTCGAACGGCAGTTCGAAGATCCTTATCGTCCGTGTGCCGAGACCTGCGTGATCGACGGTAACGGGTCCGACGTTGCCGTCGGAATGACAGAAGCGCAGTCCACGTTTTGCCTCTTGAATCACCTTGTCGCACGCCGCATCGTTGATCATTTTGACGTAGATGGTACTGCTAACTATGGACAAGTGGATACCAATTAGATCCGTTGGTGGTATTTTAACTTCATCGCGTATAAATCGTTCTACCTCCAGGGCCTTGGGTCGGGCGAAGTCGGAACAAAAGTTGAAACGTAATGTCTTCTTCCGATAGTTGTGCGCCATGGTGGTCTAGAAGGAAAACGGCACTTACAGCGGCCGAAGTAAACACAAACACACCGTGCGCGCCTCGCCCGCAGCGCTCTGGCGCGTGACCGCCTCGCAGCACTGCCGGCGGCAGACTTGCCAACTGAGCTACCCAAGCACGACTCACGGCCCGTCCGCACAGCTTTACTTCTGCCACACTTCCGGCACACAGTTTTAATCTGCCAGGAAGTTTCATATCAGCGTACACTCCGCTGCAGAGTGGAAATCTCATTCTGAATACAAATCTTTATGAACCCACAAAAAGTCAGGCCACAAGTTTAAGTAAACGCAATCAGCAACATAACATAAGAATCAGCTAATTTTTCAAGGAACTCCTCAAAAGAATAGAAGGAATGACACATGAGGAAACTCTTCAGTTTCGATTTGAAAGCGCGTGGATTACTGCTAAGATTTTTGAACTCTTGTGATAGCTTATTGAAAATGGATGCAGCAGTATACTGCACACCTTTCTGCACAAGAGTTAAGGAAGTCCGATCCAAATGCAGGTTTGATTTCTGCCGAGTATTAACTGAGTGAAAGCTGATTATTCTTGGGAATAAGCTAATATTGTTAACAAGAAATGACAGCAAGGAAAATGTATATTGAGAGGCCAATGTCAAAATACCCAGACTCGTGAACAGGGGTCGACAAGAGGTTCGTGAACTTACACCACTTATTGCCCGAACTGTCCGTTTCGGAGCCAAAAAATATCCTTTTAGGACAGGAAGAGTTACACTAAACTATAATACCGTATGACATAAGCAAATGAAAATAAGCAAGCAAAGTAGACTAATTTTCGTGTGGAACCATCACTTACTTCAGATACCCTTCGAATAGTAAATATCGCACTAGTAAGTCTTTGAAGAAGAGCCTGAACGTGAGCTTCCCACGACAATTTACTATCTATCTGAACACCTATAAATTTGTACTGTTTAGTTTCACTAATTATATGCCAATTCTGTGAAATGAAAACGCCGGGTTTTGTTGATTTGTGTGTTAGAATCTGTAAAAACTGAGTCTTACTGTAATTTAGCGTTAGTTTATTTTCTGCAAGCCATGAACTCATGTCATGAAGTGCGCTATTTGAAACCGAGCCAATATTGCACACAACATCCTTTACCACCAGTAAACAGGAATATTTTAGAGTTACTAGTAATACTAGAGGACACACCATTTATATAAATAAGGAACAGCAATGGGCCCCATCACTGATCCCTGGGGCACCCCCCATTGGACTGTGCCCCACTCATACTCCACATCACAGCCATTCTCTACATGAGACTAATGACCTTTTGCTGTCTGTTGCTAAAGTAAGAGGTGAACCAATAGTGATCTACTCCCCGCATTCCGTAATGGTCCAACTTCTGGAGCAATATTTTGTGATCAACACACTCAAACGCCTTAGTTAAATCAAAAAATATGCCTAGCGCTCGAAACCTTTTGTTTAACCCATCCAGTACCTCACAGAGAAAGGAGAATATAGCATTTTCAGTTGTTAAGCGACTTCTAAAGCCGAACTGTACATCTGATAGCAAATCGTGTGACATAAAATGATCAATTATCCTTACATACACAGACTTTTCAATAACTGTAGCAAACACTGAGGTCATAGAAATAGGTCTAAAATTGTCTAAATTATCGCATTCTCCCTTTTTATAAAGCGGCTTTACTACTGAGTACTTTAATCATTCAGGAAACTGACTATTCCTAAAGGAAAAATTACAAATATGGCTAAATACGGGGTTAACATGAGCAGCACAGTACTTTAATATTTTTCTAGGCACTCCATCATATCCATAACAGTCTTTTATCTTCAGTGATTTAATTACTGACTCAGTTTCCCCCTTGTCTGTGTCACAGAGGAGTATTTCAGACATCAGTCTCGGAAAGGCATTTGCCAAGAGCGTTATATGCTTCCCTGTTGAAGCTAAAGTCTTATTTACCAGCAATGCTCAAAAAATGATTGTTAAATACTGTACATATATCTGATTTATCAGTAACAGAATATTTTTACTGTAAACCGACTTTGCATCGTTGTCCTTGTACTGTTGACCAGACGCTTCATTCACAACTGATAATATGGTTTTAACTTTATCCTGCGAATTAGCTATTCTATTTGCATACCAAATGGTCTTTGCCTTCCTAATAACAATTTAAGCACCTTACAATACTGTTTGTAATTGGGTACTGCAGCTTGATTGTGACTATTTCTAACATTTTGATATAATTACCGCTTTGTTCTACATGATTTCCTTATCCCACTAGTCAGCCACTCAGACTGCCTATTACTGCTAGTACCCCGTTTAGAACCTTCTAATGGAAAGCAACTCTGAAAGTGCATGAGAAACGTGTTAAGAAAAGCATTATATTTGTCACCTGTGTTATCGGCACTATAAACATCCTACCACTCTTGTTACTTAACGAGGTTTAAAAAACTCTCTATTGCCGTCGGCTTAGCTTTCCTACATAATTTGTAATTATATGTGACATTCGTTTGCGTAAACAAGTCTTGGTGTTAAAATTTGTGCATCATGGTCTGAAAGGCCATTCAGCCTTTTACTAAGAGAATTCCCATCTAGTAATGAAGCATGAATAAAAGTACTGTCTATGGCTGCGCTACTGTTCCCCTGCACCCTAGATGGAAAAAACACGATCTGCATCAGAACATATGAGTTTAGGAGATCTTGCACCATTATTTTTCTTGCACAATCTCAAACAAAAATTAATATTGAAGTCACAACACATAACTAATTTTTGGTACCTCCTATAGTGTGAACCAAGAACGCTCTCTAGCTTGAGGAGAAATTTTCTGAAGTCAAAGTTAGGGAACCTATAAACAACAACAATTAGAAGCTCAGTTTCACTAAATTCAACTGCCCCTGCACATCATTCAAATATCTGTCCAGTGCAGTGTCGTGCTATGTCTATGGACTCAAATAGAATACTGTTTTTTTACCTCCATGGCCACTCCCTACTCCGAAGAATCTCTTTGAAAAACAGCCAGCAAATCTGTATCCTGGTAAAGGAAGCCTCTAAATTGTCAAATTATTTAAGTGTTTCTCCGATATACCAATAATGTCAGAGTCAATATCTGTAAGCAGTTCACTAACTTTATCTCTAATACCTCTTATATTTTGACGAAATATGCTAATTCCTTATCTACTTGGATACCTGACCTGCTCTGAAGGTGATTCCTTACTTAGAGGGACTTCCTTTAATCAGGTTACCTATCATTTGACTTCAGTCTAAAAACGGTGCACCTCTAACACCAACCACTATAGGAATTTTTCCATGAGTGATCCCACCACTACCCACTACATTGTCACCTATAAACTTTTCCAGCCTCCCCTTCCCATACCTATTGTGGTGCAGGAAGTGCGTAATGAAACCCCATCTACTGATAGGCTCAACTGGCACCACTTGATGTGACCCATGCCCTCTACCATCAGTGTCTTCTCCAGCCCCATGTTAAAACGCTTAAGAGCCGCATTATGATGAGCCCGATCATGACATTGAAACGGTTGCATGAAATGCACATTAGAGCCACCAGTTTGAGTAGCTGTCTTTAGCAGGTCACCATCTACATCATATTCCTCGTCCCTGTCAAGACTATTTCCCTGCTCCACTTACAATTACTACCTGATCCTCTTTCGTAAAATTCCTACATAACTCCCCTACGCTGCCAGTCGACTGAGCCAACCCTGCACTAGGCTTCACAATACTGGTGATCTGGTACTCACTCCCCAACACTTCCTGCAACTGCTGGCCCACACCTCTACAATGTGAACTACCTAGCATCAGAGCCTTCTTATTTCTGTTAGACTTTGCATCTGACTTAGGCGTCCTAACCGCTGAGGACTGCTGCAAGTTTCCTACACCTACAGCTACAAGAGGCTCCTCTCCACTCAACTCTGACAGTTGGTCAAATCTATCGCATATACGCAAAGTGCAACCGTCTTAATAGCTCCTCTTCTTAGCTACCTTCTTGCCAACTGCCAGTTCCCATTGCGCAGCACCCTTCATACTCCTCAGCCTATCTAGTTCCTCCTTTGCGCGTGGTAACTGCACCTGAAGGGTAAAGGTCTTACGCTCCTGCTCCTCTATCAACTTATTTCTACTACAGATTATGCATTCCCATTAGAGGATCTCCCTAGAACGCCCACTGGCTTCCCAACTGCATCCCCCCCCCCCCCCCAATAAAAATACTTTGAACACGTCCCACACCGTAACCCACTACTCGCAAACCTACGACAAAGCCCTCACTTCTCACTCATGGTAAAATTCTACAGTTACTGAAAAAACTGAACGTCTACGCTACCTAAGTTCAATTATACCAGGAGAACCATTTACAGAACTAAGAAAAGTGGTCTCGAATTTCTCTCTCTGCTAAGAAATCAACAACTTTTATTAATACTACTAAACCACAACTAATACCAGTACAAACAAAACTTCACACAATTTTTTTAGCTTAAGCCAATAACTCAATTGACCACTGGAAAACTCAACGAAGTCAAAACAGTGAATGAAAACCTTAATGGAACATTTCACTAGAAACAATAAGAAACTTGAGCTGAAGACTACCGCACGAAATTTACTGAACGACTTCAACGCACAGAAAACTCTAAAAAAACACAGTGAGTGAACGTTTCCAAAAGTTTATTAAACAGATATTTCGCCACAAACAGCACGAGACACCGTTGAAAACCACTAAATTTAATAACTGTATAACAGTGCACAAACAACTTTGTCAAAACTTAAGAATCGCTACATCTGCAACTGCGCGCACCGAAATGTAAACATTCTGCTAATATTTGGATGAGTGATTCAAACTACTAATTTTAATATTCGAATCCACAGACAACTTTGACAGTACTTAGCTTTATAACCGTTACACTTGCACAGTTTAGTGGTTCCATTTTTCAACAGAACAATACTTGTACGCATGTGGGACGTGTCTCCATGAACACTCTGAGTCTTGCCGAGGTACTCCTGTGGCCAGGAAGATCCCCAGATCCACCTCCGATAGAGAATTTATGGGACCAACCAAGTCCGTTCCAGTGCCAGTATCCAAGATATCAGGACCAATTACAATAGTTATGGGTGACCTTGCTCCAGGAGAGAATGCAATGACTTTATAACACCCTTCCACACTGAATCAGTGCAAAGGGGGTACAAGTCACACAGGTAAGTCGGCTCGTACTGCCAAGTTCGATTTTGGGGTGACTGAAATAACACGATATGCCCTCTGAACGTGTGAAGTTTCGTTTCTTTTCCTGCTCCCCTTCTGGGTGTGACACATTTTTGCCAGGCAGTGTATTATGTGAAGATGTCAAAAAAAAGTTAATTTCAGTAATTTAAGCGTTAACAGATGCTGTGTGTTATACCGGAGCCAAGGTAGCCCCTGAGGGCCGTCAACCCATATAACACCACAGAGGACGAAGTTGTCTATGCCCAAGGCATACCCAAAAGCACGATGGTAGACACCGGCTATATCCCATCCTCATCGCCACTTGTGTTGTGACTGACAATTCGCAATTTTTCACAAACACAACTTTTATTGATGTAAGTTCACAAGGTTGATGACTGAACATACAAACGAATGGTAACAATAACGAAAAAAGTCTCCTAACTGAGACAAACAAAAGTTCACTTCTAATTTTCCACAAAGGTTCGTGGTAACACATTCACACACTAGTAACAGTCCAATTCCGAGACGAAGACGTAATCTTCAACGGTTGCAGTACACGAGGTCGGCACCCGGCGTGAACTGAACTTCGGGCCTGGTTCTAACCCCTAAATAGCTGTCTTCAGCCAATCAGGTTTTGGCGTAGTGATACTCCCTGCAGGCCGTGGCTCGAGATCCCGGTGCAGGAAGTAGTGCTCGGAATGTCTGTTTCCATTATCTTGTATGTAAATAGGCGGTGTTTACCATGGTGCTTTTGGGTACGCCTTGGGCATAGACAGTCTCGTCCTCTGTGGTGTTATATGGGTTGCCGGCCCTCAGGTGCTACCTTGGCTCCGGTATAGCACTGTGCACTTTGATTCTTGAACCATTATTCGAACAACTTAATGAAAATTAATCGAAATATTAAAATAATCCATCACAGCTGACTTACTAGTTCCATGTGCGGTGTCACCGCCAGACACCACACTTGCTAGGTGGTAGCCTTTAAATCGGCTGCGGTCCATTAGTATACGCCTGACCCGCGTGTCGCCACTGTCAGTAATTGCAGACCGAGCGCCACCACACGGCAGGTCTAGAGAGACTTACTAGCACTCGCCCCAGTTGTACAGCCGACTTTGCTAGCGACGCCACACTGACAAATACGCTCTCATTTGGCGAGACGATAGTTAGCATAGCCTTCAGCTAAGTCAATTGCTACGACCTAGCAAGGCGCCATCACCAAGTTGTATTGAGATGATAATACTGTATCAACAAGACCAATGTTCACCAATTGTGGATTAAAGTTAAGTATTCCAGAAGCTACGTACTTTTCTTTATAGCATTCACTACGTATCCTGTTTCAGACCTCACGCCAGCCTGCGTGAGTTTAAGCGCGTGCCTTTCGGCTTCCTCTCATTGTGTCTAGGCTGTCTTGCCTAGACACAACACCATGCACATAGCGAGGAAAAGCACTGTTTGGACAATTAAGTGCTTAAATGTCACCCTGTATTTGATATGTACTGTTCTAGCTCTGTCGTGTGATGTGCAGCCTTCCTAATGATATAAATCTTAACTTTCTACCACGGTTGTGCGTAAAGTGTCGAAACTGTCAGACCATGGAAACGAGTGTCGTCTCGTTTCAACCCCAGGCCGTTCTGAGGTGGTTCTACTGCTTGGCCTGAGTGTGGTTTTCAGGCGATTATTTGCCCTCATTTAGGTAACTGTGGGCGGTATAAAGATATCTACAGGGCACGGACGAAAAGAGAGAAGGACAGCACATAGCCTTGCCTAACAAGGTCTAGGAAAACCGCTGGCATTCAAAACACGTTCCAATCTCCAGGGACGGATAAATATAGGTCTTATCTACTTTTCAAGGGAATATTATACTACTCTTCCTGCAAGACAGAGGCAATACAGGTAACAATGATGGAGACGCATAGCGATCTCGCACCTTTCTCTCTAGGGTAGACCACAAGGCTCAATAATATTGAGACTTGGTAATGGCGGCAAGAGGAGAAGTGACAATTCATCCTCGTGCTGAAAAAACCAGTCCCTGTGTGAACAGGAGCCTTGTGTTGGAACACAGTATCAGAACTGGGGAGCAAACATTTTACTATGAGATGGACCTCATGTAATAACACGATATGGCTATCCAAATCGTCACCGAACCCTCGCGATATTTCACTCTTGGGAAGTAATCTCGGCCAGAAGTTGGAAGCAGTAAACAGTATGCAACAAGACTCATCCGACCAAATGGGTTTCTTCCATTGCCCCATAGCCCCGGTATTATGGCTTTGGTACCACGTTTTCCTGTTATTGGCATCTGCATCACTGATGAATGGTTTTGGAATACCAGCTCGCGCTGCAGATCCCAGCTTAAGGAGCTCCCTTCGCGTTGTTTTGGTGCTGACAGGGTTCGTGTTGTTACATTCAGTTCTGCGGTGACTTTTGCAGATGTTGTCCTCACAATCCTGTTCAGTGACCATCTGTTACGGTCATTCAACACACACTTCCGTCCGCGCTGTGACTTAGCGGGTGATGATTTTCCTCTTTCCCTGCGTGCGGTATAAACATTCGATACGGTGCTCCTTGAAATACCGAACACTTCCGCTACCTTGGTTACGGAAGCACCCACCATACACGGGCACCCACAGTTTGTCCACGTTCGAAGTCATTTAGCTCCGACATTGTGCAATCATAACTGCTACGCAGCTACAGCGGACACTGTTCTGACCGGTTCCAAAGTAGTGAGGACATTGCTCAGGCGTCTTGGGTGGCCAAATACACTCCTGGAAATGGAAAAAAGAACACATTGACACCGGTGTGTCAGACCCACCATACTTGCTCCGGACACTGCGAGAGGGCTGTACAAGCAATGATCACACGCACGGCACAGCGGACACACCAGGAACCGCGGTGTTGGCCGTCGAATGGCGCTAGCTGCGCAGCATTTGTGCACCGCCGCCGTCAGTGTCAGCCAGTTTGCCGTGGCATACGGAGCTCCATCGCAGTCTGTAACACTGGTAGCATGCCGCGACAGCGTGGACGTGAACCGTATGTGCAGTTGACGGACTTTGAGCGAGGGCGTATAGTGGGCATGCGGGAGGCCGGGTGGACGTACCGCTGAATTGCTCAACACGTGGGGCGTGAGGTCTCCACAGTACATCGATGTTGTCGCCAGTGGTCGGCGGAAGGTGCACGTGCCCGTCGACCTGGGACCGGACCGCAGCGACGCACGGATGCACGCCAAGACCGTAGGATCCTACGCAGTGCCGTAGGGGACCGCACCGCCACTTCCCAGCAAATTAGGGACACTGTTGCTCCTGGGGTATCGGCGAGGACCATTCGCAACCGTCTCCATGAAGCTGGGCTACGGTCCCGCACACCGTTAGGCCGTCTTCCGCTCACGCCCCAACATCGTGCAGCCCGCCTCCAGTGGTGTCGCGACAGACGTGAATGGAGGGACGAATGGAGGCGTGTCGTCTTCAGCGATGAGAGTCGCTTCTGCCTTGGTGCCAATGATGGTCGTATGCGTGTTTGGCGCCGTGCAGGTGAGCGCCACGATCAGGACTGCATACGACCGAGGCACACAGGGCCAACACCCGGCATCATGGTGTGGGGAGCGATCTCCTACACTGGCCGTACACCACTGGTGATCGTCGAGGGGACACTGAATAGTGCACGGTACATCCAAACCGTCATCGAACCCATCGTTCTACCATTCTTAGACCGGCAAGGGAACTTGCTGTTCCAACAGGACAATGCACGTCCGAATGTATCCCGTGCCACCCAACGTGCTCTAGAAGGTGTAAGTCAACTACCCTGGCCAGCAAGATCTCCGGATCTGTCCCCCATTGAGCATGTTTGGGACTGGATGAAGCGTCGTCTCACGCGGTCTGCACGTCCAGCACGAACGCTGGTCCAACTGAGGCGCCAGGTGGAAATGGCATGGCAAGCCGTTCCACAGGACTACATCCAGCATCTCTACGATCGTCTCCATGGGAGAATAGCAGCCTGCATTGCTGCGAAAGGTGGATATACACTGTACTAGTGCCGACATTGTGCATGCTCTGTTGCCTGTGTCTATGTGCCTGTGGTTCTGTCAGTGTGATCATGTGATGTATCTGACCCCAGGAATGTGTCAATAAAGTTTCCCCTTCCTGGGACAATGAATTCACGGTGTTCTTGTTTCAATTTCCAGGAGTGTAGAACAGCGCAATCTGCAGGCTTGGCTAGCATCTGCATTTATGTTCAAATACGCGTTACGCGTGGTGTTTCCATGTTTTTGTCCAAACCCTGTATCTCACTGTGCTTCACGCATGCTGAAAGAATACGAAAAATCACTTCTACGAGGGATGGTCATAGAGTTTAATTTTTAAAATTTTTTGTTCACTCACAGAGACATGTCGACTGTTCAGGTACGCCGAGACATCCCCTCACAACAGTAGTTCCTGATGGGATTCCAATTCAGTTTTACAGAGAGTTCTGTACTGCATTGGCTCCTTACTTAGCTTGCATTTACCGCGAATCTCTTGCCCAACGTAAAGTCCCGAGCGACTGGAAAAAAGCACAGGTGACGCCTGTATATAAGAAGGGTAGAAGGACGGATCCTCAAAATTACAGACCAATATCCTTAACATCGGTTTGTTGCAGGATTCTCGAACATATTCTCAGTTCGAATATAACGAATTTCCTTGAGACAGAGAAGTTGCTGTCCATGCATCAGTGCGACTTTAGAAAGCATCGTTCCTACGAAACGCAACTCGCCCTTTTTTCACATGATATCTTGCGAACCATGGATGAAGAGTATCAGTCGTATGCCACATTCCTTGACTTCCGGAAAGCGTTTGACTCGGTGCCACACTGCACACTCCTAACTAAGGTACGAGCATATGGGATTGGTTCCCAAATATGTCAGTGGCTCGAAGACTTCTTAAGTAATAGAACCCAGTACGTTGTCCTCGATGGTGAGTGTTCATCGGAGGTGAGGGTATCATCTGGAGTGCCCCAGGTAAGTATGGTAGGTCCGCTGTTGTTTTCTATCTACATAAATGATCTTTTGGATAGGGTGGATAGCAATGTGCGGCTGTTTGCTAATGATGCTGTGGTGTACGGGAAGGTGTCGTCTTTGAGTGAATGTAGGAGGATACAAGATGACTTGGACAGGATTTGTGATTGGTATAAAGAATGGCAGCTAACTCTAAATATAGATAAATGTAAATTAATGCAGATGAATAGGAAAAAGAAAACCCGTAATGTTTGAATACTCCATTAGTAGTGTAGCGCTTGACACAGTCCCGTCGATTAAATACTTGGGCGTAACATTGCAGAGCGATATGAAGTGGGACAAGCATGTAATGGCAGTTATGGGGAAGGCGGATAGTCGTCTTCGGTTCGTTGGTAGAATTTTGGGAAGATGTGGTTCAGCTGTAAAGGGAGACCGCTTATAAAACACTAATACGACCTATTCTTGAGTACTGCTCGAGCGTTTGGGATCCCTATCAGGTCGGATTGAGGGAGGACATAGAAGCAATTCAGAAGCGGGCTGCTAGATTTGTTACTGGTAGATTTGATCAACACGCGAGTGTTACGAAAATGCTTCAGGAACTCGGGTGGGAGTCTCTAGAGGAAAGGAGGCGTTCTTTTCGTGAATCGCTACTGAGGAAATTTAGAGAACCAGCATTTGAGGCTGAGTGCAGTACAGTTTTACTGCCGCCAACTTATATTTCGCGGAAAGACCACAAAGATGAGATAAGAGAGATTAGGGCTCGTCCAGAGGCATATAGGCAGTCATTTTTCCCTCGTTCTCTTTGGGAGTGGAACAGGGAGAGAACATGCTAGTTGTGGTACGAGGTACCCTCCGCCACGCACCGTATGGTGGATTGCGGAGTTTGTATGTAGATGCAGATGTAGATGTAGCTTACCTAGCATCTAGAGTAGCCGAAACAAAATGTCACAGTCCATTGATAATGCGAAGTATTGTGTGCTAATCCATTTCTGCAACAATCCTTGCTGAGCCAGAAGAAGTGTACAAAATATTATGTTGAGTGAATAACTAGCTTTTGTCCAGTCTACAATAAATTTTTTAATCTTTTGCTAAATTTAGTTCTTTGTTCTCACTACCTCAAATTCATCGAATCAGGTATGTAAGAATGACCCCTATAAAACGTCTGCCCATGAATATTAACCCTGGGGTACAGCTGTCCATTGCAGTGAACAACTATTAATGTCGCTGCAGTCTCTACGCAGCTGTCCACTGCAATATTTTTTTTATTTGCATCAGCCTCTGTGGACTACATTAATTTCAGTCCTTTCTATCTCCTCTTTTTTTGCATACTTCTTTCATAACTTCAAAGTGTTGTTCTCTTGTCTCTTCAGTCCAGGTAGCACTAATTTTCTTGTTGGGCTTTTCCTGGAAACTCGGATATTTTTTTAATGTTTATTAGTATGATACAGGTACTTGGATATACTCTTGAGTAATGTTGAGTCCTTCCCTGTCCTTTCTGGTTTCTTTAGGGGACGAACTAACCATTTTCCATATTTCAAAATAATTACACAATTTCCTCGGGTTCAACTTTTTTATACGGCCATTAGAAGTAATTCTTCTTTTCCTTATTATACAGATAATTATTTCAATATGTATGTATAGTTCAATGTCGTAACGTCTTCTGTATTCTTCTACAGTTATATCTACTCTAAGAGTAGATCTGCCGTTAAATTAAGCTCATCCAGTATCATTATTTAATGAAATAACTATATAATTTTATTATTATTAACCTGATAGATCCTGTATCATTCTGAAAGTGACTTCTGAAACCATACTGTGTTTAATTAATTAGTTTTTGGGACATTTCAGACTCAGCTTCAGCTGAGACATACAGTAGCATTTAATTAAGTAAATAAATTCAACTGTCGACGAAACTTGCCTAGTAAATACCACACAAGGCGATAAATTAAGTTTATCCCATCATTTTTAACAGTGAAGCAACCTCCCCTATCGGATGCTTCACCTTTCCGTTTTTGTTTCTACCGTCATTGTTATTTATGATGTTATAATCTGTATTAATATTTGAGTATAATATGAAACAAGAAGTTTTGTATGTGTGTAAGCCAAGTCCGATGTAAGATAAGGTTAGATAAATTAGTAAGGTATACATTCTCTGTAATTGTGTTCATGTAGAGAACAACCTGTGTGGTGCTGCATAGCAGCCATACTAGACACTAATTGCTCTTCCGCAAAGTGAAATCGATCCAGCGGAGCCGCAGGCGCTTTCGGACGGCATAATTGGATCGAGTGGTGCCGACGTTTCCGTGCACTGTGATTAACGCGCAGAAGCTCCGAGTTATAGGATGTCTCTTTTGCCGATCGACCGTTTTGGGCAGCGTACTGAAGTGAAAGAACCCTCTGCTACAGATGTTAAAAAGAATAGTGTAACATGTGCACGACATCAAACGAGTTATTTAAAAGTGACTTACCTCATCTAGGGAAGAATCACAACAAAGTCAATAACACGGCTACTAATAAAGCACGACAGCTGAGTAGCTTGTCACAGTCATAAAGTGAAAAACAGTCATATGCAATTCAGTGGCGCTGCATTCGTCGTCTGGGCGGAGAAGACAACTGTTTATCTGGAGTAAAAGTCTATGGGGAGTTGTTGCTATAAAAGTGAGAGAAGAAAGGTTGATCAAATGTCCTTGAGACATCAGTGACTGGTCGAAATGCGATTGAAGGGGTGTGGCTTACAGAAAACAGGTAAAGCTTGGGCTGAAAGAGTTAGGCGCATAGAATTACCTTTTTGAAACGATCTCAAAACCATCGAAGGCCAGTGTCAGTGATCTGTGATCTTCGCTGAGATCATCTGACTCAAGCAAAGAGCTTTGGATTCTACTTAGTTACGCGAACGTTTTTGTGACTTTATGCTGTTTAACGATTTTATGGTTTCCCAATTTTTACCCAGAGCCTCCCACAACATGGTCATCTGATGTCAAAAAAGTGAACTACACTGTAAAATCATGATACGTGATATAGTGAATCTCGAGCTCTTCCTGTGCTTTTGATCTCAACGAACCGACGTCCTATAGTATGTTGATAAACAGGGTGGTCCATTGATAGTGACAGGGTCAAATATCTCACGAAATAAGCATCAAACGAAAAAACTACAAAGAGCGAAACTTGCCTAGCTTGAAGGGGGAAGCCAGATGGCGCTATGGTTGGCCCGCTAGATGGCGCTGCCATAGGTCAAACCATGGAGGTAAGAATAGAGGGAGACGCCGTGACGTCACAGCTGTGAAGCTAATGTGAAGCCGAGGGTAGCCATCTCAATCCGACCAAAACAATGCTGCTGTAAGCTTGTGTACATAGGCTTGTCGCTCGCTTTTGGAAGGATTTTGCGCTATTGTGGTGATTTGCGTGGTGTTCGGATGTACGAATCGTTCTGCTTGTGATGCGAAATCGAAGGGAATAACATTTCATGTGTAAGTTGTCTCGTTAAGTGTGATTTTACAACTTCATTGTGAATGAACGTGTGCTACATCGGTACTTGTACTATAGCGTGTTTTTTTCTTGTGTGATTTTAGATTTCCTAAAAATGAAAGTCGGAAAGCTCTGTGGGAGAATGCCGTGAGGAGGAAGAATTGGCGTGCGTCTAAATGGAGCACTATATGTTCTCAGCATTTCCGAGAAGAGGACATAGACCGAACTTCCCTTTCAACAGTAAGGCTCCGAGAAAATGCTGTACCATCAGTTTTCCCTACACACCCAAAACATTTGAAAAAGGTACGTTAATTCAAAGAATTAAATTCTTAGTTTTCAAGTTCACCTTTCAGTATAATACGTACGTA
This sequence comes from Schistocerca americana, assembly GCF_021461395.2. Lineage (NCBI taxonomy): Eukaryota > Metazoa > Arthropoda > Insecta > Orthoptera > Acrididae > Schistocerca > Schistocerca americana. Next base: position 743,350,073 of record NC_060120.1, read on the forward strand.
TCGTCGATAATCTAAGTGTTGAGTAACTCACTTTGTCTTCATCATGTACCAAATTAAAAGCTAACACTACATTAACTGGCGTAAAGTACGGGCCTAAACAGGACACTGTGTAGATTTGCCATTCTATGTACCGTATTTCAGTAAATATTGGTGGTAATGAACAGTGTTTCCCAGTAGTGTAACGTAACTGAAATGTCCCAGTACGTATTACAAACAAGATGTATTTATGCGGCTTTGGAGGGAGGGTATAGCTAACTTAGTTTTGAGTTCCTATTATTTAGTTTGTGATACACGTTTATTACTGAATTAACAAAATTGTATCGTTTACATTGAAGGCTAGCTATTCGTAATATTACATTATAAACTATTTTTAATCATAAGAAACGCGGAATTTCGCCTTTACGAAATTTTATTTTGAACAAAAACTTTGAAACAACCAATCTGATGACGTTACATGCGTATATGGTGCAACTAGCGACTGTAATACACGCAGCGCTATAGCACACTGGCAATGTTTTGGTCAGAGTGTTATGGCAGCGATCCACGCCCCCATGGCTTCAAAACGTAGTACGGCTGGGATACGTAGCGCCATCTCCCCTTATTCTTACCTCCATGGGTCAAACGGATATCAACTGCGTTTTTTTAAATAGGAACCCCCATTTTTATTACATATTCGTGTAGTACGTAAGGAAATATGAATGTTTTAGTTGGACCCCTTTTTTCGCTTTGTGATAGATGGCGCTGTAATAGTCACTAACGTATAAGTACGTGGTATCACGTAACATTCCGCCAGTGCGGACGGTATTTGCTTCGTGATACGTTACCCGTGTTCATATGGACCGTTTACCAATTGCGGAAAAGGTCGATATCGTGTTGATGTATGGCGGTTGTGATCAAAATGCCCAACGGGCATGTGCCATGTATGCTGCTCGGTATCCTGGACGACATCATCCAAGAGTCCGGACCGTTCGCCGGATAATTAGGTTATTTAAGGAAACAGGAAGTGTTCAGCCACATGTGAAACGTCAACCACGACCTGCAACAAATGATGATGCCCAAGTAGGTGTTTTAGCTGCTGTCGCGGCTAATCCGCACTTCAATAGCAGACAAATTGCCCTAGAATCGGGAATCTCAAAAACGTCAGTGTTGAGAATGCTACATCAACATCGACTGCACCCGTACCATGTTTCTATGCACCAGCAATTGCATGGCGACGACTTTGAACGTCGTGTACAGTTCTGCCACTGGACACAAGAGAAATTACGGGACGATGATAGATTTTTTGCACGCGTTCTATTTAACGACGAAGCGTCATTCACCAGCAGCGGTATCGTAAACCGGCATAATATGCACTATTGGGCAACGGAAACTCCACGGTGGCTGCGACAAGTGGGACATCAGCGACCTTGGCGGGTTAATGTATGGTGCGGCATTATGGGAGGAAGGATAATTGGCCCCATTTTATCGATGGCAATCTAAATGGTGCAATGTATGCTGATTTCCTTCGTAATGTTCTACCGATGTTACTACAAGATGTTTCACTGCATGACAGAATGGCGATGTACTTCCAACATGATGGATGTCCGGCACATAGATCGCGTGCGGTTGAAGCGGTATTGAATAGCGTATTTCATGACAGGTGGATTGGTCGTCGAAGCACCATACCATGGCCCTCACGTTCACCGGATCTGACGTCCCCGGATTTCTTTCTGTGGGGAAAATTGAAGGATATTTGCTATCGTGATCCATCCACAACGCCTGACAACCTGCGTCAGCGCATTGTCAATGCATGTGCCAACATACGGAAGGCGAACTACTCGCTATTGGGAGGAATGTCGTTACACGTATTGCCAAATACATTGAGGTTGGCGGACATCATTTTGAGCATTTATTGCATTAATGTGGTATTTACAGGTAATCAAATGGTTCAAATGGCTCTGAGCACTATGGGACTTAACAGCTGTGGTCATCAGTCCCCTAGAACTTAGAACTAATTAAACCTAACTAACCTAAGGACATCACACACATCCATGCCCGAGGCAGGATTCGAACCGTAGCAGTCGCGCGGTTCCGGACTGCGCGCCTAGAACCGCGAGACCACCGCGGCCGGCCTACAGGTAATCACGCTGTAACAGCATGCGTTCTCAGAAATGGTAAGTTCACGAAGGTACATGAATCACATTGGAACAATAGAAATAAAATGTTCAAACGTACCTACGTTCTGTATTTTAATTTAAAAGAACCTACCTGTTACCAACTGTTCGTCTAAAATTGTGAGCCATATGTTTGTGACTACTACAGCGCCATCTATCACAAAGCGAAAAAAGTGGTCGAACTAAAACATTCATATTTCTTTACGTACTACACTAATATGTAATAAAAAACGAGGGTTCCTATTTAAAACAACGCTGTTGATACCCGTTTGACAGATGGCAGCCCCATCTAGCGGGCCAACCATAGCGCCGTCTGGTTTCCACCTTCAAGCTAGACAAGTTTCGTTCTTTGTAGTTTTTTCGTTTGACGCTTATTTCGTGAGATATTTGGCCCGGTCACGATCAATGGACTACTCGATATATATATATATATATATATATATATATATATATATATATATATATATATATATATATATAGGAACCTCAGTCTTTTAGAAGAAAATATTACCGGATCACGAAATATGCATGTAAATAATACACAGGCGACAGTGAACAAACCACAACCTGGCGGTTTCTATCCACATATTGTCAGAGTCCCACAGCAGATACCAGTGACAGTTGTAGAGTGCAAAATGTAAACATACCCACAACTTCAACACCTGAGCAATTACCAACAGGAATTACACGTAACTACAATAACCACATAAATACGACGAATACGACTGAAAATGCCACGTGTCTATCAACTGTTTTTGCAGACGAAGGCTTGCTAAGACATCGACAGTTTCCAACATTCACTAGCGAAGGTAAAAGAGCGAATCCAGTAGTGATTATCAGTGATTTTCATCATGTATTTCCACGCAACTGGACAGAAGCATAGGCAGTCAGATATACACAAGGTGACGTTCTTTTATGGGCAACTGAAGTGGCCGAAGATTGCAGCATTTATATCCAATTTGAACGAGCTTCCCTCAACAAATACTAGTCTGAGACAGTGCAAGAAAGACTCAGACACGAGGTTTTCAATCCCGCACCATTCAATGTCAAATACGGTATTTTACGTGGGTACTTTGAGAAATACCTGAGCAAGACGGGCTACTGGACGTACCCAATATCACAGGTAGAAGTGTTAAAATTTTTGAAATGTCGTTTACTGTCGCGCATTAGAGAAAAATTAGTCACAACGCCAGAGCACGACACTGAATATTTATTGTCAGTGCTTGATTTTATCAACTTAATCTATGAAGAAACACCTGTACCCAATAGAGCAACAGAAAATCGGGCACAACAACAACATAGTTATGTAAATCAGTCAGTAGAACGTGATCTAAACACACAGCAAGGATGGTACACACAGCAGCAAAGTCACATACCCAGAGGTAACGAGTACGGTAACAGGAACGAAAAAAAACGATTTATACAAAATTTTCAAAACAGCTCTACCGCAGCCCCCTTTTGGTCAGCAAAATAACAGCACAGCAGCTAACGACACAAACTGGCGAGGTACACGCACAGTGCAGCTAACTAAAATTACTCCAGGTAATGAATTAAGTCGTACTACGCCGTCGGAAAACACTAACCGTTCGTAGTTAAGCCCCAGGCTATTGATCTCTCTGGGAGTGGGGGCAGCGCAAAATTATAAACATGTTTCATAAGGTTTGACAGACAAGGTGACTTCAACGATGATACGTATCAGCATGAGTTAGATACAACAAATAATATCCCGGAAGAACAAGTACGAGCAATCATTAAGGTGAAAATATTTAATATTGACACACAGTTAATCTTAGATGCAGGTTCAACTACCAATCTAATGTCAAATGCATTTTTCTGTGAACTGAAGAAGAGAGGCAAATTCCCAATATTTCCTGTCCAAAATTGCAAGGTGCAAACTGCTACAGGCACTAAGACTAAATTGGTTAAACATCTAAAGAAATTGAATATTTTACAGTGAAATGCAATTTTCTTATAACTGTCAAACTTATAGTTAATTGTCTTATTAGCATGGACACGTTTAGAACATACAAAACACAGACTGAGGTAATGGTAAATGCCATTTTTATGTAAAGGATCAGTTTTTTTCTATTTATTTAGTCAAAACACACGATGAAAGGAACAAAAACGAACCAGAGTCAAATGTAATAGTACAATATTCCTTTCCAACCATATATGTCACAAATAAATTTGATACTGAAAAAGAAGCAAACACTGAGGTTAGTTACGATATGGTAGAGCAGAAACTAAGTGAATCACAGATACTAAATGATATGCAACGACAAGAGCTTTCTAACTTGTTATTTAAGTATGCAAATGTTTTCAGTAAGGATCCAGGAGTAATCAAAGACTATGAATATAAATTTGAAGTCTATCCTCATCAAACATTTTGTGTAACGTCATATCCTATTCCATGTGCAAAACGAGAGACGGTAAGGGAAGAGATCAATCACATGATTAAATGGGTACTTATACAACCTTCATTTTCACCCTATTGTAGTCCTATATTACCAGTAAGTAAACCGGACGGTTCTGTAAGATTACTTATCGGTGCTAGAGGTATCAATAAGATTATAGTGCCAGTATGCATAAGACCAGACAACTTGGACGAACAGCTTCTAATGTTTTACAATAAAAAATATTTCAGTATACTCGATCTCAAGATGTCCTACTGGCAAACAAAGCTCTACGAAGAAAGTCGAAAATATACAGCATTTGTTACGAATTCCGTATTCTACCTTTGGGACTGAACATTTGAGCAGCCGTGTTTATATCTGCATTGGACAAGGTTTTAGGACCAGAATTGCTTAGCAAAGTCATTGTTTATGTAGACGAAATGCTAATAGCCACACCCACTTGGTTAGAACATATCAGGGTCATTGAACAGGTGCTTCAACGATTTGCAGATTATGGAGTAACAGCCGTTTTAAAAAAATCTAGTTTTGGTAGGGAGCAAGTCAAATTTCTGGGACATGTTGTGTCAGAACATGATATTTTACCTGATCTGAAAAAACTTGATGCCATACGGAATTGTCCAGCTCCAAGGAATAAAAAACAACTAAAAGCCTTTGCAGGACTAGCATCTTTTTTTCGTAAATTCGTACCACATCAACTGATGAACAGTGATGCATTGCTGAACTTGTTACGAAAAAATAAGCCTTGGTTATGGAATGATAAGTGTCATGAGGACCTTAATAACATTAAGCACGCATTGGTCAATGCAAACATTCTTAGCCACTTTGACATGTCCATGGATTTTTGTCTATGCACAGATGCCTCATTTCGGGGGCTATAGGGGTACTTGTTCCATATGCGAGAAGAAGACGGTAAAGAAGTACCCAAGGTCATGTTTTGCTAGTCACATATTATTAGAAGCAGAAAGAGCTTACTCTGTGTCAGAATTGGAAAGTTTAACTGTGATAGGGGTATTTAAAAAGTTTGCGTGTGTAATTTACCATCTAGTAAGGTCGTCCGAAGACCAACATCAGTTGCAAAGCGATTTAGAAAAGATTGCTGTATGGTGTGGCAGGTGGCAGTTGACGCTAAATAACGGAAAGTGTGAGGTGATCCACATGAGTTCCAAAAGAAATCCGTTGGAATTCGATTACTCGATAAATAGTACAATTCTCAAGGCTGTCAATTCAACTAAGTACCTGGGTGTAAAAATTACGAACAACTTCAGTTGGAAAGACCACATAGATAATATTGTGGGGAAGGCGAGCTAAAGGTTGCGTTTCATTGGCAGGACACTTAGAAGATGCAACAAGTCCACTAAAGAGACAGCTTACACTACACTCGTTCGTCCTTTGTTAGAATATTACTGCGCGGTGTGGGATCCTTACCAGATGGGATTGACGGAGGACATCGAAAGGGTGCAAAAAAGGGCAGCTCGTTTTGTATTATCACGTAATAGGGGAGAAAGTGTGGCAGATATGATACGCGAGTTGGGATGCAAGTCGTTAAAGCAAAGAGGTTTTCCGTCGCGGCGAGATCTATTTACGAAATTTCAGTCACCAACTTTCTCTTCCGAATGCGAAAATATTTTGTTGAGCCCAACCTACATAGGTAGGAATGATCATCAAAATAAAATAAGAGAAATCAGAGCTCGAACAGAAAGGTTTAGGTGTTCGTTTTTCCCGCGTGCTGTTCGGGAGTGGAATGGTAGGGAGATAATATGATTGTGGTTCGAGGAACCCTCTGCCAAGCACTTAAATGTGAATTGCAGAGTAATCATGTAGATGTAGATGTAGAAGAACACCAAAGTTTACTGTAACCATCAGTCACTGTGATTTCTTTTAACATGTAAACTATTGTACTGTAGATTAGCTAGGTGGTAACTATATTTACAAGAATTCAATTTCGAGATCATTTATATTAAAGGAAATCAGAATGTTATTACAGGTGCCTTGTCTAGGTTACCACAAGGTTTAGAGGAATTTGGTGAATTAACAGAGCAAAATGCAGAAATTGAAACGTTAATAATGCAAGGTACAACACAACAGTCTGATTACCATAAGTTTTGTAAGCAAATGAAAATTATACAACAGCAAGATCACAGATGGAGTAAAGTCATGCCAAACCTTAACCAAGGTAAAGGTGGAAAGGTAAGTAAATGGTATCAGCAGTACAAGGGCGTTTTGTTTCATAGGAAACATGAAAAATCTGATCACTAGTGTGTGTGTATTCCTGAAGATTGTATCGACGAATTTATAAGTCACACACATGAAGTATGGGTACATTATGGAGTAGGCAAATGTACTGAAAAAATTGCAACACTTCGTTATTTTCCAAATTTGAGGAGGCGAGTCCTACATATATTAAGAAAGTTTGCTATATGTCAAAAATCAAAACAGTCCAATGTGTCAAAATGTCCTGAGCTACACCCCATACTCAGAAAAAAAAACCTCCAGATATTGCATCCCTGGACATAGCTGGTCCATATCCAAGAAGTAAAGGAGAAGTAAGTCACATAGTAGCACTATACATTTACTCGAAACATATCAAAATGTGTGCTATTACAAATGCAACAGCCACAAATATCAGAAAAAGAATTAAGGGTGACTATTTGAGAACAGAAGGTAAACCAAAGGTACTACTAACTGATAATGCTTCATATTTCGTTGGGCAAAAGTGGAAACAATTTATGACCTCACAGGGCATAAAACTTGTATTAGTAAACTTTTTTCATCCGGAAACAAGTCCAGCAGAACGAGTCTTTAAAGAATGTAACCGACTTAGTAGGACATACATCCCTCACAAACACATCCAATGGGTAGAATACGTAACTCCCTTATTACAAGTTGTCAATAACCTTCCACGTTCTTCAACAGGTTTCACACTTAACGAATTGATGTTACGGACAAAACAAACGAATGAGTGGGAGTCACCTTTACCAAAGGTACTCACTACAGAAAAGACATTACAAGACAAAATCAAACAAGCCATGGTTACACTAGAAAATTTATAATAAGAATCTGAAACGTGTTACACAACTTTTGAAGGGCTGAATAAGAAGTGGCAATTACTCTATTCAGGATCATGTTTAATTTCCAAAATACCATTCCCTGGGACGTACAGATTAGCCCATGACAAAACAGGGAGAGACAAGGGTCTCTACCCTCACAAAGATATAAAAGCTTTTATAGAATGATGAGGCGTTAGCATTTTTTCTTTCTTTCACAAAATAATTGTACATACTGTATCTAACTCGAAGTGTAATTTTTCTTCTGGAGTGTATTTTAAGATAAAATAATGTGTATTAGCATAAGTAATTCTTTTGGTTCGCACACGTAAGCAAAAAATCAACAGCAATGAGAAGTAATACACCGCTTCATGCGAAGTGAAGGTATAGACAAAATTAGCTTATGGCTCAGCTGTTCACACTCAACAACACGCGCTGACGCCAGTGGTAGGAGAGTACGCATTGACCTATGCGCATGCGCGACCGACTGGCAGAAGGCGCAACCAAATAGGAATGCGATACGTACAAGTGCCTAACTTAAGGACAAAGTAAACGGAAATACTACGCAATTACATCTACTGCCTAAGAACTAAGGAACCTATTGACACACGTATACAGAGATTTAAAATACTAAGCTTTATACAACATATTTACAAGCAAAAGGAAGCATTATGAAAAATGTACGAGACATGTAAGCTAAGGAGAAACGAAAAAATACCGTAAGAAATGTCAAATAATTTTCTTTGCAGGGTAAATAATCATAAAGGGTAACAGAATAAACGAATGCCTATGAATTTAAACAAAGTATGGAAATATTTGCGGACGGATGTAATGAGCAAACGTATCAGTGGCCACCGAACTACGTAATGCAGTTAGTTTTAAGTTAGTTTTAAGTTTTTTTTTCCTTTCAGTGACCAGGGCATCGTTATGGCGCGTAATAAGAGAATTACGTCGGGAGTAGTAGGTACCAAATGGAGAAATGGGCTGCACCTAGAGTAAACAATTTAGTTATAAGGATATTTATACAAAGGTCATAAGGCAATGAAAAATAAAAATATGCATCGTCGCGGTATATTTCTGTGACATTTATCAGCAACTGTTCGCTGCAGAGTACACATGAACATTTAAGCATGTGATTTTACAAAAACCAATTACATTTTTATTGTGTCACGTGAAAGCTTGAATAATGACATTTCCAGGTATTCTAGAAAGATAAGTCTTCTTCATATTTCACACTAACCTACACGAGAATTGAAGTAAACAGCACTAACTCATGAAGAAACAACGTAATACTACGTGAATCATTAGTCAGTACACATTATTTCCATGAAATAAGTTTCTTGGCAACTAGTCCATGATCGTGCGAGTAATATTTCCTCATATATCCTTGAACCAGTAGATAAGTATTTCCTTTCTTCCCTCCCAAACAAAGGAGGCGGCGCCAAGCTTAGTTAGACCAGCAATGCGTAATGTTTTAGTCCTATTTCAAATGTTTTTCTCCCTCCTTTACCTAAGGAAGAAATGATCTCCCATAAGTGATACAAACCTATCAATAAAATGAAGCATAAATATATCATATGCTTGTATTGTATCACAACAATGTGTTATGTAATTAATTTGTATCTGTGATGTGAACGAAGATAAGTGAAAACTAAACTACAGTAACAGAACCCAGTTAATGAAAAATTTATGAGGTTTCAAAACTTAAGAAATGTTTGTTCATAGTATAAGCGATGGATGGAATGTCAGATATAGGTATAAGCTATCATTTTATGTATAATGTTGTAACTCAATACTTGTATGAATTTTCGTTGGAAACCAAACTCCATGTGAAGGAATGAACTATAAATACAAGCAATTTATACAATGTTTTGGACGGCTATATGTGTCTTTCAACAAGTAGACGGTCAAGTGTGGTGACATTAGCATACGTGCACAATGAAATAATTTCTGAGTATCGTGGCTCACAGTGCTTGATACATTTATAAGTGAACTGTAGTTGTTCGAGCCAGTACTTACCTCGTCAGTGGATGCTGTTGGTCAGGGATCTCTCCGCTGAAAATGCAAGTACAACAGGTAATAATGACGCCCGGGCCATAAAAATGTAGATCTGCCACAGCGTCGGATTTTGAACAATAAGCACACATCCACTGCACCCAGAATGAACGCCACGGCAATTATTTAATATGTGGCACTCAGGTGAAAGTGTGACACTCAATGTCAAATCAACACTAAGAAAAAGAGTGCACGCATGTGCGACGGTAGCAGCTAACATGTTGACCGTTAGCAATTAGGGCTTAGCCATCGAACCTGCCAGTGCGCAAGCGCGAAACACGGCAGCGAGGCTGAAGCAAACAACATTATTACCAGCTCGCTAAATTCAAACATGTAATGGACTATCATATGATGTATATAATCATTTAATTTCTTGTAGAATTCTAACATACGTAGGATAAGCAGACATATCTTTTCTTCTGCTGGTATCTTGTCCCACAGTTTCGCAGGGTCGGCATCGTTAGGAACGGATTTGGCAAGGTTAGTTTAAAGGAGTGGCCGGATTCCCTTCCTCCTGCCACCCCATAACTCCTGGGATGGAATTAATGTACCCCAGTTGTCTGCGTCTAGTGTAATCCATGGAATAGTGTGAACATGTGCAGATGTCTGAGAGTCGTGTAACCGAGGCGGAACGTTGGGACCAGCCCAGTATTCACCTAGTGGGATGTGGAAAACCGCCCAAAAACCACATCCAGGCTGGCCGACGTCGGTAATCTGCTGGGCAGATTTGATGCAGGGCCAGGAAGCAGCACGTTAGCGCTCTCAGCTAACCTGGTGGGTATAAGCTGACATATCCATTCCCTTAAATAAAAGAGAAGCCGACAAATAAAGGGAATCGACCCCTATCGGAGAATATAAATATAAGATATGCACATACAAAAACAATGTACGTCATCATAGCATGTCAATGCACAGTGTGGGGGTAATTGTGTAGGTACATGATGAAAAAACCCCCGGATATGGTAAAGTTAAAATTTATTAAAAACAAAAATTGAAACACCAATCGACCATAAGTGTTGGCAAAGACATTAATTATGAATGCGCGGTAAGGTGCGGACAAATGAAAAATACCGTCATTCATTTTTCTTTTACAAGATTTTGTTTCTCATTCTCTCGTATGTAGAAGTTCCGTTAAGATGTGCTCGGAGTATGACGGGCTACGAGTGTTTTGTATCTTATATGTTTCGAAATAAGAGAAGACTTGATATCAGTATTAAGTATTTTTTAATGAAGTGAAGTGGAGCCAAGTAAGGAGGATTTTCTTATTTTTGCCACGCACTGGTGTCCTTTAAGTCGGCTGCCTGCATCTACAATATGAAATGTGAGAGATAAAGCCCTAATGGCCTAAATTCCTACAAGCAGAACATTTCTAATAATACAATTATATTAGCCTTTAATTTCTTTCTTTCCATCATATGTATATCTCTTTGTTATTATTATATCACACTGTTTGATATTATTCTTTTTAATGCAATCACAAAATTTTCACATACGGCCTGTATTTACCAAAGTCGTCCATACCCAGAAATAATATAAAAAATAATAAATTACAAACATGTAATTTAAAAATTGCATCTCTTCTACTTAAGCATACTTTAAAATAAACATAAAATGAAGTATGGGTGATAACTATGGATGGTATATCATGTATATGTAATGTCAAGTACATAACATGCATTGTCACATATGTCTGAAGATGAAGGTGCCCTGTACAAGGGCTGCACATACGTAACGCTAGGTGTGACATGAGAAGCCGTGTACAGCTAATTTCACCTATATTCGTGCCTAACCCTGGACTTTTAGATAGTATGACAACGGGTCTTAGATACATTACATGTGCCATTGCTGATCCATGGCTGTTTACCATATTTTACTTTACGTTTATTTTAAAGTATTCTTTGCGAAGTAGAAATGGTTATATCTTTAAATTCTGTGTTTGTAAATCGGTTTTTCTGTTTTATTGTAGTCTCTGACGTTAAAGTTCTAAGTAAAAATTATCTAACAGAAAAAATGAACACTTCTCATGATAAGTAATGTGTCATTATGAATCTTATTCGATCATCACTAGTCCTCTTCATCTCTACACCACATAAAAGTACTTTTACACGGATTGTGAAAACTGGCTATTGCTGACCGTATAGGCCGGCAGTATTGTCTGGCAATATCACGAGCACACGAATTATAGCCAAATGTACAGCAACATTGCCGGGCACTGTTGCCCGGCTTTGTTTGTGGCGAAACATTTCCGGGCCAAATGTGTTTACATGAGCCACGCTATGGCCGCGTAATGAACAAAAGCAAGATAGTGGATGTGAAAAGAGCTCTCCTACATTTGCATTCAACAAGGCAAAAAATTAGCAAGAACAAAAGAAATCGGGATCATGGATGCGTTCTTTTTTAAAGTAGGCGAACTGCTTCCGAAACTTTAGCTTGGTAACTGATTCTGGGAACATACCTTTTCCAGAACTCTGAAATCCGATTTCGAATATAAGTAATTCAACCGGGAATTGGTAAAACCAATACCATTATTACAGGGTGTTTCAAAAATGACCGGTATATTTGAAACGGCAATAAAAACTAAACGAGCAGCGATAGAAATACACCGTTTGTTGCAATATGCTTGGGACAACAGTACATTTTCAGGCGGACAAACTTTCGAAATTACAGTAGTTACAATTTTCAACAACAGATGGCGCTGCAAGTGATGTGAAAGATATAGAAGACAACACAGTCTGTGAGTGCGCCATTCTGTACGTCGTCTTTCTGCTGTAAGCGTGTGCTGTTCACAACGTGCAAGTGTGCTGTAGACAACATGGTTTATTCCTTAGAACAGAGGATTTTTCTGGTGTTGGAATTCCACCACCTAGAACACAGTGTTGTTGCAACAAGACGAAGTTTTCAACGGAGGTTTAATGCAACCAAAGGACCGAAAAGCGATACAATAAAGGATCTGTTTGAAAAATTTCAACGGACTGGGAACGTGACGGATGAACGTGCTGGAAAGGTAGGGCGACCGCGTATGGCAACCACAGAGGGCAACGCGCAGCTAGTGCAGCAGGTGATCCAACAGCGGCCTCGGGTTTCCGTTCGCCGTGTTGCAGCTGCGGTCCAAATGACGCCAACGTCCACGTATCGTCTCATGCGCCAGAGTTTACACCTCTATCCATACAAAATTCAAACGCGGCAATCCCTCAGCGCCGCTACCATTGCTGCACGAGGGACATTCGCTAACGATATAGTGCACAGGATTGATGACGGCGATATGCATGTGGGCAGCATTTGGTTTACTGACGAAGCTTTTTTTTACCTGGTCGGCTTCGTCAATAAACAGAACTGGCGCATATGGGGAACCGAAAAGCCCCATGTTGCAGTCCCATCGTCCCTGCATCCTCAAAAAGTACTGGTCTGGGCCGCCATTTCTTCCAAAGGAATCATTGGCCCATTTTTCAGATCCGAAACGATTACTGCATCACGCTATCTGGACATTCTTCGTGAATTTGTGGCGGTACAAACTGCCTTAGACGACACTGCGAACACCTCGTGGTTTATGCAAGATGGTGCCCGGCCACATCGCACGGCCGACGTCTTTAATTTCCTGAATGAATATTTCGATGATCGTGTGATTGCTTTGGGCTATCCGAAACATACAGGAGGCGGCGTGGATTGGCCTCCCTATTCGCCAGACATGAACCCCTGTGACTTCTTTCTGTGGGGACACTTGAAAGACCAGGTGTACCGCCAGAATCCAGAAAGAATTGAACAGCTGAAGCAGTACATCTCATCTGCATGTGAAGCCATTCCGCCAGACACGTTGTCAAAGGTTTCGGGTAATTTCATTCAGAGACTACGCCATATTATTGCTACGCATGGTGGATATGTGGAAAATATCGTACTATAGAGTTTCCCAGGCCGCAGCGCCATCTCTTGTTGAAACTTGTAACTACTGTAATTTCGAAAGTTTGTCTGCCTGAAAATGTACTGTTGTCCCAAGCATATTGCAACAAACGGTGTATTTCTATCGCTGCTCGTTTAGTTTTTATTGCCGTTTCAAATATACCGGTCATTTTTGAAACACCCTGTATGTACTATACAAGGTATACATAAAGTCCGGGAACACTTTCACTTAATTATTGCACAAGATCTAAACATTGTACAGATGTCATACAAATTGCATTTTGAAGAGAAACACTGAAAGTTTTTTTTACAAACCTTCGATATGAGAATCATGAGTGACCCGGTAGACGTCAATACGGTAATCAAATTCTTGCCATACCCATCCCAGCGTGGCATCGTCGACTGTGACAGTCGCTTCCTGTTTTCTCTCCCGGAGTTGTGCTACATCACGTGGTAGAGGCGGCACGAACACCAGATTTTTAATGTGTCCCCACAGAAAAAAGTCACACGAAGTGTGATCTGGTGAGCAGGGAGGTCATTTCATGAAACAGCTCTGTCCCCCTCTGTAGCACGACTGTGTTTGCGACTAGTGCTGACTATCGGCAAATTACCGAACTACTCTGTGGCGGCATGCATGAAAAAAAAGAAAAGAAAGGAAAAAAAGCTTTAGGGTTCCTCTTCTAAATGACATATGTATGATATCTATACAGTGTTTGGTTCTTGTGCAATAAATGATTGAAAGTGTTCCCGGGACTTTATTTACACCCTGTAGACGAGTTGTTTGTTCAGTTTTCGGCTAGTTGGGGTTGATACAGAGATCTGACATTTCTCATTGAAGAGCTGAAAAAAATACATTTTTAAAAGTTTACACCAGAGCTGCTAGCTGAGAAGTTTTGGGCTTTGCTTATTTTCAGATGCCACCTGTCACAGAAAATAAAATGTGTAATGAGTCGATGCGTCGACTGTGGATAATAAATGTAGGCTATCAATCATAGTATGGTTCATATGGTAATTACTTACGTATTCAGAATGAGATTTTCATTCTGCAGCGGAGTGTGCGCTGATATGAAACTTCGAATTCGAGTCTCGGCCTGGCACACAGTTTTAATCGGCCATGAAGTTTTACTTACGTATTTTGTATTTTGAATGTGTTTGGTGTGGACAGTTCTATTTATGTCATAACTCTTACATGTATCTCAGATCTGCGTTAAAATACGTCACAATTGTAGTTACACCTTACTGTATTATGTTGACATATCTGCATAATATATATTTTCCTCAGTTGTTGTGCCCTCACTACCCAGCATGATGTGATTCACGTGACAACGATATTTTATATACAATGGAGAAGTTCCTCAGTGAACCACACTGCGCGTCACGCTGGCTTATTTATCGTAAATATTATCACAATTCTGAAAGACGCCGGAGCAACGAGTTTTACTATGTCTTATATAATCGTTGATATTCAATTTACTTCGCGATTGTATTAAGATCAATGACTATATCCAGTGTAAGGCAATGTTCCATCATATCACAGTTGTATAATAAATATTTCATTTCCTTTCAGCGCTGTTTGAAAGCAGACATATTGTTTAACTTGTATTTCAATGGAATCTGCATACAATAGTATTCTGCCGTTATAATTCTCACTGTATAGTTTGCGATTCATATGCTGGTGAAGGTACTCTTGAAGGTTTCTGTGACTCGTTTGTAGTCGCGTATTTGATGATTAGTGCATGGTGGAGTGCCTTTATGTGCTGATTAAGGTGCTATGGAAATTTTCTATGATTTTTCTGCTGCACGATTCTGTTTGTTCATTTAACATTTGTTCTGGGAGCTTAGTTGTGTGAATGTAGATTTGTACAGGTATTTCTTCTAGCACGTCCATCAACTGGCCTTTGAAGACATCTGTACAGTAGTGAAATTTCTCTCAATGTTTTCAATGGAGTGTGTATTATACTCTGAGGTGCATGCTGAAAATTGAAATGTTATTTTCGCTTCTATTTGTGCCCTGTACATATCGTTTTAAGGAGACCTGGAGTTGAACGGGGTGCATATCTATGCCTCGTTTTTATCGTGTGTTACTCTTGATCTACAATGCGAAGGAAGTTGCGGTTTTGTACCAACACTGAATGGCATTAAGTAAAGCTGTACAAGGAAAACTACGCTTTCGTGATCGAGTGGAAATTTGATGAGATTCAATATGGACGTCTGTTTGCACTGGCCCATTATTCCCTCCCATGTAAATTGTTCCGTTGACTGCTTCTTCGCATTTGACTTCTTTATTTAGTTGAGAGAAGATCGATTGAGGTGTATGCAAATAGCAGGTGGAAGACACGTTTGCTGGTTCTCTAGACATGAGAAACACGTTAGTTGACTTTGTAAATTATAGGAATGATTTGCAAACTGTTACATCACCGACATCAGTATACGTGAGTGGAAATATCAGATTGCTCTATTTTTCTTTCTTCAAGTTTTTCACATAAAGGTCTTCTCAGATGGGATAAGTTTCTAGTTAATCAGTGGTTTACGGCACGCTCCACCTCGCTGAAGTTTCGGGTCTGTAGAGAAATAATTCCCAGTCTATATTTTCAGAATTATGTTGTGCGAACAATTGGTTGATATTGAGAAGTATCGCATAAATGGTATAATATTCTGGCAAACCATTTGAAAATACATGTGTTCTTGTGATCCCCACTGTCTGGAGATGAGTGTAGAAAAGCAAGCAAGCAAGCAGATCGGGACCAGAAACAGTAACGTCTTTGTATCGAGGGTAGCCGACCCAGCCTTTGTACAACAGTTCTGATACTGACTTCGGTCAACTGAGGGTGCTCTAGTCATGTGTCAGGAGTGGATAACTGCCAAACCTTGCGGGAAATATCTAGTGCAGTGAGGAGTATATACACTGCTCTCTGTCTTTGCAGTATATGTACGAGTGTCCAGCGGTCAATAGCTATATGAATGACGTTAAAGCGGCCATTTTGTATGGTGCAGGATACGAATCATATGTTTACTACATCGATGCAGTACACAGTGATATATTGTCGGGTTGGAGATTGGTTTCATGCTCTAATATTCCATCTCCCATCCTCAGTGGCAGAGCAGTGTCATTGATTAAGAGTCTCTCCATATTTGAGGATCTGTAAGACACTTTTGCAGGGTTAAATTGTCGGTGCCATATGGCGATCTGTGGAAAATAGTTTTACCACTGAAAGTCTCATCTGGAGAAATAAAAAAAAAAAAAGACAGACGGTGCTTCCACACCAGTGGCATCAATAATTCAGCGGGTAAATTCGATAAGAGCCGATCATAATGCTCCATTCATTCATTCACAAGACATCCTTTGTGCTGGGATATAAGAGTCTCAACATAGCGGTGAGAACGTTTGCGTATGTTGAAAACACGTGATGGATGGGCTGCCACATTAGGACCATGAGAAGGAATGCATTCGATATTATTCTCCGCTATTTTCGTAAACAGGTTCTGTTAGGGCAAGAATTTCCATGCAGACAAGCTGAGACATCATGAAAGCTCCTACAAAAGTGGGCGTTAACTTTTTCTGCTGCACTATACAATTTTCGAGAGGTCGATTTGGTTCTTATTTTACATCAGTATAACACTGAGAACCTTTTTAGATGCGCTTGCAATGGTGTGTAGCTACGCGCGTGCATTCCACAGTGATGCATCAATTACACTGGGTAGGTACGCACACATGTACAGCTACACAGTTCAAATGTCCTGTTAGGATTGCGAGGAAGAAAAAGCAGCCTGTGCTATTCTCAGAAGCAATAGAACAGATATCTGCAGCGTCTGCGAGGGTGAGTCACTCTGCAAATAGGTCTTCACTCCTGTCTGGTCGCATCAGCAAGGGTGCCTAGGTGAACACGTATTTCAAGAGGAATTTCTCAGGTGTCAGGTATGAAAGGGATACTGCCGCCTCATGTTTGTGGGACCCGAACAGGCTGGTCAGCTGACGGTTGTCTCATCATGTCATGGGGGCTGCCGGTGCATCCTGACTTCTGGGAGCCTGTGTGGTAGTGTCCTATGCAGTCCAGTGGACAGGGGGTGGCAGGCAGTGCGTGTGCACGTTGTTTGCGTGTCTGTTGAATTATTTTGCGAGCAGGTCTGTAGCATATGCTATGCATTATCTGGACAGTTTAAGAGTGTGAGCATGTCTGCAGAGCGTTTTACATGCGTTATTTTGATAATTTAGGAGTTGTTTTCATGTCTGCACTTCAATTTACTCATTATTTCGGTGAGTTAGGAGTAGTTTACAGGTCTGTATGCTGCGTGATGCGTTATTTAGGTAATTTACGAGTTGTTTGCATGTCTGTACATCAGTGTACTGCATTATTTATGAGTAGTTCGAAGGTCTGCAGACTGTGTATTGTGACCCCAAGCACGTCAGAGAGAGTAGTTTGTATCAGTGTAATAAATAAACTACGTGTACTCTGTCCCTAAATAAAACGTTCCAAGAATAAATAAAGTACACTTCTTCCTCACTGCAGCAGCCCAGAACAGGCTTGGTCATTTTCCCGCCGTTTTCCCCTACCTCTCTGGTGGCAGTACTGTATACTAGGTTAGTTTGACTCCGGACCTTGTGGTGGACACATTGGATGGCAGTACTGCCTCAAATTATTTAAATAAAGACTGCCTGCAAAATAAAGACTTATGTCCATCCTATTCAGCACAGGTTGAGTCCTTTTCAGGCCATTTCCCCAATTCCAGACCGTCATCTTGTATTACGTCATGGAAGGGATGACAGTGCCCTCTGGTGGTGGTACTGTGTAGGTCAGTTGGACTCCGGACCCCATGGTGAACACACTTGATGGTGGTTCTGCCTCTAATTGCTTAAATAAAGACTGAAAATAAAGACATATGTCCAGCACAGGCTGAGTCCGTTTCCCACCAACTCCTAGGAAGAGGTGGCGGTCGGATGACCTAGGTTAGTGGAGGTAGTCCTATTTTCCCGCCATTTTCTTAGGTTAGTAGAGGTAGCTGTGGTGTGTTGCATTGTCCTGATGGAATTTGAACTTACCACCATTTTCTGGGGGAGGGGAGGGGTGTTAGTTTAGTTGAGGTAGCACAAGTGAACTATCTTCCCACCAAAATTCAAAGTTCCTTCCAAAACCAATCTTCTTGGATAATGGTACTTGCACCATCAGCTGATGTCACGGCCGCCATCTTTGATGACGGCATCAGCTTGTGAGGAATATGGGGATTCGTTTTTGCTTGCTTATTTTTGAGTTGAGAACAACTTTTTGAGGTGATATGACAAGTTTAATGTAGCAATATTTCTCATCAAATTACAGCTTTTCACACAGTTTTCCACTCGCCAATATTAAAAGAGCGCTATGAATAACGCATCTTGCCAACATAAAAAAGCGAAATAAGTTTATACACAACAATGCGAAATATTAACTCTCTGAACCCCCCATGAACCATGGACCTTGCCGTTGTTGGGGGGCTTGTGTGCCTCAACGATACAGATAGCCGTACCATAGGTGCAACTACAACGGAGGGGTATCTGTTAAGAGGCCAGACAAATGTGTGGTTCCTGAGGAGGGGCAGCAGCATTTTCAGTAGTTGCAGGGACAAACATCTGGATGATTGGCTGATCTGGCCTTGTGACACTAACCAAAACGGCCTTTCGTTAAGTGCTCTATTCCGCACTTGACGCCAGTTCAGAGAAGAGCCCCCCTCCAAAATTTCACTCTTGTCCTCTCATGGCAGAAATGCCTCCCTCCACTTGGGGTGTTCTTTTTCACATCACGGCTTTTTTCGACCAATAGGAGCGTTCCTCTCATTTTGTAGAAACACCCTCTACCAATTGCAACGTCCCTTTTGTCAAACTGTGTCGAAACTTCAGTAGTTTTCTCCTTCCTAGTGAGTTTCCGCCAATCGGACGTTTTGTGCCCATTCTAGACACCTAAAGTACATTGACCTTTCCGTGTGTCACACTCCCTGGACGAAAATGCGGTCACTTGCTTTTGTTCGTATCCCATTGGAATTTCGAAATGCAGTTTTCTAAAGCTTCTTCTCTGGTCTTGTACCCATGCCCTTGCTACAGGTGGCCCTCCAGGTTGAATAACCTGGTCTGTGCTCGCTGTCCTCCTTTCTGCCACCACTTTAAGTGGTTGCCAGTGTAACTCCCACAGCGCAGATTCGCTACGCCGTTCTGGAGCTGGCTTTTCAAAACTAAAAGCGACTCGACTCGCGTTCCCTGTTCTACCTTCTGCTCAAAGACATGTATTGTATAGGAATGGTTTGTTATTACCGTCGATTGACTGTCATCCCTTTTTGCATTACATATTTATAGGCAAATGTTCTCATTATTGTCGGTACTCATTGCGATTTGTAAAGGTCTCATGTAAGGTGCAAATCTGACCATTTATTCTGCCACCTTACATATCCTCCTTCTGTCTTCAATTTTTGGGTGAGTAATTGATTGAAGACAGTGGAAAATTGGTTCAACTGTTGACTGTAACAATTGAGATGTTTACTGACCAACTTCCTATCTTAATATTTAGTATAATTTATGCAGTGGTTCTATTCAGTCTCCTTCCTTTACATTGCACTTGATTTTCTGAGCTTTTGTACAATTCTATTGAACTAATGACAATTTTTTTGCTATTAGATATTGTTGACTATAGTAAAATTGTTACTGAAATTCAAACAATGTGCGTATCTTTATAAATCTGTAACATTTGAAAATTCTCTTTTTTATTTTGAGACTGTTCTATTTTATTCAGTAGATTTATGTTCAATAATGATGGATATGTATTGAAGTTGAGGAAACCTTCATTTAGTAATATTTATTTATTTATTTATGCATTTATTTTACCTGGCAAGATTAGGGCCTTCAGGCCCTCTCTTACACCTAACCAGGCATACTCAGATTCAACAAATTTCAGTGTCTACAGAAAATTAGGACATATAACATGTTATACAGTATTAATGTTAAAGAAAAAAATAGAGATTATAAAAGTAGTACAATGATAATTATAACAATCAAAAAATAATTATAACAATCAAGAATAATAAAAATAATAATAATAATGATAATAATAATAATAATAATAATAATAATAATGACTATGTATATGAAAGTAAACATATTTTTCTTATATGAGTGTCAGTCCTATTGCTAGTTGGGAATTTTCTCGTTATATTCTTGCAGCTTGTGAGTTATTCTCATCAAGCAGAGACATAAGACGATGGAATGGGGTGAAAGAGATATAGAAGAGGTAGATAGGTTAGAGGAAGAGAAATAGAATGGTAAAATTCGAAGCTATGATGGAGAGGAGAAAGAAAAAGATGAGGGGGAGGGGGGGGGCACAACAATGGTGGCTATACCGTCCCTAATATGTAAGTCTTAAGTTCCCTCTTGAATGTTGAGTGGTTTTGGATAAGACGCAGATCACAGGGGAGCGCGTTCCATAGTCGTATGGCTGAGATGGAGAATGACACGGAGAAAGATTTTGTGTTATGTAAAGGTACAGCCAAGATGCTAGACGTATCCGATCTGGTATTGCGGTTGTGGAATGATGATAGGTGTTTAATGTGAGAAGATAAGTATTGGGGGCACCAGTGGCTAAGAAATCGATGAAGTAAGCACATCGTGTGGAGATCGCGTGCCTTATGTGGGCGTATCCAACCTAGCTGGGAGTATGAAGGACTGATATGATCATACAACCGTATCTTCCCCATTTTATAAAATAAAAAAAATGTTAGTTTTTCTTTTGGATTACTCATAATCGAAAACATGTTTAATTCTTACAGTTAAACTTTATAAGCTATATCTCAACCTATCTCATGATTTTACAGCCATAATCCTATATATGACTATTTATATTGTCCCAAAATCTTAATTCTATTTATCATGACTTTACAAAAATTATCAACATTGACTTTACAAACACTGAATTTCTAAACCTAATTTTTACTTTACAAACTTTACATTGATATCCTGAATAGCTAAATCCATTCACGTTTATCTATCCTATGTATTTTTATGAACACATTACACTAAAAAATTGTTAATAGTAGATTTTTCTTTACTTAAACAAGTTGAAAAAGACTGCAATACAAGTAAATATTATTTAAAAGTCAAAATGAGCGACCAAACATCACAGACAATTCTTTCTCCTATATGTACCATGGTTCACTTTTTCTTCAAGTGTTTCGACGTGTTTCCGCCGTTGACGGTCAGCTGTGTGCCTCACCGTGTCTCATTTGAGTATGGTATGACGCTTAGTATGTGTCTAGCGGCGTTTCTGTTGAGTGTGGCATGACGGCTGCCCGTGCCTCGCCGTGTTCCCATTGAGAGCGGAATGACGGTCGGCAGAGAGAAAGGTCTGAGTGTGTCGTTCATGCGTGGTAGCCAAAACTTTCCGCTTCCACATTCGTCGACTCCTTATGCCGATTCAACGCGGGTCATTTTGTTGGTACATTTCCATACGAGTTGCTCTCTACCATCTTTCTGGTACCCCATCTGAAAGCGTTGCAATCTGCCATAAAGGACATCGAATATGTATGCTGTTAGAACAGTTAAATTATATTCTCGCTGGTAGTTAAATGTAATAATGGTCTTTTATAGGAAGGGATTTGAAAAGTTTTCTTGATCTCTTTCGGTCCAGGCTCTTCTTTCTTTCAAATCTTCTGCATTGTGTCTTCTGTTCTTGGTGCTTCTTGCTGTCTTCTTACTTGTGTCTTCGTTCTTCTCTGGACTGGGAGTTAGGATTGAAGACCTGTTTGACATCGCTGTCTTTTCTCCGTTCTCATGGCGTCTTCTTCACAGTTGTTGTCTATTCTTCATTGTAATCGGTTGTCCATCTAGATAAGTTGAACAGCCTTCCATCCTTTTCCTGCTCCGTCCCATGTGTTGTCAGGGATTGTCAAGCAGATGAATTTCGTATGGTCTGATGACTGTTTCCGCTATTCTGCACATTGAGTTACAGAAACGCGTTTCTTCTTCTTCCTGTGGTGAATCTAAGCTTCCACTCATCCTCGCCGTGATATGTCCACCTCCGTTCCGGTTCAGTGGAAATTCTTTATCCATTCATATGCAGCTTTGAATAGGTAGGAATAAAGCACTTCAGAGTGCAAGTTGCTCGCATTCAGGCTGCGTTGTATCTCTCCAAACTATTCCACAGAGTAGTTATCCTCTAGGAACGTCGTTTCCGCCAAGGACCCTTCTTTTATTATCTCGTACTGACGTACCAAGCACTCACACTCAGTGTTCCTTTCTCTCATGCCTAACCACTCTCCTCAGTCTCGTCGTCGATCTGACCGCAAAGATGCTGCACGTTGGCTGCCAACTTCATCTTCAATATGTGACAATCTTACTTTCCTCACATCCCTAGATTACGCTGTCAGCTTCACACTATCAACTTTACAAACATTAAACAAATTTTTTATATGACTTTACAAAAAGTATCATTAATTCTATCAAAATTAGCTTCCCCTTTTTTTCATTTAACTTAATTCTACTTTAAGATAAAGGTCATGGTAGGCCTCATCTTCATCAAGATGTATAGTAAGAGTTAGATTGATGGTGATGATGGTTAGTATGTCAGCAACCCATTTTTTTCTAACTAAAGGTATGTTATGATGTTTTGAAAACTTCGCACCTTGAATCCGACTCCATCGTCTTTTTCTCTGCAATCTCTTCTTTTTGTCCTTAGCTGTAACAAAACCTCAAAATACATTTTTCATTTTTTTTGCTACTGCTCTTCAAAAACGGTCTCTATTGATCTGTTGTATTGTTTTTAACTTCGTACTTATCATTTCTTCCTACTTCTTCGATCGCAAACTTTTACATTCCTATCTTCTCTCATTGTACTCTTCCATAAAGAAATCTTTTCTGGGTGAACTTAAGCTCCTACTGTTCTACCTCCTGCCACGAAATAACGTGTTTCTTGCTTATCTCAATATTTCAATTCTCTTTCCTAATAGTTACTTCCATACGACTTCTTATTCTTCTTTCTCTCGTCT
Source organism: Schistocerca americana (assembly GCF_021461395.2). Classification (NCBI taxonomy): domain Eukaryota; kingdom Metazoa; phylum Arthropoda; class Insecta; order Orthoptera; family Acrididae; genus Schistocerca; species Schistocerca americana. The sequence goes on from NC_060120.1 coordinate 743,373,629, forward strand.
TTCTATTTCAATATGAGATTGTTGTATCTTCCACAAATCCTATATGCTTCACATATTCCCCAAAATATCTCATCAATTATTTGTTCACCATCCTCGACGGAACAAAAATTAAAATGCCTATCTCCTTCCCCCTTAATCATCTATTCCCTACCTACTTCTTCACTTCTTTTCTTCTACAAAAATCAACTTTCTCCTCCTTCACACTACGTCCTTAAGAGAAAATCTGCTACTATTTCGTTAAACTATCCACATGTTGATCTCTGTTTTTCTTCTTCCTTTCACTTCTTTCCGCAGAACACATTACGTTTGCAGAAGAGTTACATTAGTTGTTGCTTTCCTGTCTTTTCACGATCATTATTAATTTACCTCCTTGCGAAATTTATTTTATTTAATTAATCGAAATAAGTACAAGCTAAATGTATTACTTGTGTCAGTTTTGCTTTCTTCCTTACTCTTTGATTTCAGGACATTCAATACAACTAAATTCTCGAGTGGACTCTTTTTTCTTTTGTCTAACCTTTGTATATAGAAAAGAATTTTAGTTTCAACGCTGTAACCTTCCCATCGCTTGGTGCTAAATTACAAAATGTCTATGTTTTACTTTAGTTACTGGTGGGAATTCACTTCTAACTAGGTGTCACTACTGGTGTTATCTGTGGTGCATTATCCTCATGGCACACTATTTCTTTCTCTGTTTCGTATAAACGCGCTACATCTTCTACAGTTTGGTCATCATCATCAATTTTTGTATTACTGTCTATATTCACCGCTTCTGACTCCTGTTCCCCATCATCGTCGGTCGATTCCCAGTCAATTGAATCCCAGCATGCTGGTGTCTGTATTCGATCTCCCCTTAAACCTACTTCAAAATCTGGCTTATCAAAACTAAGTCTATTTACATGTTTGATTATACAATTAACTTCATTGTTCGATCGAGTTACATGTGACTGGTCTTCGTACCGCTCATCTCGTTAATTTTGTCTTTTACCTGGTTTCGTTGGCCTCATCTAGACTTCCTCTATCGGTTCATTTCGCATGTTTTGTCCCGCTGAAGTTTGATTTTCCCCTCCTTTCTGCGTTCTGGCCATTCCACTTCCACCTGAATAACCTGAATTTGGCTGCTGAAAACCTCTATCACCTCCGCCTTCGTTTGGACGGGGATTGTATCTCGGATCAAAGTTACCACCGTAGTTTCTAGGTCCAAATCCTCCATTATAATTCCTCGCCCCCCCCCCCCCGAAACCATAATTGTTATTTGCCCTCTGTATGTTACCACAATCATAGTTATTATTGTTCTCCCATGGGCGACTACCACTCCTTACAAAACCATTTCCTTTTCCTATGTTATTCTCATCGTTGGAATTATTATTAAAACCTGATCGGTTACTGTTACTCCCCCTACTATTGTTTTCTCTGCTTGTACGTTGTTTTCTTGCGTCATCTTCACTGAATATGAATTCAAGTTCTCTTAACATTCCTTTAAATGCTTGTATGTTATCTCGTGCCCTTCCAGCCAATGACTGCTGGTGACGTAACGGTAACTTCATTATGCACATCCGTATCAGTTCCCCATCACTGTATGGATTATCTAAGCACTGATGCTTCTTTGTCATATCTTCGAAAAATCTAACGGGTTTCTTTTCTCCGGAATTTTCGAACAACTCTTTCTGCAGCAACTCATGCTTTATTCTGTTTTGTGTTTCTGTGGACTAGTACCGCTCCAAGAATGCAGTTTTAAATTGTTCATATGCATGACAGTTCGCCGCTACTATTTGCATGGTTTCCGCTATTGCTCCGTCCATATGCCCACAAATGAAGTCAAGTTTATGGCTAATCGGCTAATGCTCTGGTAAACCTATCTGGCATTGATTTATGAACGTGCGTGCATGTAAGCCGTTCCCACTTTCTTTGTAATGTTGGAATTTTCTGACTGTCAAAATGTGATCATTGTCAAATTTTTCTCTTCCACCATACAGCATTTGTGTTTTCATTTCACAACATGACTCGTTTCTTTTGCTTGCGTCATATTTTCTTGTACTCGATCTACCACATTTGGATCGGATGATACTACCGATTCCGGTGTCTCGCTTCTACTTTCTGTAAGATTCTCGATACACTGTTTCAATTCTGTGCGAAGGTCTTCAAATTGTTTCTGATTTTTCGAGACTATGTTTTCAATGCGTGTGTCAAATCTTTTTAATGCGGCTCGCGTGACACATTTTCTGACATTGAGCTCTTTCATAATTTGTTGCGCCTTACCAGACGTCTTACGTGCTACCTTACACACTCTTTGATTAACGTTAGACGCTGCATCCTGCGCCTGGTCAATGTCAGAACGCATCTTTTTCTGGTCGGCCATTAACGCTTGTATCAGCTCGCGTGAATCTCTCGCCTCTCTCCGGATTTCAGTAAATTGTTCATTGACTTCTGTTCGCAAACTTCGCGGACTTTTTCGAACCTAGCATTAGTTTCAAATTGGAGCTTTGCTGTTTCGGTCTTTAAATTCGCCGTTTCAGTGTTCAAGTCTGCTAATCCCGCATCCGTTGCTATCTTTAAATTCTTTAACACTGTATTTGTTTCTAATCTCAAATCTTCTAGCCTTGCATTTGTTGTTTCACTCGTTTGTTTTACGACCATAGTGAGTTGCTTCAATAATGCAAACACACTATCCGATTCTTGGCCCTCGTCACCTGCCAATATTCGATGAAAATTTTCCCGTTCGTGTCTTTCACCGACTTCCACGCACAGTGCGGACGCACTTACACACATTCTTTCTGTTGGAAACTGTCCCGTTTGGTTAAAAATTACTATATTCGGTTCAACATACCCAAGTTGCTCGTCCTCTGACTCTATTTCTGATCCACTAGATCCGTCATTCTTTTGTTTTTGCGCGTTCGCTGACTGTGATACCAATCTTGAAACTGCCACCATTCCTTCTGCACTATCACTACGCCCCGTTTCGTAACCTGTACTCGATCCTTTTGTTCTACATCAGTTTCTATCCTGTCAAGATCTTGAGTTTGACCTATCTGCGATACTCTCCGTTCTTCCGCCATTTCAGTTCGTTTCTGTCTTTCTCGAACCGCGCGATCCTGCGCTCTCGTCCACATCAAGTTATAGGACCTTACAAGTTTCCAAAATATCATAGAAAGTTTCTTAGGCTATGTACACAACATTAGCCACACTGTTCACTATTTGTGGAATTTCAACCCAACTCAACAATGCCGTGAATAACTTCGCGAGCCAGGTAACGCACAATCTACTTCTACTCAATGATACTTTGATTCTACATATCAATACAACCTTCCTACATTTTTGATCACACATTTACTGTATTTGTCCACTACACATTTACATACATTGGGTAACCTCATCACAAAACAACAACAAATTTTTTTTCAAAATTCAAAAATTGGATTTTATTGCTGATTTGACTAATTGTCATCCAGGCCAACCAATTGCCATCCTGGCAGGGTCGCCATTTGTGAGGGATGCGGGGGTTCGTTTTTGTGTGGTTATTATTGAATTGAGAACAACTGTGTGAGGTGATATGACAAGTTTAATGTCGTAATACTTCTCACCAAATTACAGGTTTTCACACAGGTCTCAACTCGCTGACATAAAAACAGTGCAATGCGTAACACATCTTGTCAATATCAAAAAGTGAAATAACTTTATACACAACAATGTGAAATATTGACTCTCTGAAAGAACATTGATTTTAAGCACAATATTATGAATGTTTAATTGGGAGTTTCTTTACTTGAATCCTAAGCACAATAATATGAAATTTTAATAGGACGTTTCCTTACAAAATTGCTCCTACACATACATTATGATGTTGGTCAGTACTATGAAAATCATCCAATTCCGGTTCAAAGTTCGGTACTATTTAGGATGACAATCAAGTCTACGGTGGATGGTTAGTCAAGTGCCAAATTTGAGCGCAAGGTTACCCAAGGCCGCTCGAGTTTACAGTGGATGCAAGCTGGTGAACCAACAAAGTTTATGACTCTGCACACAGTATTTACCTTAAGCTGTGACGTGCTGCTGTCTGCAAGGCAACTCTCTCCCACTGAAATTCCTACAAAACTAATCTGGCTTTGCTGAACTTTCCAGCAAAAACTTTCCCTGTGTTTCTCGTTATGCAAGAAAACATGTACTCAGCCCTAGTCTTATTATGCGGAGATATACACGTGCATGGTTGGAGTAGAGTGCATATTATAGTGCCCTCTCAGTTCTTGAAAAGAACAATCACATCATCTGGCTGGTTCGATTCTCCACAGTTGGAGCTAAACGTTTGCTACAACTAATTTTAGCTAAAGTGCAGCCGCTGTGAATGCAGTGTCCACACCAATTTCTTCCCTGCGTCGTATGGAGCATTAAGCGCTCCGTTCTGCACTTGACACCAGTTCAGAGAAGAGTCCCTGCTCCAAAATTTCACTCTTGTCCTCTCATGACAGAACTGCCTCTCTCCACTTGCGGTGTCCTTTTTCACATCACGGCTTTTTTCGACCAATACGAGCGTTCCTCTCATTTCGTAGAAACACCCTCTACCAATCGCAACGTCCCTTCTATCAAACTGTGTCGAAACTTCAGTAGTTTTCTCCTTCCTAGTGAGTTTCCGCCAATTGGACATTTTGTGCCCATTCCAGATGCCTGAAGTACATTGACTTTTCCGTGTGTTGCACTCGCTGGACGAAAATGCGTCACTTTCTTTTGTTCGTATCCCATTGGAATTTCGAAACCCAGGTTTCTAAAGCTTCTTCTCTGCTCTTGTACCGATGCCCTAGCTACAGGCGGCCCTCCAGCTTGAATCACCTGGCCCGAGGTCGTTGTCCTCCTTTCTGGCACCCCTTTAAGTGGTTGCCAGCGTAACTCCCACAGCGCGGTTTCGCTACGCCGTTGTGGAGCTGGCTTTTCAAAACTTAAAGCGACTTGACTCGCGTTCCCTGTTTTACCTTCCGCTCAAAGACATTGTATAGGAATGGTTTGTTATTACCGTCGATTGACTGTCATCCCTTTTTGCATTACATATTGATAGGCAAATGTTCTCATAACTGTCGATTTGCGTTACGTATCATCTTCACCTTCACATTGCGATTTGTAAAGGTCTCATGTAAGGTGCAAATCTGACCATTTATTCTGCCACCTTACAAGTTGGTGTCACCGCCGTCACCTTGGATAACGGTACTTTGGGGTAGCACCCCTGCTGTCCCCCTACTCCTGGGTGATGCATGACTTTTTTGATGTGTGTATAATGTAGTCAGGTGCTTTCCTTTCAAGAAAATTATTTAAAAGTCGGTATTACACGTTTTTTAACAGCGTCAGAACTGGAACATTTTTATAGCTACTTACAGCTCACTATTCGTTTTCCGAAATGTTAAACTGTAACGCCCCACTCGTCAATTATCTGGTTTTGGTGTGTGTTCGCCCCAGGTAATTGACTAACAGATCAACAGAGAGTGCAAAACTGCCTCAATGTCGGGTAACGCAAAAAAGTAATAAGGCCCTGTGACTCCTGATTGAACTGCGGTAGCAGTGCTGACATTAATTGATACAGAACTGATCCCTTTTAATTAAAAAGGGGTGCACATTGATGTTATATTCAGCTATTGAACACCAGATGCAAATGTTGATCATAAAATTAATTAAGAAAGTGACTTGGGATTTCAACTACTTGATTGAAAACAGATGCAGTCGATTAGCACACATTTATTTTAACTCACGACCTTCAGTCATCACATTACATGACTCTCCTAACAGGCAGTGGTAATAAATTCCGCCCGCATCTCGTGGTCGTGCGGTAGCGTTCTCGCTTCCCACGCCCGGGTTCCCGGGTTCGATTCCCGGCGGGGTCAGGGATTTTCTCTGCCTCGTGATGGCTGGGTGTTGTGTGATGTCCTTAGGTTAGTTAGGTTTAAGTAGTTCTAAGTTCTAGGGGACTGATGACCATAGATGTTAAGTCCCATAGTGCTCAGAGCCATTTGAACCATTTGAACCAATAAATTCCGTTTGCGTGGAGTAAAGCCTGATAAATCAAAAGTAATTCCTATCGACTGACCCAGGCGTAATGCGAAGTGCGAGAAGAATTCTACGATACATGGCCCATGAAACCCTAGTGGAAACTTTGGCGATGTGATCCAACAAATTAATCAGTGGCCAGAGCGGGCGCAATATCACCGAATTCAGCGTGGCGGGGCAGCGTCATTATGCGGACGTCAGCCAACCTCGTGGTGCTGCAAGGCTGTGCTCGTCTATTCACTTCTAGCTATCTTACTCAGTACATAGCTGAACGAAAACTTTCTATCTCCAAGCTCAATTGTTCCATTTGCTAAGTCTTAAACTGCAGAGATGCTCACTCTCCCTCAGGCAAGGTGAGTAAAGAACGTCACGTCCGCACTCTAGGTAAGCTGGGAACAGAAGACCTCTACGGGGACTTCTCCCAGTCCACTCGTCGCCTCGGTTTCCGCTCCAGCAAAATCACTTACACCAATTGTAGCGCAAGTCGTGTTAATTATGCGTGGCTTCCCAGCGCCGACCAATACCTGCTCTGGGAAGTGAACAAATTCCCACAAAATTTCCCTTCCTCTCAACTTCCGCTATTTAGCTCCTCCCAGGCCACCCATCAAGGTTAGCACCTGCACAAAACACCAATTTTTCCAGAATTCTCACTCCCAGGAGCGTACTTCAAATTCCTTGGTCCTACGTTCCCATCAGAGGCCGGCGTATTTCATTCTGTCGCTCTTCACCTGATTTACTTCAGGCTCGGCGGACCATGAATTCAGCGTGAAGTTGCTGTAGTCACAAACACGCATATTCTGGCCTCTGTTGACCGCTCCACCGTAGCTTTGTGCGGCTTTCTCGCATATTTCACTGAAAATGGGACGACGGACATTTATCAACAGGCGTACAAGTTCTCCATCTGCTTCCCGGTACACCAGCATGGGGTCAACCACCCACTCAGTGTCACTCATCTTAAGGCAGCTGGAGGCCATGCCCCGTTACCGCTTTCTCAGAGCTTGAGCCACCCTAAGCTGCCTATTGTCGCTTCCGTTCGCCGCTCCCAGCCGGCCTCGGTCAACTCTTCAACACTTCCCTGGGATAAACTAGCCTCCAGTAAATAGACGCGTTTCCACAAAGTTTTCATGTCGTGTGAATTACTTTAAAACCATCACCCGACATTAATTATTCCAATACGTCCATACTATACCCTCTACAAGATGCATTGTACCTTGTCAGTCATTTTTGTTCAGCCCTACTGTTCGCTCAACGTGAGTTAGGTGTTCTTTAATGACTTCATGTAAGGGGCATAGTTCTTGCCACCTTACATAGCCCCTCTCTTCAAATCAATTTTGTAGTACAGGTGATGACTCCTAAGGTGTTACCACCTATGGTACAAAATTAATATCTCTATAATTGGTATTTTAATCCGTTCAAGTGATTAGTTACAGGCGATTGATTACCACTGCCTCCTCTCTGATGCAAAGTCCCACTCATTCCTAGGGTACCTGCCTTCAATGACTGGATTTACTGTTAATGATGTGGTCATTATTTAGTCTTAATATTACTTTAATCTCTACCGATTCCTGAGACAATTATTGGTCAGAGTACTCAAAAGAAAACTACAATTATATTACAAGGACACACGTCGCAAAGCGCAAATAAACATGTTTAAGCACCTCTGTGCTTGTCATTTTAATGGCAAGACCCGCAATTATAACTTAAGGTGCATTCACTACTCGACTTAAATTACTAAAAACATACATGAACAATATTCGTGTAACATTTTGTGAAGTTGATAGTGGTTGCTCTCATTCAATTATATGTGAACGCCCATTTGACCATTTATAAATAAAGGTTAATAGAGGTTTTTTTGTGTGTGTCAGTGTCTCTGGACGTTTATATTGTGCATGATGTAAGTGTCATCTTTACATAATTCAGATATCATTATTAATAATAAAAACACGAAATATAGGCACATATAAACGAGACATTCTACCACTAAGATCAGTACATACACAAACAATCAAGACACTTTAGCAAAAATCCTTATGCTAAGCCTATATTTACTACGTCCGCGTTCTGGTCTAGTCATTCGTAATCCTGACCGTTAAGGTGGGACGGACCAGGCTTCGGAGGGCGGACTTCGACCTCTTCCTGGTTGTTATTTTGGTAACCATTATTCCTGTTCCTTCCTGATTGCTGATTACCGCCCCAAGTCCTTTGCAATTTATTATGTTTCACCGGAGAGTGTCGCTCTTCTCCGTGTACCTTATTTTCGAGTTTCCATTACTCTTATCTTGATTGTGGCCGTTGTAGTTCGGCACTGGCCTACTATCCCACTGAGGTCCATTATTGCGTCGGTTGTTAGTTTGTTCACGCTGTCGGCGTTTCTTCCGCGCCTGCTCCTCTTGAAATGCGAATTCCAGTTCGCGCAAAAATGCCCTTAAATACCTCAGTATCGCTACCACAACGACCGGCAAGTGATTGTTGATACGAGATGGGAAGTTTCATGTAGCATAATCTGATGATTTCCGCACCGCTACATGGGTTGTCTAGGTACTGGTTCCTTTTTGTCATATTTTCAAAAAATTTGACCGGACTCCGGTACCCTGCCCCTTCCGTAGCTCTGGACATCAAAATTTCTTGTTTGATCCTTTCTTGGGTTTCTTTAGACCAATACTTGCCCAAGAAGGCATTTTTGAATTCCTCGAACGAGACGCTCGTCTTCGCTACATTTCTCATGTACTCAGCGGTCGCGTCCTCCATATGGGAGCACACAAAATCCAGCTGGTACATCAATGGCCAGTGTGGGGGCAAAGATAACTCGAATTGTCCCATAAAAGTGTTTGGATGCAAGCTATTACCTTCGTCCTTGTAGTGATGGAACTTTCGAACTTATACAAAATGCTTGTAGTCAAACCGGTCATCATTCCAGTTATCATATCGCCCGTTCTTACGATTCGTATGAACTTCGGGACGTGGACTAATTCGTTCCGACACGCTATCGTCATCTCTCCCCCTCTGTATGTTCGACAGTTGTTCGGTACATCTAATCAGCTGACAGCAATTGTGCTCACTGGACAGCTGCGCGCTGTCCGTGTTTACCTCGGTCGTTGCCTCAGAGCTGTGAATGAAGGCGTGGCTCCCGTTGCTTATAGTGTCAACTTTGTCACACCGTGAAGCGGTTATCTGTGTTCCGGCAAGTGACGGTTCAGTCGACGCAGTAATTACACCCTTCTTCTTTCCTAATGTCTCTGTAATGAGACGTTTTACCTCGTCCTCTAAATTTCTTCTTAATATCGCCACCTCCTCTTTCAACATCTCGTTAGGCCATATGTCCCGTTGCTCTTGTTGCTTTTCTTCGACACATTTTATCCGGCTTTGTAGCCTTGATAACATGACCTTTCCTACTTTTGCCGTGCTTTGCGTGGAGTCCCGAGTTTCTCTCGCTATTTTCCTTGCACCTTTCGCAATTAATTTGGCTTCAATCGCCGTTCGTTTGATGATGGCAATTTCTTTCTCTATTTTGACGCCGAGATTCTTTACCTCTTCTTTTACTTCCCTATGAACTTCTGTGAGCCTATAGTTCAGCTCCGAATTCACCTTTTTAATTTCGGCGTTAAGGTTGGCGTTCTGCTCTTTCAGTTCCGAATCCGCCTTTTTAATTTCGGCATTAAGGTTGGCGCTCTGCTCTAAGTTCACCGATTGCAACTGTTGCAACAGGTCGGTAATATTTTTGAGAGTAGCCGCATTTTGATCCTCGTTCTTTTGTGGTTGAAAATGAGACTGTTTCCCTCTGTTCTGAGGAACCCTTCGATATGTAGACAAGTACCGTCTTGCGCCCCCGTCGGATCACTTGTGAATGAATATCGGATAACGCAAAAAAAGATAATAAGGCCCTGTGACTCCTGATTGAACTGCAGTGGCGGTGTTGACATTAATTGATTCAGAATTGATCACTTTTAATTAAAAAGGGGTGCACATTGATGTTATATGAACACCAGATGCAAATGTTGAACCTAGAATTAATTAAGAAAGTCGCTTCCCTTCGCCGCTCCCAGCCGGCCTCGGTCAACCCTTCAATACTTCCCTGGGATAGACTAGCCTCCAGTAAACCGACGCGTTTCCACAAAGTTTTCATGTCGTGTGAATTACTTTAAACCATCACCCGACATTAATTATTCCAATACGTCCATACTATACCCTCTACAAGATGCATTGTACCTTGTCAGTCAATTTTGTTCAGCCCTACTGTTCGCTCAGCGTGAGTTAGGTGATCTTTAATGACTTCATGTAAGGGGCATAGTTCTTGCCATCTTACAAAAGCTGCACCCTCAGCCGGTAAAGTCATGGAGACGGTTTTCTGAGACTCTGAAGGGGTTTATTCTGTTTCGTATCCTCCTTCGTGGTGCAAGGTGCAACGATCGACTCTGAAGTTGACTGCGCTAGCCTCAGGAAATTGAAGAGACGAGTTAACGTATTCTGAGCCACAAAAATGAAAAATAACTTCTTCTGTATGACGACGCAGGGCCTCACACAAGCCTCAGCACCCGAGCTGTAGTATTACTTTTTAATTAGCGGCAATGGAGAGCATTATGAACAAGTGGATGGAGTGGCCATGGGATCTCCCCTTGCTCCAGGGATCGCGAATCTTTATATGGAACACTTTGAGGAGGTGGCACTACAAACTGCTCACCGTAAACCCAGGCACTTCTTCCGCTATGTGGACGACACTTTCGTGATTTGGCAGCATGGCAGGCAGGCACTGGAGGAGTTTATGGACCACCTAAACGGCATACATGAGAATATCACCTTCACGATGGAAGTAGCAGAGAATGGCTGTATTCCATTTCTGGACATACTGATCAGGAAGAAAGCGGATGGCACGCTGGGCCATTCAGTATATAGAAAAAAGACGCACACAGACCTGTACCTCCATGCAACCAGCTGCCACCATCCGGCGCAACGCCAGTCAGTACTGACCACCTTGGTATATAGGGCGCACGTCATTTGTGACAAAGAAAGCTTCTCAGACGAATTACACCACCTAAGAGAGGTATTTCGGAAAAACGGGTACAGTGAAACACAGATTGGCAGGGCCTTCAAGAGGAGACAGGCTGACAAATTTCAGGAAGAGGAAGAGGAAGTTAACAAGAGAGTCGCCTTTCTTCCAAATTTGGGGCCCACATCAGCCAAAATCGGGAGGCTATTAAGAAAACCAAACATAAATACCGTCTTCCGACCACCGCCGAAGACGAAAGAGCTGCTGGGCTCAGCTAAAGACCCACTCAAACTAAACACACCTGGTATATACAGCATTGCCTGCGAATGTGGTGTGCAGTACATTGGACAAACGCAGCGATGCATCTCTAAAAGGTGCGAGCAACACATCAGGCATGTTCGACTTGGACAGATAGAGAAATCTGCTATAGCTGAACATAGCATCAAAGAAAACCACACCTTTGATTTCGAAAACACCAGAGTGCTGTGCCGAGCCAGGAGCTATTGGGATAGCGTCATTAAAGAATCAATAGAAATACGGGTCCACGAGAATCTTGTGAACAGGGACGAAGGCTATCAACTGAGCGCGGCCTGGAATCCAGCATTAGCCGCAATACGCCAGGAACGCAACAAGAACCGTCCAGCTCACGAGACGCGATCAGAATGCTCTGACGGAGACACGAACGGCGCACCCGCTTCCCCCTCCACCCCGCTCCTCTGGACCCAGCCTCCCGCGGCCAGGTGGTGGGGGGCACACCGCAGGTATAAAGGGACCGGCATCCGCAAAGTCTCGGCACTTCGCCAGAAGATGATGAGTATGTCAGTCGTCGAAATGTCGCAGTTTGAAGACGCCGTCACCCGGCTGGAAGCCCGAGAACTCTTCGCCAGATATTTATTTTGCTTTTAAAATTATTTCCGTCATTTACGGTGTCAGAGATTCATATTACATACTGTCTTATAGTTTCACCTGTGTGTATGTACTGATGTATCTGTTGACGTAAACCTCTGTTTAATTTCGTTAGTCATTTTTATGTCTAATTCTTTTGTCTAGCGTCCGCAGCTTTTTGTTCTGTTCTGTTCCCGCTCTTATTAGGTACGGACACATTGTCATGACTCTCTGTATGAATCTATGTTAAGATGTACCTTAACTACTTATAATATAGTCAAAGTTAACTTTACTATGATTTTCATTTCTAAATTTCAACCCTCCATGTCACTTTGTTATTGATATTTTATGATTTATGTTTTTCAGACGATCACGGCTGGAAAAGAGGCGCCGACGACCCATTGGTAGCGGACGTAATTTCAAACCGCGTATATCGCTCCACGTCCCTGAGATCGGTGCACCGGTCATTTCATTTGCATCTTGCCGCAGTTTCCACGCGAGTGACGCTAAGAATGATTCGGCCCGCCGTCCACTGACAGTGACGTCGTTGTGCGACCCACACCAGCCGGACACAGGTCCCGCTTCCTTCAAATCTTTGATGGTGGTCCATGTTTTATTTTCTTATTTCTACCAACCGCTTCACGCCGAACTCGGCACGGAGATTTGGAGTTTCATCGCGCTGCGCCGTCCGTATTTCGGGCGACAATACGCGCGCGACCGCCATCTAATGGCACTTTCCTCCTTCTTTATTAATTTGGAATGCTAATTTACATTTATGATCCCCTTTAAGGCTAGGAAACAGGTCAGAGAGCAGCTCACAAAACCTCACTGGACTATACTTCCTCATTCACCCTACAGCTCGGATTAGCATCTTCCGACTTCCATCTGTTTGGCCCAATGAAGGATGAATTCCACGGGAAGCAGATGGGGAGGTTAATGATGCAGCAATACTTTGGCTGCGACGTCGACCAGTAGAATGGCACCATATAACCATGCAGGACCTCGCAATAAGGTGGCATAAGGCCGTCGCTTTGAAGGGAGATTGTGTTGAATAGGATTCTGTAGCCAAAAAAGTAGGGGATAATACGGTGTACTGAAATCCTGAATAAAACCAACCTGTTTTCAGACAAAAAATTTGTTGCATTACTTACTGAACGCCCCTCGTACTGACGGACATGACGGACGAGTGTTGCGGACGATTGTTGTAAAAACTCGCATGATTAAGCGAGGGAAATCTCTTGCGAATTTCAAAGTGCTACTAGCAGTACATGTAACAAAAGGACTGAGTGTAGAGAATTAAAAAGAATGGAGTACAACGGTCGCGGTTCCTCATAAGCCACACGTTTCCGTAGTCATTGCCAAGCTACACCTAAGGTGCTGTAATGAACGACGACACTGGACAGCGGTTCACTGGAAACGAGTGTTTTGGTGTGTGAATCACGCTGTACCCTGTGGAAATCCGATAGAAGGGCTTGGGTTAAACGAATGCGCGGAGAACGTTAGAGGCGGTAGTGTAACGGTATGGAGGCATTATTCGTGGCTGGGATATGGACCCCTTATTGCGCCTAAGAAATTGCTAAATACTGAAGGATACGAACACATTTTACAGTGATATGTGCTGCGTACAATAGAGGACCAGTTGGAACAGTTCGGAGGCGATGATTGTACCAGTACGACAACGCACCCTGTCATAACGCAGCGTGTGTGAGGCAATGGTTTGTGGACTGTAACATTCCTGAAATGGACTGACCTGCCCAGAGGAACGACCCATTTGTGATGCCTGTGGAACATACATTTCGGTACATCATGTTTCAATGGCGTTTTATACTCTAACGAGAAGGCAGCACTAAGTTTAGGTGGAGATTTCCCCTCAATTTTAGCGCATGAGGGGGCATGTGTTCTGCTTTTTAAAATTTTTCCAGTTGTCGAGGCTCCACTGTAATAAACTCTCCTGTTGGCGTTTTTAATGTGTAGTTGACTGGATGGCTCATCCTTTATTAGTTCAGTGATCACACAGCCACAATTTCTTCTGCACTATTTTACATCGTTTGTTGTATCTTTTCTCTATTAACTGCTGTCTTAGAATTGAAGACCCAATTGATTTCAGTGTGCGTGTGTGATCTGGATTTATGAGTGACTGGCTTAGTTAATTCAAATTGAAACTTTAATGGATTTATTTTGAGCACTCTCGTTACGCGATAAAGAGCCAGATGTCGTGCGCCCTACAACATATATCGTCATCATCAACCTCACGACCGCATTACTGGAATCTCTGACGTGACCACAAGAGGCTCCTAGTTTAAGGTGGTAGGTTTTTCCTGCAGCGGCACCAGTCTGTGCAGTAACTGAGATGAACACGTACTCGTACTCCGTGAGCGCAGCAGCGGGAGCATCTGCGTATTTGCTGTTCGCTCCCACTTATCAGCTAGCGTTTCTGGTTTCGCTTCTCGGTATCCGCCACGTTAACACTAGCCACTGCTGTTGTAAGCCACGACACTCCTATGGGGATTATTACTGACAGGAATGTATGTGTCTTGAGTCTTTTGAAGCACCAGATTTTCGTAAATAATTATTCTAAAAAGTTTGATTGGTTGTGGCAATTGTCTTCTGGAATCTATTTTTTTTTTTTTTTTTTTTTTTTTTTGTGGGAAGCAGTGTAGCAGAAATAGTTAACTCGTGTGGGTAACCAGAAAGATCCGATGGCAAACAGTTGCTCGTGGAAGTTTATCACACGATTCCGTACTGACATCCGAACCCGAACTCTTGTCTTCGGCGGGAAATGCTCTTACTGACCTCAACTACCGTGGCACATCTCGCAGACCGCCCCAAAATTTCCGTCTGCCGTCAAACATACAGTTTGAATATGTAACCAAGTTTCACAATAGCGTACGAGAAAATCGGGAAAGATGAGGGACAGGGTAAAATGACGAATTTGACAGCTCATGTACACGACACTGGATGGAGGACCTGCATCTAGCTAAGTGTGTCAAGCCCAAATATTTCATCTTGTCATTTGTTATACAATTTTTTTCTATAAGGTGATTTCCCCTAAGATGTTTGAAATTACATCGTTGGAATTTTTATTCAGCTATTGTTGAAATACTCAAAAACAATTCTACATATGGGAAGGATCCACATAGGGTAAACGAAGAGAAAGCGAACGATGAGTCATTCGGCTGCTGAAATTGGGTGGAAAATAAAGGGAGTTTAATAAAGTCCATAGCCAAAAATACGGAATTTTACTGTCAACTGAAGTACTGGAAGAGAAGGTAAGCATATTTTTCAATACTGTTGAGGTTGAGTCTCAATAACTTTCAGTTTGAGTGACTGTGTTCTACCTTCATTCTAGTAAAGAAAAAAAACTGCTATAGCACTGCAGTATCGTTCATGTATCACTAAATTTTTATTCAATCTAAGCCTTCTTATGTTTTGTAATTTGTCTTCGAGTACTTTTAAGTGTTTCATTTTAGTGCCATAACTAGGGTTGCCCTACTTAGCTGGGGCCTCGTCCATATACTCTGAGATGGGGGTGTAGAACTGAAGTAAAAAAATTTGTTTAATACAAATACGTTTTATTCAGAACAGAGTTACATGGAACTTGTTGTTGTGGAAATACCTGGTACACCAAATTTTTTCGGAATATTTCACCTTTTTCAGCAAGTCTTTTTTCTCTTTTACATATTTATAAAACTACATGCAAGTCAGCTTGTAGTTAAAGGGCACTGTAAGACTGATCCCACAGTCCCTGGCACTAGTCGATTTCTTTCATCAGTCCCCTGGGTCGACATCAGCAAAAATACTCTTTCCACAGTGGCGTTGTCTGCGGGAATAGAAAACAAATACTCACATAATTTTAGCAGTTGGCATTTGCATTCAGGATTTCCGGTTTCCTTAACTCCTTTCTTCCACGGATTACTTACACTTCCATTCTTCAGCGTCACGCTTAGTTTCTAAAAAGCACTTCAGATGCATACAGTGTATTCCTGAAAACAAGTGTTGCCTGAAATCTTCAACCAATTTCAGTCTGGTATATAATAGTGTTTTCGAACATATGCAATCTGGGGTTTCAGATAGCGTCCTCCAGTCATATACTTGGTATTTATTAAAAGAAATAGCCCACTTCTCTAAGTAATCAAATGCTATGGTATAGAAAGCCACTGTCTCAGATTTCGAAATCAAATTAATTATTTCTTGGTTAGGGTTCTCATCCTTTAATTTGTTCAAATTCATTTTGGTTTTCATGCCAATTAAACTGGCTGCCGTCCTTTCATTCGGACATCTTTGAGTGTCGATTAACACATTTGTTATATCAATTAGCGAGGCTTTATTCTTCTCCACCCTTTTAATATTTTTTTCCCCTACAGAGCCAAGTCTGACTGCAGAAACGTGAACTAAATTTCACTGATCGGACTACTGAAAAATCTGAAAATATTTTAGGTGGCCTGTCTTTGGCGACAAAAAAAATGTTTTAATGGAATCCAAAGCTCAAGGATTCCCTCAACTGCGGGCACTAACGACAGCCATCTTGTTTCTGATTAAGACAGATGACTGTTGACTGACACCAACGTATAAACAGAACTCTTTCAGTTTCTCTGTCTTTACCGTGTATATTTAAAAATAAATAAATATTTTCATGACGCTTATTTCAATGTCGACAGTTAACTCCACCAGTTCTTGATATAGTATTACGGAGAATATGGGAGGCGCATCAAGTTCCTTCTACATTTTTTCTCCTAATTCTTCTTTAATTTGGTGAAACACATTCCGCTGGACGCGTCGATGAAGCCCTCCGAAGTTGGTGTTGGTATTATCTCAACAGTAAGCGATTAATTTTCTAATGGAATTTGCAGTTTGTTTCAAAATATCTAGACAAAACTTTGCAATTGTCTCCGACACGTCGTTATTCAGAAAATCAAATTTCAACAGCTGCTGTTGGATTCTGTCTGCTTCAGTAAAGTACTGAACTACAAAAGAAAACATCTTTTCAAAACTGAAATTCGATGCCTCGGTCCCTATGCCGTAAAATGAAACTTCTTGCAATTGTTTTATGCATTCGGACATGGAGTGTGGTGGGAGAATATTTTTAACAATCGTTGTCTGTAGCTTTGGTGGTAGCTGTAGACTGCTCTTCGTCGACTTTGGAGTCAAGATACATTGCGGCAGTCAAGTTTACAGTACAGTCAAGACAACTGAAGGATTGATGATGCTTGACAACTTTATAAGCTGTTGTTAGTTCTGCAGCAGCAACGAGCAATTCTATGTAGGTATCTTCTTTAATTATGAATGTAGAAATAGTCTTTGATGTCGATGCCACCGCCAAGAAGTGTGGTGCCTCACATCTACCTTACCTTCGTGAGTTACTGAGATCAAACAGCTACAAATCTCACAACGCTTCCTAATCCATACGTCCTTGCTTGACAGAAGACCACTCTTTTGAGTAATTACCCAAACGGTGACACTTCCTCTTCCCATCCTTAGAAGTGTATTTTGCAAAGTCAGGACAAAATTAGGTTTTGTCGGGATGTTGAGACAAGAAGGTCCATAACGGTGACGGTAGCGCTAATGATATATCGGGACGGATTAGAACCCTAACCATAACTGGTATCGAGCTACCAAGCCTGCGTTCAAATTGCTAATATTTTGAGTTAAATAGATGTTTTGAATGATGTCATGTCGTCTGCTCCTACACTGCACAAGAACATTTGAATATTTAGCGCCACTTCGTAAGTTGTTTCATTAATAAAAACACTAAAGCGTTTGCGTTTATTTAGATATAATGTGAAATAATTGTATTCACTTACGTAAGTTCCATGTCAATTTGATCTGTTGTGGTCCCTGTGGTTTTATTAACGTGTTGCATTTAACACGTCCCACACCATATCGTTAGTCAATAGGAATAAATGATATCTTTGTATCTTTGCTCAATGATAATCTTTGCACTGTGAACAAAAACGTCAAATGTATAGCACATGCGTGATGCTCAACACTCAGATTAAGACTTATGAAGTGCGCCACAGTAATTTATTTACAATACGTGTGCTGTCTGCAATTCAACAAGATATCCATCGACCCGGAAAACAGCTGGACAACAACAAACGATATTGCCTTCTACTGTAACTTACGTAAGTGAATACAACTATTTCATTCTATATCTAAATAAATGCAAGGACTTTAGCGTGTTTGCATTAATGATACAAATCGGTCATGGCACTAAAGTCAAACATTAAAAAAGTATTTGTGGCTGGTTATGTCGTTCACCAACTAATATTATTTGCTATTGAAGGAAATCGCTGTGCCAGTCAGCCATCTCAGCAGGGCAGTATTTAATAACGGCGCTTAATTTGAAATTTGTACTTCTGAAGTTTAGATGCATTCCCTGACAGAAGGCACATACTGTATGAAAATAGTTTTTTTATTTTTTATGACCCATTGGCGAAAGATGGGTGTGCAGAAAGACTACCATTAGTCGTTTGCATACGCCATAGTGTATGTTGGGGAAAGAAAAATATTTTTTGGGCTTGTACTAAATAAGGGAGCGAAAGCTTATCTACAAGTTGTACATATCTCATCTTGCTGTTGTCGAAGGACAAGAAACGGAAGCTTTTCAATGTCAATAAACTTTACCGACAGCTGTATACTTTAAGATATTTTATTTTATCCTGAAAGCAACCAGTTCCGGCAATTCATTTTGCCATCTTGAGGCCCCATACGCTTTTATCTGAATAAACGAACTTATCGTGTAGCGCCATAAAACACTGGATATCGTGAATTCCGATCGTTATACAAATGCTTCGTAAAAAGACGTGATTGAAATGTGAGTTACAGTCACATGTGCTTCATACGAAGTCGTGACAGCAACCTGAGTTGCTGCCACATTTTCGTATGAAGGATTTATATAACTATTGGAATTAACGATATCCAGTGTTTTATGGTGCTATACGATAAGTTCGTTTGTTTGGATAAAAGCGTATGGGACCTGAAAATGGCAAAATGAATTGCGAAAATGTTTCTTTCAGAATAAAATAAAATATATTAAAGTATACGGCTCTTGGTGAAGTTCATTGACACTGAAAGGTACTTACCAACCGATGTCCCCTGGCCATGATGGACCAACGGAAATTGAAACAAAATTCTTTAAACTATACAGTTGTAAAGGCACGTGCTCAGCGCAACCAACGACAGAGACTAGATTCGGCCGAGCGTTGGCTGCCAATTTATTGACGTTTAGCTTCTCATCCACACCAAACGAACGGCTTGGGGCCAAGGGGATTCGGTCATGTGGAGCGCAGCTGGATCTGATAACTTACCGACGTTGCGTCCGTTTCGTATCGTTATAAAGTAGCATTTTAATTCCAGTTTTACCCGCCGATATTATGAGAGAAGAAGAGGATTTAGAAGTCGTCGCACGTGCAGCATTTATTTTACTGCAAGAGGCTGAACATCAGACAAAGATACGACGCTGGTGGACGACATCACTTTTAAAAACTAGAGAGGAATGTAGTGGGACAAATTAATGTCTGCCTCAACGTTGAACTCGAGTATGGGCTATTTCATAGTTTTTTTTCCTTAATGAAAGCTACCCTTTTCAAACTGTTGTTGTATTGCGTAGACCATAAAATTTCCAAAGATAACATCTATTTCAGGTGAGGTGCATTTGCAGCAGAAAGTAAACAGGCACTCCCTGTTTGTTTCTCTGTCTCGTTCACGGCGAAAATATGTCAATAAGGCACCATTATCTTTTTCACATCATGCGTATCGCTTTACAGTAGTTGAGTCATTTCCCTCCGAGCGTCTAATCTTTTTAATCTGTTTTTATAATCGCAGATCCTAGGAGCCCATGAACATCCCTGTTAACGATAAAACTTTGTCAGTTTCAATGCTCTCTCCATATACCACTCTATACTACAGAATTTTTACAAAAAATAAATACACAACCGTATTGGGAGCAGGCATTACTTGCAGGAACAGGAGCGACTGTTGAAGATAAGTTTTTCGTGGCAACCACATTTTTACTCAGAAGGGGAGGCCACGACGTTGGGATCACAGAAAAACTTCAAATTTTGTACTGCTTTAGCAGGCTATTAAAACAGCATAATATGCAAACACTAAGGTGCACCACTCTGTCAATTCCGAGAAAATTGCAAGAGAAGTTTTGCGCTTCTATTATGTATCCGATGCATCTGTGCGAAGGAGTAGGCTGTAAGAAGTGATTGTGGTCAAGAGGCACCAACAGTGTGTTCGGTCAGAGGGTTAGCTGTCCTCTGTAATAAAAAAAACTGAGTGAATGGTTCGACGATGAACTTGAACAGGTGTCATGGGACGTACGCTCCGAACAATAACTAATAAAATGACATTTAAAAAAGTGGTTAGAGTTCGCGCATAGCTAGAGTGTCGTGAATGAGGGGCCGGTTCGAATCCCGCTTGCACTTATTTTTTTAATCTGTATTTTTTTCATCACTCGTCATTTTATTTAATTTATATGGTATTTGAGAGGTAATATAATGAAAAAAAACCACGTGTATTTGGATTAAGTTGCAGCCCATGCTTTCCATGTCCGTATGGGAACGGAACATGTAACGTCGAAAGCACATACGACGAGTAATTGTACATTACTCTTGTGGTCTGGCACATTGTGACTTACTATATTACTGATTGTGCATAACTTCATTCGCGTCATTTTTATCGAGGTCTGACTTGGGCTTTCCAAGGCTGTCCCTCCTCCTAGAAAATTTAATTACAAATAGTAAATAGTGAGGTAACAGTCTCATGAAAATGCACATGGATATTCTTTTTCATTATATTACCTCGAAAATGTCATATAAATTAAATAATGTGACCAGTGATGAAAAAAAAAAGATTGCAAAAAGCAAGTATTAGCAGAATTAGACCCGTCGCGTCGTCCATGCTGCCCGTCTTGCTAGGCGCGAATGCCACCCACATGCCCACTATGACTTCCGAGTGGAATAACCTTCGCACAGATACATCATATAGATCATAGACGCCTTAAACTTTTCTTGCGATTTTCTCGGAACTGCCAGAGCCGTGCTTGCACACTACGTTGTTTTAATGGCCTACTAAAGGTTTACGAAGATTGAAGTAAATCCGTAATCCCAGCGTCGTGGCCACCTTTTGCAGTACGTTTTACTGACTGGTTTCGGTCTTTAATTTAAGCGCCAAGTACTGTACTTTAAACTACAAATACCGGAGTTTCTGATGATGCTCGTGTTAGATTAAAGAGCGAAACCGGTCGGTTAAACGTACTGTCACTTGTGGCTGACGTGAAAAACTTGAATAAGCACCCGTTCTAGAGAGAGAGAGCAAATCGCTGCTGAACAACGAATAGTCGACCCGGCGTCCACAGTGCAGGAGGGGCCAGCTAACCGCCAACGCTTTGATGTTACCACCGGCAGACCGAACCGCAACCAAGGTCAACCACTTCGTTGGCTCCGATTTGCCGTCCTTACACACTAAGCAACGAAGCGGTTGGCCGTCGTTCGCTGGCCTTCTTTGTCCTAGTGTGTATTCGCCTTAAGAAGATTCTAGTCTCTAGCCACAAATATCACGAGCCAGGAAACATTTCCTAAATTTGAGTTCGCCATCTTACCCGGTGTTTCCCATACGCTCCACAGCCGAATGAAAAATTCGACCTGCAGTTTTGATGTGTGAAGAAGGCTGGCCGCTTGTTGTCGCTAGGGGACGTGAACACGCTCAATTCCGATTCACTTCACCGACTGACGACGTGTGGACAGCTCAAATTCTGCTTGCACGGGGAATCTGACAGTTCGAATCCAGCGAGCTGGTGGCACACAAACAACGAGTGTTGCGCTCGGCGTTCCCTGCCTCCGGTGCTGAGGAACTTAGCTGCCGGAAATTAAACATTCAGGGCTGCGACGGGGTGAGTCACGGACGGCTGCCGCCCGCGCTCCGACCACCGGCGGCAGATCGATGCGACGCCGCGACCCCCAGCCAGCCAGCTCGGCTCACCTCGGCCACACTCGGCGGCGCTCGGCTCGATAAACTCGTTTGGCCGCTTTTGAACCAGGTGCGGCCAGACCTCACCCCGCCGGCGGGCCACTGCCAACCCCGCGCTCCCCTCCTGCTGTTTTCCCTTTGGTAACAAGGGCCGCGGACTGCCACGGCTATTTAAACAAAATCGATCTCGCTGCAGGACCGCTGTGCAGCTGCAGGGCTAACCTGATTCATAGTTTTACACAGTCACATGGTTGGTAGGCTCTTTGCGTGGCTCTACAAAATATAAGTAAGAACGAGAGGCAACCAGGAAAATATTACACTCGTATCTACATCTACACTCTGCGAACCACTTTGAAATGCATGGCAGAGGTACGTCCCACTGCACCGGTTTTTAGGACTTTTTCCCGTTCCATTCACGTATCGAGTGTGGGAACAATGATTGTTTAAATGCTTTTGTGCGTTCTTGAATTAATCTAATCGTATCCTCACGATTCCCATTGGAGCTATAGGTAGAGGGTTGTAGTATATTCCTAGTATCATTATTTAAAACCTGTTCTTGAAACTTCGTTAATGATCTTTCACGGGATAGTAACTGTCTATCTTCAAGAGTCTGGCATCTCAGTTCTTTCAGTATCTCAGTGACACTCCCATATAGGTCAAACAAATCTGTGACCATTAAGTAATGGGTAGGCTTAGGGGCCGATGACCTCAGCAGTTTGGTCCCGTATGGCCTTACCACGAATTTCCATTGTTCTACTTGGGTGTCCATACCCTGCCAAGTACAGTGTTGGTGCGCTAACTATTTGGTACGAACAATCCCCCAATGTCCTTGGTGAAGTAAATGCAACACTTATTTTTGCAAAGCTTTGGGGATCAACACACGTGGCTGTCCACTGCCATTTTGAACAAGAATCACACCTTTCTGAAAAGCGAGGCGATGCCGACGTGCAAAGTATCGGCGCACTACAGCGTTGTGTGTGCTATGCAATGAGCAAGGGAAAGACGTGCCAATGTATTGTAGCAAAACTTTCAAATCTGGATCAGCTTCCGTGGCCTGTGCAATTTTTCTATAGTTCAAAGGAAAAGATTGAAGCAGTTCGGGATTATGAGCATCGATGTGACAAAGAGATGCAGCAGAAGCGTCAAAGTCTGTGTCAGGGCCAATCGGAAGACTCGAAAGCGCGTCCGCATTTCCATGTTCAGGTGTCGGACGATGCGCTATGTCATTTTACTTCTATAAAGCAGATTTGACAATACTTAACTTGGAGATTTACAAGCGGTCGTACACGATGGTCGACTTGCAAACAAGTAATGTTCGTCGCTACAGATAATGTCCAAACAAGCAATGGTATGGATCGCAGCACCCTGTTCTAGGCCGCACTGATGCTGTCCACTCATGTCCGCGAGCACTAATGTCGTATACTGATCCGATCTGAGCGCCCGAGGCTGCAGGAGCGGCGCTTATATTCACTTCGGTTTGAGGGCGCTCCTGTAGTGGTGCGGTCCCATTCTGCGCACCATTGGTCGGCGTCGTTTCACTATCTTCTCTAGTCTTGCGTTCTTCTTCTTCGTTCCGTCGATTGTGGTTACGCCAGAACAGTGAGAACATATTTGGCCTTGATTAGTTTGATTTCTTTGGATTTAAAATTCAGGACAATGTCTGTGACTGCATTCAATGCTAAAGACAGTGCTGAATGATTTCCCAGAACTCTATTCTGAAGGTTTACGCAAGGCTATATATTTTGTTGCACATATTACTGTGAAAGACAATGCTCAGCCGAAATATTGTTCCCATTGCGTTAAGGGACAAAGTCGCTGCAGAACTTACTGAACTGCAAGATAGCAGAGCTATTGCGCCATACCAGCTAGTCAATGTGCAAGTCCACTAGTTTTGCTCCCCAAACCTTCAGTTCACATTTGCCTCTGTGTTGACTTTGTCTACAGTCAACCCACAAACTGTGATTGATACTTATCCGTTGCTATGGCCAGAGGATCTCATGGACAAACTAGGCGCTGGACGCTACTTTTCAAAAATTGATTTTCACGACACGTACCTTCAGATACTGCTCGATGAGGAATCTCAAAAGGTGTGTGTAGTGAATACTCTTTTTAGCTTGTTTAAATATTTGCATTGCCTTTTGGCAGTGCTTCCGCACCCGCCATTTTACAACGGTATTTGGAACGGCTGACTGCACAAATGCCAAACAGTTCAAACTATTTGGACAATAGTATAGTTGCAGGTCGTGCACCTGAAGAACATATTGCAAATTTACTTGCTTTGTTTCGTGTGTTATCTGATGCAGGGCTTCAGTGTAGACTGAACAAGTGTGATTTTTTTAACCCGAGTTGCATATTCTTGGTCATGTCATAAACAGTCAAGGTGTACATCTTCTTCGATCGCATTTGTTAGCCATACAGGACCTGCCACTTTCTCACAATATCACAGAACTGCAATCAGTCTTAGGGAAAATGAACTATTATATACGGTTAATGCTGAATGCTGCACAAATCTCAGCTCCAAGAATGCCCACTTTGTTTGGACAGACGAGTGCCAAAAAGCTTTTCAAAAACAAAGATGCATTGCTCAGTCGTCGATACTTGGTTCATTTTGATCCGGACGAACCGGTTGTGTCGCAAGTTGACGCTTCCTCTTACGGAATCGGTGCAGTGCTTTCACACAGAATTGGTGATAACGACAGAGCTATTGCTTTCGCATCAAAAGTGTTGTCCAAAGCTCAGTGTAACTATTCACAAATAGAGAAAGAAGTATTGGCCAATTTGTATGGTGTCATAAAATTCCACAACTATTTGTATGGCAGAAAATTCTACTTAGTAACAGATCACAAGTCATTGTTGTTATTGTTTCATCCGACGAATCCGGTTCCTGTACAGACTGCTCAAAAATTGCAAGGATGTGCTTTGTTGTTGTCTCAATACCAGTAAGAGGTAGTGTATCGTCCGACACCTCAACATAGCAATTCAGACGCACTTTCACGTCTTCCTATTGGCTCTGACAGAGACTTTGACGCTTCTGCTCCATCTAGTTGTCACATCGATGCTCATAATCCTGAATTGCTTCAATCCTTTCCTCTGAACTATAGGAAAATTGCACAGACCATGGAAGCTGATCCAGATTTGAAAGTTTTGCCAAAGAACATTGGCACATCTTTCCCTTGCTCATTGCATAGCACACACAACGCTGTAGTGCCCCGATACTTTGCACGTCTGCATCGCCTCGCTATACAGAAAGGTGTGATTCTTGTTCAAATTGGCAGTGGACAGCAACGTGTGTTGATCCCCAAAGCTTTGCAAAAAGAGGTGTTGCAGTTACTTCACCAAGGACATTCGGGGATTGCTCGTACGAAGCAGTTAGCGCGTCGACACTGTACTTGGCAGGGTATGGTCACCCAAGTAGAACAGATGACGTCACAGTGTCACGCATGTGCGGAGTATCAGTCCACAAGTCTCTGCTTGGCCTAAGTCGCAATCTCCATGGCAACGTGTGCACAAAGACTTTGCTCGACCTTTTTGGGACACTCGATTGTTTATTGTGGAAGACTCATATAGAAAGTTTCCTTTTGCTGTGCCACTGAACTGTCACGTAGCAGAATTCAGGTGTTCTCATCAATTTTTTGCCTAGAAGGCCTATCTGAAGTAACAGTGTCGTACAACGGCCCTCAGTTGACGTCAAATGAATTTAAAACATTCTGTGAACGCAATCATACAGCATCTAACTAGTGCACCGTTCCATTCACAGTCAAACGGCGAAGTGGAACGTTTTGTCAGAACTTTCAAGCAGCAGATGGCGGAACTTCGCTCCGCACACACCAGGGATCAAGCACTGCAACTATTTCTCGCCCCATATCGTTCACACACACGGAATGGACCACAGCCAGAGGTACTGCTTCATGGCCGCCGCCATCGGACACTGCTCCAGCTGCTCCACCCTCCTCAGCATCCGGCGACGAAGGAAGGCTGCAAATATCGCTTCCCGCTGCATAGTATTATGTTTTTCATGGTTTATAGCGGCAGCAGACGGTGGGCGCGAGGCGAGATCGTTCGTCGACTTGGCGCATGAAGAAATTAGTTATATGTGGTGACTTCAAAATGAATTTTGTATGCGATGGTACAGGAAAAAGGATGTTGGTAGACCTCCTAAATTCGTATGATCTGATGCAGACTGTGTTTTTCCGACTAGGGTGCAGAGGAACAGTAGCACAGCCACAGACAATACTTTTATTCGCTCTTCATTACAAGATGGGCATTTTGTTAGTAAAAAGCTGAATGGCCTTTCAGACTATGATGCACAAATTTTAACACTATAAGGCTCTTGTACTCAAATAGGTGTCACATATAATTACAAACTATGTAGGAAAATTATTCCAACAGCAAGAGAGAGTTCTTTAAACCTTGTTAAGGAACAAGAGTGGCAGGATGTTTATAGTGCCGATAACATAGATGATAAATATAATACTTTGCTTAACACATTTCTTGTGCTCTTTGAGAGTTGCCTTCCATTAGAACGTTCTAAACGGGGTACTAGCAGCAATAGGCAGTCCGGATGGCTGACTAGTGAGCTAAGGATATCATGTAGAACAAAGCGGGAATTATATCAAAATGTTAGAAATAATCACAATCAAGCTACAGTAGCCAATTAAAAACAGTATTGCAAGGTGCTTAAAATGTTATTAGGAAGGCAAAGACTATATGGTATGCAAATAGACTAGCTTATTATTCACAGGACGAAATTAAAACCATATGGTCAGTTGTGAACGAAGTGTGTGGTCAGCAGCACAAGATCGACGATATAAAGTCAGTTCGTAGTAAGAATAGTTCTGTTAGTGATAAATCAGATTTATGTACAGTATTCAATAATCATTTTCTGAGCATTGCTGGTGAATTAAATAAAAATTTAGTTTCTACAGGGAATCATATAACTTCCTTGGCAGATGCCATTCTGAGATTTATTTCTGAAATACTCCTCTGTGATAGAGATAAGGAGAAGAGTGAGTCAATCATTAACTCACTGAAGACAGGACTCTCATGGATATGGTGGAGTGCCTAGCAGAATATTAAAGAGCTATGCTGCATATGTTAGCCCTGTAGTTAGCCATATTTGTAGTTTTTCCTTTAGGAATGGTCAGTTTCCTGAATGATTAAAGTACACAGTAGTACAGCCGCTTTGTAAAAAGGGAGAAGTGGATAATATAGACAATTTTAGACCTATTTCTATGCCATCAGTGTTTGCTAAAGTTATTGAAAAGTTTGTGTATGTAAGGATAGTTGATCATTTTATTTCACACGATTTGCTATCAAATGTACAGTTCGGCTTTAGAAGTCGGTTAACAACTGAAAATGCTATATTCTCTTTTCTCTGTGAGGTACTGGATAGGTTAAACAAAAGGTTACGAACGCTATGCATGTTTTTGGATTTAACTAAGGCGTTTGATTGAGTTGATCACAAAATATTGCTTCAGAATTTGGACCACTATGGAGTATGGGGAGTAGATCACAATTGGTACACCTCTTACTTCAGCAACAGACAGCAAAAGGTCATTATTCACAATGTTGAGAATAGCTGTGATGTGGAGAGTCTGAGGGGTACAGTCAAGTGGGGAATGGGTCGGATGGGGGGGGGCGTGGGGGGGGGGGGGGGGGGGGTAGGGGGGGATGTGCCCCAGGGATCATTGCTGGGGTCACTCCTATTCCTTATTTATATAAATAATATGCGCTCTAGTATTACGGGTAACTCTAAAATATTTCTGTTTGCTGATGACACTAACTTGGTAGTAAAGGATGCTGTGTGCAACATTGGCCTGGTTTCAAATTGTGCAGTTCGTGACCTAAGTGCATGGATTGTAGAAATAAGCTAACGCTAAATCACAGTAAGTCCGTTTTTACAGTTTCTGACACACAATTCAACAAAATGTGACGTTTTAATTTCAGAGAATGGGCATATGATTAGTGCAACTGAACAGTTCAGATATGTAGGTGTTCAGGTAGATAGTAAACTGTCGTGGAAAGCCCACGTTCTGGATCTTGTTCAAAGACTTAATGCTGCCATTTTTACTATTCGAATGGTATCTGAAGTGTGTGATCGTTCGACACGAAAATTAGTCTACTTAGCTTATTTTATTTCGCTTGTGTCGTATGGTATTATATTTTGGGGTACCTCTTCCCATTCTAAAAGGATATTTTTGGCTCAGAAACTGTCGGGTCGGCCAATAAGTGGTGTAAGTTCACAAACCTCTTGGCGACCTCTTGTCGAGTCTGGGTATTTTGACATTGACCTCTCAATATACACTACTGGCCATTAAAATTGCTACACCAAGAAGAAATGCAGATGATAAACGGGTATTCATTCTACGAATATATTATACTAGAACTGACGTGTGATTACATTTTCACGCAATTTGGGTTCATAGATCCTGAGAAATCGGTACCCAGAACAACCACCTCTGGCCGTAATAACGGCTTTGATACGCCTGGGCATTGAGTCAAACAGAGCTTGGATGGCGTGTACAGGTACAGCTGCCCATGCAGCTTCAACACGATACCACAGTTCATCAAGAGTAGTGACTGGCGTATTGTGACGAGCCAGTTGCTCGGCCACCATTGACCAGACGTTTTCATTCGGCGAGAGATCTGGAGAATGTGCTGGCCAGGGCAGCAGTCGAACATTTTCTGTATCCAGGAAGGCCCGTACTGTACATGCGGTCGTGCATTATCCTATTGAAATGTAGGGTTTCACAGGGATCGAATGAAGGGTAGAGCCACGGGTCGTAACACACCTGAAATGTAACGTCCACTGTTGAAAATGCCGTGAATGCGAACGTGAGGTGACCGAGATGTGTAACCAATGGCACCACATACCATCACACCGGGTGATACGCGGCCGGCCGCTGGTGGCCGAGCGGTTCTAGGCGCTTCAGTCTGGAACCGCGCGACCGCTACGGTCGCAGGTTCGAATCCTGCCTCGGGCATGGATGTGTGTGAAGTCCTTACGTTAGTTAGGTTTAAGTAGTTCTAAGTTGTAGGGGTCTGATGACCTGAGATGTTAAGTCCCATAGTGCTCAGAGTCATTTGAACCATTTGGTGATACGCCAGTATGGCGATGATGAATACACGCTTCCAATGTGCGTTCACCGCGATGTCGCCAAACACGGATGCGACCATCATGATGCTGTAAACAGAACCTGGATTCATCCGAAAAAATGACGTTTTGCCATTCGTGCACCCAAGTTCGTCGTTGAGTATACCATCGCAAGCGCTCCTGTCTGTGATGCTGAGTCAAGGGTAACCTCAGCCATGGTCTCTGAGCTGATAGTCCAAGCTGCTGGAAATGTCGTCGGACTGTTCGTGCAGATGGTTGTTGTCTTGCAAACGTCCCCATCTGTTGACTCAGGGATCGAGACGTGGCTGCACGATCCGTTACAGCCATGCGGATAAGATGCCTGTCATCTCGACTGCTAGTGATACGAGGCCGTTGGGATCCAGCACGACGTTCCGTATTACCCCTCTGAACCCACCGCTTCAATATTCTGCTAACAGTCATTGGATCTCGACCAACGCTAGTAGCAATGTCGTGATACGATAAACCGCAATGGCGATAGGCTACAATCCGACCTTTATCAAAGTCGGAAACGCGATGGTACGCATTTCTCCTCCTTACACGAGGCGTCACAACAGCGTTTCACCAGGCAACGCCGGTCAACTGCTGTTTGTGTATGAGAAATCGTTTGGAAACTTTCTTCATGTCGGCACGTTGTAGGTGTCGCCACCGACGACAACCTTGTGTGAATGCTCTGAAAAGCTAATCATTTACGTATCACAGGAAATTCTTCCCGTCGGTTAAATTTCGCGTCTGTAGCAAGTCATCTTCGTGGTTAGCAATTTTAATGGTCAGTAGTGTAAATGCCCATAAGCATAATTGGTAGTTAACTGACCCAAACATGTTTCTGATTTTAATCGTTGAGTGAAAAATGCTTTTGTGTTGTGCTCCACCATTATCCTGGCCACCTTGGCTGTGGGCGATTCTGCAGTCAGAAGGAAAGCCAGGAGCTTGCTTTCTTCTTCTGGATTTTTTCTTTCATTTCTCGGCTCGAGAGCGCCTTTCATTTGTGTCTTTGAGAAGCCGTTCTTGCGAAAGGTTTCGTGCAGACTTTCCTCATAGCCTGTGGCTCTTGCTCTGTGCACCAGAATGGTGAACACAGATTTGGGTTGCGCTGGATGGTGGCAGCTATTGCTGTTTAGGTATAGGTCTGTGTGTGTCTTCTTCCCGTTGAGGGAATGCCTCAGCCTGCTATCAGGTTATTCTCAACCAGAATGTCTAGGAACGGTAGGCGTCTCTTTTCTTCAACGTCCATTGGAAATCTGTCATTGTGGTGTATGCTGATATGGTGGCACAGAAATTTTGTAGGTTTTCTTCAACATGTGGCCAGACCACGAATGGAACGTCCACGCATCTGTCGAACGCCTTTGGTTTGTGTTTTTTTGAGTGGTCTCGAAAACCTGTGTGCAGATGTGACGTCGAAGCTGACTAGATCACCGTCGTCCACATGTGTCTCTCGAAGCACTTTCACAAAGTCCAAGTTCCTTACATGTTTCGTTTAGTGACCTATGAGGGGTTTTAGCTGCTGTGCTTGGATATTTGGCAATCCCATACATTGGTGAGTTTAGTAGAATCCGCGCTCTGTGTATTTCCAAAACGCCATAAAGTCGTGGCCGTACCGGTGCTCTCGTGTACAGCATTCCGCCAATATCTTAAAAATGCACAAAAAAGGAATGTAAATACATAAATCTGCAACCAGTCACGGCTTTTTATGTTCATCTTCAGGTGGTTTTCTGGAAGTTACATCACTATTACTAGCATAATGCTGGGTGATGGCTTGCGGCAGTATAGCCGGCTTTTTTCTGTTAGTGTCCATCCGACCGCTTCAATTTTCATGGCCAGTTGGTACATCATTTCATACACTTCTACACAATCTGTATGCATTTACAATGTGATAGTGAAACTTTACCAGCATCCAGCATATGCTCAACAGTTGTATAGCACATGCTGGATGCTGGCAAAGTTTCGCTATCACAGTGAAAATTCGTACAGATTATGTAAAACTGTATGAAGTGATGTACCAACTGGCCATCAAAATGGAAGCAGACAGATGGACACTAACAGAAAAAAGCCGACCGTACTGTCGCGAACCATCACGCAGCATTATGCTAGTAATAGTGATGTAATAGTGAAACTGGTTAGGTCAGTTTATAGTTTACCTCTTGAAATCACGAAAAGATAATTGACATATGAGACATTCACGAAACGATTTGTATGACAGAACTACGTATTAAATATTTCTTTAATGTATCTAAAAATATTCAAATTAATTACGTTTGTTCGTAGTCTTTTATTTAGTAGTTTTTATTCTGTTTCAGATGCTGTTTTATTCTCTTCAAACTGTAATGGTTTTCGGTTATAGAAAGAATGATATAAAAATTCTTTTAATTAATGAATTATTTAAATTAATTTTTTCAGGCAGACTCTATTTAATTACAATGTTGTTTTGCGCACAATTTCGGCAGTTGCGTAGTTCAGTGATATTTACAGTGGAAGAGGCTACCAATCGTTATTTTGCAGTATGTATCTGTAAGTAAAGATGGCTCACTTGCGGAACGGCGATATATCACGCCTTCAAGTTTTACTGCAAGAACGAAGTTCTATTGCAAAATGCCTTATTCGTAATATCCTTGGAACAGTGAGTCCGAATGTCACAAGTCTAACGTATTTATAAAGTAAATGGATACAAACGACAACGTATGTTGTACATTGTAGAGCAGTTCATTAGCATCGAAGACTGACTTTAGTTCGTTTGGTAACAGAGTGAAGTTATCATATTGCCAAATAAAGAAATATTTAATTGTGGATTTTAGTGTTTCTAAATAAATTTATTTTCAGTATAAATGAAGAAGATATTTCTTAAGAATCTCTTTAACAATTTGGACACCCCCCCCCCTTCCCGTCTTTGAAAAAATCCTGGCTACGTCCTTGTGCTTCTGTTCAATAAGGGAGTTCTTGCTGCTGTTTCGCTACGGTATTGTACAATTCAAAGGTCAGCGAGCGCGTGCTAAAGTTAATACGCTGTTTGACCGAAGGCTTCCTATTTTACCGATTCATATCGACTAAGAAACTCTAATAATTTTTTAGGACCAAATACATTAGTTGCCATGAACGACAAAATATACAGGTTGGTTTCAATTACACTTTCGGTACTTCAGTCAGTGTAGACGGAATACTAGTTACCGTAAGTGTATCCAACTTTACAGGACTGATGTTCAGGTTGTGCACTGCATGATTTGCGCTGTAGGCAAAGTTAGTGTCATGACTCACCGCTAGGCGCCGGTAGTGGTACGGCGACGTAGGCCTGAAATACACTCCTGGAAACTGAAATAAGAACACCGTGAATTCATTGTCCCAGGAAGGGGAAACTTTATTGACACATTCCTGGGGTCAGATACATCACATGATCACACTGACAGAACCACAGGCACATAGACACAGGCAACAGAGCATGCACAATGTCGGCACTAGTACAGTGTATATCCACCTTTCGCAGCAATGCAGGCTGCTATTCTCCCATGGAGACGATCGTAGAGATGCTGGATGTAGTCCTGTGGAACGGCTTGCCATGCCATTTCCACCTGGCGCCTCAGTTGGACCAGCGTTCGTGCTGGACGTGCAGACCGCGTGAGACGACGCTTCATCCAGTCCCAAACATGCTCAATGGGGGACAGATCCGGAGATCTTGCTGGCCAGGGTAGTTGACTCACACCTTCTAGAGCACGTTGGGTGGCACGGGATACATGCGGACGTGCATTGTCCTGTTGGAACAGCAAGTTCCCTTGCCGGTCTAGGAATGGTAGAACGATGGGTTCGATGACGGTTTGGATGTACCGTGCACTATTCAGTGTCCCCTCGACGATCACCAGTGGTGTACGGCCAGTGTAGGAGATCGCTCCCCACACCATGAAGCCGGGTGTTGGCCCTGTGTGCCTCGGTCGTATGCAGTCCTGATTGTGGCGCTCACCTGCACGGCGCCAAACACGCATACGACCATCATTGGCACCAAGGCAGAAGCGACTCTCATCGCTGAAGACGACACGTCTCCATTCGTCCCTCCATTCACGCCTGTCGCGACACCACTGGAGGCGGGCTGCACGATGTTGGGGCGTGAGCGGAAGACGGCCTAACGGTGTGCGGGACCGTAGCCCAGCTTCATGGAGACGGTTGCGAATGGTCCTCGCCGATACCCCAGGAGCAACAGTGTCCCTAATTTGCTGGGAAGTGGCGGTGCGGTCCCCTACGGCACTGCGTAGGATCCTACGGTCTTGGCGTGCATCCGTGCGTCGCTGCGGTCCGGTCCCAGGTCGACGGGCACGTGCACCTCCCGCCGACCACTGGCGACAACATCGATGTACTGTGGAGACCTCACGCCCCACGTGTTGAGCAATTCGGCGGTACGTCCACCCGGCCTCCCGCATGCCCACTATACGCCCTCGCTCAAAGTCCGTCAACTGCACATACGGTTCACGTCCACGCTGTCGCGGCATGCTACCAGTGTTAAAGACTGCGATGGAGCTCCGTATGCCACGGCAAACTGGCTGACACTGACGGCGGCGGTGCACAAATGCTGCGCAGCTAGCGCCATTCGACGGCCAACACCGCGGTTCCTGGTGTGTCCGCTGTGCCGTGCGTGTGATCATTGCTTGTACAGCCCTCTCGCAGTGTCCGGAGCAAGTATGGTGGGTCTGACACACCGGTGTCAATGTGTTCTTTTTTCCATTTCCAGGAGTGTATGACCATCACTGTGAATTACAGCTGCAGACAGTCAAGGTGGGTCCGGACAATGTGTGCAGGGCTTCACTCGTGAGACTGTTTCATCAAAACAACAGCAATAGAGCCGTGATCTTCGCGAGTATTGCATTAAAGAAATACGGAGACGTCTTCTTCCTGCGCCGGGGTTGAAGAACATGATTCGGAAGTTCAAATTAACTGGCGATTTGGGAATTGCTCCTGGGAGAGGTCGGCGGCCAATTGCACCACAAACTGCCGAAGAAATTACTGTTACCATGATTGAAAATACTGGACGCAGTGTGCTATCATCAAGCAGTACACAAGCTGTATCACAGCAACTGAATATTGCGTGGTCCACCGCTGTTTCGGGCAACAACCCTAATGCGGATCCATGCTGTCGTGCATGTAGATGGCCGTCACATTGGGCAACGTCTGTAACCTGGAACGTAAACATGGTACGCAATTAACAAACGTTTTAATTTGTGTTTCATTCAATGGTTTATTTGTTCCGAATGTCATAACAAATATTTCCACAAATTCTCATTGTCCTACGATCACTCGTTTCTCACTGGGGTCCCACTCAAGTAACAAAAGTTCAATTAGAGCCATATTATATATTTTGTCCTACGTTCAATTTTTTAGATGGTTTAGAAAATTTGTAATTTATTTACTAGAGTGAAACAATTACTTTGTTGTATGCAATACTTTTCGTCACTATGTTTCGTTTAAGAAATACAGGGTGTCCGAAAAGTCTTTCCTTGATTACATAAATTGATAACTCAGGCTAGAAGTAAGATACAAATATGAAACTGGTGTCTAATTGTTTACAAACTATCAAAGTTTTTTTCACACATCAGTAAATTTGTTGGTAGCACGTAGCACATCTAGGCGATATTCAATTTCCGTCCACACATTAGCCAACATCACTGGAGGGATCGATTCAACGACTGTGGTTATCCGTTGCTGCAGGGTTTCAAGATCTGGTACACGTGTTCGGCAGACCTCGACCTTGACATAACACCATAAAAAGAAGTCTAATGGGGTTATGTCAGGAGAGCGTGGAGGCCAAACCGTTGGCCCATCAGGACCAATCCATCGCCCAGGAAAGGTCATATCGAGATAGGCACGGACGTCCAAACCCCAATGAGCTGGTGGACCGCCTTGCTGAAACAAGACATCGGCGTGATACTGAAGCAGCTGAGGAACACCATACAGTTGCAACATGTCCACATACACTGCAGATGTGATGGTAGCCTCAGCGAAGAAGAATGGCCCGACAATTCGATCGTGCAATAGCACGCACCAAACATTCACCTTTGGACTGCCTCTGGTGCACTCCATGACTTCGCCACGGAGTTGTGAACCTCAAATGCGCAAATTATGGCGATTCAGTACTCCACTGACAAAAAAGGTCGCTTCGTCGGAAAAGGCAATTCGTCTGAGATAACCATCATCGTCCTCAATACGTGATAGCATTTCGACCGCAAAGTCATATCGACGTGAACTGTCATTGGGCAACAAGGCCTGAACGATTTGCACTTTATATGCACGAAACAATAAACGTTTGTGTGAAATGTCATGGAGAGAGCTTTTTGGCATCTGTAATTCACGTGAGGCCCTGCGCACCGATTTCTTCGGACTTCGCAGAAAAGACTGCCATACAGCTTCCACCCTGTCTGCTGAGGTTCTTGGTCGACCAGACTTCGGAAGGTCAGCAACTGATCCTGTTTTCTTGAACTTCCTTTTTCTTGAACTTCTCATACCAGGCTTAAATGCTCTTGACATCAGGTGAATTCCTTCCAAATGTTGTCTGGAAGTGTCTCTGCTGGTGATCGTGTCTCGTGGTACCACAGGACACACTGTGCCTTCTCCTGATTGGTTAACATGGCGTCTTGGGCAATGCATCTCATCCACTACTTACGTACTACGAACCTAAAACAGAAAAAAAAGCTTTGATAGTTGTAAACAATTCGACACAAGTTTCATATTTGTATCTTACTTCTAGTCTGAGTTATCAATTTATGTAATCAGGGAAAGACTTTTCGGACACCCTGTATTTTGCAATAATGCTTCATTTTTATTAAACCTACCTACAAATTATATAAAATTTACTAAGTCTGTGTATAAATAATCGCAGGAAGGTTAGTTTTAAGGAAAAAGACTGGAAGGGGGATGGCAGCTTTGGCTGTTCTGCCGGGGGCGCAATGTCACTTAGGTACGGTTCTGCTTTTGACGATGTCCTTCCTAGTAAGAATGAGGTACTCAGTTCTATTTGTTAGACAAAAGGATGAAAGCTTAGGGTTAACGTCCCGTCCAGAAATAGGTCATTGCAGCGGAAGTGTCTGCTAGGAAGTCTTCAATCCAATTGTGTACAGTGTTCCTATTATGTTGTAAGTATGTCTGCTTGTGAGGACCCAGGCAGTCATGCAGAAACTTTCTTTCTAGGTTTCCGAAGGTCTTTCGACGCTGTAATTCATTATCAACTGATAACAAAGATATATGAATTCAGTGTATCTTTTCAAACACGCGATTCACTAGAAGATTTTGGGACTAAGAGAATCCAGCTCATTGTTTCGTAGATTGTGTTGCCTTCAACTGAGATCAGTTTGTATTCAGCTATCCATTTCATAATTGAAAATGAAGAAGCAGGGTGCTTCGCCAACTTTCTATGAATTTCCGTTGGCTTTAAAACGTCGAAATAAATTATTATATGGTGGCACAGAATTATAATTCAGCCCTTTTTTTACGAAGGCCGTACAAAAAGAGTACATTGAAAACGCGTATCAACAGTACTAATCCGCTAATCAAATGTTTCAAATGGCTCTGAGCACTATGCGACTTAACTTCTGAGGTCATCAGTCGCCTAGAACTTAGAACTAATTAAATCTAACTAACCTAAGGACATCACACACATCCTTGCCCGAGGCAGGATTCGAACCTGCGACCGTAGCGGTCGCTCAATTCCAGACTGTAGCGCCTAGAACCGCACGGCCACTCCGGCCAGCCTATCCGCTAATCAAATTGAAGCTTAATTTACATTATTATACAAAACATACCAACATAACAGTAACGAAGTTCTATCGATATCAACGCGAGTTTTGTGCCTGGCCTCGAAAATTTCTCGTTGCTACGTGACTCGATACAATAAGCCGTAATTACGTTGATGGGCGCTAATACTAAAACCTTACTGAATATTTTATTTCTATCGACATTTAATATTTCCCGACCGGTTTTAACACACTCGCTATGAAATTAACACTGATTGCGTAAGTTAACATGTATTCCATATATTATAGGAGTATTACATTAATGTATGCTGTTTATTAGGCTTTTTTTGATTATTTAACATCTGTTACGTCCTGCTTCGGTAATTTACCTGCTCATATACGCATATATTTTCTCTTTGAAGATTCTCTTGATGTCGGCAGATGTGTTACGTTTGTGAATCTGCTATTTGTCTTTCGAGTATTATATTTATTATGAAGAGATTTTTCTCAAATTATAGAAATATAATAGAAACAGGAATAACTCTTGAAAAAAATTACGAAATTGACTCCAACTGTAGCACTTTATTACCACAGCAGCATAAATATGCAAATCAGTGTCCCTGTAGTTCGCTTGTGCCTTGTGTGGCTTACATAACAGATAACTGCATGTCAAGCGGCAGCTGGTGTAACAAAAAGATTTCTGACATTGCCGACTCGGTCGAATGGCTTCCAGGCATCATTTATCTCTCGAACAGTTTAACGTGGTCGTACGTCCAAAAATCTTGATTACCTCTGATCGGAGGTTATCAAAACCTGCTGACTTACAAATTTTGCATTCATCAGTGATTTTGTCCAGTTCCAGCCTACTGAAGGGTATTGTGAGGTTGTTGCTTTCTTTCTGGTCATTTCTTCGTGGTACGAGTAGTCTGTCCTTACTGTGGTTGAGACAGAGAAAAATGATCCCTGACAAGTCCTAGCAC
The DNA here is from genome assembly GCF_021461395.2 of Schistocerca americana. NCBI lineage: Eukaryota > Metazoa > Arthropoda > Insecta > Orthoptera > Acrididae > Schistocerca > Schistocerca americana. Next base: position 743,411,306 of record NC_060120.1, read on the forward strand.
TGTTGTCAGTTTCCAACTGCGGGCGCAAACAGTAACCGTCTGCAGAGCCGTGACAACACTGAGGTGTTGTTATAGAGACGTTTACAATATCGTGTCACGTTTCTGGTTGAGGTAGGCCACTGCAGCTGTCACGGATCAATTCACGCCGACTCAACTACGGTAGCCGTTCGATTCAAGAATAACTGGTGTCTCGTTTGCAGCGGTGTTAGAGAGCCCGATCGGTCACCGCTGAGGCGCTTTAGCAGTTCTCCATGCTGGTGACTAATCTTTCCAAGTCTTGGCTTCATACATTCCTAATCTAGATATGTCATTTAGCTGAACTTAGGATGAGGTAACGTGGGTTTCAGAGCCCACGATCTTTTTTACTGGAGGGGTTGCCTCTCAACAGGGATCTACACTCTTCTTTTTTTCCTTACTTTATCTTGTACCTTTGTTCTGCAGCTGTGCATGGTCGGCATGGTTATTAACGGATTTGGCATGGTCCTTGCCAAAATAAGTGGTGGTGGTGGTGGTGGTGGTGGTTAGTGTTTAACGTCCCGTCGACAACGAGGTCAGTAGAGACGGAGCGCAAGCTCGGGTTAGGGAAGGATTGGGAAGGAAATCGGTCGTACCCTTTCAAAGGAACCATCCCGGCATTTGCCTGAAACGATTTAGGGAAATCACGGAAAACCCAAATCAGGATGGCCGGAGACGGGATTGAACCGTCGTCCTCCCGAATGCGAGTCCAGTGTGCTAACCACTGCGCCACCTCGCTCGGTGCCAAAATAAGTCTAATAGTATCAAATATAGGTCTTAATTTGAGAAAGAAATTTCTGAGAAAGTACGTTTGGAGCACATGGAGCACATGGAGTGTGGGAAAACCGGAACAAAAGAGAATCTAAGCATGTGAGATGTGGTACTACAGGCGAATGTGGAAAATTAGGTGGACTGATAAGGTAAAGAGTGGGGAGATTCGTCGCAGAATCGGAGAGGAAAGTAATATTTGGAAAACACTGACAAGGAGAAGGAACAGGATGATTGGACATCTGTTAAGACATCAGAGATTAACTTCCATGGTACTAGGGAGAGCTGTAGAGGGTAAAAACTGTAAAGGAAGACAGAGATTGGAATACGTTCAAGAAATAATTGAGGACGTAAGTTGTGACTGCTGGTATGGGATGAAAAGGTTGGCACAGTAGAAGAATTCGTGAAGGGCTTCGTCAAACCAGCCAGAAGACTGATTACTCAAAAACAAAACAAAAAAGTTTAATTGAAGGAATGGGCAGATGCCCTAACTGTCACTGTGGTGTCACCGCCAGACACCACACTTGCTAGGTGGTAGCCTATAAACCGGCTGCGGTCCGTTAGTATACGTCGGACCCGCGTGCCGCCACTATCAGCGATTGCAGACCGAGCGCCGCCACACGGCAGGTCTAGAAAGACTCCCTAGCACTCGCCCCAGTTGTACAGCCGACTTTGCTAGCGATAGTTCACTGTCTACATACGTTCTCGTTTGCAGAGACGACAGTTTAGCATAGCCGTCAGCTACGTCATTTGCTACGACCTAGCAAGGCACCATAATCAGTTACTATAATCTGAACAGATAATATTGTGGATCATGTACCATCAAGAGCGACGTTCATCATTAATGGATAAAAGTTAAGTATCAAACTAATTACGTCCGCTTTCTGAATTCTAATTCCTTGTCATGTTCCAGACCTCACGTCAGTATAGTCCTTCCCTCCTCACGCCAGCCTGCGTGAGCTAAAACGCGTGAATTTCAGCCTCCTCTAGTAACACAGTGTTGGCTCTTCTGCCAACACAACAATGGCGACAAGTGTATAATCGGTGTTCTTATCTATACTGCCCTGATTTAATTGTGTAATGGCTTCGCCACAATCTCCAGATGTACTATCCGAATTTTATCGCTTACAGAATCAGCAGACGCAGGCCTTATTGGATGCCCTTGGACAGCTCATCCAGGGTCAACGTGCAATGCAAACCGATGCGGAAGCCGCCACTCCACCGCTGATGCAACCACAACAAGCACTTGCACCGACCTTCAGACCTTTTGATACTGCACTGGAAACCTGGACGGAGTGGTCACGCCAATTTGGATTCCATCTCGCCGGCTACAGATTCAAGGTAATGAGCGGCAGCCTATTCTTTTGTCGTCCGTCGGTGTGCAAACCTACCGTGTGACAGTCAAATTATTTCCCCAACGCGATGTAGCAACTGTGTCCTACGAAGAAATTTTGTTTGCATTAGATGCATATTTCAAACAATCAGTCAATGTAGTTGCAAAATAGCATACCTTCTTTCGTACAAAACGTACGGCAAGTCAGACTAATCAGGAGTGGGTTGCAAACTTGCAAGCCCTTACTAGGGATTGTGCTTTTGAGTGTCAATGTGGACTCCCGTGTTCCGATACTATGGTACGTGATGCAATTGCACAGAACGTTTCTGATGTTCGTATAAGGGAACAGATTTTGAAACTAGTCAATCCCTCCCTTCAACAAGTGATGGACATATTGGATCGGCAGGTCACACTTGACTTTGCTAAGGAACCATTTGAAACTTCGCCAGCCGTGTGTCAGGTTAGCTGGCCCGCCGGGCGAGCTACACGGAGCAGTAAACAGCCCTCGCGCCCGGCCGCACTGCTGCCGCCAGGCTCTCAGCCACATGTGCCGTGCCGGCAAGCAAATGCAGTGCTTAAATCATGCCCGCAGTGCACTACTAAACATTCGCATGAGCCAGAAAAAGCTCAGATCGGAAACTCAAAACCATTCCAGGCCCTTTGCTTTGGTCCAGAATCAGAATCGAATGAAGGATACTCAGGCTCGCGAAACTTTGCCCATGGAAATTCATGTCGTTCATTCCACTCTGCCCAGTGCCACTCTCTCTAATAGTGACTGTGTTCGTCCCAAAAATAGTGTGCGTCGACATTGCCGGAACCCCCGTCAAGTCGCGAGTGATTTTGTACCAGTGTCAGTTAATGTTGCACGAGACAGTCGCTCTTGTCGTCAGCAGGACAATAAACTTTTTGTAGACTTGGACATTAACGGCAAAGTGATACCATTCCAGCTCAATACTGGAGCTGCAGTTTCACTGATCAATCAAGACACTTACAAACAGTTGGGCACACCTCTGTTGCGTGCCGCAAATGTTCAGTTAACTAGCTATTCAGGTCAAGAGATGCCTATGTTGGTGTAATTTTTCCTCCTATCTATGTAGCTCTCAATTCGTTCCAGCAATCAATCATTCATGATAGGAAACACAGTCATAGCTCAGTCACTCAAAATGATTCTGAAATTTTACTTGTTAGAATGAAATCAGGTGATGATTCTTCTTCTCTGTAGGCTCTTGCTTTTCGGCAGTCTGCTAATCTGTACAAATAAAATGCCTCGTAATTTTGGGAGCGTTGTATAATCAGTCGGGAAACCTCAGATCAAGCAGATATTTGGCTTTGATGAAGTTTAACCTTCCAAAGAAGTAATGGAGCTCTTGGATTATTATATGCAGATTCGTATCCAGTCTTTTGGAAGTTCCCTTCTGATTAACAACTATGCAATATGTCGATAAATATCATTAATTGTCAAATGTCAAATACACACCTTTTGTATGAAGGAGCAATCTATATATATTTCCTTTTTAATCGTACAGTTTGTATCAGTTATCTTCTGTGATAAATCTCAATAATCAGATTACAGTTCTTCCAAACAAAGCTCAGGCTAATCGGCACGAAGACACTCTCAGAAGCTCCCTTCCTTTTTTTTCTAACAACCACCAGAGAGAGTACTACAAAGAATACTTATGCACTCATGGCATAGCTATTGTATGAACTACTTTTCGCATGGATTCTGCGAGTATGAAGATAGAAAATTAGTAAACGTCATTCAAGGGTAGAATTGTATCAGAATAATTCGTCGAATATAAAGAGATATTACATTAGGACAGTGCATCCTTCTTGCAACATACAAAGGACAAACAAAACTTGTGTCATTTTACGTCCTTCGTTCTTCTTTTGCAGTGAACTTGTTTGGTTTCGATTTATTTCAGTTGTTTAACTTGTCTATAGTAAATCAGGTACTCTCAGTGAACCAGACTGTGCCTTCAGACAGTGTTTCTCGTCTATGTGAAGAATTTGCACACTTTTTGCACCGGGCCTCGGTTGCGCTAAGAACTATAAAGCACATTTGGAACTGAAAGTAAACGTGCAACCGAAATTTTTCAGAGCGCGCAATGTTCCCCACGCATTGCGTGATGAGATCACAAAAACATTACACGATTTGGAATCACAAGGTGTAATTGAACGTATGCAAGCTTCTCTCTGGACATCACCCTTAGTAATTTTGCCAAAACCTTTGGGAAAATTGAGATTTTGTGTGGACTTCAAGGCAACAGTGAATCCACAACTAGTGATTGCAACTTTTCCTTTACCCTGCCCGGAAGATCTTTTTGACAAACTGTGCCCAGGCAAATATTTTTCGAAGTTGGACCTAGCAGAGGCGTACTTGCAAGTACCGGTGGATGAAGAATCGCAGCGCGTTTTAGTGGTTAACACGCATCAACTGCCATTCGGGTGTGCATCCGCCCCTGCATTGTTTCAGCAATACCTACAAACTGTTTGTGCGTCGGTCCCTACTGCAGCAAACTATCTGGACGATATTGTGATCTCCAGAAATACGGAAGAAGAACATTTAGCCAATCTCGGAACATTATTTCAGGTCTTGCGACATAATGGTCTTCGCTTACGGAAGGACAAATGTGTGTTTTTTGCTCGTGACTTGCCATACCTGAGACATGTACTCAACGCCCAAGGCATACATCCCAGTCCCACGCACCTCCGTGCCATACAAGACTTGCCTTCGCCGCAGAATTTGAAGCAGCTACAGAGTGTGCTGGGAAAAATCAACTATTATCACAGATATGTGCCGCATGCCTCTTCCATTTCAGCTCCGCTTCATCGCTTACACCTTAAAGGTGTTCCGTTCGTCTGGACGACGGAATGCGAACGCGCCTTTCACCGTTTGAAATCGGTGTTGCTTTCCAATAGTTGCCTTACGCCATTCGATCCCCAGAAGCCTCTTTTGTTGATGGTGGATGCATCGAATTTCGGGATCGGTGCTGTGCTTCCGCACAAAGATTGCTCGTAGGATCGCCCCATTGCCTTTGCGTCCAAATTGCTCTCGTCGGCGCAAAGAAACTATTCACAGATCGAGAAAGAAGCATTGGCTCTCGTATTTGGTGTTACAAAGTTTAATGACTTCTTGTATGGTCGTCCCTTTACCATAATCACAGACCACAAACCTTTGACATCACTGTTGCATACGAACAAGCCTGTACCTCCACGTACAGCACAGAAATTGATTCGTCTATTTTGCTCTTGCAGTACCGCTTCGATATCTTGTATTGGTCCACTGCTAAGCGCGGAAACGCCGATGCATTGTCCCGTTTACCTGTTGCAGAGGATAGGGCATTCGATTCCTCCGGACTTGCTTACATGTTCATTGATTCGGAAACCGATGACGTGGTCGAATCGTTTCCGATTGATTTTCGCCGTGTAGCTACAGCCACAGCTGCCGACCCTGTCCTTGCTACCGTTCTGCGTTTTGTTTCTACGCAATGGCTCTTGTCAAAGTCACGGATCGGGGACCCATTGGTTCGTCGATTTTTTGCTCACAAGGAGAGACTTTTTGTTCAAAGTGGTGTTTTGCTGTTGCATTCTGATAATGATCAGTCCAGGGTCGTGGTCCCACGTTCGTTACAGTCCTCTGTCTTAAAGTTTCTCCACCAAGGACATTGGGGTGTAGTGAGAACGAAACAACTTGCTCGTTGGCACTGTACATGGTTCGGAATCGATGCCGCGATTACGAATATGTGCTCTTCTTGCATGGTGTGCCGAACAACAATTAAGCACCACTGCGGAAATTCTTTGCATGGCCAAAAGCCACTTTCCCTTGGCAACGCTTACACATTGATTTTGCTGGTCCATTCTGGAATGCTCGATGGTTGGTTGTCATAGATTCATTCAGTAATTTTCCTTTTGTTGTCCGGATGTCTTCCACAACATCATCTGCCACTATCCAAACGTTATCTGCTATCTTTTGCATTGAAGGTCTTCCACAGACAATTGTTTCCGACAATGGCCCACAATTAATGTCCGGAGAATTTCAATCATTCTGCAAGGCCAATGGTATTCAAATCTGACGTCCGCGCCGTTTTCGCCACAGTCAAACTGTGCCGCTGAACGATTGGTCAGGACTTTCAAGTCCCAGATGTTGAAGTTGAAAGAGTCGCGGGAGGACGCGTTATTGCTCTTTTTGTCCTCGTATCGCTCTCACCCCGAGATGGTCGCTCGCCGGCTGAGTTGCTCCACAGTCGCCCTCATCGAACCTTGATGTCTTTGCTACATCCGCTGTACCGAGCGAGGTGGCGCAGTGGTTCGACACTGGACTCGCATTCGGGAGGACGACGGTTCAATCCTGCGTCCAGCCGTCCTGATTTAGGTTTTCCGTGATTTCCCTAAATTGCTCCAGGCAAATGCTGGGATGGTTCCTTTCAAAGGGCACGGCAGACTTCCTTCCCGTCCTTCCCTAATCCGATGAGACTGATGACCTCGCTGTCTCGTCTCCTTCCCCAAAAACAACCAACAACCAACCTACATCCGCCGCCTCAGGTTACTGTGCAGTGGCAGACACCTGCTTTTGCCCCAGGCGACGTTGTCTACTACCGCCACTATCGAGGTTCACGGCGTTGGCTCGCAGGGCGCATTCTTTGCTGCCTCGGACGTGCTATGTATCTGGTTTTGGGGGCCTCTGATGAGGTGCGCCGGCATCTCAATCAGCTGCGCCTCTGTCGTCGCACGGAATCTGCCGCTCGCCGTCTGCTTTCAGCGATGGTGCCGTCCGGTCAGTGCCCCGGAGACCCATTTACTGGCTCGCCTCAGCCCCAGGTGTTGCCGACGCTGCCTTCCATTTTGCCCCATGGCGACGGGCCGCTGCTGCCACCTGTTCTCCCGGCGGCGACGCCCGCAGTTTACGCGTCGCTGCAGCCGCTGGGCGCCCCCCTGGGTTACGCGCCGCCGATCGCTCCCCGTAACAAGTTGTCCTCCGACATGGAACACTCGCCCGCTCCGGACCATATGTCGTCTTCGCCCGTTGGGTGCCCCGGCCCGATGGAGGTCGACCCTTCGGCCCCTCCTGTCTCTCTACGGGCGCATACACCGCATGTTGGCGTGCACCCTGGAGTAGGTTTTCAGGCGTTCCCTAGCTCCCCGCGGTCTGAATGGCAGGGTGCGGGTGGCACAGCCTCGCCTGTTGTTAGGCTCCCCACCTCGTCAACATGGGGTCCTCCCCACGGCGGGGGGAGGCCTTATACCACAACCGTCCGCCGATTTGCGGGGAAGGAATGTGGGTCACCGCCTTTAAATCGGCCGCGGTCCGTTAGTATACGTCGGACCCGCGTGTCGCCACTATCAGTGATTGCAGACCGAGCGCCGCCACACGGCAGGTCTAGAGAGACTCCCTAGCACTCGCCCCAGTTGTACAGCCGACTTTGCTAGCGATGGTTCACTACCTACATACGTTCTCATTTGCAGAGACGACAGTTTAGCATAGCCTTCAGCTACGTCATTTGCTACGACCTAGCAAGGCGCCATATTCAGTTACTATAATCTGAACAGATAATGTTGTGAATCATGTACTGTCAAGAGCGCGTTCATCATTAATGGGTTAAAGTTAAGTATCAAACTAATTACGTCCGCTTTCTGAATTCTAATTCCTTGTCATGTTCCAGACCTCACGCCAGTATAGTCCTTCCCTCCTCACGCCAGCCTGCGTGAGCTAAAACCCGTGAATTTCGGCCTCCTCTAGTAACACAGTGTTGGCTCTTCTGCCATCACAACAGTCACCACCCCATTACCCCATGGAACGGAATATGTGTACTCAAACTGTCTGCGTGTAGTGTTATTCATGTGAAAATGTGCTAAAATCTTCTAAATGTTTGGGGATGGTGTAACTGAGGTGGGATTTGGGTACCAGCCCGGTATTCACGTAGTCTGATGTGAGAAACCGCCTGAAAACCAGACCCAGTCTTACTGACACACCGACCCACATCATTAATCCAGCAGGTGGATTCGATTCAGGCTGGTTCACCTCCCGGAGCGGCGTTTTAGCAGGCATGGCTATCCTGGCAGTACCCCAACAGAAATTTACAGTGCCGCGGATTAAAATTGCGGCACAAGAAACGACAGGAATGATCGAAATTTCACTTAGTGTGCTTGTGCAATCTCATTAAATTTCTTTAGGGTGGTATAGAGGGTGTGAAATTTAAAACATAGAGCTGGAAACAGCAGTGGCTCTAACATGACTGTGCAACGACTTGAACTGAGCATCCACATGACAGAAATGTCTTTCCACATTTCTTCACTTCTATACCAGAATCCATGAATCATAGTGCTGGTGAGTGGTGGCGTGCTAGTCTCTCGCCAACTCTTGAACAGAATTTTCAATGGGGGAGACATCTGAAGAATGTACTAGCTAGGTCATCAAGGTATGTAAGGACAGCACAGGTAACATGCGACTTCCGTTATCTCATTGAAACATAATTCCATGAAGATCCATTGGCCACAGTGCTCTTCAACTATTAAACAGACTAGCTTTTGCTATCTTTTACAGCTTCTTCCATCAAGTACGAAACACAATCTGGAACAAAGGAGTCGCTTTAGAAGCTCCTGCCAATGATGACATCTAGTCTGGAGATCTGTGTCATAAATAGGAGAGGAGTTCCTTAGATCAGCTTTACACTGATCAGCCACCGACCTGCTATCGATATAAACATGGACGATAGCAGCCTCACTTGGCGAGGAATGACTGGTAGTCAGACACACGCACTATGCAGGTAGTATCAGTGAGTGTGTTGTCCATGTGTAGAAAGAGGAATGGATGCAATCTGTCTGAGCTTGATCGAGTGCAGATTGTGATGGCCCAGAGGCTTGGCACACACATTTAGGAAACTGCGCAACTTGTGTGAGAGTCTTAAACACGTGGCGAAACCAATTTGAAACCACGTCAAGACGCTGGGGGATTAGGCGGCCATCCCACGTTATAGAAGTCGGACATCGTAGGCTGGGCAGACTGGTAAAACAGGAAAGCTGGTGATCACTCATAACGATGGGCCTCCACAGCTGACAACCCACGCAATTAATACCATGACATCAGCAACTACAGCTGAAATGGGTACGAGACCATTGGCACTGGACATTGGTGCAGTGGAAGAGCAGTTCATGATCTGATTAATCCAGATACCTTCTCCATCATGCCAATGGGGTGGAGGGGGGGCACGAGTCTGTTGTCTTCCAGGGGAACAGCTCCTTGACACCTGTATTATGACATGGAGACAAGCTGGCAGCGGCTCCATTATGCTGAGTAACATTCATGTGGGCATCATGGGTCCAATGGAGCTCATGCAAAGCATTATGACGGCCTAGGAGTATCGTACACAGGTTGCGGCCCATGTACACTCCTTTATGACGATTATGTTAGTAGTAGGACAAAGGAGGCGTCACCCCACATTCCAGTGATGCCAAATTTATTCATAGTGGCGGTGATGGTGTCATCCAAGATGGCGGCCTGTAGACTTGGCAACAGTGCATGACGTCATACAAGATGGTGGATTTTGGTGGGAAGTTTTATTTTGGTGGGAAAATAGGTCAATTGGGCTACCTCCAATAACCTAACACTCCAGAAAAAAATTGGCGGGAAATTCAAATTCCAGCAGGATAATGTGTCACACCACGAAAATGGCGGGGAAAATAGGCCAATTGGGCTACCTCCACTAACCTAACCCCTAAAAAATTGGCACGAACTTTGAATTTTTGCGGGCTACCCCTGGCGCCACTGGTCAGCAGTAGCCCGCGCACACGCCGCTGGTCCAGTGGTCTCTCGGACCACGTGGGTCCAACGGCGTAAACATTTTTTGCTCTTTCAAACCTGCCGATTCTAACATCACAACAGTAGGTTGTCAGTTCACCACGTGTATTCATCTCTCCCACACGTTTGCGTCAAAATTGTTTGCCCGAGAGTGGAATCTTCCCCAATGTAACACAACCGCTGGTCCACCATGTGGCCTGCTCAACAAAGAAAACTCTCGCTAAGTTAACTGACACAAGATCGTCTGCTCTCTATCGCACACGGGCGAATTATAACCGGACACGCGCCGCGCCTCGCCCCGTGGGCGTCCGACTGTTTACGTCACAAACCCTCAGCCGCCACCTCCATACACCCTCTGGACATAGTCTTCTGTAAAGATGCTAACACCCACATTGCGCATCTAACCTATCAATTACCTAAGTACTTATTTCCATTTCAATTTTAATCATATTAAATAATTCAATTCACAATTTCATATAGGTATGGAAAGGTGTTCAACTACCTATTTTCAACTACTTTTCAAGGACCAGACCACCACCTCTTCCTAGGAACCCTCGCCAAGTTTGAATTCTGGCAGTAAAGAAAGGTCACTTGCGCTTTCGCTACCAACCTAAGAAAATTGCGGGTAAAGAAAGGACACTTGTACTAACCTCAGCCACCTGACCGCCACTTCCTCCTAGGATCAGGCGCCAAGTGTGAAATCTGCCAGTAAAGAGCGCTCACTTGCGTTTTCTCTACCAACCTAAGAAAACTGCTGCAAACGAAGCTCACCACCACCACCACTTCCTAGGGGCGGGTGGTAAAAGGACTCAGCCCGCACTAGGCTGACGGAGGGAGGAAGGAGTGTACTTCATTTATTTGCGAGCAATCTATTTGGGGACGGAGTATATGTACCACAGTACACACGCTCTGTCATGCCCCACAGTATACAGACATGCAAACCACTCGTACATAACTCATGTGTAACGCTCTACACTCACTCTTCCTAATTGTAAAACGTCAAAAATAACACATTGCACACCCTACAGACATGCACACCACTCATAAACAATGCACAGCATTTACGTCCATAGAGCCAAACAACTCCTAAATTGTCAGAATAATAATCCATGTAAAAGACTCTGCTTGCTAATTGTCAACTGTCAAAATCATACACCAGCCTTTATTTAAACAATTAGAGGCAACACCACCACCAAGTGTATTCACCACTGAGTCCATAGCCCAACTGAGTTAGTTCATATCGATGCCACTAGAGGACGCTGTAGTGAAGCAAGTACCGTAATCTAAGATGGCGCCACCTACAGTATTCACCCAGAACCTCAGACCCCAACAGTCTTAGTACATTTCCTTACCGTCAAAGGACGCCACAGTGACACCAGCTGATAATGGAAGTACAGTTATCCATGATGGTGGTAAACAGTCTGAGGGGAGAAAAGAACGAGTTCACTCTGTTTAGTTTCAAACATTATCTTTAGCGATCGAATATATCCCTCACACTGATACAAAACATCTAGCCTAATGTGCTTGGCGTCACAATACATAGTCTGCAGACATGCAAAAAACTCCTAATTTCAGTACACAATAGCAAACTGCTCCTAAATAATGCAGTACACATATCTGCAAACATGCTCAGTACTCGTAAACTGTCCATATAAGGCATGGTGCAACCTGCAGGGCCACTCACAGAATAACGCAACGATGCACACGAGCACTCACCATCATACCCTCTCCCCCACGAAGTCACACGCCTGACAGCCCTAAAACCACGCACGAGTCCCAGCTCGGCTTCCGCAAACATGAAGTGGCGACAGCTGCATTCATACTCCACGTCCATGAAATTCCTATCCAAAAAAATGTTCACCTAGACACAGCGCCTGGCGCGACCGGCCAAGGACGCGCGATCTGCCGCACCTGCCAGCCACTGCCACCAAAGCGCGTTCACGCCAGCCTCATATTCGAGGCATCTCCAGGCGCTACTTGTCTTTACCATTGAATGCAGAACAGCACAGAGTGTGTTGACACACGCGCTCAACTGCATGTACCAGCACTCAGGCATGACCGACGCAACACTACCAAGTGCACGCGCATAATTAGAAACTCATCTAACAACTTTCCCAATCTTATCCTTACGTCACATCTCTTTGTAAAAAGAGAAAAAAAAGAGCCAAGTCGACCTCTCGGGAGTTGTATAGTGTCCCAGAAATAGTTAACGCCTGCTTTCTTCATGCCTCAGCTTGTGTACACGAAATTTCTCACCCTAACAGAATCTGTTTTCCAAAATATCGCCTTATCCAGTCTTCCTCCCAGACATAACGTGATAGCCTTCCTGCTCTCATTGCTCCTATATCCGACCACAATCAATTGAGCGTTCTCATTTGCTCTTATCGAATTTACCAGCCGAATTACTTATGCCGCAGGTATCGAAGCATCATCCATCTTTTCTTTCTCGGACTTCCAGTGGTTATTTTGCAAAGATTGCTAAATTGCACAGACAATCCCCTCAATCTATACACCCCCAACCTGTTCATTCTGCCCTCATCTCGTGGTCGTGCGGTAGCGTTCTCGCTTCCCACGCCCGGTTTCCCGGGTTCGATTCCCGGCGGGGTCAGGGATTTTCTCTGCCTCGTGATGGCTGGGTGTTGTGTGATGTCCTTAGGTTAGTTAGGTTTAAGTAGTTCTAAGTTCTAGGGGACTGATGACCTAAGATGTTAAGTCCCATAGTGCTCAGTGCCATTTGAGCCTGTTCATTCTTTCTACAGACTCCTCACTCAGTGGTAATGAACTATTTTACACTGATCACCATTTTGCACCGACAACTAAACATGGGAAATTTGTCTACAAGTCATCAAATACATACTATACTAGCAAGAATATTGGAGTGTCAACCGATCTCCAACCAGGGAACTTTCCACCTAGTACCATCTCGAATAGTAAACATACAATTCATATCCCCAACCATACCAAATCACCCCCTTTAGATCAGCAAGCCAAAGTCACTATCAGAACTGACGTTCAGAAACATGCTCCTTTCCACTTGGCATAAACGCTCTACTCATTCCGCTTTCTTTCTCGCATTTCTACAGTCATCTCCAGACTAGTCAATTACAAGGACACCTGTATTTCCGCCATGATATTATACAATTTTCGCTGTACTTCTCGATATCAAGCACACAGCACTAGCCACCCGATCGCTATCGCAACATAATGAGCAAGATATAGACTGTAAATTATTTCTCCACAAACACCAAACTTTAGCGACGTGTAGGGTACTGTAAACCACTGACTAACTAGAAACAAGTGTGTCCAACACACCACAATCCATATTCCCTCAACTAAATACAGGCATCAAATGTGCAGAAGCAGTCGACCAAACAATTTACACGGGAGAAAATAAGGCTCCACTGCAGACACACCATCTTCTCAAAGTTACACTTGATCATGAAAGCAGCCCAGCTCATAATTAGTTCTCTGTTCGGTCGTCTAGAACATGGTAATGCGAGTATTGTGGTGCGTTCCCAAACTACATAAAAGTACTACAGATCCACGTCCATTCATATCTATAGGCCCAACATCTTATCATCGTTATTCTCTACCTCCCTAGCACACAAAAATTAACAACTATAGAAGCTCAAATAACTTCATCCGATGTAGAATTCACACAGACGCCATTACTCGCGAGTTGATGCAAAGCTGCATTGGGGGTCCAGCGCAGAGAGAGAGAGACAGAGACAGAGAGACGGAGACAGAGAGAGAGAGAGAGATTTCGCAATGCTTCCCAGAATAGCACAGCGTACAGCCCTCCAGGCCTTCCTAACGGCATGCTTCGCCCCTCACTGAATTTACCCCTCAAACTGCGGCTGCTACTGCTCCCTATGTCGAACGAACCTATTAAAAACACAGTTATTGATACACTACAGATGGTAGTTTAAAGTTTCATCACTACTCTAGGAGAATCATCGTATCCCACGTACTATACTGTAAATCGCAAGAAACGCCCACTGTGGCCGTTTTAGTTGTTTGAAACATTGTTTTCTAACGCGCTTTGTACACTGCCAAACATTTCATTTTTCTGCCACGACTTCGACCTCTATGTCATATTCTAAACTGGTATTAAGATGCTCTGATCCACGACCTCTCACAGAAAACTAGACATCACACTATGTAAATCATATTCTTACTACAGATAGCATAACACTGAATTATTTTTAAGTAAAACACGCTTACAGCATAAGGAAACTAGAAGAGTTTGGCAGCATTGTGGAAAGTTTCCAAACTACTGCGTGAGAGTCTTTCATGAGCTCTACATTTAAGTTCATATGTCGCCGTGATGGAACAGATAATGGCTCGGCGTTCCATTTCGAGTTATTCGTAATTTTGCACTCGTGTACGCAATCGCTGTTTAGCTGCTAACAACCCCAGAAGTTGTCTCCCACCCACAAAACTTCTCCCCCAATTCAAACAAGCTATGTCACTCAGTCATTATGTGTAACCGATGTGCGGATGTAATGGAAAAGACACCTTCGATGTACTGTAATATTATGCAACAGACTTGATAGTGCGAAGAATTTTACACTAAGTTCAGCACTAGCCATTGATGTGAAACCATCGACCCCAATTTCTGTATGCGAACCACGTGGTGGACCGGCGGTTGTGTGACGTTAAGGAAGATTCCACTCTCGGGCGAACAATTTTTGCACGAAACATGTGGGAGGGACGGATACACGTGGTGAACTGACAACCTACTGTTGTGAAGCCAGAATCGGCAGGTGCGAATGAGCAAAACATATTTATGCCACGGGAGCCCCGCGGTCCGAGCAGACGCTGGACCAGTGGCGTGTGCGCGGGCTACTGCTGACTGGTGGCGCCAGGGGTACCCTCCTCTGCTGGCGACGATTTGAACTAAGTCAGTTGGAGTCTGGACCTAGCGGCGAGCGCACTGGGTGTTGCCGTCTCGAAGATGTGTACTAAGTCTGTTGGAGAACAAGTGATGATGGTACTGCTTGAAATAAACACTTCAATCCTCTTTCCGTGCATAATCAGAGGATGTGAATTACGTTAGTACAAGTGCAGTTTATTATTTGATGCGATATTGATAGGTTAGCAGTGAAAAAACATAAGTGACAATCAAAGTTCGTAGGATGTGGACTATTTCGAACGTGTGATCGTTTATGGTGTTTGAATTTGAACCTGTGACAGATTTATGTTATGGATGTAACGCCGCCGCCGAAATCGGACATCTTGAATAAATAATAATGATAATAGATGATACGAATAATAAATAGAAGTACAGTTTTCGAGACTTTATCGTGTTGGAATTTGAATTTGGCGCAATTTTCTAGTGGAGGTAGGACAGTAATAATAAATAATAACAAATGATAATAAATGATAATGAATTATAATAAATGATAACGAATAAAAATAAATAATAATAAAGAGAAGTATGGTTTTGCAGCCATTATCCTGTTGGAATTTGACTTTGGTGCCAATTTTTTCTGTAGAGTTAGGTTAGTGGACATAGCACAATTGACCTATTTTTCCCGCCAAAATTCAAATTTTGCGCCAATTTTCTGGGGGTTAGGTTAGTGGAGGTAGCCCAAGTGGCCTATTTTCCCCACCATTTTCGTGGTGTGACGCATTATCCTAGTGGTATTTGAATTTCTCGCCAATTTTATTCTGGAGGGTTAGGTTATTGGAGGTAGCCCAATTGACCTATCTTCCCGCCAAAATCAGCCATCTTGGATGATGTCATGCAATGTTGCCAAGTCTACAGGCTGCCATCTTGGATGACGTCTTCATCACCATCTTGAATAAATTTGGCAACAATGGAATGTGGGGTGATGCTCCCCTTGTCCTGCTACTCATGTCTCCTGATGGCAGTGGCATTTTTCAGCAAGCCACAAGGCAAGGAGTGTGATGGAATGGTTCGAGGAACACAGTGGCCAGATCCAATTGATGTGCTGGCCCCCAAACTCGCCAGATCTGAATCCGATAGAACACGTCTGGGATGTAATTGAATGAGGTATCAGAGCTCATCACCTCCACCCCTCGAATTTACGGGAATTAGGTGACTTGTTTGTGCAGATTTGCTGCCATGTTCCTCCAGCGGCCTATCAAGGCCTCCTTGATTTCACATCATGTCGCATCGCCTCTGTTATGCGTGCCAAAGGTGGACATACTGGCTATTAAGTAGGTGGTCATAATGTTCTGTCTGTCAGTATACAATAAAACCTGGAGAGACAGTGGCCAGAACGAATACGAAAGGAGAGACCTGCAGGTGACCTTGACCATGGAGCAAAGAACGAGCGTTGCAAGACTCAACTTGTTAAGTCATGTGAAACAAATGCTTCCACCTCGGACTCCCTGTCAGTATTTGGACGAAGATAAGATACGAGAAATTAGCGCTGATATGGAGATGTAAGAAACTCTGTTATTTTTCCTCAATCTATTTGCGAGTGGAGTAGGAGAGGATTTGACTAGTATGGTACAGGGTACTCTCCGCCATGCACTGTACAATTAGCATGCAAAGTGGGCATATAGATGTAGATGTAAATTTAGTCCACCTATTAAGATGTCAGTCTCCATCCTTTCGTAGACTGTTATCTCTTAATTATCAACAAAACAAAAGATGGAACTTTTGCTCCTGTTGACTCTCAATAAGGATCTTTGTGTTAGCCTCTAATTCTCTCATTGCAGTCACTTTGCGAGCCGTATGTGACAGACTGTAATATGTCTGTCCACAACACGTAAAAGAAGTGGTATAGAGCTCACCTTTCAACTCCCCTTTTGTCAGAGTATCACTTGCTCGGCATATGCTCACGAATCTTTCAGTCATTGATACATAGCATTTAAAAGCAGCTGGTTTTGACGGCTAAGAGATATGCCCCACCAATTCACAGACTTCTGCTAACTCTGTTGAAATCCCATCATGTTCTGACAGCAGTCTTCCATTAGTTAGAAGGCTGTATAGTCCCCCAGCCGCCATTGACTAGGCAGAGATCACAATGAGAAAAAATAGCATACTAATGGTCAGGGAAAAATTCACCACCATTGGGATGCTCGCATTCAGATGTTTTTTAAGATTGGTATTGCTTCTAGTGGTTTGTAGGTAATTACTTAATACAAGAATAGCAGGTCTCTTTGGCTATTTTAGATTCAGTAGATACACTTAACTACATTCAGCTCCAACACCCACCATTCCTCAATCCTCCGCAAATCGCTATAGCTTACTGGTGTCTCAACTGTGCTATAGACAGGAGCCTACAACTAAATAAATATTTTGCAAACCACTGCATGGTGTGGACTACGTCGTAGCAGTACTATCGATTTCTTCGTTTCTTTTCAAGTCACATGCGTAATGATCGAGTAAAAATGAATGTTTTTATGCCTCTGTATATGACCTAATATCCTCTATGATCCCTAGGCCAGATATAGGTTTTTTAATGGCCAAGGAAGCCTTGTTGGTGCACCTATACTACATGAGGACTGTACAAAGAAAGTGTGATACATCTGCAATTCATCGATGTCGAATGATTGTCTATAAATATATCCCTGTACATGTCCTAATCTCCTTCATCATGGCTTAATAGTATCAGAGTTTTTGTTGACAGCATAGTGTCTCATGAGAAATGCATCATCAGCTTTTCATTTGGGATGTACATCCATAATATAATTCTAACACTATCACAGAGCTTCCAGCATCATCCACTGAAACATTTACATTGGTGCTCACCTCCATGCACAATTCAGAGGTATTGCAAGAGTGGAGAAAAATTCGGCGTTTAAACGTAGTCTTGTTCATTTTTCCCTCACATGCTGTTTGGGATTGGATAGACCATGATACCATATTTTGCCTAGAACAGGATATATCCACATTGTGGAACACATATGTGTAGTGTCGTTATTTATTTAGAAGCAAACCCAATACCTACACACTTATCTGACTATAGTACATCGAGAGCCAGTTAACCAACAGGTACATACCAGACCAAATCAGTGTCGACGTCTCCTCCACCAGTTATCTTAGCGCAGTTATCTTAATGCCTCATACACCTCAATCGAAAATGTGGTCTCCAGGGAATTGCAGCCTCCCGCCTCCTACTCTGTCACTACTTAGTTTGTGGATTACAGTCCTTTAAAATCCATGCAAATGAATTTGAGTCTGACATATTCTTCTACTTTAGTTCACTGACCTGTCAGTCTTTAGTATTTGAGTTGCTTCCATTAAGATACCAGCAAATGAATCTTACCCCAACATGTGCATTCTTCTTCAGCTCATTCCAGATGCTTACTGCTAGGCATTTTGCTGTGCTTCATGCTTCTGATGACTGTGTATGGAATTCAGGTCAACTAACAGCACCACCAAGGTCTTCCCACCTCCATGCAGACAACTCTATCACCTGCAAACATCCTACATATAAAACAAATGCGACCCAAGTTACTGTACAGTGCCTGGTGGAGGATACATTGCACCAGTATTATCGATTACCCTTCCATCCCAATCTCACATAGTGATTGGGTAAAAAAATGATTCTTTATACTTCCATACATAATGCATTCCATTATCATGCTTCCAGGAGCAATAGGTCGTCTTTCCCAAAGATTTTTTTGTTACATATTTGAATCGAGTATGCCAATCTATATGATCTTAGCAGCATCCACATGGTGCTTTTGCTTTGTGGATCAGCCACATAGCACAAACTGATGGGGCTCACATGCATGGTGGACAGTGACGGTGTAGTGTTGAGGTGTCACCAGTACATAGCATATAGCCACAAACAGGTCTATGCATGTTAATATTGGGATAGCAGCTGACAATGACCTCAGATTTACAGTGCAATTTGAGAATGTATGGTGAGGTATGAAGGTGGGATTGATCCAGATAACCTGTGTGGAAAATTGATGTATGTACCGAGAGGCAGTTGCTGGTTAAGTATAACACCTTCTGTCTTGGCATTTCTGTTATTGAACACCAGCAGCGTTAGTGCATCATTACTCATTGTGCTTGGTGTTGCTAAGTTAAAATTAATAGCTCGAGAGTCATTTTAGAGTGTGCTCCTAAAGCATAAGTTAATGATGCGTATATGTTGTCTGCAGGAAGCAGTATGTGTTGCAGTGGAGTGAGAGTGGATATGTGGTATTGTCTTGCTTCAGGTAGTGGGAGCACTGAGATGGAAATGTGCTGTTTCTGATTTCAGTCACTCAATCATTCTAAGATCAACGAAAGTTCAATGCAAAGCAGTATACCTACTCCAACAGGTTTTGAGTGCAATAAATACAATATTCAATGCATACAAAATAACTATGTGCTGTTGGAATATGATAGGATTTTGAGATACTTAACAGGGATGGATGTGTTGTTGTTGTTGTGGTCTTCAGTCCTGAGACTGGTTTGATGCAACTCTCCATGCTACTCTATCCTGTGCAAGCTTCTTCATCTCCCAGTACCTACTGCAACCTACATCCTTCTGAATCTGCTTAGTGTATTCATCTCTTGGTCTCCCTCTACGATTTTTACCCTCCACGCTGCCCTCAAATGCTAAATTTGTGATCCCTTGATGCCTCAAAACATGTCCTACCAACCGATCCCTTCTTCTAGTCAAGTTGTGCCACAAACTTCTCTTCTCCCCAATCCTATTCAATACCTCCTCATTAGTTATGTGATCTACCCACCTTATCTTCAGCATTCTTCTATAGCACCACATTTCGAAAGCTTCTATTCTCTTCTTGTCCAAACTAGTTATCGTCCATGTTTCACTTCCATACATGGCTACACTCCATACAAATACTTTCAGAAACGACTCCCTGACACTTAAATCTATACTCGATGTTAACAAATTTCTCTTCGGGATGTATGTATTGCTATATGTCAAAGACTGGAAGATTTCTAATTGTTGTGACCAAACATATTACAGCCTCTCATACATGCTTCATGAAGTGACTGCAATGAGAAAATTAGAGGCTAATGTGGCAGCAGAAGATCGATCTTTTGTTTTCTTGATAAACATTTTTGTTTTGTGTGCCTGTTAATGGATAGACTGACATGTTAATAGGTAGACTAAATTTACATCTATATGCATACTCAGCAAGCTATTGTACAGTGCATGGCGGAGGGTACTATGAACCACTACTACTCATTTCCTATTCCATTTGCAAAGAGAGTGAGGGACAAAAGACTTCCAATATGCCTGTATATAAACACTAACTTCTTCTATCTTATATTCATGGTCCTTATGCAGAACATATGTTAGCAGCAGTAGAATCCTTCTCCAGTCAGTCTCCACAGACCAAGGTGAACATACACACACAATAAAATGATAGGAAGCATTTTCCAATAGGTAACATCAGCACATCCCAAAAAATTGTTAATTTTCGGACAATTTCGAACGCCCTTTGGTGGTGGTATTGCGAATTGGACCAGTCAGTCTCCACACATCAAGATAAACACACACAACAAAATTTTAGGAAGTATTTTCCAACAGGGTAATACCTGGACATCAAGAAAATGATGAAATAAAGATATGTTCTCCCACACCAATAGCTAAGTACAGACTGAGTGTTTCCTGCCAATTTCTGTGTGGGAGACATTAGCATGTGAGGGAAAGTGATGGGTAGGTGTGGGACAGGGAGGGGGGAAGCCTATGACATCACAGTTGTAGTATTGTGAACTAGTCTCCCATCAATTTCCCACATACAGAAAAAGGTGGGAAGACATGGAATGCCTTTGTCTGCATTCACCAGTCCTTCCACGAAAACTGGATGTCAACTGCATCAAACAGATGCAAATCCCCTGGATCGGAGTTGTACACATCCTTCAGGACCACCCTCATATGGAATGCAGGTGGAAAGACAGGAAATGTCTTTGTCAGTGCAGACCAGTCCACCCTGAAAAACCATTTGTCAGCTGCATCAAAGCCACAGTCAACATCCTAGTGTGTGCCAAAGAACTATTCCAAATGCTTTTGAAACAAGCACTTGTGTGCAGAGATAAGAAAGCACCAGCCTTCTAGGAACCACTTCTTGCTTGGGTCAGCGTCTTTGAAGAGCACAGGTGGTCACCATCCTTCCGAGAAAAATAGGGTAAGCTGAGGAATGCCTCAAAGCACCCACTTGACTGTGACGACAGGTAACGCACCATTCTTTGTTGGTGTTTCTAGTAAGGTCTCTGAAGTTGCCACTACAGGTTTACAGGCTCAGACACACTGGAGTATGAGGTGGTTCACAAGGGAAGAGCATCCTTCAGACAGAAAGCAGGAAGTATATGGTTAAGTGAGCACTCCTTCCAGGAAATGTCTTTGATGCAATTGCTATAAGCTGACAGACCACAGCAAAGTGAGACCAACAGAATGGACACAAGATGCCGACAAAGGGGAGCCACTACTGGTCTGCTGGCAAATCACCCTGTGGGTGCCATGATAGTTTCTCACGTGACACAATAGGGCAGATGGGGTAGGGGGTGGTGGAGGAGGAAAAACCTATGACACCATTAGTGTGACATGGCCACATCTACACCATGGTGTGGGGGGAGGGTCTGGGGATGGCCCACCACCTAAATTAAAACTGTGCCAGAAACACCCATATTCCTCTACTCCCAGCTTGTAATACGTCATATGCCGACCCATCATGTGGGACATTGTAATTCAATTCTCACCAGACGAACAAGTTCACTTTGAGGGAATTAAAACTGCCAGACTCCCACATTGGAAGAAACCTTTTGTACTGCTAAATAATTTAATGTTTCACAAACAGCTAGGCTACACATTTTGGATCGCTGTGAAGTAGCCCAGATGAAATCAATCTACAGCATTGTTCCTGCTTCTCCTCTGAGCACGACAGTTTGAGTTTGTGTTGATTGCTTCCATTGTAAGAAGATTGTTTCAAGTTGCCCTGACATTCAACTTCCCCCCACGACTGGTAAACTGTGCAAAGGGCAGAGGTGAAGGCCACCTTTTCTTGTGTACCAGGATAGTCACAACCATTTATACCTACCATCCAGGACATAGGGCTGTGAATGGCAGAAGTTTATATATGGTGGGCCCACATGAACCATTAACAAGAGAGTTCGTGGACTTAACTATACACTGTCATAGAGTACGTTTCCAGGTTGACACAGATGCGTCTGCAACACTAATCAATCTGGAAACCCTAGCTTGTTGGGTCCCAAGAACTGTCACAACTTACAAGGAAGGTAGTCAGATACAGCTACCACCAAATCACTCTAGAGATTTCAGCAGATGTTGGTTACAATAATGTCACTTGATGTCTGGGCTTATTAGCAGTAGTTTGCCTCTCAGTAGAGAACATTTCTGGGCTAGATGCATTTTCATTTGGTTTATCACTGATACAGATAGATGTCGATATGGAGGGGCAGATGGTCAGCCCACCGCTCTCCCAGCCATTGTAAATATTCGTGACTGGAACCGTTACTTCTCAGTCAATTCAACTGCCCTCCTAAGGGCCAGCTAATCCACAGGAACAGCTATCAAATCTGCGTTTCTTGTCCAAGAAACTGCAGACAACTGGAACACACTTAAACTTGAGCAAAATCAAATTCTCCCAGAGAGAAGTGGAATTAATAAAAACAGTATCCGTCATATGGAGCATAATTTAGAAGCTATCGGCAAGCTGTCATACTCAAGAAAGTAAAGGACTTACTGTCTTTCATGTGCAAAATAACCTGTTATGTAAAATTTGCTCCAAACACAGCAGTTGTAAAGAAGACGGATAAAGCTCAAGTGGACAATAACCTGCAACAGGGCCCATAAAAAACTGAATGAACATTTCCAGTCAGCCCCATGATTAGCATCATTAAATGGACCCAGCATTGATCTTGCCAGCTGACTCATCACCCCATGGAACCGGTGTGATACTGTCTCAAAAGAACGCTGAAGGATTTCAACAGCTAATCACTTATGCTTCAAAAACGCTAACCTCTGCCCAAAGGAATTGCTCCAAGACAATATGAAAAGCCTGAACTACAATGTATCACATCAAGAAATTCCACATCTATCTATAAGGAACATGTTTTCACCTAATCACTTATCATATGAACTTACTAGAAATATTTGGATTGTGCGATAGGCTACCAAAGTGGACAGCACAGTGTCTGCAATGATGGGCTTTACTCATTTGCAGCTACAACTATGAAATTCTCTACAAGTCAAACACTAAATGCACTAATGGCAAGGTGTTGTTCCACCAGTTCATAGGTCAGAAACCAGTGCTTGATAGTAGGACTGTTTGTCTGCTTCCAGATCGAATTGTCAGCCCTTGAAGCTGTGCAGAACTTCTGCATAAAATCAATCAAGATAGTCTATGCTGCAGAAAAGTACTCAATGCTTCAGCAGTCCTGCTATGGTTTTGTCAAGGCTAGCCTCCCATGTTACTAGCCTTCACAAAGTCCCAACTATACACACTCTTTCACTTGACAGATCACCTTCCGGTCGTTGATGGAATTACGCTACCGTCCACAGACATAATCGATTTCGACCTGATGGAGGTTCCAAGTGTTACATCTTCTACCTCAGGGCCACTGGGAAACGACCTGCGTGAAAGATGTAGTGAGCAAGTTTTGACGTTACCACGCGGACGCCGAAATATGGACCAATAAAATTTGGCATCATCACAGATAGACTCCTGCGACAGTCATCCGGCTTCAGTGACGCCAATGTATACTGCTTCTACCATGGTCGACGAGATGAACCATCACAAGCAGTTACAGCCTCATGGAGTGAGGCAGCCACCACCACCTCCTTAGGACTTGCTCGCGACAGGACGCAGCTCCTTCTCCACCACCTGGATATCAAAAGGCACCACCACCAACACCAGACCATCCTGCACTCCCTCAATCACAACCGTCTACAGTACAGACACCACTGTTCAAGTAGAAACAACCCAGATCTAGCTCCCAACAACAGCCAAGAATGTAGTTCATACCATTCCAGCTTGACGTTTGTTGCAGGATAGGTTCATGTTGTAAATACAATGGCCTGCCATATAAGCTCACAGGGCTAAAAATTTGTTACCCCAGTGCCCGCGCACTGATGAATCGTTAAGCCCTTACAGATGTCTCAGCGATCGAGTAACGCGCTCAACCGCACACACAATGCCTCTACGTAAGCATAAGGCAGTGGCAATCAGAGAGACATTTGTTTTTCAAGCGGACTTTGTACACAAACTAGGGTAAAGATAAGGACGTACAGAGTAGCAAAAAAGGGCAATCGTGTTTGCCCATACCCGTGGTCATTCGGTGTGTTGAAGTTACTGGAATTATTGGTATTTCACAGCGAATAATTGAACATGCGGTGGTGTAATACAGAAACAGGACGTCATAATTGTTGTCGGAAAAACATGCTGATTGAGAGAGACCAGAAACGCGTTTCACGTCTTGTGAATCAAAATCGCTTCCAAAACTGACAGGAATAGCTACAGGCAGTGAATGAAGGTCCATCCCACCCCGCTGGCGAGAGAACATTGCGACGGGAACTGCATGCGATAAAAATTTGAAATCGGTCATCTCACAAGAGGCCATTGATCACATTGCGCGTAAAGGCAACAGCAAAATTACTGCAGTGTTATGCATTTTCTTTAACAACTGTTCATCAAGCCCGTTAATAGCAGGAGGACAGCTCAAGAAGACAGGTTATGATACTTCGGAGTTGCAGTTCCATATCAGATTACTTACCCACCTGGCAGATTATGCTTTAAATTAAAGTCATATTTTAGACCGGGGGGCCTTCGTTCTGCAGCCGTGCAATCGAATACGATACTTGCAGCGTGTGGTGCAACAGCCTCTTGTCTGTAGAACTCTTCGACTCACCTGTTCAGCAAAAGATACGAGGAACGTGAAGCGGTGCATATGCTAGTGCTGCATTGCACTTACGTAGTTGGCGTTGTTCATTCTGATTACCGTTTTGTGTGTTCAGTGCTGTACGATTGCTTGCAAGTTAGTGAAATGTAGTCGCGATGACGCGAATGCGAAAATGAATCTGTTTCTGTCCTTTGTCTTGATTGCTATGATTATTTTTCTGTGATACTGCCGCGTCGTGTGTGAATCGGCGTTGTGAACCAGCGTTGCAAATACATGTGCTCACTGTAACATCGTTTATGATTAATTACTTCAGCAAAAATATCTTTTTCTATATTTACATTTTTTTGAGGGAATAATGTTATGTAGCATTTTCGTCGTGTTGTGTGATGCGTAACGCTAACAATACAGCCACAACCAGTACTAGTAATACACTCCTGGAAATTGAAATAAGAACACCGTGAATTCATTGTCCCAGGAAGGGGAAACTTTATTGACACATTCCTGGGGTCAGATACATCACATGATCACACTGACAGAACCACAGGCACATAGACACAGGCAACAGAGCATGCACAATGTCGGCACTAGTACAGTGTATATCCACCTTTCGCAGCAATGCAGGCTGCTATTCTCCCAGTGCAGGCTGCTTCATCCAGTCCCAAACATGCTCAATGGGGGACAGATCCGGAGATCTTGCTGACCAGGGTAGTTGACTTACACCTTCTAGAGCACGTTGGGTGGCACGGGATACATGCGGACGTGCATTGTCCTGTTGGAACAGCAAGTTCCCTTGCCGGTCTAGGAATGGTAGAACGATGGGTTCGATGACGGTTTGGATGTACCGTGCACTATTCAGTGTCCCCTCGACGATCACCAGTGGTGTACGGCCAGTGTAGGAGATCGCTCCCCACACCATGATGCCGGGTGTTGGCCCTGTGTGCCTCGGTCGTATGCAGTCCTGATTGTGGCGCTCACCTGCATGGCGCCAAACACGCATACGACCATCATTGGCACCAAGGCAGAAGCGACTCTCATCGCTGAAGACGACACGTCTCCATTCGTCCCTCCATTCACGCCTGTCGCGACACCACTGGAGGCGGGCTGCACGATGTTGGGGCGTGAGCGGAAGACGGCCTAACGGTGTGCGGGACCGTAGCCCAGCTTCATGGAGACGGTTGCGAATGGTCCTCGCCGATACCCCAGGAGCAACAGTGTCCCTAATTTGCTGGGAAATGGCGGTGCGGTCCCCTACGGCACTGCGTAGGATCCTACGGTCTTGGAGTGCATCCGTGCGTCGCTGCGGTCCGGTCCCAGGTCGACGGGCACGTGCACCTTCCGCCGACCACTGGCGACAACATCGATGTACTGTGGAGACCTCACGCCCCACGTGTTGAGCAATTCGGCGGTACTTCCACCCGGCCTCCCGCATGCCCACTATACGCCCTCGCTCAAAGTCCGTCAACTGCACATACGGTTCACGTCCACGCTGTCGCGGCATGCTACCAGTGTTAAAGACTGCGATGGAGCTCCGTATGGCACGGCAAACTGGCTGACACTGACGGCGGCGGTGCACAAATGCTGCGCAGCTAGCGCCATTCGACGGCCAACACAGCGGTTCCTGTTGTGTCCGCTGTGCCGTGCGTGTGATCATTGCTTGTACAGCCCTCTCGCAGTGTCCGGAGCAAGTATGGTGGGTCTGACACACCGGTGTCAATGTGTTCTTTTTTCCATTTCCAGGAGTGTAGTTAAGTGTCAACAATAGTTAGCTTATGAGAGGGAAATAGAATTAAAAGAGTGCCACTATACTGCAGTTTACTAGGTTTTCGACACATAAAATGTGTGTAATGTTTCGGTTTAAAGCTGCAAGTAAAATAATTTTTGTCAAAAGCTTCACAATAAAGTTGTACAATACCTTAAGTTAATTAACCTTAGATAACTAAACGCAATTCTTACCAATTCGCTGTTTACACCAATCTAGTGTTGTCAGTAAAGGCTGTAAAGCAGGACATTTTGTACTTATTTTGTGTGCTATTTACCACTGGAAGCCTTATGATTGTAACGGATTAGTGCATGAACTAAAAATTATGATCGCTTTGAATAAAATATTTAGTAGTGACATTAACGATGGGCTAGTAAGTGCAATGCAGCACTAGCATATGCACCGCTTCACGTTCCTCGTATCTTTTGCTGAACAGGCAAGTCGATAGGGTATCTGCGGGAATACGTCGCCAGTGAACCGAAGCACCGATCGAGGTAAGCATATGTCATGTCTGCCGGCCGATCTGAATGGGGCCTTCGTTCTGCAGCCGTGCAATCGAATACGATACTTGCAGCGTGTGGTGCAACAGCCTCTTCTCTCTAGAACTCTAATGGAGGGTCAGGGGGAATGTTATATTGTTACTAGCCTGAAATGGGTTCTTCCAACAGAGCAAGCTCTTCCAGATTCTGAACTACTCAAGGAACAAGACATTATATGGGGAAAACTGATGTAGACTACTTATTCCTCGCGGTGTTACATAAAAGAGCGTAAGTCTGTCTGTAGTCTCTCCCATAGAATCCCGAACTATCCCCTAACAAAACCGTAATTCGCAAATGGCACCTTTAACATTGTAAGTAGGCTGTTTAGGTTTTTATATCGGTAACGCCACGTAGCGTTGTGTATGAAAATCACTGGCTGTGCCGTGTGCAGTCTGTGGCTGGTTTGCATTGTTGGAATATTCTAGTGTTGGGCAGTTGGATGTGAAGAGCGCGTAGCGTTGCGCAGTTGTAAGTGAGCCGCCGGCAGTGGTGGATGTGGGGAGAGAGATGGCGGAGTTTTGAGAGGGGATGATCTGGACGTGTGTCCATCAGAGAGAGAGAGTAAATTTGTAAGACTGGATGTCATGAACTGATATATTTATCTCATGACTTTTGAACACTATTAAGGTAAATACATTGTTTGGTCTCTATCAAAATCTTTCATTTTCTGACTATGCCTGTCAGTAGTTAGTGCCTTCAGTAGTTAGAATCTTTTATTTAGCTGGCAGTATTGGCGCTCGCTGTATTGCAGTAGTTCGAGTAATGAAGATTTTCGTGAGGTAAGTGATTCAAGAAAGGTATAGGTTATTGTTAGTCAAGGCCATTCTTTTGTAGGGATTATTGAAAGTCAGACTGCGTTGCGCTAAAAATATTGTGTGTCAGTTTAGTGATAATCAGAATAAGTAAAGAGAGAAATGTCTTGAGTACGTTCAGTTTTGCTCAGCTGTTTGAAAATCAAATAACGTAAGGGGTTTATCAGCACAGCAATTCATAAATTTTTCTAAGGGGACGTTTCAACATGTGAAACCTTCGACAATTCTTCCTGGCACGTGATCGTTCAATCTCCCTCAGAACTACCTTTAAGCAGCAAACACACGTGCGAGGGTATGTTGAAAATTACAGTCTCCGAATTTTTTATGTGAAGGCTCTTAAAGCTTTTTTAATAAAACAAGCGTTATTAACATTCTGCATCTTTATTCTACACACCCTGGCGCCGACCACATTTCTCCCAATGAGAGACCAGTTTGTTGATATTATCACTGTAGAATGACTTTGTTCACGGAGCCACGACGTCACCACTGCTTGCACCGCTTCATCACTACAAAAGTCCTCGAAGATGTTATTTAAGTTCTGGAAGCAGATCCACATCGGAAGGGGCCAAGTAGGGACTATCAGCAGGATGATCGGTGACAGTGAAACGAAAGCATCGGATTGTTGTAGATGTCGCAGCGCTTGTGTATGGTCTGGCATTGTCATGCTGAAGGAAAGGCAACACCGTCTCTTGACGAACTCTTCGAATTATAAATTCGATTGCGGCACGCTCTTTCTCACGCACCGACACACACGAAGGTGGCAAAAGTTGTGGGATACCTCCTAATATAGAGTAGCAACTCGATGTGGGGTGAACTCAACAAGTCGTTGGAAATCCGCTACAGCAATATTGACCCATTACCGTCCATGAGTGGGAAAGTATTGCTGGTGCAGATTTTGTGCACGGACTGACCTCTCGATTAGGTCCCGTCAATGTTCGATGCGATTCACGTCGGAAGATGGGGTTGGCCAAATCATACGCTCAAACTGTCCAGAATGTTCCTCAAACCAGTCACCGACAACTGTGATCCGGTGACATGGCCTGTTGTCACCCATGAAAATTCCGTTGTTCTTTGGGGACATAAATGGTTGCAAATGGTTTCCAGGTAGCCGAACAGAGCCACTTCCAGTCAATGATCGGTTCAGTTGGACCACAGGACCCAGTCCATTCCATGCAATCACAGCCCACACCATTATGGAGCCACCACCAACTAGCACAGTGCCCAGTTGACAACTTGGGTCCATAGCTTCGTGGGGTCTGTGCCACACTCGAACCCAATTATGAGCTCTTACCAACTGAAATTGGGGCCCATCTGACCAGGCCACAGTTTCCAGTCGTGTAAGGTCCAACCGATATGGTCACGAGCCCAGAAGAGGCGTTCCAGGGGGTCATCTGCTGCCACAGCCCATTAATGCCAAATTTCGCTGCACTGCCCTAACGGATACGTTCGTCGTACGTCCCAAATTGATTTCTGCGGTTATTTAATTCAGTATTGCTTGTCTGTTAGCACTGACGATGCAAACGCCGTTGCTCTCGATAGTTAAGTGAAAGCCGTCGGGCACTGCGTTGTCCAAGGGGAGAGATAATGCCTGAAATGTGGTATTCTCGGCACATTCTTGACACTGTGTATCTCGGAATACTGAATTCTGTAACGATTTCCGAAATGCAGTGCCACTGCGTTTATCTCCAACTACCGTTCCGCGTTCAAAATCTGTTAATTCGCGTCGTGTGGCCATAATCATGTTGGATATATTTTCACATGGCTTATCTGAGTACAAATGACAGCGCTGCGCTTTTATACCTTTTGTACGTGATACTACCGCCATCTGTGTGTGCATATATCGCTATCCTATGACTTTTGTCACCTCAGTGTAGTTGCTTGACATACTGCCACGTTACAAGCTACGATTCGCTGGCCTCTTGCGGCAGAGGGCTGGAATATGTACACATGAAGAATAAAGGTATAAAATATTAATAACGCTTGTTTTATTTCATTGGCGCTAAGAGTTTTCACATTAGAAATATGCGTGTCATTGCTTAATTACCGTGACACCTAGACGAGAGTGATATCACGCTACGTTGCCCATTCTTGATTTTATTTTTATTTTTGATCAGTCTTCTGACTGATTTTAAGCGGCCCGACACGAATTCCTCTCCTGTTC
Organism: Schistocerca americana; assembly: GCF_021461395.2. Taxonomy (NCBI): domain Eukaryota; kingdom Metazoa; phylum Arthropoda; class Insecta; order Orthoptera; family Acrididae; genus Schistocerca; species Schistocerca americana. The sequence goes on from NC_060120.1 coordinate 743,441,294, forward strand.
CAACCTTTTCACCTCAGAGCAGCAGTTGCAACCTACGTCCTCAATTACATTCTTAAAGAAAAGGAAAAAGAAACTTTGTAAAATAATAGCATTCCTATCCGTAAGAGGCAATCTACTGTTCTGAAAAGAACCCGGAAATTCATTAATTTATAAGAAAAAGTTTCACTTGATTTCTCAGAATTTTTTCAATAAATAATATTTATCGTTCGTTTAATGTTTTTCTTACACTAACTAGCAATACTCCAGTATCCAAGTATTCCACTAGTTATGTAAGAATACAGTGGACGACTCCAGAAGATATTTGTTGCTGAATGTTTTTCAAGTAGTTCTTGATGGTACATTAGGAGTGTCTGTCTGACTTCTGTAGTAGTGTGTGGTTGAAATTGTTTCTTGCAGGAGCCAAAGGGTACTTGTTGTATCAATCCATTGCGCAACTTGACAAAATAAAACCCACACACTCACAACCTGCTTATGTATTCATCCCCTGTGCTTCCTCTATAATTCTTATCCCTACACTTCCCAAACTGACGATTCCTTGATGCCTCAGAATGTGTCCTATCAATCGAACCCTTCTTTTAGTTAAGTGTTGCCATAAATTTTTTTCTTCTCAGTTCAGTTTAGTACCTCTTAATTAGTTTCTCGATTTATCCATCCAATCTTCAGCATTCTCCTGTAGCAGCACATTTCAAAAGCTTATATTCTCTTCTTGTCGAGTTGCTTATCGTCCATGTATCGCTTTCAGACAAGTCTACACTCCAGACAACTATCTTAGCAAACGACTTTCTAATAGTTAGATTTATATTGGATGTTAACAGATTCTTCTTTTTCAGAAATACTTTCCGTGCCATTTTTAGTCTGCATTTTCTATCCTCTGCACAGGGGCATCATTTATTTTGGTGTCCAAATAGCAAAACTCATCTACCGATTTTAGTGACTGACATCCTATTGTAATTCTTTCAGTATCACCTGATTTAATTCGACTAAATTACAGTTCCCTTGTTTTAATTTTTGAGGTTCAGCTTATAACCCCTTTTTAATACGCTATCCATTCCATTCAATTGCTCTCCCTATTTCATTGCTCTCTGTGACATAATTACAATGTCATTGACAAACCTGAAAGTTTTTGTTTCTTCTCCCTCACCTTTAATTCCACCTCAAAATTTCTCCTCGGTTTCCTTACTGCTTGCCAAGTGTACAGATTGAATAACATCAGAATAGCTTGCAATCCTCTCTCACTCCTTTCTCAGTCACTGCTTTCCTTTCACGTTCTTTTATAACTTCAGTCTGGTTTCTGTACAAGTTGTAAATAACTTTCATTCCACGTATTTTTTTCTTTCTGCCTTCAGAATTTGGAAAGAGTATTATACAGTCGTCATTGTCAAAAGCTTTCTCTAAATCTAAAATGCGATAAACGCAGATCTGCCTTTCCTCATTCTATCTTCTAAGATTAGTCGTAGAGTTTGTGTTGTCTCTCGAATCCCATAATTTTTTTCGGAACTAAGCTGATCTTCCCTGAGGTCGGTTCCTGCCAGTTTTACCATTCTTCCATCCTTCTCTGAACAATTCGTGTCAGTATTTTTCAACCATGACTTATTAAACTGATAGTTCTGTAATATTCTCACCTGTCACCATCTTGTCTTCTTAGCAGTTGGAACTGTTACGTTCTTACTGAAGTCTAGCGGCGGAAAGCAAACGTATCCGCCACGCGGAACTTAAGGTGCGTTCCCACGGGGCGTACCATGTGCTTTCCGCGTACGATTGAGTCAAGTCTTCGTAAATACTTCAGTGCGTGCGAAGCACCAATGATCACGGTTGATGGGGTCAGGTCCTGAAAATTAACGAAAACCGGTGTACAGGCGTGACAGGCTTTCGTATCCGCAACCTGTGAGAATTTGACATAAGACTTGTTCGTTTCAGCAACGATGCATTTCTGCAACGAAGCGATAGCTCTGGCTATCAGACAAGATCAGTAAAAGTGCTCTTTGTACCTGATGCAACATACGTGTATAAATTAGTCGCCTTCTGTTCACATTAATCTCAGGAACTACTGTAGGGACGTTGATATCGTAATCGTTAACTGATATCCTGATTCACGAGAAATGTCCGCAGCTCGTGGTCTAGTGGCTAATGTCTGTGGATCATGGTACCAGGTTCGATTCCCGGCCGGGTTGGTGATTTTCTGTGTCTGGGGACTGGGTGTTTTTGTTGTCCCCATAATTTCATCATCATCAACATTCGTGAACGTGGCTAAAATTGGACTGTGTACAGATTATGGCATTGTAAGGACGCTGATGACCGCGCACTTGAGCGCCCCACAAACCAAACACCATCATCACCACGAGAAAGGTATGTGGGCGCAGGAGCAAGTGTAAGGCCACACTAGTACATCAGCAGACCAGTGAAAGCTACCGCTACTGGGACGCTGGCGCAAGCTACCACCGACTTTATGAATGACCTGTGGTGCAGAACGTATCAGATATTGGGCTGATAAGAACAGATTCTTTTTATGGACCTAATGTTTAATGGGTGTGAAGAGAAAAGGTCAAACAGGAAATAGCAGCTCGCGCCCGATTAGTGCTGCAGTAACGTGGCCGTTAAGGTGCCCTAGCTCACGCCCAACTGGTGCTGCAGTGGGTTGGACTGGGCCGCGAAGTAACTTGCATATCTCATTATTGCCACGAGATGTCTCTCTAAACGCCAATTAAACATGGTGAAGATTGCGATGTCATCAGCGACTCTTATCACTGTTATCCGTTCATTCTGAAATTTAAACCCCCTCTTGGACCTTTGCTTTATTTTCATCATTACTTCTTCAGTGTGTGGGTTCAACAGCAACAGCGAAAGACTGCATCCCTGTCTTACATCCTTTTTAATCCTAGAACATCGTTTTTGGCTTCCATCCTTGTTGGTCCCTCTTGGTTCTTGTACATACTGCACAATCTTCGTCTTTTCCTGTAGTTTACTCCTATTTTTCTAAGAATTTTTAACATCTTGCACCATTTTACATTGTCGAATGCTTTTTTTCAGGTCAACAAATCCTACGAATGTCTCTTGAGTTTTCTTAAGTCTTGCTCCCATTGTCTGTTACAGTGTTAAAACTCATGCCCTTACCTTTACGAAAGCCAAATTATCGTCATCTAACAGGACAACAGTTTTGATAAAAGTCTCATTGCGTATTTCTTTCGGTTACTTTTTGCACTATAGGCCTACTGTGCAGTTCTATCGATGTATGTTCCAAGTTTCATCGAGCTGTATTACTTGTCGCTGACACCACATGTGAAAGTTACGAAAGTCCTTAAGTTTTAAACACCAATGTATTACTCCTGTCAGCTGTTTGGATGCGTGAGTGAGTGGGGACAACGATCTGCAAAGGTCGGCTCAACAACTGACACTGAGATCAAGGAACATAATGTATTTGTGTTTAATGTGTTTATCTCTGTAGCTCTTTGACCATACCGTTGATGGTATCTGACTTGAATGTTCGTGTATTTCGGTGCCTTTCATTTTATGCAAACAAAAAATATATGAGTGTTATTGTGCCTACTCAGCTACACGGAATTTTTCACAAACCAATTAGCTCATTGTATGGCAGGTCTCACACCTATCTGCACTTGCTATCTTCAGGATTGTGTGGATGATATTTTTCCGAAAGTCAGATGCTGTCTCCACTCTCGAAGATACTACACACTATGCTGTAGATTTGCCTTGTTGCCACTTCCCCCAATGATTTTAGAAACTCGAAGGAAAGTTTAAGTATCCCTTCTAAATCTTACGGCGCTTTCTTAAATTGTTGACCTAACGTCTTCCATACCGACTACAATTTCTTTTTCTATTACGTCATCAAGAAGTCCTCCCATTGTTAGAGGCTTTCAATGCACTCTACCTCGACCTATTTGCTTTCTCCTGTGTGTTTAACAGTGGAACACTCATTGTACCCTTATTGTTGTCGCCCTTTTAATTTCACCACATGTTGTTTTGACTTTTATGTATGCTTAATCAATCCTTCCGGAAACCATTTCTTTCTAGATTTCTTCACATTTTCCCTGCAGCTTTTTCGCCTTGACTACCCTACACTTTCTGTTTATTTGATTCCTTGGTGACTTATATTGATGTGTCTGGCTCTGAACACATTTGCACTTCCTTCTTTCTATGACGAAAATCATCCTATCAATGAACTGTTTACACTAACTCAATCTTTGCCCTACATTCCTATTCATAATAAACACTACTCCCCTTATACCGTTTTCTGGTGCTGGTGATATTGTCCTATATTCGTCTGACTAAATACCAGCACTGGGGGGTTTATAACTGCGTTGCTCCGACGGGAGTGAAGATACAGGCATAAAGGCTGCCCTGCATGACAGGCATGTTGTGAGGGGACAGTACCGGCCTGTCAAATCAACCTGCTTTGCAGGATAACCCACACGTTAAGGGCAAGAAACTGTTTCCCTCAGATTAAAGCCGATTTTCGATTTTAGTATACCTCATTTGGACAGGATTTCCTTCTTGGTCTCTGCTGCTCCTCCTCGCTTCGTTCGTCACGTGTTATTATGCTTGCACACTAATAGAATTTCTTCACTATGTCCACTTCGTGGTCTTCAATTTTGATGTTATGTTTACAGCTATCTCATTCTTCTGTTCCTTACGACTCTCTCTATCTTCGATTTACTCTCAGACTATAGTGTATGTCCATTAGACTATTCATTCTTCACTTCCACTTTCACAGAAAATAGCAACGTCATAAGTGAGTCTTATCACTAATATCATTTCGCACTGTATTCTTATTCTGCCCCTGACCTTGTCTTTTATTCTCATTATTGTCTCTGCGATAGAAGACTACATCCCTGACACCATTTCTAATACAAGAATTTCGTGCTTCGTCTCCCATTCTTATCGTTTCCCATTGGGTCTTGTACATAATACACATTACTCATCTTTCCCTTTAGTTTACAGAATTTCGTACTTTTGTACCATTTCACGTTGTTGAACACGTTTCCTAGGTTGACTAATCCTATGTTCATATATTGATTTTTCTTAAGTCTTGCTTCCATTATCAAGCACAACGTAGAAACTGCCTCTCTGACGTCTGCCTTTCCTTTAACCACATTAATTGCCTTCTAACAGAGAACATACAACAAGATGGAGAAAGAATTATACAATTCAGATCTAAGCTAATCTTATTTCTGTTGGTGTATTTTGTTTTATAATAGGCCTATACTTAATTGGTTTCTTACTGAAAATACCGTACTTCATTATTTGTGTACTTACCGTTTTTGGATAGTCTGTGTAATCTTCTACATACATTAACTAATCACTTGAACAATTAATAACATATAAAAATTAGTCCCTATGCTGTTACACTGTTAAATTACACAAAGAATGTTATAAATATCGCCCACAAACTCTAAATAATTACCACATTAACAGAACAGTGCAAGGAGCGCAATAACTTTGCAAGCAGAAATATTCTTCTGACGTGCGAGGTTTCATATCTTAGATCTGAACCTTACAAGACACCAGGTTTAGATACTTTTCAGTATAAGACCAAAGCATATCTGTATAGAGATACGTGGTTTTCCATCTCCTGCAGGAAACGTTTCTTCATGTGTAGAAATATGTAACTTAAAACTGACAACTTTATAGTTACGAGGTTTTGCTATCTTAACGACACTTTTTTTCACACCTACTTTATCGTCTTGCTTTCTTTCAAGTGTATATGTTTGTGTTAATAAAGCTGTAGAATTTAGCTATGGGTGTTTAATATTATACTTTAAATGCCACATTGAAAGAAAATGTAGAAGATAAAAACGACCCACCTTAGAATCACAAGACAATGGAGTCAGTTGTACCAGCAAGAAACAACAGCAGCAGCAGCAGTGGTAGTAATAGTAGTAGTAGTAGTAGTAGTTACACTAGTTCTAGTAGTAGTGGTTTGTTTACAAGGCTATTTCGTGTTATTACAAATTAAGAACAAGAAAAATAAAATAATTCATACATACAGGCATTTACATATCAGCCATTTAGATACTTACAGATCTCGTTTAACAAGGTTGGGACAGATAGTCAGCCACGGCCTTAAAGTAGGAACCATCTCGTCATTTACCTGACGTAATTTACAGAACCAATAGAAAACTTAAATGAGGATGACTGGGTGAAGACTGCAGCCTTCACCCTCCCAAATACAAGGGCACTATGTCTAAAACAAATGTACGTTTTTGAAAAGAATGATGTAAAATGCTAGTGGTACTTGCTACTTGCTTACCTTAAGAACTGAGACACCATAACTCTGTAACGAGTGAGTCGTTGAGCTCAGAAAGAGGGTAAGTTGTTGGTACAATACAGTACATAGCTTTGGGAGTAAGGTTTTCCAAAAAAAGTGACAGTACTATGTAAAATGGTGTTTCATTATTATTATTAGTATTTACTTGTGTTACTCTTGTTACCAAACCCTTACTCTGTGTAGTAGTCCTTCACCACTTACAATGTATTGTACGTGTACTTTTAACTACTTTTCTAAACAAGTTCGCTTCTGTAATCTCTTTAATTTCCTCCGATTTATTATACAGTTTTATTCCTGTGTACAATGAGAGGCAAAAAGATTGTTCGGCCCGAATAATTTATAGTCCGAGAACAGACCATTGGACATTCCCAAGTTCAGAATTGCCACTGATCACAACTCTAGCGGTCAGTGGATCTTCAGCCTGGTGTTTACATCGTCAGATAGAAGCAATGTAATAGTTAGGATACATTAAACGTTGAGATATACGAAGTATACGAATTCCACTTCGGAAGAATTACTACAACGACGAGAGTTTCTCATCTGTTTCACTGGCTGAGTGGATACGAACGTAAAAGACGTGTATTCGAATCTAACTGAACTCAGTTGTCTTTATTTAGACCTGAAAACTATAGAGACATCAGGTGGCGATCAAAGTAACTACAAATAAATACATACATTTTCAATATTTTTTACGATGGCCATTTCTCTGTTTGTTTAAAGATTAGACTATTACAAAACGGTATCTTTTAAAAAAATGTGGAACGTAGAAAAGCCTACAACTGTGCAATTTGTAGCGAATTAAGGCTTAAAATATTACCTGCACAGGTCTAAATTAAAATGGGCATTTGACTTCACTTAGATTAGAACTGTTGTCCTTTACGTTCGTAAAACGTCATCCAGTGAAACAGATCTGAATCGCTCCTTTTAGTAATTCTACTGACGTGGAATTCTTATATTTCAACCGTTTCTACCCGCTCGAATGATTTTCAAAAGAAAAGTTACGAAGCTTTAAACTGCAATGAATCTCGACATATACTGCATCGTAACTATTATATTGCATCTATTTGACAATATAAACACCAAGCTGAAGTTAGAGATGTGAACACTGGCCCTTCTGAACTTGCATGCGTAATCCTCTGTTCTTAGGTTCTACATTATTGGGGCCGGGCAATCTTTTTGTCTCTACTTGTACAAAATGCAATTCTGAGTTTTACGTTTATTTTTTATTGGTAAATGTAAAGCCAGTTCATATCTTGTCTCATGTTCATGGACAGAACTGCTTGTGCCGTAATTATGAATTTTATTTTCGGTGTGCACAACTGAATGGTGTAGTTAAAATCCCCACTGTTTGAAAAAGATCGTTACAATGAGGCCGACTAGTATTTTTGGTAATTATTCTTATGAACGTATTTTGTAGTTTGAAACTATGTTGACATTGGTGCATTTATTCCCAGAAAAGAATTCCATGATTAAGAATGGAAAGTTCGTGTGAATATTACGTAACTTTAAGGGTGTAATATGTTGATAGACACTGTTTGCAAGTGCCTGTGTGTTCACACCAATTCAAATGAGAATCAGTACTCATTCGTAGGAATTTTGTATAATACACAGTCTACATAAATTCAAAGTGCACCTGATTTAACAGAGCCCTTTTCCGCCTTGGAACAGAAATTCATGTCATTTGTTTACATTACGTTACAGCTCGTGGACGTAAGGTCATCAGACATCTACCAGCAGCTCAAATGGGGAAGGAAATTGGAGCGGATGGGGGCAGTTGGAGAAGGGTAAGAGGAAGCAGAAGTGAGTAATTTTCGGATTCATCGCTGCAGTCACTGTGCCGTGGGAAAACCGAATCTAAATCAGAATGCTTGGATAGAATCTGAAGCCATCTCCTCCTCACTACTCCCAGTGCCTTGACCAATGTGCCGGTTCGTTTGGTAACAAATGCCGTAGCGCATACTCACATGCATAGATGACCATAAGCGTGACATTTCCAATTCTCCAAAGCAGTTGTGGCTGCTTTGTGATCTTGTTTTCGGTTTATGGAAAGCTATCTAAGTATAAAATTGTCAGATCTGAGGCTGAGCTGGTGTTCCTTGAAAGATACTAGGCCGCCATTAGCCGAGGGCAACTATCGGTGTCCCTAGTGACTTAAGTGACTCGCAGGACTTTCTGTCTTACAATACGGAGACTGTCAGCCGGTAGCAGGTAGTGGTTGATAGTGGTGTGGCCTGGCCACTGTATGGCAACTCGGAGAGGCTCAAAACTGTAACGGAAGTGGAGGCGTAATAAAGGGAGACATTGCTACAGACTCATTGTACGTTGCTTTGAAACCACATTGGATGTCCCACAACATTAGCACACTACTGTTTACGATTGCTGCTTGTTCTTTTTCCCGGGTTCGATTCCCGGCGGGGTCAGGGATTTTCTCTGCCTCTAGATGACTGGGTGTTGTGTGATGTCCTTAGGTTAGTTAGGTTTAAGTAGTTCTAACTTCTAGGGGACTGATGACCATAGCTGTTAAGTCCCATAGTGCTCAGAGCCATTTGTTCTTTTCCGATAGCAAATTTTTCAGTACCTTCGTGAATAACACTGTGTCAGGAAGGCGTTTACAGACGTTTCCTGTACTTTGATTCAGTTATAAAACACATTATCCTCGTTAATGTAACTTTGTTTTTGTTGTATGTTGCGAATAAACAATAAAATAAGAATGTAAGGTAACAAGGGTGCGTCCGTATAATCGAGTATTTTCTTTAATACGAATTGGCGAAACTGATGTTCGGTTATGTCCTCTCCCCGAAAATACTGATAACATACATACACCAAAAAAAGTTTTGCATCACACCGGTTCCGAGAGTTCCGGAACCTGTACAGAAAATTGGAATAGAGAACAACATAAACATCATTTCCACTCTTTCTAATGCTCTTTAAAACCACACGTTGCATGTTGTACCACCATACAGCGAGACCTCCAGATGTGTTGGTCCAGATTGCTGTACACACCGGTACCTCTAATACCCAGTAGCACGTCCCTTGCATTGATGCATGGCTGTATTCGTCTTCGCATACTATCCACAAGTTCATCAAGGCACTGTTGGTCCAGACTGTCCCACTCCTCAACGGCGTAGATCCCTCAGAGTGGTTGGTGGGTCACGTCGTCCATAAACAGCCCTTTTTAATCTATCCCAGGCATGTTCGATAGCATTCGTGTTTGGAGAACATGCTGGCCACTCTAGTAGAGCGATGTCGTTATGTGCGAATTGTCCATGAAGACGAATACCTCGCCAGTATGCTGCCGATATGGTTGCTCTAGCGGCCGGAGGATGGCTTTCACGTATCGTACAGCCGTTACGGCGCCTTCCATGACCACCAGCGGCGTACGTTGGCCCCACATAATGTCACTCCAAAACATCAGGGAACCTCCGCCTTGTTGTACTCGCTGAACAATATGTCTGAGGCGTTCAGCCTGACCGGGTTGCCTCCAAACACGTCTCCGACGATTGTGTGGTTGAAGGCATATACGACACTAATCGGTGAAGAGAACGTGATGTAAATCCTGAGCGGCCCATTAGCATGTTGTTGGGCCCATCTGTGCCGCACTGCATGGTGTCGTGGTTGCAAAGATGGACCTCGCTATGAACGTCGGGAGTGAAGTTGCGTATTTGCATCCTATTGAGTACAGTTTGAGTCGTAACACGACGTCCTGTGGCTGCACGAAAAGCATTAATCAACATGGTGGCGTTGCTGTCAGGGTTCCTCCGAACCACAACCCGTAGGTAGCAGTCATCGACTGCAGTAGTAGCCCTTGGGCGGCCTGAGCGAGGCATGTTATAGATAGTTCCTGTATCTCCTCCATGTCCGAACAACGTCGCCTTGGTTGACTCCGAGGCGCCTGGACACTTCCCTTGCTGAGAGCGCTTCGTGGCACAAAGTAACAATGCGGGCGCGATCGAACCGCGGTATTGACCGTCCACGAGCCGTGTACCTCCTTCCTGGTGGAATGGCTGCAACTGATCGGCTGTCGGACCCCCTCCGTCTAATAGGTGCTGCTCATACATGGTTGTTTTCATCTTTGGGAGGGTTTAGTGACATCTCTGAACAGTCAAAGGGACTGTGTGTGTGTGTGTGTGTGTGTGTGTGTGTGTGTGTGTGTGTGTGTGTGTGTGTGTGTGAGAGAGAGAGAGAGAGAGAGAGAGAGAGATACAATATCACAGTCAACGTCCATCTTCAGGAGTTCTGGAAACCGGGGTGATGCAAACTTTTTTTGACACGTGCATTTTGATTTGTTTGGTCAGTTTCCAATCTACCCTGCCCACAGCCCTCATCATTTACAAATGAAATTTGAAATCCTTTATACTTTAGACTATAATCAGAGTGATTAGTACACCTGTCGAAAACGCAAGAAGACATTTTTGACCAAAACACTTCTGCCAGGAACTACTGTTTGGAGCCTCTAACATAGGGCCTACGAGAAGCACGGACCCAGCAACGAACTTGTGGCGTTACACTAGTCGGCTTGTCCGCCACATTTCGCGAACGTCCGGCTCCGTGCAGGACCCACAGGGAATCAGTATGTAATTGAAAAGGTACCCTCTAAAGATCTTAACATTGTCGTTTGCTATCGAGAGCTCGCATGCATTTAAACGGACAGCCAAGAATTACGAAACTCGTCTGAAAGAATGACTCGCTTCCCGCCTAAGACGGTTGCTGGCACTCGTAAGACATGCAGTGTCAAGCGCTGTGACATGGACACCATGGCCTGTCTCTCTTGTGGGCCGCTGTAACATGGCAGACGTCGGATTCGGCATCATGACAACCCACTTTACTATACACCTCGATGGCAAGAGAACACTACAATGACTGCAGCCCACATCCGCGGACGAGCATGAGCTCTGGCCCCACAATACTTCGATAGATTGTCCACTACATCTGCACGTATTATATTAGAAGTGGACCACCGCGTATGCTCGGACTAATCTCAGGAACTACTGTAGGAATTTTGATCCGGTTGTCACTAGTACATACACTGATTCCCAAGGGAGGTTTGTGCATATAACGTATTGAATATTTCGTCCATAAGGGACGGCATTATAAGGGCTGCGACTACCGATCAATACAAACAAAACAGTTTCTGCGTCAGTCACTTGTTTATTTTGCCACTACAGTTTTCGAAGGTTCACATAATCATCTTCAGGTGGAGAATTGCTTATTTACGTGGCTGCCGTTGAAGAGTACAGACGTCTTTGGACAGTCGCAGACCAAGGACATCTTAGGCTCCTTTGCGTCTTTTGCTTATGATAAAAATTGTTTATTTAGAAAAGGCACTTTAGAGGTCCAAAATCATGAACTTATGACAGTAAATTGTACTTATATAAAAAAAAAAAAAAGAAATTTAAGTTAACGAGACTAATGTGTTGAACAACTGGATCAAATAAGTACTTAAGTAAAGAAAACGTCTGAAAATGCCTTCCTGACACTATGTTGTTCATGAAAACACTGAAACATTTGCTATTGAAAGCAACTGTTACGGGCATACGACAAAAATCCTGTGCAGTGGAGAGGGCATACACTGGGCCACAGTATGCAGACGTTTTAAAACTCTGCCGTCGTTGGAAGCACATTTCACTCTCAGAAATTAATGCTTTTTAACCTCTAAAGTGCTTTTAGTAGATAAACAATTTTTGTCCTTAGCAAAAGATGCAAAGCAACCTACACTGCCTTTGGTCTGCGACTGTGAAAAACGTCTGTCTTTTTCACCAACACCAGCCGTGCAAATAAACAGTTCTCTACCTCCGTATGATGGTGTGAACCATCGAAACGCGTAGAGCCAAAATAAAGTAGTGACTGACTCAGAAACTGTTTTATTTGTTTATAATTTATTACTGCTACGCCAGACAGATCATCCGATCGTCAATACTCAGTACTACCTTTGGGAAGACGGCGCGAGACGCTAGTTACTATGCACTTTGTACTTGTTGCATTGCGTTACGATATTGATGATGTTTTTGATAAATATAGAAATACCAAATAATGTTGCGTGTTTTAACATATAAAAGTGTACAGTTTCTAGTTTTGTAGACACATGTGTTCATAGACTAACTCAGTTGTTTGTTTTTACCTACATTATTTAGTACTAGTTAGTGTTGTTACTAGTCTTCCTCCTTCCTTATTTTGGCTTATAGTTCAGCAGTGCCTTTGGCTTTCTACTTTCTTGCATTTTTGTTATATGATTTTTCCATTTCTTCCTGTACTTCATTATTTCTTCATTATGATTTAATTATTTCCTGATATCTTCATTTCTCTTTCTATCAGGTAATGCACCTTCTATTCTTCTGAGCTGAAATTTGGTAAGCAATCAACATTCACACCCGTACAGCAATGTTGATACGACCATTACTTTATATAGTTTATAAACAATATGTATCTTCTGCTACTTTAAACGCCGATTGATTGTTCCCCACGGATACTGCAGTTTCTCTTGTTTTCTGCTGACGTTTGTTATATGATACGCAAGTTATACGGCACCTAAGAAAAGGGAGTTTGTTAACTTACTCTTTTGTTTCGTTATTATTATTTTCGCTCAAAATAGTTCAAATCCTCTTCATATCAAGTCTTTTGCTCTTCATTGTAGGTATCTGAATTGCATTCATTTGCTACTTTCAGAAGCAGGTACAGCCCACATTGTAGGTCATCTTCTTTTTCAGTTAAAATGACTTGCCCATCCCCGTGGAGCGTTGTATGTAGAGTATGGTTATTTACTTACAAGCGTTACTGTAATATCTTTTTGCCGTTTATTTATGACACCAACAATATATAAATTAAAGGGAGTGGGTGATAAAGGGCACTGTTGTCGAAGTCCTTGGGTTATTTCAGGTTGCACCATTCATATTAAAATATGCACCATTCATATTAAAATATGAATGTCTGTTGTACCATACATTCTTTGAGTTACTCTAAGTGTTAAATAAGACCCTTATCTAGTAAGACTGGAAATAACACAGTGTTTTGCTAATAGATCGGTAAATTCTGCCCTGTTCTGCTCTTGTAGTTAATTGACAGTCAGTGATGACTTGGAAACTATAATTGTTGTTTGTTTAACTAGCGTCGTTAAAACTCATTTGAAAATGAAAATGGTCCTCCAACTTAAATGCGTTCTATTCTTCTCGCTGTAATAATCTGGAAACCTATGTCTCCATATTTAGTGACTGCATTGCACTGTTAGTCTACGTACTATGACTGTGAATGTATCCTGTACGTGAATAGGCCTGGTTATAAATTAATAGAATCTGTGATTCATAAAACGTAATATAACAATGTCGAATTTACGTGTTCTCATAACGGTTACGTTGTTATTATAATCATTACTACTTTAAATGCTATGATCAACAGTTTATCCTGAAAATAGTTAAAATGTTTAATGGTAGTCAAACAACTTGTCAAGATATATTTTAAAGTGTACCATAAATTTTGACAAAATACGCTCTTGGCGCCGAGAATGTGACAGATCTGGAATGAGAAATTTACGACCCGACAACACTGGTGTCAAGATGTCAGGAGGGGCCGTGAGTCGTGCTTGGGTAGCTCAGTCGGTAGAGCACTTGCCCGCGAAAGGCAAAGGTCCCGAGTTCGAGTCTCGGTCCGGTACACAGTTTTAATCTGCCAGGAAGTTTCATATCAGCGCACACTCCGCTGTAGAGTGAAAATTTCATTCTATAAACACTGGTGTCATTAGAGAGGGAGCAACAGTTCCGATTGGTCAAGGAAGGAGTAGGAAATCAGTTGTGGTGTGTTTAGCGAATCATGTCAGTATTCGAACAATATAGCAAATCATGGAAAGCTCAAAATAGCCCGCTGAAAATGGATCAGAGCCCTTCTCCTAGAGAATATGATCCATTGTTTTAAATGTTACACACATCATCTGGTGAAACCTGATTGTAAATTAAATACACACTAAAAATTTTATTTCATAAACTGTTTATGCAATATGAAACTATTGCTGTTTATGCTACACAGCTGTGACTGAATGCATATTTTTCATTTTAATTGTCAAATATTTACCATAATGGTCTCAGTAGGAAAAGCATAGTACCAAAATTGTTGAAATGTCTTCCAATTAACATAGCTCATAAAATGAATTGTTTGACTCTTCGACAGGAAAATAGCTTATAACCTCGATGCTTGCTATAAAACTCTCTAACGTCATGCCTATTTCAAGACCTCATTTCGTCTTTTCGTTGACCATTGCCAGCAGGTTTTGTAATGAGCAGACAGTGAGGTGGGAAGGAATAAAAGTTCTTCTATCGATCACTCAGCTCCACATTTATTCAAAGTATAAAAAACATACACGATAACAACTCATAAACAGAAAACAAACCACTCATTCTTTAGAACAGTAATATCCAGCACCATCAAGTTTCCTGGTCCACACCTTTAATATTCCATTTAAATTCCACACTTTGAACAGTATCTGTCAATTTCTGCACTCGATCTCCTGAATACCACAGACTATTAAGTGCGTTTGGTGACGAAAAAAACATTTTTTATTTCAAGATTCTTTTTTTAAAAATTTAAGATTTTTGATTTGGATATGTATAGAAAAAGTTGAAGTAGACACAAGGTCATTATATTAATAAAGTTTGACAAGATGATTATCACATCGTCTAGCTTGCAAAATTTAAATTCCATTCAGAACTATGTCATTATATTAGAAAACCAAATGTATCAACTTACTTTAAAAAATTACCGGCAACGGTTCAACAGTAAAGTCCAACTTATTGTTAGTTTAAGTGAAATATTTGTATGGGTAAAAAGTTTTATTACAAAAAATTCCTTGTTTGTAGGCTTTTGCCAGCCTATGGTATTCATAAGCTCCTTATCTACGAGGCTGACACTTAAAATTTTTCCCATAAATTTTAGAAAGAACCAATTCCATTCCGTAATGCAAGACGAATAAAAATGGCGATTACTAGAAAGTGTTAGTTTAAAAAACTGAAGCCTGATCCTAAAAACTAATTGTACGTGTTTCAAAGAGACAAAAGGGACAGTTTAATTAACAAGATGCATTAAATTCAGTCTCTGTAAGTACACAAGCATAATCAGATTACGTACCAGTGAATGTACATTTCTTCAAGACAAACTGTGCCAGCCACGATTACAACTACGAATGTCAGTCTCCAAACTTGAAAATCAAAACTATGTGAAAATAGCATTACTACAGAAAATTGAATTTTCAAAATTTCAATTTATTTTAGTAGCGATTATTCTGAGAAAATATGAGAATTCTGAACAGAACAAAAACAGCAGTTCATTCAACGCATTGCATTTATGTACAGTAGATAGTACAGAGAATATTGTTCCATGTTGCATTCACGTGCGCCCATTTTTTCACCCTCATCCTAAAAGTTCTGTTCTGACGCAGTAAATCTTTTGGCAATAACTATCTTAAAGATAATGGGTGATACTGACAAAAAATATGAACGTGCTGCGAGGTACTCTTTTTCAAAACATATGCTGGCCCACATCAGGAATTTTTCTTGTATACCGTGCATCGTTTCAAATTTAAAAAAAAAATATTAATTTAAACAATGTTTCGTGGTTCAACAATAAGTCATTGTACACGAAAGGCTTATGGTCCGCTGAAGTTTACCATGATTAGATACTTAGTGTAGAGAAAAGAGGATGTGTTACGAGTATTGTTTTGCTTCGCCTTTGCGAACTTCTTAAACCTGTAGATGTACTAACTTCTCGCTCCTCAATGCGTCTCAAACGAAATATTTCTGCAGGTCTGATGTCGCTCGTAGATCAACTGGGAACTTGCCTGCCAAGAAGAATTATCGGCCACCATCTGGAGGAAAGTATGCCTCCTTCGTATGTAAATAACAGAAGAATGATTGTTATACAGACAAACATTGTGAACGTGTTGGAAGACAGGTAGCTTCACTCGATTTAAGTTCGGTAATGAATTGAGGTCGGCCAACGCAAGCACGTCAGTGTAAAAATATGTATGTGCTAGCGAAGAAAAATAATATTCTAACTCTAACCCCTTTTCTTTCAAATATGGCGACTGAGGCTGGACTAAACAATAATAGTTCATCAAATGAATGGCATTACTGCTACATGGCACTGATACTGCAACTAACATGTACAAAAGCAGTGCACACGCTCTGCAACAGACTCACTTTAAACTGAGGGCTTCATAAAAATGTGAAAGTTTCGTTGGACCTCGTAACAGTTGCCGCTGATGTCGTCGGCAGATGGCAGTCGAGAGGGCAGCTTTGATATGGCTCTTGAGTATTTTTCACTAAAGATCAGATGAGACATCAATAGGACATGTACAGTGATCCGTTGTTGTTTCCAGAATCCACCCTGAGTAAGGTATGATGAAATAAGTTTACAATACTGGTCTTGAGTGCGACGTGTCATGCAGTAAACAGTCTGCAAAGCCCCATTAGTTACAGCAGGTGAGCTAAGCTTCAGAGACTTAGGGTGTAGTACTAGTAACCTGTGTACCACAAATCTACAGGATGATACGGTGATGATGTTACAAACTTTCAGGGGTGATGGAGAAGAGAAAATGTATCAATCTGAGGAACCTGGTCCTGAAACGACCGAGTCGAGAGTTATCAGCGAAAATCGTCCTGATATCTCTGACGGTGTCCCTCTTACTGCGAGCTCTTTGCTTTATATGTTTTTAGAGGAGGTAGTATTCACCAATATAAGAAAGAGCTGTGTAGCAGAGATGGGCTCTAAAATGTTTGCCTTAAGAGCTATGAGGACTTCTTCAGTAGAAAAGACGTCTTTCACAGTAGCAAAGGTGATCAAGTGCTCATAGCTCTTAAAGTATGCACCCAGAGCTCTTGTTTACTACATTGCCTGACTCAATACAACCACCTCTTAAAATATGGAAAGCATAGAGCTTGCAGCAGTAGAGATTCACTTTCAGAGGTATCAGAACGATTTTCGCTCATAACTTTCGACACGGTCGTTTCCTGACCAGGGTCCCTTACCTCAGCTGATACATTTTTCCTTCTCCATCATCTCTGGAAGTCTGTAACATCGTCACGAATCACCATGTATAAGATAACGAATAAGTGGTGTCATTAAAATGAAGTCACCATTAGCGCATAAACATGGAAAAAACTATACTCAGAAACGTTTATAAAACAATGTGCGATGACCAGACGATCTTCCAAAGACTGGTCTAGCACGACCCAGGAGGCTTCGACGGTAAAGAATCTTGCGAGCAGGTAAGACCTTTGCAACACGTCCGAGGCACGTACCTGATTTACAAAACGCCTTTAAAGCAACCTTGTTAATACCTGACGTAAAAAGGTAACTGTGGCTATTTAATATAATCGGGTATGTTTTAAACAGCTAATAGCAGCAAAATGTCTACAATATTTGTCTCATTTTCTGTCATCTCTGTGTGGTATCTATTTACTTCCAAACATATCGTGCGGTCATGGTGTTCTTTTGTATATAAGGTGTGGCTCATTCCTTATTTTGGTAGAAAAATTGAGTTGATATACTGCTGGAAACAGAAAATACGACAAAAAGTGCCTTGACATCATATTTTGTTACTCTAAATAAAAGTGAGATTTCAAAAGAAGTACGTGAGTCATGAATTCATTCCGCTGATTTTTTCTTGCGAGTAGCTACGAAATTCTTTCTCATTATCTTTTTCATTTAAAATTGTTTTTACTGTAGTGCTCCATGTCACTGAAAATCATAGAACAAACCATACGGGGAAGTTTATTATGCTCATAAACGTACTGCACTAATCTGAAGATTAATTATCTTATTTCGAAAACTACTAACGGTAATAAAGGGTGAAATGATTTCAATATTTTATAAATTTAGTGGCTGACAACCATTTTAAAAGTATCTAATATTGTTTTGGCTTTCACTTTCTTGGAATTCCTAATAATGAGTGGTGTAGGAGTACAGCGCAATTCACAGTCAAATAAGGGTGTTTTAAACAATAATGAAAATATTATATATGTTTACGGAAAGAGTCTTTCGCTGGCCATATGGTTAAGGCAAACGAAAGGCGCACTCTAACGTTGTACTATTAGAAGGAACAGGTTTCGTCAACATTGGCGGTATCCTTATAAAAATGCTCCCAAGTTTAGAAAGGAAGCTAACATATTTATGTGAAAAATTACAACAGTAACAAGTCAGTAATATTTGCGTGAATTAGACATTACAGTACACTTGGTTTCGCGGCTAAAATTGTCCTCTACAGAGTATAGTACAGTGCTGTCTTTAATATACTGTTATTGGATGATCCATTCAGCTATTTTGTGGTGGCCGACGTCTAACTTGTACAGTTTCATTACCAGACGTGCTATAAAGATGAACATGAACACAGTGGACATAAAATCACTACAATGCGTCATCACTTATACGTGCAACGGCAAAATAAATTATTTATTTTAATTTTAAGTAAATGTATGCACCATAAGCTCGTGTTAGAGGGGAAATTAAGAGGACCACAGGTAAGAGTATTTGTGGATCCGACTTACGTGTGAATGTAGTGATATGACTATGTAATCACATTTTTTGGATGCAGATAACTGTGAAGAGACTGTATTTTGGCGTGCTGTAGGAAGTTTATATCCGCGATTGTTATATTTTTCGCTTGTAGCGAAATCGCATGATTTCGAAATCGAGCATGTGAATTAAAACACCACAATAGAACAGCTGAATGGATCATTTATTAACAGTATGTTAACGAAATACTGGTGATCGTCCCTAAGGTCCCATCCACGAAGATGAATCACACTGAAACTAATACTGTTTCTCGCACAGTCGACGCACACGCACTCAGTCACTCAGTTCAGTCCAAAGACCTTCTGAGAAAGACGCACATTTCAAACACAGCTGGAAAAAATAATACTTTCCACATGTTTTTTTTCGGGAAGTGAAAAGTGTGGAGGAATAAGGCGGTCGTGTATGAGACGCCCGTGACGTGTAGTGATATGCGTCTGGTAACCTGAGTAGTGATCGGGGCACTGGTCAAAGAGTGAGGGAATAGTCTGCGGAGGTCCGCCCAGCCGTAGTGCAGGCGACAACAAACGAGGAATGTTTCACGGAGTGCGCTGCGTATGAGTGTTGCTGTGGTCGGAAGGCTGTCGACGTCGGTCAACAGAGTCCTCGAGATAAGGGGGGGGTAGTGAAAGTCCTCGGGTGAGACGTAGATATGTACAGTGGCCACCGTGTGCCACGAGGGCGGGCAGAAGAAAGGCAGCTGGCGAGGCGGGTGCTAGAAGAATTTTCCGCTGGCGGCGTACACCCTGGGGCAGAAGCGCTCTGCGATCAGGCCGTAGGGCTGCCGCGAGCCCACGGTCACGTTGCGCGCCTGGCTGAACTTGTTCCACACGTGGATGGCGTAGCTTCTGCGCAGGCGCGCCATCGTGCGGTTCGAGTGCCGCTCCTCGAAATAGAGGCGCCACTCGCGCCACGGGATCGGGTAGAAGGCGGACGGCGGGTGCACCGTGAAGCCGCCGCACGCCTGCCGCGTCATCTCCCGCACCTGCCGACAACAGTACACCGTCACTAGGTTTTGTGCCCAACAGCTCGTAAATATCTGAAAAAGAAACAGAAGATATACAGTATTGAACGAAAGTATGGACGGCACCTGTGGAGTGTGCCCAGTACAGGCTGCTTATAAATTAGCTATATCGGACGCGGCTCGAAATTAAAGGCTTATCTCACTATCTACGGCCGTCCTATCAACCTCACCCCCACCCTAAAGTACCTTGGCGTCACCCTTGACCGTCGCCTCTCCTGGACCCCCATCTCTGGACGATCCGAGCCAAGTCACGCTCCCGACTCCGTCTCCTCAAGCACCTTTCTCGCCGCACATGGGGTCTGGACCCCTCCACCGTCCTCCACACCTACATCCGCCCTATCCCCTGTTATGCCAATCCCTCCTGAATCGCCGCCCCTCCTACCTTCTACAAATCCCTTCAAATCCTGGAACGCCATGCACTCCGCCTCGCCTATCGCATCCAACTCCACTCTCCCACGCGGATCCTCTACGACTTAATTCCGTTCCCACACCTCCTCCTTTTCCTCGAGCAGATGCGGATCCTTTACACCTCCCACAAACTTGATCCCCCTCACCCACTTGTCTCTCCCATCCTTTCCCACCTCCGTCTGCTGCCGCGCCTGTTCTCCCACATCCCACCCACTCTCCATCTCTCCACACTCCGTACCCCGCCAACTCCCCCTCTCTGATGATGCCCTCATCCCCTCCATCTACCCCTCCTACCAACTTTGATCCTCCCCTTCCTCCTCCTGTGTTTTTCCCCCAGGGCACCCTCTCTCCCTTCTCTCCCTCCTCTCTTCCTCCCTCCCTCCCCTCCGCCACTCCCCGGGCTTCCACACATCCCCCCTTCCTTCTCCCCTCCCTCTCCATTCTCCTCTCCCATTGGAATCAACCTCCTCTCCCTCCTACCCTCACCTCTTCCCACTGGCAGGTCCCTGGATTTTTTGTGTGAACAGTGCGTCTTCGTTCACCGGTGATCGTCGCCGCAGTGCTCGTTTTTATCGTCCCGTCAGTGCGTCAGTGTCTCTGCATCCGAGCTTCTCCCTTCATGTGTGGCATTCTGTATTCCCCAATTGTGTGCAGTGTTGAACTTTTTTTTCCAAGCAGTGCGTCACTGAACGGCTTCGTTTATTTTATTATGTTTGTCTCCAAGTTTTGCCCTCCATGTATGTTTGTTTTTCTGTATTCCTTTTGTACGGTATGTCTTTTCTATGGCCGCTGCTGGCCTTCTTTGTTTGTAAGGTATCCAAATGACAATAAAGGAAAAAAAAAATTAAAGGCTGTGAGAGCCCTCACAAAATATGCGACGGTTGCCCCGAAAGTAATGGTTCAAATGGCCCTGAGCACCATGGGACTCAACTTCTCAGGTCATTAGTCCCCTAGAACTTAGAACTAGTTAAACCTAGCTAACCTAAGGACATAACACACATCCATGTCCGAGGCAGGATTCGAACCTGCGACCGTACGAAAGTAATGTACCCCATTTTTTCCCTCAGCCGAAAACGGTGCTACGAATGCGAAACGTTACATACATATTGTTTGAAGTCTCTTGAGTGAGCGCGCCAAGTTTCCATCACTTCCGACAAATAGCGTAGCTGCAGGACAGTTTCAAAATGGCGTCTGTAGGTGATCTACGTTACAAGCAACGTGCCGCCATTTAATTTCTCACTTCAGAGAAAGAAACTGTGGGGAATATTCACAAACGCTTGTGCAAAGTGTATGGTGTATCTGCTGTTGACATAATTAGTCGCTGGGCACGGAACGTGATGTCATCAGAAGGCGGTTCGGCGGACCTCCAAGATTTGCAACGGTCGGGGAGACCATCCACGGTTGACACACCTGATCTACCCCCTCGGACTCCCACTTGTTTGGGTCATTAAAGGAAGCCATTCGTGGAAGACATTTTGAGGACGCTGAGGAGGTGATTCGCACAGTGAGACAAAGACTGGTGTGACAGGTTTCGTGCTGGAGGAAGGCCATAGAACGGGATGGAGATTACATGGAAAAATAGGGTGTGTAGATAAAACACCAGTCTTTCGCGCGTGTAATTCTCATTATGATCAATAAAGAATTGTTGAAGAAAAATGCGGTGCATTACTTTCTGGGCAACCCTCGTAAATTAAAAAAAATTCTCAATAATGTATTACAGAATTTAAATTATCAGAACGCATTTCGCATATTTCCCGCACGGATTTAAACAATGCCAATCAACGTTTCTGGAACTGTTGATATGTAATGATGGTTTTCGAAGAGGCAGTAGCTGCTGTTAAGGCAGGGCCTTCAAATACCGCTTAGCTCAATGCAGCTGCGGCTGGTGGGTATTCATTCACAAATTTTAGGGTTCAGACAAATTTGAGAGTGAAATTAACAGCATCTCCTGTCCATCAGTTATGCTTATCAACAAATTTATACAATTACAGCCACTGCTAATAATTATAAGATGCATAACTTAGCTGACAATAGAAACAATTGCTTTTCTGGAATTTCGTTGTGTTGTACATAAGTACAGTCTAGGGCTATAACTAAATAATGTGTAAACTTTTGCAACTCTCGATTCGGCATTTTTGCGAACGTGGAAATTTTAGTTCGTTTCCATTTTTTCAGGATCCCTAAGAGATGCATTAGTTCAAGAAGTCTCTTAAGGGCTGAAAATCAGCACCCACACAACAACTCGTGCTAACTGTACACTCCCTTGTCAAATGTTCGCTTGTAGTCACGCTTATTTGATTTCGTCACTCTCTCAATCAAAGGATGTGTTCCCGAAGGCCCTTTGTTCCTTTGCGGCTAACTTTTCCTGGTAATTTACTTTTCCGTTCCCAGAATGTGATTTTCACTTTGCAGTGGAGTGCGCGGTGATATGAAAGCTGTCTTCCGGACCGAGACTCTGGACCTTTGCCTTTCGCGGGCAAGAGCTCTACTGGCTGAGCTACGCAAGGACGACTCACGACCCGTCCCCACAGCTTTACTTTTCTGTTAGCATTTAAAATAGATTCAACGTATTTCGTGTTTACACTGCACACGAGAGCCGATTCCCACACATTAAACAACTAACTGTATCACAGCTATTCGTGAATTATCATGTATGCAATTTAGGCCTACAGCACAAACAAACCTGGCTCACCATAAGATCAACAGATTTCAGAAGCATGAATAAACGCTACAATCTCACAATCGATGGTGATTTGCTTTAGGCTCTTATTATTCTCAGCGCCTCAAATGGATTACTGTATGATAAAATTCATAACTTAACATTCTACTGCTCATTCGGAAACCCACAAAACAAGTTTACTGTCGGTACTAATTTAACATATACTGACGTCAGATCTAATTTTACTACAGTATATAGTGAGTGCATTAGCATACCTGAGGAGTGTACTATCATCTAGCAGGATTTATGGCGAGCCAATGGTGATAAAAGTCTGCCAAAGTGTGCTGCCACCTAGTGGCACTGATGCGAACTTCTAGTTGAGTGGCAAGGGCTAGCAGTGCACATCATGAACTGTGCATATTGTTTATCAAATCCGTATTGCCGGCCGGTGTGGCCGAGCGGTTCTAGGCACTTCAGTCTGGGACCGCGCAACCGCTACGGCCGCAGGTTCGAATCCTGCCTCGGGCATGGATGTGTGTGATGTCCTTAGGTTAGTTAGGTTTAAGTAGTTCTAAGTCTAGGGGACTGATAAGCTCAGATGTTAGGTCCCATAGTGCTCAGAGCCATCTGAACCATTTTTGAAATTCGTATTGGCCCATAAGGCAATTACGTCACGCGAGTTGCGCATGTGCAAAAGGTCCTCAAAACGTGCACAACGGAAGGTGTGCTCTCGGCCCTGTTGCCAAGTTTCATGGAGTCTAGAGGAGCAGTAGCGAGGTAGATTTAAGTGGTGTATCTTTCAGATTGCAGCATCTATGTTACGTTTAACAGCATTCAAAGAAAAGTAACCCATAAATCCGCAAGGTGTCGAAAGTTAGGATGTTTACGTGCTCTTGTGCTCTGACATAGCAACCACCACTGGCTCTATGTCGCTGAGGTTTGGGGCCGTGGTTTCCTCGGGGTACAGCTCTTACGGACAACCGGAAGGCTCTGGTGTTTCAGCCTAAGAGTGTCCCACCAACAAGCACACATTTTCACGTTCCACTGTTTACATCAATAGGGAATGAACAGCGTTGCTGAAACTTCACTATCGAATCCCAGTCTCTGTGTATCTCTATTATGCTTTGCTGCGTGTTTAATCGACGTCTAGTATTATTGTTTTGGTATTGCTTTAGATAGTTTTTTTGTTTCTGCCATTGTCTATTCTATCCACCGCTGCAGTACGCTTTCAAATGTCTGGTCAGAGCGGACTACAGTAAGGTAACATAAGTATCACGATCCAGCGAGAGTTTCACGAATGATAGAGGAAAAAGCGCACGATATATACTCCTTGCGCCAAATATACCCCTTGCGCAAAAAATGTACGACTTCCTTATTTTCCTTGTTTCCTGATTGCCAGGAACGTGTGCTATCAACAAGTTTCTTTGTGCGACTGTATTATGCATGAGTTTAATGAGTTTTACTTTCTGGCGAATAACAGCAACACACCACGAGTTCCAAAACAACACAATATGAATTCAGCGTACAATTTATCACGTAAAATTCTAGAACATGCGGTTAGGATGAAAGTGAAGGAACTTTGTGCGCTCAGACTAGATGTAAACATGAATCAAGAACAAAAACAGTGTAAATAGAGACGAGGATGTACACACAATTTTAAACGAGCTATGTAGAAAGCAGCTGAGGCTGTACATTTCCATGTTGGTTGCTCATCCAATCTCAGCATAAACCCGTGACGTCATGGAAACATAGCTGTTTCCTCACACGAACTCATAAACACCGCAGTTTGAGTGCACAAAACATTAAAAGTCTGAATTTTAGACATGAAAAACCCGAAAACTATAATCATGCAACGAAGCTAATGTACACTGCATTAAAGATCTCTACAAAACGCAGCTTTTAGTACAATTTGTTGCGGTAAACTGTCGGGAAGTGTGAGAGTGGGGGATAATAAACTGCGTATAGATTTTATCTTGGAGTAAGCTTTTGATGTTATTGAGTAGTTGATTATGAAATGGAAAGAAGATACAGTATGTAAACGTTTGGCTAGAGTGTGATACTGCTCCCCCCCCCCCCCCCCCCCCCCACCCTCCTGAAATCTTTGTCGTGGCGACAGACTGACATCTAGCGCAGCCTGAGGTCTGGGTTAAATCCGATCGATAAATTTCGCAGCCTTCCCCAGTATGATAACAACGAGCAGCTCCTTAGTTACACAAAAGTAACCTTTAATTGCGAAAAAGGTAAAAAACTTACAGAAATATTTGATACGGCTCTGAATGCAGTATATCTTCAAGTTTTATTTACAAAAGTTCAGTGAGGCTTGTCACATCTGTAATAAGTTTCCTTTCGAATCCTATTGCTTGTCTTGAGGTATGTTGGTAACTGCTTGTGTTATGCGTTTTTGCAGCTCGTCGAAGTATCACGGAAGCGGAGGAACAAACACTCTGGCTTTAATGTAACCCCGTACAAAGCAGTTCACTGGGGTTAAATCAGGTGATCGTGGTGGGCAGGATATTGTTCCACCACTTCCAATCAGGACCAACACATTCCTACTGAGATACGCAACAACTTCACGATGATGATGTCTGGCTGGCAAGTAAATTCTGTGTCCATATCCTATTGTAACTGAGGCATTAGACAATGTTCAGGCATGCCCAGGTACGATCTGCCAGCCACAGTTGACATGGCAATAAATAGAAGACCGTAAATCTTGATATTTTGAAAAACCTGGACTCCTACCGGATGTTCGCGTCGTTCTCTCACGATATTTCGACGGCGTAACTCGCTGTCTTCTTCAGGTGCTACCCGGGAATGGTCCTTGGGCTCTCTCTCTCTCTTTTGCTGCCCGCATCTCGTGGTCGTGCGGTAGCGTTCTCGCTTCCCACGCCCGGGTTCCCGGGTTCGATTCCCGGCGGGGTAAGGGATTTTCTCTGCCTCGTGATGGCTGGGTGTTGTGTGCTGTCCTTAGGTTAGTTAGGTTTAAGTAGTTCTAAGTTCTAGGGGACTTATGACCACAGCAGTTGAGTCCCATAGTGCTCAGAGCCATTTGAACCATTTTGAATCTCTCTTTTGCTGATTTAGTTCCTTCCTCTTAAATATGTACAAATGTGTATGAAATCTTATGGGACTTAACTGCTAAGGTCATCAGTCCCTAAGCTTACACACTACTTAACCTAAATTATCCTAAGGACAAACATACACACACACACACCACTGCCGGGACCAGCCGCACAGTCCATGACTGTAGCGCCCTAGACCGCTCGGATAATCCCGCGCCCTTCTTCTTAAGGAGGAAGGTGGGCTGTTTGAGTACCTTAGGGTTTGAACACTATTCACCCATGGGGTGTATGTAATTCTGTTTTTGTTGCATTTATTTCTTTTTCTGAGGGGAATGGCAGGGGTATTTATATCCCCCAATTGGGAATTTATTTGCAGGAAATTTGGTGGACAGCTCCGGTATTCACCTTACGGCCTCAGGAAAACCTGCAAAACCCGGCCATAGCTGATGGTGTTGACACCCTTAGCTACTCGCAGCACTTCGCTGAGGAGGCGCTATGTTGTTTGGTTTTATCTTCTCAGCGCTTCGGCGTTGTTCCCACCATCTTGCGCCTCAGGGCAGGCCTATCTTCGGTGGAAGCGATAGGGCTGGCGTTGGCATCTTCTTGTTATTGTCTTTTCCTTTCGAGCTCTCTCTGGAATTCGCGTTGTTCAGCCTCTTTCCTTCGCCAGACCACGAGCCATTTGCGTTGGTACGCGTTGTCTCGATCCTCCGCCCTCGCGGCTGTCTTGTCTAGCACCTCAGTATTGACTCAGTTGTCATTTCAGTTGAAAAACTTCCGACTTTGTACTTCTTGGTCTTCTTGGGCGGATCGAGTCCAGTATTGATGCCTGTAAGGTGCTGGGGGCTCCCTAGACGGTCCGCGCAGCATTTGGTGTTCCCTCTGCGGTCCGCGCCCGCCAGACGCGGCTGCCAGGTTCCTCTGTGGTCGCTGGTGTTCCCACTGCCGTCCGCTCGCGGCTCGGTCGCTCTCTGGGGTCGCGGTCGTCATCTATAGTGTCTGGTGCTCTGTATCCTGCTGTTTCCTTGGTCTTCACTTCTATTTCTTGCTGGGCGCTTCTTAACTGGGCCGCGCCGCGTCGAGTGTTTCGTTCTCGTTACGCGCTCGCTAGGCCCGGTTCCCATGGTCCCCTCTGGTCGCTGGTGCTCTGACCGCCGTCCGCGCCCAACTTGAACGTCCTCTAGGGTCGCGGTCGTCATCTCGAGAGTGTCAGGACAAATCTGTAGTGTCTGGTGTTCTGTCTCGTGTCTGTTTTCTCGGTCCCCACTCCTGTTCCTTGTGCAACCTCGATGTGTTTTGCGTTGAGCTTTCAGAAGTTCAAAATCCGGATCCCAGGCCGTGTTGAGCTGGTATCCAGTGTCACGGTTGATGAGAATCTCCGTGATCTTGATCTCTATGGACTGTTTTATGACTCTGTCCCAATATCTAGGGGTCTCTGTGACAATCTTGGCGTCATTGTAGTTCATCGAGTGACCGAGCTCTAGGCAGTGTTCTGCTATGGCTGATTTGGCTGCCTGTCTGAGTCTGGTGTGCCTCTGGTTTTCTTTATACATGATGTCCATAGTCCTGGTCGTTTGGCCGATGTGTGACATCCCACACTCGCCTGGCACGTTGTAAATGCCTCTCTTCCGTAAGCCCAGGTCATCCCTTACATTCCCCAACATTGTCCCAATCTTAGTGGGTGGGCAAAATACGCTCTTGATATCATGTTTCATGAGAATTCTGCTGTTCTTAGCAGAGATCGGTCCAGCATATGGCAAATATACCACCCTCTTCGCCTCTTCTGGTTCTTCTACTGGATCCTATGGTTGACTGGCAGGTCGATGTGCCTTCTGGATGTCTCTAGATGAGAATCAATTCTTGCTGAACACCGACTGTAAGTGTTCTATTTCCATCGCCAAACTGTCGGGGTCTGACAGAGTACGTACTCTGTGGACTAGAGTTTTGAGCACTCCCTTCTTCTATGCTGGATGGTGGCAACTATTACCTTGCCGGTATAGGCCAGTGTGTGTCGGTTTGCGGTACACACTGTGCCCAAAAGTTTCATCAGCTTTCCTCTTGAATAATACATCCAGAAATGGAAGTTGTCCATCCTTCTCCAGTTCCATTGTGAATGTTATATTCGGGTGGTGTGAATTCGGATGGTTCAGAAAATCATCTAGCTTCTCCCTGCTATGGGGCCAAATGACAAAGGTGTCATCCACATATCAAAAAAAGCACTTGAGTTGATATGTGGCTGATGTAAGAGCCTCCTCCTTAAATCTTTCCATTAATAGGTTGGCAATCACTGGTGATAGAGGGCTGACCATTACCACCCCTTCCGTTTGCTCATAAAATTGGCCCTCGTATTGGAGGCACGTCGAGGTTAGTACATGCCTGAATAATTCGAGGAGAGCTCCATCGAACCTCTCTCCAATAAGATCGAGTGAGTCATTCAGTGGTACTCGTGTGAAGAGAGATACCACATCGAAACTGACCGTTATGTCAGAGTCTACAATGTGTAGTTGCCTCAGCCGTTGTAGGAAGTCCTCTGAATTCCGAATGTGGTGCACACATTTGCCCACATGTGGCGCCAGCATCTTCTTTGCGTATTTTGCAATAGGAAAGGTGGCAGCGCCGATATTGCTGACTATAGGTCGAAGAGGAATCCCATTCTTGTGAACTTTGGGGAGTCCATACAGCCTAGGTGGCACTGGCACTTTGGAACGCAGCTGTTTGATGACTTGTTCAGACAGGTCCGTCTTCTTCAGCAGAGCCCTGCTCTTTTTGTCTACTTTGTCCGTGGGGTCATTTCCTACTGGTTTGTATTCAGGGTCCTTCAGACGCTGTTGCTCTTTCCTGTCATAATCTGTCTTCTTTAGGATGACTGTGGAGTGAGACAAGGTGAACTCCACAGTCATCCTAAAGAAGACAGATTATGACAGATCTCCGGGAAAGTTTGAAGAATTACCGCAAATCTTGTTACAGCTTATAGCTCAAAAAACATTTACCTTAGACGAGTTCCGTACATTTCTTGATGCAATAATTTACCAAAAGCCGTATGTATTGTAGAAATTTATTTTATAAACTTCTTATGTGCTACCAGTTTCGGCATTACATTGATGCCATCTTCAGGCCCCACACAGACTGTGTCGCCTGGCCACCATGAGCTGTTGGATAACGATTTGATTCACGGATCCAGTTATATGGCTCCTTCCGTGTATAGCGATTTTACGACTATGACGTTGTCCCACGGTTCATAATGGATTAACGAAAATTAAAGTTCCGTACATGGTCGATTAAGTGACGTAGTTTCCGCTGAACCCATATCCGAACATTATGTCGATTCACTTTACCACACGTGTGGGAGGCGGCTTCGACACTAAATACAGTTTTATCAAGAAAATCATCTTCAGTCCGCATTTTGTTAAACATTTCTACACAAAACTCAGCTCGTTTTTCCTTGTCAGTTTCTGTTAAAGCTTGCAACAGTTATAATTTGTAGGGTTTGAATGACTGGCGTTTTCGTAATACTTTCCGCACTGTAACACTAGGCATATTCAATTCTAAACTGGCACTTCTCGTTGATTTACCCGGACTACGAGTGTAACACTGCCGAACTTGTTCAATTGATCCGTCATAGACTGTTGGCCGACACCGATCCGGCGTTCTATGTGATTCTCAGCCAGTTTCGGTGAAACGATTGTCCTAATTACTAACATTTAGTCTCTGATGCGGTGGTTTGCGATATTTAGTCCTGAATCGTCTCTGAAATGTGCTAACAGATTTGCATACACCAAACAATGAACAACACTGCGCACGGTTTGCACCGTTACATGATCCCATATTGACTATTGAAATAACACATTTGGACATGCCACCTACTGGGGTCAGGAATTATCAATGTCGGGGAGGAATAAAACTTGACGATATACAGCTTTCAATACTGTCTCAAATATTTCTTTAAATTATTTACCCTTTTCACAAAGTTACTTTGGTGTAAGTAATTTATAAACACCCTGTAGGTTGCAAGTGCCAGCCGTTCGCGGAACAGTGTTTTGTGTAGTTGTGAGGGAATTATATCGGCGATAAGGGAATTCGAATGTGAGCAAATTGTTGGCTCTCGTATGGTAGCTGCTTTCGTAACCAAGGTAGCCGAGGTGTTTGGTGTTTCAAGAGGCTCCGTATGGAAGTTTTATACCTCTTACAGGGAAGCGGAAACACGTCATCCGCTAAGTCCAACGCGGACAGCCTTTGAAGAAGATTATGACGAAAAATACGAGGTCGACAGCTGCAAAAGTCACCGCAAAACTTAATGCCGCACTCACGAACCCTGCCACCACCAAAACAACACGAAAGGCGCGCCGTAAGCTGGGAAATGCAGGGCGAGCTGGAATTGCAAAACCACTCATCAGTGATCCGTGGGCTCCTTGGTTACTCTGCAAGGTCGTATTACTGCCAAGGTCTATGTGGACATCCTGCTGTATCAGCTCCACCCCATGATACACTACCGGCCATTAAAATTGCTACACCACGAAGATGACGTGTTACAGACGCGAAATTTAACCGACAGGAAGAAGGTGCTGTGGCATGCAAATGATTAGCTTTTCAGATCATTCACACAAGGTTGGCACCGGTGGCGACACCTACAACGTGCTGACATGAGGAAAGTTTCCAACCGATTTCTCATACACAAACAGCATTTGACCGGCGTTGCCTGGTGAAACGTTGTTGTGATACCTCGTTAAGGAGGAGAAATGCGTACCATCACGTTTCCGACTTTGATAAATATCGGATTGTAGCGTATCACGATTGCGGTTTATCGTATCGCGACATTGCTGTTCGCGTTGGTCCAGATTCAATGACTGTTAGTAGAATATGGAATCGGTGGGTTCAGGGGGTAATACGGAACGCTGTGCTGGATCCCAACGGCCTCGTGTCACTAGCAGTCGAGATGACAGGAATCTTATCCGCATGGTTGTAACGGATCGATCAGCCACGTCTCGATCCCTGAGTCAGCAGATGGGGACGTTTGCAAGACATCAACCATCTGCACGAACAGTTCGCCGACGTTTGCAGCAGCATGGACTATCAGCTCGGAGACCATGGCTGCGGTTGCCCTTGACGCTGCATCACAGACAGGAGCGCCTACGATGATGTACTCAACGACGAACCTGGGTGCACGAATGGCAAAACGTCATTTTTTCGGATGAATCCAGGTTCTGGTTACAGCATCGTGATGGTCGCATCCGTGTTTGGCGACATCGCGGTAAATGCACATTGGAAGCGTGTATTCGTCATCACCATACTGGCGTATCACCCGTCATGATGGTATGGGGTGCCATTGGTTACACGTCTCGGTCACCTCTTGTTCGCATTTACGGCACTTTGAACAGTGGACGTTACATTTCAGATGTGTTACGACCCGTGGCTCTACCCTTCATTTGATCCCTGCGAAACCCTACATTTCAGCAGCATAATGCACAACCGCATGTTGCAGACCCTGTACGGGCCTTCTGGGTACAGAAAATGTTCGACTGCTGGCCTGGCCAGCACATTCTCCAGATCTCTCATCAATTGAATCTACTCTTGACAAACTGTGGTATCGTGTTGAAACTACATGGGCAGCTGTACATGCGCACGCCATCCAAGCTCTGTTTGACTCAATGCCCAGGCGTATCAAGGCCGTTATTACGGCCAGAGGTGGTTGTTCTGGGTACCACTTTCTCAGGATCTATGCACCCAAATTGCGTGAAAATGTAATCACATGTCAGTTCCAGTATAATATATTTGTCCAATGAGTACCCGTTTATCATCTGCATTTCTTCTTGGTGTAGCAATTTTAATGGCCAGTAGTGTATAATACTTGTCGGGCAACGGTGATGCTGTCTTCCAAGACGACACGGCGCCTGTTCAAACAATTCGCATTGTCCAGGACTGGCTTTTCGAGCACAGGAATGAACTGTCGCATCTCCCCTGTCAACCACAGTTACCTCATATCAATATTAATCACTGATTATTTGTGATCTACTTTGGAGAGAAAGGTGCTTGATCGCTATCGATTTCCAGCATCGTTCGAAAACCATAGAAGACCTTATTAATCCATTCAAAGGCGACTAGAATTTTGACTGCCAACTGGTTTTTTAACAGCGTCTTCGGCGTGGTAACGTGTTGTGATTTTGGTTTTTCCGTATTTTTGTCCAACCACTGCATTTCAAAACCATCAAAATCTGGTGATTATATAAACCTTTATTTTGGGTAACCTGTGGCACTGCCGTCGGTGGTCACAAGTTCCTTTTGAGTCATATTATTTCACATACACTTCGTAAACAGACGTGATTTTCGTTTTTTATATATAAGAAATAATATGACGTACGTACAATATTGCTGATCGCTTATTGATTCCACTGACAGAATACAATTCTTCCAAAATTGCGCTATAGAATTCACGTTGAAATCCGTATTTGAAATGTTGAAACACCTTTCAAACGTTACCCCATATTTTTACACCGTGTACTGAGGATCGATAGCAACTAAAGAACAACGCAAGTTAATAGGTTTCATAAGGACGAATTAATTTTTGTAATTTGAAAATTGCATTGGTTATAGGCAAAGGAAGCTGTTGCGAAATATTCACATTTAGTTAAATGACCCTCTCAAAAAGTAAACATTTATTCAACGGATGCTAGATGATAAAACATTATAATTTACACTTATGACTGTAATTCTAACACATCAGCCAAATCAATGTTACTAAAATAAGAATGGGAATATTAAATTCTCCATAACTTTGAAAATATTACAAGTTCGGGATAGAGTTTTGGAATCAATATGAAAGTCCCTTTAAGATGAGATATTTTATACACAAATTTTCCATCATTTAAATATTGTGAATGTATTTGCAGACTGGTTTCCAAATGTAAAAGTAGTGTGGTGTAGCTTGTACCACATCAATAGGCATTTAAACTGGTTTCATAGGCAACAGACAAATTTTTGCAAGTTAATGTAAATGAAAAGAAGAAAGAGTTAGCCTTCAGGCCGCGTAATTATATTATTGTATACATTCTATACAGCATTTTGTGACATCATGTTCCTTAAACTGGTAGGGAGAGTTACGTCTTTAAACACATTTTGTGTGGACGCCAAACGTCACTTGAGAGTGTGTTGAAATTTGTGACGTGACCCTAGAATGCCTTTATTTTTTTGAAATTTAACCAAATGTAGATTGGCAACATTGTGTAAACATTCTGTGTGTCAGTCATGAGAGACTTCGATTTTCGAAATAACTTTCGAATATAACCTCATCCTGATTTGCGACCTCTGCGCTCTCCAGCGACAGACACCGGTTGCATCTGACGCGTAAACCATACAGTTTCTTTACGAAAATAGATGCACGTAAAATAGCTTTCTTAACTCAGCGAAGACGAGCGGAGAAAATTGCAAATAAGATTCTGGACCCGTCGACTGTTTGAACGGCGAACTGCTGGTCAAGGAGCATTACGTGATGCTGTACAACGATCTGACATACGTAACAGTAGAAGTTATTCGTTAGCTATATTGAATCTCTATCTCATTTTCCGTTTCAAATTGAATATATTTAAAATGTAATGTCTGATTTCATTCTACACATCGATAATATCCATATTATCGATATTTTATTGACTACCATAGCTCTGAAATTATGTGCTTCATAACTCAGATCTCAAACTCCTGATTCATTTCGTAATTTCGTTTGAATGGAAGGATACTTTTTCGAAGCTGCTCACCATAATTGAAAAAGATATTTATTTACCTGCAAGATACAAACATGAGGCAGTCCATAAAACCACGAGTCATATGGTTGTAACTTGTGTTTACTATCTGACTGGCAGTCACGTTAAAATTTCTGGCCACTGGTGACACTCCAGTCATTGGCCTATGCAACAAGAATTGCAGAAAATGAGTTATTATACGAGGGCTATCCACAAAGTACATTACGTTTTGGAATTAAAAATAAATAAAGTATTGGAATTTTTTTAATTATATACAGATGAAAGCCACACTTCAATACTACTTTTCTACATAGTTGCCATTTAAATTAAGGCACTTATAGTAGCGATGGACCAGCTTGGAAATTCCTTCGTCGTAAAATTCGGCCGCCTGCGCCTTCAACCACGTGGTTACCTCTTCTTGAAGCTGTGCGTCGTCATCAAAACGCTGCATAGCCAACCACTTCTTCATTGCTGGGAATAAGTGGAAGTCGCTCGGTGCCAGGTCGGGACTGTACGGCGGATGAGGAAACAACTCCCACTTAAAAGATTCGAGAACTTCACGAGTGGCATTTGCCTTGTGGGCCAGGGCGTTGTCGTGAATCAGCAAGATCTTTGAGCCCAACTTTCCCCTGCGTTTGTTTTGTATGGCTCTTCTGAGGTTGTGCAGAGTTTGGCAATACCTTTGAGAGTTTATTGTAGTGCCTCTTTCCAGGAAATCCACAAAAATCGTATTTCTACCGGGTTACTGATTAACCACGTGATTGAAGGCGCAGGCGGCCGAATTTTACGACGAAGGAATTTCCAAGCTCGTCCATCGCTACGATAAGTGCCTTAATTTAAATGGCAACTATGTAGAAAAGTAGTATTTAAGTGTGGCTTTCATCTGTGTATAATAAAATAAATTTCCAATACTTTATTTATTTTTAATTCCAAAACGTAATGTACTTTGTGGATAGCCCTCGTAATAAATAACATCCACTATTGCAGATAGTACTTCAGTTAAATTAATAAAAAAGACACGGAACCATCTACAAAACAGACGCTCTCGACATTGGTACGGGTTAGACATGATAGATACATCTCCATAATTCTGTACACTATGTAATCCCTAAAACGACGCATTTTCGAGAGCTCCTCAATTTTCTGCTGCTTTGCAACAGCTTACATTCATGCTCCGTACTCTATAATAATAAAAAACTGCAAAATACGGATTTAGCTCCATACTATTAGGCAGCTCCTTCTTCTGCTTGTGACGTAAAATGATGTCGCGTCCCATTGGCCACATACCTCTCCACCAGGCAAAAATCTGACTTGCCAGATTCCTCATTTTACGCCTTGTAGTGTAGTTGGACGTCGAATTCCGCGCTGTGACGTCACCAGCCTCCAGTTTTCACGTCTCGTGAGAAGACGGCTTTACTGTAACACGGGCTTGTACTTCTATGCAGAAAGTTGATAGTACAGCTAGAGTGAAGTCCGACGATGAAATGACGACCGCGTGACTTTACTTGTGCTTTTTCACATTGTAGTCTTTTGAAATCATTGATCCTTCTCATGTACAGATTGTATTACCTAAAGAAGTAAACATTAAGTGGTTGGCAATATTTTGTTGTTTTCGGTATGTTTTTGGTTCGATTATATCGAGATTTTGTTTCGTAGCATGACGAAAGAGCTCTCCTTAGGTTGTCACTCAAATGTCTCTCGTGGTAACATGCACAGTTTTTCATGCAAATGGCTCATACCACTGTTTTTGGAATGAAACATTTATACTCTGGATCACATTTTCTTACGGCTCTGAGCATTCGACGGCACTATCTTCCGTTTTCAGTGTACGTCAATTGAATTTTTCTCCGTTCCCCTGCTCTATCCTCGACAAGAAAGACGCAAGTGCTGCGCGGGATGCATACACGTCAGGCAGTTCTTCACGTCGTACAGCCCTGTTACGGAAACAAATCCAACAGTGTTTGCTTTCTGAATGTTTCTGTCTACCCTTTTGTTTCGTGATCGAGCTTCCCAGAAGGGGCTATTATTCACTGAAAAAGTAACCTGCCATTAACTGAACAATTTTTCATTACGCAGAAAAGATTAGTGTTGACCCCTTTTGCGCTTCCGATAACGGATCACAAACTTTGGCCACATTTCGCACGACTGCAGTAGATGTCTATACATAACAAATGCTGTTCTAATACGTTGTGCTTCACACGTGTTTCCAACAACTCGAAACTCAAATTTTATTGGGTTGACAGTAGGATAGCCGAAGGCTCCAGAATACCAGCCTGCCACAATTGCTTACAATAAGGGAGTCTGTGACAAAATAGTGAGACCACTTTATACTACTTTGTTTTTTAATATGTTGTTATCGACGACTTAATAGAAAAAGCCCATTGCCATAAAGTTTGGATTCTGGGACAAGCAACGCCAACGCACGTTCAAACATGTAACAAAATGTGATGCCTTTACACTTGCTGCAACTTTTTCTACGCATATAAACTGTTGATAGAACATGCCAGAAAGCACCTAGTGGGTCTAAAGCCATCAGCAACGTTCTAAAGCCGTCAGACAAATGTAAAAGGGGCGCTCAATATTTAGTGCAACACATTTTTTCCGAGATCAGATTGGATTTATTCAGGATTCCAATACATCGTAATGTTCCCCAGTCTTTTGGCTATAAAGCTCCATTTTTCAACACAATCTCCGTTCAATGTGACGGCCTTGCGCCACCTTACTTGAAGGGGCGTGTGTGGTACCACTCTACGTCGGAGCCAACATCTTGGCTGCATCTCCCGTGGAGTACATCTCTCATTGGACCAGACTGATGGAAGTCGGAAAGTGCGAGATCCGGGCTGTTGGGTGGATGTGGCAAACAGTCCAATGAAGTATTGTGAGCTCCTCTCTGGACCACAGACTTGTATGAGGCCTTACGCTGTCATGGAGGAGGAGAAGTTCGTTTGCATTTTTGTGGCGAAGAACACGCTGAAGTCATCTCTTGAGTTTCCTGAGGGTAGCACAAAACACTCCAGAGTTGGTCGCTGTACCATGAGGGAAGACATAAAACAGAATAACCCCTTCAGATGACCGTCACCATGGCTTTACCGGCTGAGGGTGCGTCTGTGTACTTTTTCTTCGGACGACAGGTAGTGTGCCACCACTCTGTGGATTGCTGTTTTGTTTCCGGTTCGAAGCGATGAACCCGTGTTTCATAGTCTGTAACGATGTTCGACAAAAAATTGTCACGATCAGTTTCGTAGCGCGTAAGCAATTCCGCACAAATGGTCCTTCGGTGCTCTTTACGGTCTGCTGTTAGAAGGTGAGGAACACAGCGGGCACAAACCGAATACCCAACTGGTATACAAGTATGTCAGCACTATCAACAGGGACGTCCAGTTGAACAGCGAGGCGTTTGACTGATCCGTCGATCTCCTCGAGTGAGAGTGTCCGCACGTTCCAAAGTTGCAGGAGTTACAACTTTGTGCGGCCGGCCGGCAAGCGGGAGATCGCACAGCTTTCCACGACCTTGTTGCAATGACACACACCTCGCCGAACAATTCAACGTGCTTTTGTTCACTGCAAGGTCTCTGTAGACATTCTGCAAGCATCCATGAATATATGTGATGTCCTGGATTTCCGCCAAAATAAACTCAATGACAGTTCTCTGCTTGGAACGCACCTCCGCTACAGACGCCATTTTGAAGGCTACGTATAGCGGCGCCACCTGTCGGAGCTTCATGAAACTGTAGGGCCTGAATCGGAATAATTCCAGGTTGTCCAGCAACAAATTCTGCATTTTATCAACAGAAATTGCCCTCGTTAATGGATGGTGCAACCATTTTGCACTCTTTGATACCTTTGTCTTTTGCTTCGACTCTCATCGTATTATTACAAGAAACAAGAAGACAGTAATTTTTTGGGACCCAAATAGTCAGCAAAGATGAAAGTGAAAATGTGCGCTGCACCTAGATTTTCTTTTTATTATGCTGAGTTTTTTTATTTATGCGGTACTTTTTTACAAAAATGAACTTTCAGTAGTACTTACCACAATAAATAAAAAATAATGTTAGTTTATTTGTAACAATGTGTAATAATTAATAGCTTTCATCATCTCTAGAACTTCAAAGGATTTCGCTTGCTTGTTTGCGTTCTGTTTCCGAATCTACTGCAAACATATAATTATAAATCTTATTACACAGCTACCCTTTATACATGCACGTGCACACACAAACAGAACATTGATGTGCTCGTGCAGATCAACACGTATTAATAAATATCGATAAATAATAGCAACCGAAACCAGACACCAGAGTTTGCAAAACAAATTTAAAATGGACCTTAATCATCTTATCTTTCAAGCACTGTAGCAACAGAGTCTGTATGATTTTTGGAAAAAGTGGGGCACTTTCCTTAAAGCTTAGAATGGTAACCTTCAACATTGTTCGGACTCGACAGAAACTCGACAACAATATCGCCAATTACTTCTTTCTCCATCTGACATGCCAGGCAATTTTACAATTGCTCAACTTGTCCGCAAAAATCTCTCACATGTCTTTTCTCGCTTTTGCAGAAAACGCAGATCACTTTAGAGCACTTTCCACTACAAGGGAAACGACACAGCTGCTTCGACTAAAGCCAAAGCTGTTATGAAAGGAAGGACTGTTTTGCAAATACGAGTACAGTTGCTGCAAAGGAGCGAGTACACAGAAACTCACATGAAAATACGAACGAACGGGAGCTCTATTGTGCTCTTATATTCTTCCGTCGAAACAAGTCTACATACAGAGTGATTACAATTAAACTTCCAAACGCTATAGAAATAACGTCACTGGTCAGAATCATGTCAAAGTGGAACGGAATGTTATCGGAGAAGGGGAAAAACGTGTGGCACTAGAAAAACTATAGTGTGAAAACTAATTAATAGATGGCGCTGTCTGTGCCAGAGTACGTAAATGAAAACAACTGTCATGCGCACGAGCCATTGAAGTTGGTATAAACACAATACACGGCTTTTCCTCCTTTTGCGTCTGCGACGTTCGCCATGACTGTCTCAATGCAGGATCGCGCTCTGCTTGTAAAACTGTATTACAAGAACGATGACTGTGCACACGTCGCTCTGCAGAAGTTCCGGACACTGGAAGGTTTGAAAAAAAGTGTTGGTCCGATGACTGCCGTGGGTCTGGAGAAAATGATTCGGAAATTCGAAAAGAAGGGTTATTTTTGTGTGCAACCTGGTAGAGGGAGGAAACGAATTGATTCGACGTCACTGGAAGCAGTGGCCACAGCAATGCAGGAGGAGACGATTGGTGGTGCGCAAACGTGTAGTGCACAGAGAATTTGTCCGAACATTAGACAAATCTGTGAGCACGGTGCGTAAAATCTACAAAACACCCTTATTTGCTATCCATTCAAAATTACCCATGTGTACGAGTTGCTTCCTGTTGACCTGCCAGCAAGAGAGATCTTTGCTTTAGAATTTCTTGCTCGTATGGAAGTCGACAGTGGTTGGCTGTGGAAGATTTTGTGGACAGACGAAGCCCACTTCCATCTGACAGGATATGTTAATACACAGTAATTGTCGAATATGGGCAACGGAAAACCCACACGCAAATCAACCAGTACCACTTCATCCTGAAGAGG
This sequence comes from Schistocerca americana, assembly GCF_021461395.2. Classification (NCBI taxonomy): domain Eukaryota; kingdom Metazoa; phylum Arthropoda; class Insecta; order Orthoptera; family Acrididae; genus Schistocerca; species Schistocerca americana. Next base: position 743,480,628 of record NC_060120.1, read on the forward strand.
TCACTGTGTGGTGCGGGTTTGCGGCATCATTTATCATAGGGCCATGTTTTTTCGAAGAGACAGGTGCTTCCAGTCCTGTTACCTGTACCGTCACTGGTAAGAGCTATGAGTGTCTTTTGCGCAACCCACTCCCCAACAGCGTGTATGTGTGGATGGGATCATTTTTATGCAAGGTGGCGCACGTCCGCACATTGCAGATCCAGTTAAGCAGCGGAAATGCTAGAAATATAAGCCGCCATTTCCCTACGACCTGGCCGTCCCTATCACCTGATCTTAATCCGTGTGATTTCTGGCTGTGGGACTATCTGAAAGATGTGTTCAGTGTTCCAATTGCAAACATAGCTGCACTGAAGGCCCGCATTGCGCAACATGTTCTGAACGTAACCCCGCAAACACTTCATCATCTGAGGAACATAGTGTTTCTGGATTTCAACTGGTTGTAGAAAACGGTAACGGCATATTGAACATGTTTTGCGCCATTCACTCGGAAATTATTAATCCGATTTGAATTTTATGGATGCTTTTTATGCAGTTTTCAGCCTCAGGACAGTTGAAAACCGATATGATTCATGCTTTTTATGCGGTTTTTTGCCTCAGGACAGTTAAAAACCGATTTTCCCATCCGATGTGATATGACCTCGTCGTGGTGGACGGGCTTACGTAACTAACAGTATCACACCTGCACACCTATGCACACTGAGTAGTACAGTTTATTTAACGTCAAACGTACACCTTAGCCATTGTTGTATGATTCATTTGTCATTTGCAGTCGACCACTATTAAATTATTGTGCTTACAGAATCATCTATTGCTACATTTTGTAACTATTTATTTTTCTTCTGCCATACGTTTTCCCCTTCTGCGATAATATTCCGTTGCAATTTGACGTCATTCTGACCAGTGACACTACTTCAAAAGCGGTTTGAAAGTTTAACTTTAATGATAATCACACTGTACTTTGTTGAGAATTCAAATAATATTCATTGTAATGAAAGTTATTTATAAAATCCTTTTGGTTTCTATTATAAATATTAATAACTTTCTAGCAAAAAAGTACTTTATAAGTAAACAATCTCAGAACACACCACACTAAATCTCAGAAGCGACTGCTTCGTGCGCGCATTTTCACTTTCGGCGTTACTGGCTGTTCCGATCACAAAAAATTTCTATTTTTTAATTTCTCGTGATACTATGAAGAGAAACGAAGCAAAGACGAATGTTTCAGAGAGTAAAATGATTGCACCACATAAATTGTTTGACGGCTTTGGCACGTTGCTGAAAGCGTTAAACCGAACTAGGGGCTCGCTAACCTTTTCTAGCAAAAATTTATATTGCTAATAATGCATAAAATTATTTTACCTAGTATAAGATATTTTCCGGACATTACAGTTTACAACATGTTTGAAAGTGCAAGAGCGTTGCATGATCCATAATCCAAACTTTATCATGGTCGTCTTATTCGTTAAGTCATCACTAGCAACATATTAAAACACCAAGTAGCATAAAAATGTTGTAATTTTTTGTCACGGGCTCCCAGACTATCACAAGTATTGTCATTTGTTTATTCTATTTTTTACTAATCATCCACGAAAGGTATCAGTACAAAGAACCGTAATTCTCTGGGGTGGGGGTGGGGGTGGGGTTGGGGGTGGAGGGAGGGGACCAAACAGCGAGGTCATCAGTGCCAGTCTCACGAAGATTGCGTTACTCTTCAATCGCTGCTACAGCTGACATTTCTGGTATTGGTACCTTTGTTAAAATAAGCACGATTTACATAAAAAGTCACGTCTGACCGATGTTTCTTTTTAAGTGTTAATGAGGTCTGTTTTCCGCTATCATTGTTACAAATCAAATGACCGTATCAAAAAGTGATATTCATAAAACTGTGCCTGGTGCAAATCTGAACTTCATGCTTTTACGATGCATCCCATCCCAGATGCCGTCGGCCTATTGTTGATGACGAAGAATTATTAGCTTACAATTCGTCTTGAGGTTCAAGTTCTTGTGCTCGTGTTTGCTTGCAAATAAATTTATTTGTGGATGGGCTCTACCTTGAGAAAACAGAATTTTGTCTCCTTTTACCCAGACATGTTTCGCTAAAATTATTGATTAGCAGTGATTTTTTAAATTTTATTTATAATGAACAAGAAAAATGTTCTTTATTATCCGCATGGTTATAGTAAGAATTTTAAGAGAGTATTCACAAATTTGGAAGACAAGATTTTTTGTATATACCTTCTTATCACATGCTGTGATTTTTGTAGTTTTCTACCTTTTGCATTGCATTTATTTTCAAATGGTTCAAATGGCTCTGAGCACTAGGGGACTTAACATCTGAGGTCATCAGTCCCCTCGAACTTAGAACTACTTAAACCTAACTAACCTAAGGACATCACACACACAGCCATGCCCGAGGCAGGATTCGAACCTGCGACCGTAGCAGTCCCGCGGTTCCGGACTGCAGCGCCAGAACCGCTACACCACCGCGGCCGGCAAAGGAACTAGATTTGAGACTGTTGAAGCAGTAAAAGAAAAAGCGACGGAAGTAATGTATGGACTTACCGAAAATGATCTGCAGCATTGCTATGAACAGTGGAAAATTCGTATGGAGCGGTGTAGAGACCGAGGAGGAGAGTACATTGAAGGAGATAACATGAAATTGTAAATAATTGTAAATAAATGTTTTTTCCAGCATCAGTCCGGTTTTTTTCTAGCCGCACCTCGTACCTGTCTGAAGTGACGGAAACTTGGCGCGCTCACTCAGGAGATTTCAAATAATACATACGTAACGTTTCGCATTCGTAGCATTGTTTTTCGCTGAGAAAAAAAAGCGGTGCATTGCTTTCTGCGCAACCTTCGTACATGGAAAATCCTCCCGCTCTCTTTCTCTCTGCGCACGGTCACGCGCGCGAGTGTTTGTGTGTGTGTGTGTGTGTGTGTGTGTGTGTGTGTGTGTGTGTGTGAGTGTGTGCGTAATATGTTTCATTTACCTTCCCTAATTTCCCTTGCATCTTCACTGTGAAAAACTGACTTTTTAAAGTTTCACTGTCGCTACGAAAACAAGATGCCTGACATTTGAACGGTTGAATGCATTTTGGGTGTGAATTTTGAATCTTCGAGATGTTCTTTTGACACTGTGTGTGTGTGTGTGTGTGTGTGTGTGTGTGTGTGTGTGTGTGTAAGTTTTTATGGTTAAATGTCGTCTGATAGTTCTTTGAGGACAAGAAACAGAGCTCCGTTGCAGAGAGCTGTATAAAGAATTCACTGCGATAACTTTGTAATATTCGTATGGTAGTATGGATAAATAAATGTTCATTTCATCACGATTTCTTACACCACCTCGATTATACACACATCAAAAAAAGTTTTGCAACATCTCGGTAGTTTTGCAACACCTCGGTTCCGAGAGTTCCGGGACCTGTACAGAAAATGGGAATAGATATCAACATAAATATCATTTCCGCCTTTTTTAATTATCCACAACTTCATTACTGCATTGTCGATCCAGATTGTCCCACTCTTCAACGGCGAATCTACGTAGATCCCTCAGAGTGGTTGGTGGTCACGTCGTCCATAAACAGCCGTTTTCAATCTATCCCAGGCAGGTTCGATAGGGTTCATGTCTGGAGAACATTCTGGCCACTCTAGTTGGGCGACGTCGTTATCCTGAAGGAAGTCATTCACAAGATGTGCACGATGGGGGCGCGAATTGTCGTCCATGAAGACGAATGCCTCGCCATTATGCTGCCGTTATGGTTGCACCATCGGTCGGAGGATGGCATTCACGTGTCGTACAGCCGTTACGGCGCCTTCCATGATCACCAGCGGCGTGCATCGGCCGTGCATAATGCCACCCCAAAACAGTAGGGAACCCCCACTTTGCTGCACTCGCTGGACAGTGTGCCTAAGGCGTTCAGCCTGACCGGGTTGCCTCCAAACACGTCTCTGACGATTGTGTGGTTGAAGGCATATGCGACACTCTTCGGTGAAGAGAACGTGATGCCAATCCTCAGTCAACCATTCGGCATGTTGTTGGGCCCATCTGTACCGTGCTGCATGGTGTCGTGGTTGCAAAGATAGACCTCGTCATGGACGTCGGGAGTGAATTTGCGCATCATGCAGCCTATTGTGCACAGTTTGAGTTGTAACACGTCCTGTGGCTGCACGGAAAGCATGTTCAACATGGTGGCGTTGCTGTCAGGGTTCCTCCGAGCCATAATTCGTAGGTAGCGGTCGTCCACTGCAGTAGTAGCCCTTGGGCGGCCTGAGCGAGGCATGTTGTAGATAATTCCTGCCTCTCTCTATGTCCGAACAACATCGCCTTGGTACACTCCGAGACGATTGGACACTTCCCTTGTTGAGAGCCCTGTCTGGCATAAAGTAACAAAGCGTACGTGATCGAACCGCAGTACTGACTGTCTATGCATGGTTGAACTACAGACAACACGAGTCGTGTACCTCCTTCCTGGTGGAATGACTGGAACTGATCGGCTGTCGGACCCTGTCCGTCTAATAGGTGCTGCTCATGCATGGTTGTTTACTTCTTTGGGCAGGTTTAGTGACATCTCTGGACAGTCAAAGTGACTATGTCTGTGATACAACATCCACAGTCAACAGCTATCTTCACGAGGTCTGGGAACCGGGGTGATGGAACTATTTTTGATGTGTGTACTTTGCCAAGAGTGTACCACTATGATTATCATAACCATTTTTTTCCATTCCTATGAAACCATGATTCGTTGTAACGATAGAAATGTACAATCGGAAAATCGAAATAAAAATGAGGTTACTAGAACACCACTGCTGGACGGCTCTCGCTCTAGTATCGTATTCAACAGGTTTGTAAAACTTTGAACCTCGGTTTTTCGAAAGCGCTTGAGATGCGCAATGTACTATAACGGCATTTTTTATGCGTAAGTACGTCTACACTCGTGCCAAATATGAGCGAAATCAGTGACGTTTTGGATGGAAGCTTCTCTTGCAATGGGCTACAGTAGTGCGGTGCGGGGGAGGCCGCGAGTACCATCCGGTCGTGTGCCTGGCGATATTCCTTATCCTGCGGATGTCGCTTATCCGATAGTTTCCTGTTTCGGAATTGTGAGCGCGTCTCTGCGAGTCCTGATGTCTGGTATGCGCTTCGAAACGGAAAATGGCAGCGATGGCGGCATCTTTATTGATTAGCCACCATTTTTTATGAACAGAAATGACTGACTGTTGATTACCACCATTCTTTCCAAAGCTGATAGCCGATCGTTTACGCTTCCACCTTAGCACTGTCTTTTACATTACTTATGTCTGCTTTTACTGGTAGACGTCTGCATGGATGCGGATATCCGCAGTCATATTTACTACGCACATAAAATTCGGCACCGATGAAGGTATATGAGAGTGTATCCGCGGACATTTGTAACACAGGACGATCCCGTGATCATGTTACAAATTTCAGGGTTAATGGAGATGGATAAAGGTATCAACTTGAGGTAAGGGATCCGGAAGTTATAAGGAAAGATCGTTCTGCCACTCCTTGCTGAGGAATACTTGTACCGATACTGTTATTGCTAAGGTTGCAGTGTTCACAACTTTTAGAGGTGGTAGTGTGGACAGAACCAGAAAAAACGTCGAATAAGCGTCGACTCTAAAATCCATACCTTAAGAGCATGAGCACTTTTCATCTTCGCTACTGTGAAATGCGTCTCTTTCACTGAACAACTGCTCGTACACTGAAGCGCCAAAGAAACTAATGTAGGCATGCGAAATCAAACAGAGAGATACCTAAACAGGCGGAATACGGCGCTGCGGTCGGTTACGCCTATATGAGACAGCAAGTGTCTGGAGCAGTTGTTAGATCGGTTACTGCTGTTACAGTGACAGGTTATCAACGTGGTGTTACAGTCGGCGCACCAGCGTCGGGACACAGCATCTCAGAGGTAGCGATGAAGTGAGGATTTTTCCGTATGACAATTCAAATTGGTTCAAATGGCTCTGAGAACTATGGGACTTAACTTCTGAGGTCATCAGTCCCCTAGAACTTAGAACTACTTAAACCTTACTAACCTAAGGACGTCACACACATCCATGCCCGATGCAGGATTCGAACCTGCGACCGTACGTCACGCGGTTCCAGACTGAAGCGCCTAGAACCGCTCGGCAACCCCGGCCGGCCGTATGACAATTTCAAGAGTGTACCGTATATATCAGGAATCTGGTAAAACATCAAATCTCCGACATCGCTGCGGCCGAAAATAGATCCCGCAAGAACGGGACCAACTTCGACTGAAGAGAATCGTTCAACGTGGCATAAGTGCAACCCTTCCGCTAATTGCTACAGATTTGAATGCTCGGCCATCAACAAGTGTCAGCGTGCGAACTATTCAACGAAACATCATCAGTGTCGCCTTTGGAGTCGAAGGCTCATTCGTGTACCCTTAATGACTGCAGTAAGTTTACGCCTCTCCTGGGCCCGTGAGCACCGACATTGGACTGTTGATGACTAGGAACATATTGTCTGGGCGTACGATTCTCGTTTCAAATTGTATCGAAAAGCTGGACGTGTCCGGGCATGGAGAAAAACGCATGAATCGTTGGACTCTGCATGTCCGCAGGGGACTATTCAAGCTGGTGGAGGCTCTATAATGGTGTGGGGCGTGTGCAGTTGGAGTGATATGCGACCCCTGATACGTCTAGGTACGATTCTGACAAGTGATACGTACGTAAGCATCCTGTCTGATCACCCGCATCCATTCATGTTCATTGGGGATTCCGACGGACTTGGGTAGTTCTATGAGGACAATGCGACACTCCACACGTCCAGAATTGCTCCTGAGTGGCTCCAGGAACACTCTTCTGAATTTAAACACTTCTGCTGGCCACCAAATTCCCCAGACATGACCATTAGTGAACATATCTGGACTGCCTTGCAATGTGCTGATCAGAAGAGATCTCCATCCCCTCGTACTCTTACGGATTTATGGACAGCCCTGCAGAATTGATGGTGTAAGTTCCCTCCAGCACTATTTCAGACATTATTCGAGTCCATGCTACGTTGTGCTGCGGCACTTCTGGGTGTTCGTGATGCCCTACACGATATTAGGGAGGTGTACTACTTTCTTTGACTCTTCAGTGTAGCTCTTAAGAAATGTTCTTTAAAAATATTGTTTACTGGACTTTTGTCTTTTTTTAGGCCACACTGCACCTCTGAAATTTGGCTATCCTATAGTCTTAGCCACAACAGTACCGGTACATGTATGTGACTGTAACAGGTGTCTTTATGATTTTCGCTTATAATTTTCGACATGGTCGTTTTCGCGCCAGGGTCCCTTCCCTCAAACTGATACATTTTATCCTTATCCATCATCCCTGAAGGTTTGTACCGTCACAGAATTACCCTGTAATAATTACTTTCTGGTTAAAACTTACAGAACAGTGTCAGTATTATGACTCTGATCTTTTGATGCATTACAAGAGATCGATAACAATAATAATTATTTTTTAAGTAATTGTTATTAACCATTCAGGGTGGAATGCCGCCATATTGTCTTGAATGTACTGTATCCTGGATACGTTTCATGCATCATTGTCATCTGCATGGGCTATAGAAGCCAAAACATGGCAAATACCCTCATGTTTCCCTTAGTTACACATACCTACATCCTGTTTTTGTTCTACCAGAGTCTGCCTTAAGTGCGACTCAATCCTGTTTATTTTACAGTAACAGTGGTCACTTGCGTAATTATCATAAGCTGCCACGTAGCAATATGAAGGTCGTTGCACTACAGTCCATCCACTGATATGAATTCACTTTGTTTCTCGCATCATCATTTTCTTGGGGCCTTTGTCCCACTTCAATGAGGGGTCGGCCTTGGTACTATGGATTTGGTGGTGTTAGTTGCAGAGGGCGGCTAGATGCCCTTCCTGTCACCACCCCGAACCTCCTGGGACAGAATTAGTGTACCCCAGCTGTCTGTGTCCAGTGTAAGCCAAGAAATTGTGCGAACGTGTGAAATGTTTGCGAGTCGTGTAACTGAGGTGGAACGTGGGGATCAGCCCGGTATTCACTAAGCGGGATGTGGAAAACCGCCTAAAAACTACATCCATGGTGGCCGGCATACCGGCCCGCGTCGTTAATCCGCCGGGCGGATTCGATTCGGTGCAGGCGCACCTACCAGAGTCCAGAAAGCAGCGCGTCGCCGCTCTCGGCTAACCTGGCGGGTTAGTATGTTTCTCGCATAGAACAGAAATAATTTTCGGTATAAAATCAGTGAAGCGATCAAATATATAAGTACTCTTTTTTTTCCTAGAAATATTTACAGGTACACAGTGCAACCTCTATCACATTTAGAAGTTAGCACGAGAACACGATTTAACATCATTGTGAATCAACGTACATTTGATAAACGAACAGTATGGGTAACTTTTGAATAAAGTAATTTTGGGTATTAGGCCGTGTCACTGTAGAACAGTAAAGCAACTAGATTGCCGACTTTTCGACTGATTTGCTGCGATCCTCTCCATGACAGTTAACTACTGAAGAGGACTGAAGCAAGTGGGTCGAAACGTCGGCAGTATAGTTGCTTCAGAGTTTTATAGTGACGCTGCCTAATACCCAGAATTATTTTATTCAAACTGTCACTGGCCGTGGAAGCCTACATACGGTTAACATTCAATTGTATGCAAGTTGTAACGAAAACTTGTAACCTGGCATTATTTAAATTCCGAATATTTGGAAAAAATTCCATAAAATCGATTTGCAGCAATTACAATAAATACTTGCAACTTAAGGAAGGTATAAAAAATTTATCAGGCAGTATGGTCACGTCGGCCTCAACGGGCGTAGCCCGTTGAATGTCCGTTACAGCAGGCTCAGAAAACTCAGCCCAGAGGCTAGCATAGCATCAGGGCTTCCACGTACCGAACTATTTATAGTGTTTTACAATTTTTTAACATATGCAGATTCGGATGTAAATGTCGATGCGGATAAGAGAGTTAACGGATGACAAAGTTTTTCTTAGATGCACAGACCGCTGTCTGTTGCAGATAGGAACACCATAAGAACGTAGTGCCTGATTACGATATCAGAGAAAATCTCCACTCATTTCTGTGTTGCTATCATTTGGTTATCTGAGAAAGATTTTGATTCTCTCCTTTGCCGACCTAAGTATCGAAGAAATTTCTTGCTTTTGTCTCCCGTGGTCTGCATAAAAGGTTCTCACACCAGTCCCTTACCCCTTCTGCTTCTGAATGTGCGTGCTACTCATGGATTTCTCAAAGTAAATTACACATTTCGTCCCACGCTAAGACCATTGCGCAACATGAGTGGCGTATTGTCAGAAGGATCACAAGTTCCAACTTTCCTGCAGACGCAGTGTGCGGCAACTGGAAACGTAGTCCAAAGTTGAAATGCGCAGTACAGTACGGTACTTGCACGGAAAACGCCTAAACTGCACGTAGTTTCATTGTCGAACTGTGCGGCCCAAATGCAAAATCGCGTCCAGCAGTAGTGAAACGGTACCAACAGTAAGACTATAGGCGCCGGCCCATGGACCGTGCTGTCGAACGTCAACGTTGAGCGTGCTGAGTTCAAGGTGCTGCTGAACGCTCAGGAAAGATGCGACTTGTGCATACGGTACGTGCGCCCCAACGTGGTATACGCGATCGCGTTGCATTCCAGCGGCAGTTGCGGGATGTTTCTAGCTCGTAAATCACACTGTTTACTAAATGGGCGTGCGTAAAATTCCCGCGTTAACATATTCCCTCCATTGTCCTTATGCTAGTCACGTTGTTCTATATGTAATGTACACAAATAAAAATTTCAATATCCATGTACTTGTTTTAAGACGAAAAGGAAAGTACCATGTCCAATATGTAAGGACACATGCTTATAAAAGTTCTATTACAAACAGTGCGATACAAATTTGCAATAGTTCTCCACATAAGATGAGCATTATTTCATCATTCCCACATTATAGTAAAACCCCGAGGTCATTCTTAATTGATCACTGTTCCTACTGAGTAGCAGAATTTTCGCAACATGTGAATTACGAAACGTAAAAGAAAAAGGAGCAAAATATCGTTATACAAATAGCGCAAGCTGTCCTGTAGAGTAAGCCAATCGAACAAACTCACTCCTAAAAAAAAAAAAAAACACATTAAACTTATAATAAAGCATCAGAACCTATTACGCGAATGCTAGGAAAAACGAAATTAGACGTTGCAAGACGCGAACCATCGCCATTTCATGCATGGGTAACACAACTCACTACGCTAAACCGACAACAAACCTCTGTCAGTCAATCCTACCATATTGGCATTTGTTAAAAGCTTTAATCGTAGCTAAGTTGGCTCTGAGCACTATGGGATTAACATCTGCGGTAATCAGTCCCCTAGAACTTAGAACTACTTAAACCTAACTAACCTAAGGACATCATACACATCCATGCCCGAGGCAGGATTCGAACCTGCGACCGTAGCAGTCGCGCGGTTCCGGATTGAGCGCCTAGAACCGCGAGACCACCGCGGCCGGCATAGCTAAGTTACTAATTGAAATTTAACTATAGCAAATTGCACCAAAAACAATGCGTATTTGGTGAATCCTCAGGATGCCGTTGCCTGCAAATGGCATACTCTCATAACACGTAAGTTACAATAATACTTTTGCCACGAATAATGTTTCTCATTATTTTATTACAACGAAACACACAGTTAACAACGGGTTTTCAAGTGATTCTCAATTTGCTGGTCCTCAGAAAGTGCATATACAGGGTGAGTCGCGTAAGACGTAACACCCACATTATTCCGTTGGCGATTGCACGTATCGACAAGCGTTGTTCGGCGAATCATAGCCGACTATGGGGAACATACTTTGGTACATGCACAATAATCACAAAGTTTATATTGACGGAGATAATGAGGCAAGTACATGTTTTTTAAATGGGACGCTATACTTTTTTTTTACCAGGATTCGAACGCTCTGGATAAGACGCGTATAGTGACGTAACACATGTTGCTATTGTGATTCAAACTATGCTTAAAAGAGGGTGGATGAGGATTTACCTACGAAATTTTCCGGCGTTCACACAGTGGTTCTCGAATGGCTCCGTGACCAAGGAACGGATACCTACCGTCGAGGAACTGAACGATTGATAGAATGTTCCGACCGTTGTCTTGCCGGCCGGTGTGGCCGAGCGGTTCCTAGGCTCTTCAGTCTGGAACCACGCGACCGCTACGGTCGCAGGTTCGAATTCTGCCTCGGGCATGGATGTGTGGGATGTCCTTAGGTTAGTTACTTTTCAGTAGTTCTAAGTCTAGGGGACTGATGACCACAGATGTTAAGTCCCATAGTGCTCAGAGCCATACTCTGGATCGTGCCGACGGCAATGAACTCCCTAATCCGATTTGTTGTTTGTCTCTAATGCCCTCATTGTCGACGGAACGTTAAACAACTAATCCCCTCCTCCTCTTCCTTCTTCTGAGATGATTCAGGGAATGACCTCCGGTCTGGACTCTTCCGGTGACTGTTGCAGGGCGTTCGCTTTCAGACAATTCACGCCGTACACTTCAACGGCCATCTGCACGATGGAGCATAAAACGTTATCCATTCAAAATGGCGACCTGTCGCTACTCAGTGAACGTCCAGTAGCGGCACTGGTACGCAAATTTCAGCGTTCGTCTCCAACGAACAGCAGTTAGCATTGTGCATAAACCAGATGCCTGCTGCAGAGGCCCATACGCAGCAAAATCGGTCAACGGGAGGAGACTTTGCTGTTAGCCTCTGGGCGGTCAGTTGCTCAATATTTGCAGGTCTGTTCGCTCGTACACATCTCCGCATTTTGCCATGCACGGTATATTTTAGCCACGGCGGTACGCGAACTATTTACAAACTTAGACGTTTCGGAAATGCTTCTACCTCTGTCCCTAAAGCCACTTATCATGTCCTTTTGGACGTTAAGATAAATCACTCCATTTCCGCATTACGACAACGATTGCAATGTCCCACCGGCATGCCTTATATACACTCCAGTGCTCGTGCTGCCACTTGCCTTCCGTGAGTGGTTACTGCACATTGACGTCGAACATATGCGGTTAGGTAGTGGTTACATTACTGTGTTAAGGGACAACCAACTAGAAGAGTTTGGCAGTATTAAATTCTTGAGATATAACTTGTAATAAATTGCTCTTGGGAGTAACGTGACGTAGAACTTCTTAAGCGCCTAAACGCGAATTATGTGCAATGCAGGTGTTGTCAGGCATGGATGATGTAATACTAAAAAGCTAGCCTGGTTTGCTCACTTTCATTCAACAATGCCATACGGGATCATTTTTGGGAGTAACTCATCAAGGCAAGCTAAAGTGCTCTGAATTCACAAACGTGTAATGGTACCTGTTTGTGGTGTGCACTCAATAACGCCCTGGTAATTTGTCATAAATGACATGCACTGAAGGCCGGCCGCGGTGGTCTAGCGGTTCTAGACGCTCAGTCCGGAACCGCGCGACTGCTACGGTCGCAGGTTCGAATCCTGCCTCGGGCATGGATGTGTGTGATGTCCTTAGGTTAGTTAGGTTTAAGTAGTTCTAAGTTCTAGGGGACTGATGACCACAGATGTTAAGTCCCATAGTGCTCAGAGCCATTTGAACCATTTGAACCATGCACTGAAGAGCCAAAGAGGCTGATACAACTTCCAAATATCGTATAGAGCCCCCGCGAGCACCCAGAAGTGCCGCAACATGACGTGGCATGGACTCGATTAATGTCTGAAGTAGTGCTGGAGGGAAGTGACACGATGAATCCTGCAGAGCTGCCCATAAATCCGTAACAGTACCGGGGAGTGGATATCTCTTCTGAACAGCACATTGCAAGGCATCCCAAATATGCTCAATAATGTTCATGTCTGGGGAGTCTGGTGGCCAGCGGAAGTATTTAAACTCAGGAGAGTGTTCCTGGAGCCACTCTGTAGCAATTCTGGACGTGTGGGGTTTCGCATTGTCCTGCTGGAATTGCCCAAGTACGTCGGAATCCACAATGGACAGGAATGGATGCAGGTGATCAGACAGGATGCTTACGTACATGTCAACTGTCAGAGTCGTATCTAGACGTATCACGGGTCTCACATCACTCCAGATGCACACGCCCCACCAGCCTCCACCAGCTGGAACAGTCCCCTGCTGATATGCAGGGTCCATGGATTCATGAGGTTGTCTCCATGCCTGTACACGTCCATCCGCCCGATACAATTTGAAACGAGACTCGTCCGTCCAGGCAACATGTTTCCAGTCAACTGTCCAATGTTGGTATTGACGGGCCCAAGCGAGACGTAAAGCTTTGTGTCGTTCAGTCATCAAGCGTACACGAGTACGAGTGTCGCTGATGGTCAGCTAAATGGTTCGCACGCTAACACTTGTTGATGGCCCTGCGTTGAAATGTGCAGAAATTTGCGGAAAGGTTGCACTTCTGTTACGTTGAACGATTTTCTTGAGTCGTCATTGGTCCTTTCTTGCAGCATCCTTTTCCCGCGCGCAGCGATGCCGGTGATTTGATGTTTTACCGGATTCCTGATATTCACGGTAGACTCTTGAAATAGTCGTTCGGGAAAATCCGCACTTCATCGCTACCTCGGTGATGCTGTGTCGTTCGTCCGCCGACTATAACACCGCGTTCAAATTCACTTAAATCTTTATATCCTGCCGTTGTAGCAACAGTAATTGATCTAACAACTGCTCCAGACACTTGTTGTGTTATACAGGGTGGTCCATTGATCGTGACCGGGCCAAATATCTCACGAAATAAGCGTCAAACGAAAAAACTACAAAGAATGAAAAAAGTGGTCCAACTAAAACATTCACATTTCTTTACGTACTACACCAATATGTAATAAAAATGGGGGTTCCTATTTAAAAAAAAAACGTTGTTGATATCCGTTTGACCTATGGCAGCGCCATATAGCGGGCCAACCATAGCGCCATCTGGTTTCCCCCTTCAACTAGACAAGTTTCGTTGTTTGTAGTTTTTTCGTTTGATTTTTATTTCGTGAGATATTTGGCTCGGTCACTATCAATGGACCACCCTCTATAGTCGTTGCCGGCTGCAGCGCCGTATTCTGCCTGTTTATATAACTCTGTATTGGAATACGCATGCCTATACCAGTTTATTTACCGCTTCAGTGTATATCTTATGGGCACAGCCTGTAAGCACCACACTGCGGAGGTCCATAAAGGTATACAGCATCACACTGACCTGTGATGGTTTCGTCTTCGTCTGTTACAGCATTGGTCAGTCCAAACGTTACCAATGCTTGCTTTGCTCCTTTCCTGGATTCTACCGGAACCAGGCGGCCGAGAGCCTGTCGTATTCAAATTGTTGTATGGGGTGCTGAAAACTGATCCGCGATTGTTTTGGGCTTTTTCCTCTATGCCTTCGATTGTGTCGCCAAACCTTCTAGCACGAGTGGTACTTCTGTCGTGATTCACGGTGTTCACGGGGAGCTGGACGGCTACTTCATTCTCCATTTTTCAGACAGGTTTGACGAAATTGGAAGGGGTTGCGCTACCGAACTATTCTGTAGCAAGGTACTGCATTGCTGCTGTCCACTTCCACCAACAGTATACAGGAAGTTAAAAAAGTAACCCAGATTTTGGGAGTTTGTAATTCGGAGCAATACAAGAACAACAAAGTCCAGTAAACATTGGATCTAAAATGCGTACCTAAGAGTGATGAGCATTTGTTCATCATTGCTTCATTAAAACACCTCTCTTCTGCTGCAAGCTCTTCGTTATTACGAAAGACCTACAGAATACAGTTAACAAATGAGGTCCCGTTCCTCTGTTATTGTCCATCGATTGAGTATGCAATAAACACGTGTTAGTAATGTTACTGTAAACTGTATTCGCAGTTCTGGGCACGTGCAGCGCATACGTTAGTTCCAATGGAAGCATTTTTGTATAATGACGATTTTTTTAAGAACTTTTACATGGCAGTTTTATCTATGCACTTATTAGCACAATGGAACCATATTATTGCACACGGGAAATGGCAGACATAATAAACTGTTATGGTTTGGCAAACGGAAGCTATGTAACAGCAAGTATATTGCATAGGAGCTCTGCTGTTTCACAGTAACAGAATAATGTGTTCTCAGAATGAAATTTACACTCCGCAGCGGAGTGTGCGTTGATATGAAACTTCCTGGCAAATTAAAAGTGTTTCCGGACTGAGACTCGACCTCGGGACCTTTGCCTTTCATGTGCATGTGCTCTACTGACTGAGCTAAACACGTAAGTAGTAGGGAGTTGGTGGCGTCAGCGCAATTTTGATATCAAATTGATATGCAAATTAATTAAGCTGCTCAATTAATCACCCCCACCCCCGCCCCCGAACGCGCCCATCCCCGCCCCCGAATGACGTCACGTGTTTTTCTGAGCTGCACGTGTGCCCCAGCCTCCTCATGTCCCTCCCCCCTCCAACACCGCTCCCCCAACCTACATTATTGGCGGGAATTTCGAATTTTGGCAGGGATTTCTTTGTTCCAGGGCTGTGCTGACATCCCACCTCACCCCCCACCCCCATCTGGGAATTGGCAGGAAAAGGACTCAGCCTATGCTGTATAGGATGGATGTATGTCTTTATTTTAACAGTCTTTATTTAAACAATTTGAGGCAGTGCCTCCATCTGGTGTGTTCACCAGGGAGTCCGGAGTCCAACTGACCTAGTACACAGCACTGCCACAAGAGGGCGCCGTTGTCCCTCCCATGACATAATCCAAGATGGCGCTCTTGAGCGGAAAAATGGCGGGAAAAGAACTCAGCCTGTTCTGGGCTGCTGGAGAGAGGAAGGAGTGTACTCTATTTATTTTTGGAACAATTAATTTAGGGACGGATTTTACGTAGTTTGTTTATTACTCTGATACAAAACACTCACCTGACATGCTTGAGGTCACAGTAAATAGTCTACAGACCTGCAAATTACTAGTAAATAATGCAGTTCACTGATGTGTAGAGACACAATCAACTTGTAAATTACCGAAATAATGCAGTACACAGCAGATATATATGCAAATTACTCGTAGATCACCGAGATAATGCATGTGTAACGTTATGCAAACACGCTCACAACGCTTAAACACCCGAAAATAATGCAGTGCACAAACACTCAGTGCACGTAAAAAACGCAATGTATCAGCGACTCGAACCCTTGTCCTCCTAGGCGGAAAGCCCAAGTGCACTCACCTAACACAATTAAACCATCAGAGGCGCTTGAAACTGACGGGAAATTATAAAGGGCGGTGCCCTTTCCAGGACTCGAACCCTGGTGCTCCTGGATGGAAGGCTCAAGTACACCCCCCAACACATGGAAACTGTCCAGATTCGGGAGAGGTAGAATAGGTTAGTGTACTTTATTTTGGTCGGGAAACTGACGCAAATATCGATCCTAATTACGTAATCAATCACAAAGTAGCAGGAGTAGCATCCCTGGAAGAAAAGATACTACGGAGACATAACTGAACCACAACCCGGGAGGGGGAAGGGGGGATGATCCAAAATGAATTTTACACTCTGAAGCAGAGTGTGCACTGATATGAAACTTCCTTGCACATTACAACTGCATACCAGACCAAGACTCAATCTCGGGATCTTTGCCTTTAGCGGGCAAATGCTCTACCGACTGAGCTACCAAAGGAAGACTGGAGATGTACTGGTGCAAGTACAACTCAGTCGGCAGAGCACTTGCCCGTGAAAGGCAAAGCTCCCGAGTTCGAGTCTTGGTCCGACACGCAGTTTTAATCTGCCAAGAAATTGCATAATGTGTTCTCATTCGACTACTCATTACACTTTAAAAAATATTTTGAGCACTCTTCCGAAACACAACCCTACGACTTTAAGAAGGGAGAGCCAGTACGACTAGGCATTTTACTACCGCTGCTTGATATACCAAGAAAAAAGAAAATAAAACTATTTAGTTTTCGTTCATTACTTTTGACATAAGACTTACGCACAGATCTGGTTTCAACCGTCTAGAAGCACCTAAAATAGTCTGAGCTGCTGACCACGAATTAGTGCACCAGAATATGTCTTTGGACAATAACAGTCTTATAAATGAACACAGCTCTCGCAGTAAATTTATGACCGCTGTGCTGTACTAGCCAAAGTCGCAATAATTCGTCTTTATTTTTGACAACAGGCTTCGACGGACATAACTGTCATCTTCTGGTCATCAAAAAACTTTTGTTTCAAAAAGTCTTCATTGTGAATTAGAACCTATGACATGTTGTCATTATGGTAGAAAAACATATCACATTATACAAAGGCTTGTCAGAAATAAAAGCTTTACAGTTGATTTCAGTGCAGTTGATCCGTGTGAAAGAACAGTCCTTGAGGGGCACCTGACGTTTAGAATTGCCGAGCTGTCCTCGCCGTTGTCTCGTGTCGAATAAAAAGCTGCGGAGGGATCCACGCCGATTACAGGTTGCATTCCTGGGCGCTGTGTGGCAAGAAACGGTTCCGGGCGGGCGGACTCAGCAGCTTACAGAATACAGCTTTTTCTGGGCACCTTCCTGTTTCATCGGGTGCTGCTTTCGCTGTTGCGAGCCACCAACTAACAACTTACGGCAAAACGAGTTATTTGAAAAATATTTAGAAACCCTGGAGATTAAGGCTAAATACGGCTAGTTGAGCTCAAAATTTGCGTACCTAATCAAGAAATAATTTTCCTCCCACGTTCTTTTCCATGATCTGAGAGACGTGTGCCAGTTATGGCTCCGTGAATGCGGAGGTCAGATTTCATTCGCTTTTCTTGATTTAACGGTCTTCAAGTAAAACAATAAACACATTACAGAATGAGATTTTCACTATGCAGTGGAGTGTGCGCTGATATGAAACTTCCTGGCAGATTAAAACTGTGTGCCGGACCGAGACTCGAACTCGGGACCTTTGCCTTTCGCGGGCAAGTGTTCTACCATTTTTTTTTAAATTGCGTTTTGTTCATTGTATTTGGTCGTAGCGGACGTCATATGACATCCGTTGAAGTTCGTTGTTTACCTCTTCACTCAGTTCTTTTTTATTACAGAGAGCAGCCGGCTGTCTGACCGAACACGCTGAGCTTCCGTGCTGGTATAAAGTATTGTTGCCGCCAGTATTTGAACCTACAGCAATCGCAGTTTGCAATTTCACGTCCAAACACTTTAGCCCTACGCTAGCAACCATCTGCCTATCTGAGCTACCCAAGCACGACTCACTCCCCGTCCTCACAGCTTTACTTCTACCTGTACCTCGTCTTCTACTTTCCAAGAATTACAGAAGCTCTCCTGCGAACCTTGCAGAACTAGCACTCCTGAAAGAAAGGATATTGCGGAGACATGGCTTAGCCACAGCCTGGGGGATGTTCCCAGAACGAGATTTTCACTCTGCAGTGGAGTGTGCGCTGATATGAAACTTTCTGGCAGATTAAAACTGTGTGCCGGACCGAGTCTCGAACTCGGGACCTTTGCCTTACGCGGGCAAGTGCTCTACCATCTGAGCTACCCATGCACGACTCACGGCCCGTCCTCACAGCTTTGCTTCTGCCAGTACCTCGTCTTATGCTTTCCAAACTGGCACAAGTAAAGCTGTGAGGACGGGGCGTAGTCGTACTTGGGTAGCTCAGATGGTAGAGCACTTGTCCGCGAAAGACAAAGGTCCCGAGTTCGATTCTCGGTCCGGCACACAGTTTTAATCTGCCAGGAAGTTAAATAAACACATACTTTGCATCTGCAGAAAAACAGCAACTGATACAAATATATAAACAGCTTCAGGCCATCCCGATACACACAAGTTAGTAGCACACGGCGCCACTGCTTCACAGAGAAAACTCGATCTCACTGGCCAAAGATACACAACAAAACACGCACACAGCTGCTACAAATGGATTCGAACCTTCACAAAGGGGGGAGGAGAGAGCAGGTTTGGGAGGGGTGGGGAGGGGAGTGTACGGGTGCTCAACGGCGAGCTGACTTTCCAGGATACCACTGAGCGCGAGGTCGCAAAAGACCAGTGATTTTTACGGCATTCGACGCGCTACATATTGTCTACCATTCAGTCAACAATATTGGCTGCTAATGGCACCAGGGGCTGGACTAGCGGTATCTAGTGGTGAGCACAGCATGAGGCTACGGAGCGTAGTTCAACTGCTTATTTGACGAGTAACACACAACAGTGCTACAGTACTTGCGGTGTTGATACGAAGCATAGCAATGGCAACGATAAACAAACATTGCACGATATCCACAATAACAGCTGCCGATGTTGGCATTTTGTCAAAAAGGAACCCAAGGAATTTCATAGAGTGAGAAAAAAAGTGGCAGATGATGTATAGACGTTTCTGCAAGCTGAGTCAGTCGACTGTGCGGTGCCGTATACGCTCGCCTGTGCAGACAATGAACGTGAGGAGTACAACGATGACGATACGGCGCTTAACAAATGAAAGTGATATTGAAACAGGTGTCGAGCCATGTAGTTCATGATCCTTGTCGACAGGGAGCCACAAATCCCGTCTCTGGTGA
This sequence comes from Schistocerca americana, assembly GCF_021461395.2. Lineage (NCBI taxonomy): Eukaryota > Metazoa > Arthropoda > Insecta > Orthoptera > Acrididae > Schistocerca > Schistocerca americana. The sequence goes on from NC_060120.1 coordinate 743,500,151, forward strand.
GAAGCAGTAAACGACAATCGTTGTCCGAGGAGATCATCCGTAGGATGAGGAGAAAAAAAAAAAAAAACAGATTTCGAATAATTCCGCAGCAAAAATGGTTCAAGTGGCTCTAAGCACTATGGGACTTAACATCGGAGGTCATCAGTCCCCTGGACTTAGGACTACTTAAACCTAACTAACCTATGGAAATCACACACATTCATGCCCGAGGCAGGATTCGAACCTGCGACCGTAGCAGCAGCGCGGTTCCGGACTGAAACGCCTAGAACCGCTCGGCCACATTGGCCGGCAATTCCGCAGCAATATGACCGTGTAGCGCATAGGGAAAACTACGAATATTCAAGGGAGGGCGAGGTGCATTTGTTGCAAAAATTGTTGTCTGTGCGTTTCAAGGGCTCGATACAATTAAGTGTATGATAGAAGCCTATTACGTTACGCACATCAAATTGAATGCGACATAGATTACAGTGACTTCAAGAGAAGCAGTGGATGGTTGCATAACTTCACACAGTGCGCTTTCTTCTAGACAAGCAAAAAACTTTCAGACAGTCAGTCTTTCTGCGTTGCTTGCTTTGTGGGGGGGGGGGGGGGGGACGGAGGAGGGGAGGGAGTGGCTGTCTTTCCCTTTCTGTCTCGGCCAACTCAGCTCTCGTGGTTCGCCGATCCTATCTGCGGACTGTCGAACCATGCCGGACTTTTTGCTGGCAGCAGATACGGTCATTCCGCGAATGAACGCCGTTGTCGTGTTGGAATGTCCTCCGCATTCGGTCAGGACGCAAGCCCATCCGCGTAAACAGGAACCTGGATGGTATCCTGAGCTAAAAGAGAGAAGTTACTTCGTACAAGTCCCATTTTCAAGAGTCTTTGTTTTCATGCAACTTTACTCTCCGAAAAGTAGTCCAATAATTTGGAAACTGGTACATGTAAAGATATAAACGCTTTTCTAAATTTTTATTTGGGGGGGGGGGGGGGGGGGGAATGGAGGGCGGGGCATTATTACCCCTATAACACCTCTTACTAAAGGCCCAATTATTCGCATTATACACTGGTGTGCAAAACTTAAGGACGAAAGTGTCACTGCGAAGTAACACAGCTCGATCAAATTTAGACCATGCTTAAAAGGAACTGCTACGGTATGGTACAGAAGGTAACTGAAAGAAATACTATATGAGGCTAACTGAAATGGCACTTTTAGTCAAAGACAACAATTACGCTGAGGTCATCGTAACTTATGAAAGTCCCCTGGAGACTACAAAATACGACACATGGCTCTTAATACGGTGTGTGATCACCACGAGTACTCTGAAACGTGCTTCCATGCTGGCCATGAAGTTGTTAAGGGGTGTTCGAGATAGGACGTTGCGTTACTCCACCAGCACGGTTGACAGCGGCTTGGATGATGCATGTGGACGTACAGCAATACGTCTCGCCAACGCATCCAGCACTTGCTCGATGGGGTTTAAGTCGGGGGAACGGGCAGGCCACTCAATTCGCCAAATATCCACTCCTTCCAAGAGCTTCTCCACCTGTGCTGCTCGATGTGGTTTCCCATTGTTATCCATAGCAGTGAACTCAGGGCCGAATGCTGCGCTGAAAAGCGCACGCGGAAGAAGTAGGATGTCATAGTAACGTTGACCAGTTTCTGTACGGTGCTCAAGGCAAAATTTTGCCTCCCCGCACCATAAAATCTGGACCATCGACACGATCATGTTCAAAATGTTTCTGGGTGAATTACGTGTTCCCAACTCTCGCCTTATGAAGGTACGTTCAGAACCACTCCTTCGGACAGCAGTGCAAGTGGCTCGGGACGCTTCCCACGCACGTGAAGCAATGGTGTAAGCTATACCAAACTCCTGGGCTGCACTCGTCCCACTTCGTCCTTCTTTCAGGTTCCCGATGACTCTTCCCAGTGTGTTATCATCCAAATTTTGACCTCGGACTAAGTTGTACACAATCAGAGAGCACCGTACTGTTCGCTGACTTTTTTTCCTGTTCCTTCAACTGCGTCGTGTTGCGGGGTAAGCCTCATATGGTGCCAATAATAGTGCCATGTGACGTCCAGTTTTCTGTACATGACTAGAAGATCTCTGGCAGCAAGCTCCCGCACGTTTATTTCAAGAGAGTAGTAAATATATTATATTACTTAATCTATCTCGCCTTTAAATTTTGCACAGCAGTGTTTTTGAACGCTACACGTAAGCTGAAAAAGTTGCTATGGTGAGCAATAATACAGTGAGTTACTGCAAAGCATAGGGAGGCAATTCCCACGGTCTGCACGCGGCCGGCGAGCTTGGCCGCGCCATTTGTCACTGTTAAGTGCGCTGGTGGAGTGAGGACCGACTGATGCGAGAGCGCGCTTCTAGCAGAGCAACTGTAGACGCCGGGACTGCCCGCCATTCAGGCTCGAATCAGGTACTTGTTCTGTATCAAATATTAGTTGTCACTTTTAACGTAATGAATGATAGGAACAGTGTAACAGTCATTACAGTTTCTTTGCTACACTGAAGAGCCAAAGAAACTGGTACACCTGCCTAATATCATGTAGGGCCCCCGCGAGAACTCAGAAGTGACGCAATACGACGTGGCATGTACTCGACGAATTCTGAAGTAGTGCTCGAGGTAATTGACAGCATGAATTCTGCAGGGCTGCTCATAAATCCGTAAGAGTACGAGGGGATGGCGATCTCTTCTGAACAGCAAGTTTTAAAGCATCTCAAATATGCTCAATAATGTTCGTGCCTGGGAAGTTTGGTGGCTAGCGGAAGTGTTTAAGCTCAGAAGAGTGTTCCTGGAACAGCTCTGTGGCAATTCTGGACGTGTGGGATGTCGCATTGTCCTGCTGGAATTGCTCAATTCCGTCGGAATTCGTAGTGGACATGAATGGATGCAGGAGACCATACAGGAGGCTTACGTACGTATCATTTGTCAGAGTCGTATCTAGACGTATCAGGGGTCCCATAACACTCCACTGTACACGTCCCACACCATTACAGAGCCTCAAAAATGGTTCAAATGGCTCTAAGCACTATGGGACTTAACATCTGAGGTCATCAGTCCCCTAGACTTAGAACTACTTAAACGCAACTAACCTAAGGACATCACATACATCCACGCCCAAGGCAGGATTCGAACTTGCTACCATAGCAGCAGCGCGGTTCCGGACTGAAGCTCCTAAAACCGCTCGGCCACATCGGCCGGCTACAGAGCCTTCAACAGTTTGAATAGTCGCCTGAAAACATGCAGGGTCCAAGGATTCATGAGGTTTTCTCCATACCCGTAAACATCCAACCGCTCGATACAATTTGAAACGAGATTCGTCCGACCAGGCAACATGTTTCCAGTCATCAACAATCCAGTACCAGTGTTCATGGGTCCCAGCGAGGTGTAAAGCCCAGCATTGACCCAGCATTTAAAAATGGTTCAAATGGCTCTGAGCACTGTGAGACTTTAACATCTGTGGTCATCAGTCCCCTAGAACTTAGAACTACTTAAACCTAACTAACCTAAGGACATCACACACATCCATGCCCGAGGCAGCATTCGAACCTGCGACCGTAGCGGTCTCGCGGTTCCAGACTGAAGCGCCTAGAACCGCACGGCCACACCGGCCGGCCCAGAATTTAAATCTGCAGTAATTTGCGGAAGGGTTGCACTAGTGTCACGTTGAACGCTTCTCTTCAGTCGTCGTTGGTCTCGTTCTTGCAGGATTACCGGCCGCAGCGATGTCGGAGATTTGATGTTTTACCGGACTCCTGATATCCATGGTACACTCGTCAAATGCTCATACGGGAGAATCCTCTCTTCATCGCTACCTCGGAGATGCTGTCTTCCATTGCTTGTGTGCCGGTTATAACACTACGATCAAACTCACTTTAATCTTGATAACCTACCATTATAGCAGCAGTAAATGATCTAACAACTGCGCCAGACACTTGTTGTCTTATAAAGGCGCTGCTGACAGCAGCGCCGTGTTCTACTGTGTGCATATCTCTGTACTTGAATACGCATACCTATATCAGTTTCTTTAGCGCTTCAGTGTGTTATTAAGCTACGCCGTTAACTAACTGACGTAAGAAACGAATTACGGTGGAGACGCTTCCGACAAAATGTGAAGCCTTCCAATGTCATACAAAGGCTGGTAGTGCTTCTCTTTGGTGAATCAGTCGGTGTTAGGATGTATTCCCGCCCTGAACTACCTGTCATGCTCTCGATTTTCAATAGTATATACACTATGTGATCAAAAATATCCGGACACCCCCAAAATCATACTTTTTCGTATTAGGTGCATTGTGCTGCCACCTACTGCCGGGTACTCCGTATTAGCGACCTCAGTAGTCATTAGACATCGTGAGAGAGCGCTCTGCGGAACTCACGGACTTCGAATGTGGCCGGGTGATTGGGTGTCACTTGTGTCATACGTTTGTACGCGAGATTTCCACACTGCTAAACATTCCTTGGTCCACCATTTGATTCTGTAGCGTATCCGGTTGCAGGCTGATACACTACAAAGCCACTTTCACATGTTCAGATCGTTTAGCAGCACAGACGAGACCATCGCCCTCTCACTAGACGCAGTACACACTCCTGACCGCACGCACGTCTCCGTTCGCAGCCCCACTGCCCACGTCACAGACAGAGACAGAGCATGCGCAAAGAGCGACCCTGTGATTGGACGCCCTCGTTATATGTTTCGTGTTGACCACTGGTGCGCAACTTATTGGACAGTGGCTACCTGCGCGCATGAGGTTTGCCTGTTCTGGACTCACTTAAGATATGGGCAAGGGGTATATATCTAAGTGCGGTTCTGTGTACTCCGGAATAACCCTAAGTGTAATCCACATATAGTGGCTTTCTTTTGTAGAATTAAGAGATTTATGACATTGTGTTTCTTCTTGTATGTATTATTTAGAATGATATGACAGAGTATGTGTTCTGGTTTATACACATTCTGCAGTGTTCTCAAGGGAAATTTTTATGTATCGTGGTTCCTATGCAAACGGAGTGTGAACTGTTGTTGTAGACGGTGATTGCAAGAGATTTAAATTGGCTGCAAAGATTAATTGCATTCTTGTTTTCAAATTTTTCTAATGTTTTAAACATTGTGTTACTCTGGATACTGCCCAGTTGCTGTTGGTTTTATGCTGGTGTTTCAGTGGTATAATCAGCGGTGCGCGTCGTTCGTCGTAGCTGGTGGTTTAACTGGGGGACGACGCCTTGGCGGCGGCGAGTTCGAAATGTAACCGACAGTGTGGTCGCCGCGTTTATCAGTAGACTCCAGTTCTTCGGCGACTTTAGGTTCTTCCTGGTGACGCAGAGGCGTCCGAATTCCCTTCTCCACCGTTCCTTTCAGCTTTCATTCAGGCTCGATCTGAGTTGTAGTTTTCGCGCACCTCTGATGTGCCATTACCTCACTGAAGATGGCGTAATATTCTGGATCAGAAACAAAGTGCGAAAGTTTTGTTTTTCTATGTATAAAAGCAACTACGTACCATCCAACGAATATGACATGATGCTCGATGAGTAAAAAACGGCAACAGAAAAAAAGCGCACAGAAAATATGTAGCAAACAGCGACAATAATTCTTAAAACAAGCTGTAACATACAATAAATAAGATAAAAAAACACATGATGGTGATATCTGTCGCCGAAACTAGTTTGGGAGAATAAAGAAATAAAAGAATAACAAGGTGTTTTGCATCAAGGCGGACTCAATTTCTGATATTACTGTACTTCACTGAAATTTCGTAATACCTGAAAGATGCCTTTCGTTGTACTTGGTCTTTAATGTCTTATTCTAAAAGAGAAATTGTGAGTTGTTTCTGCTATTATATCTTAAAAGGTGTCCTGCTTCTGTGGAAGTTTTTCTCAGTAAACCATTTATTGTTTGTATGCTTCTTAAGATTTATGTAAACAGGATTTTAAAATTATTTATTGTTTGGTGTGGGCTGTGACGCCGTAGACATTTTGCCTGTTTAGTAATGTTACAAATTCTAGGGCAATTATGTATGTTATTCTGAGGTAACAGCAGTTTGGTGTTGTCATGCAATTGTTAAATAAAATCTGTTGGAAATTACAAGCCAGAGTTTGTGTTTGATTGGTATTTATTGTCTTGTCTTTACTAAGTTGAAGTATCATTGAGCGTGTGCCCCATGTCCTCCGCAATGGTTTCCCGTCTTTTTCCTGGTTTCAGCCAACCAAACACAGGACATAATGAGCAACACCACCTCTGGCAGGCTGCTGAGATCTGCGCGCGTAAGGATCTGATAAGCTAACTTCAGTGTTAATGAAACCGGAAACGGTGCAACATGTCGATTTTTTTTCTTAACAGTTATTTCTTAACACAATCTGCCTGCAGCTTTTTAAACTGTTTCTGACCACTCTGTATACAAAATGTCGAGGTCGCTACTGCTACCTAATTTGTGTGATTGTGCTGATATGTTAATCACTTGCATGTCCAAGAATGTAGTACACTTCACGACAATTTGAAGCTTGTTTCATGCTGGCTTCAAGGCTATGCAATTTTAATAGCGAGCAGTGTGAGTGGAACAACTGTCAGAACAAGTAAAAGAACGATCCATATCGAAGCCTGGATGATGCATTGATTACTAGCTGCTTTGCTGGACATACAGTCAGGATGCTGGTCCCTTAGAGGAGCGCCGGCCGGGGTGGCCGAGCGGTTCTAGGCGACACAGTCTGCAACCGCGCGACCACTACGGTCGCAGGTTCGAATCCTGCCTCGGGCATGGATGTGTGTGATGTCCTTAGGTTAGTCAGGTTTAAGTAGTTCTAAGTTCTAGGGGACTGTTGACCTTAGAAGTTAAGTCCCTTAGTGCTCAGAGCCATTTGAACCATTTTAACCTTAGAGGAGCACCGCCGACACAATACTCAGAGCTGTTTCGTCAGACTCGTAGTGTTCGGAAATCCTGTGAAAGTCTAACAATATCTTTCAGCCCTGGCCTCAAACTGAGACAAAAGGAAGTGCTGATGCTGTGGAAGAAGCAGTTATGAAACCGTACGAGCAGTATTCGTCCGGCACGGGCCGCAGACGTTGCCGAATGAAGGAAGACGAAACATATTGCGGTAAACTGCATTGGCTTGGAGAAGGATTCAAGCTGAGTAAGGTGTGAGAGAAGTCTCTTTCACTAAACAGTTCCAAAACAAGAAACAGTTGAGAAATATTTTCTCTGATGGGAGATAGCATGTAATGGATGACAAGTCCCAGTATTTGAATAGATTTTGCGATAAACATTTTATCAGCCTAAAGGTAACTTTATTTTAACACCTAACAATTACCTCTCCAATAACCTAGACGCAGACGTCCTATTTCATTTCTCCAGAATGCTGTCGCTTAACCGGGAGGACTTCCTTCGTCTCACATGTATAACGTTAAGCAGTGGAGGCTACGACCAGAATTCGCTGATATGCTTCTGTTAAGTTGCTGCATTTCTTCCTGCCCGTTCTGGAATGCGACGGAAACAGCGGAGCTTATTCCTGAGGATCATCGGTATGTGTTCGTTGGATATCATTTTACGTTACAAGACAGCGTTGTATTGGCTAACGCGTGAACATGTGATATAGAGTAGCAGATCAGAGGAAAGGATGTATCATGTAGATGACCTCTACGAGCTTGGAGATTAGATGAATTGCATTGTCACAGGGACGTGGGTATGCGTAGACTCGTGGATTGCCCAGACGCACCAGATAGCTCTGAGAGCAATGTCGAATAATATAGTAACAATACGTCTACATGTAGGTAGTTGGCAGTCGTCATATCTCGAGGTCTTCTGAGGCAGCCACTGACAGCTGATGATTTTTTTAGTTACGTTTTAGTCATGCTTACCTCTTTCTACTATGGAAAAAGCACTTTTGCTGTTATCTTACTTTGCCCTTCGGATCTGTTGCCATAAGTTTGATACTCAAAGCGTCTACCTTATCTTAAGAACTGAAAGTTTAGGAGTTGCTGTTTTGATATTCGATGTGCAATCAGATTAACTGTAGCCTATAATTTTTCATCTTTCACAATCGTTCGCAAATCACAATCTAATCGTCTCCATTCCGTCTCTGACGGAAAATACAGGCAACTGAAAACAAAATGATAAGCGGTAATTGCTTCTTCATAGTCACAGACAAGTATGTTCCTACGTCCCACTCAATGTAGATGATTGGGATATGGGCCATGACCTAATAATAGATGCAACGTACCTGGTGTAGGATCCATTTCACATATACTAAACCTGCTTCTATCGCTAGGGAATATGCTGCACAGCCACCTTGCCGTGCTTCAAGTGTCGCAATCAGTCTGCCATTCGTCTAATCTCCAGGCTCTACGCGGCTTTTATCGAATACATGGTCTACTGTGATCTCGCACATTCGATCATATTGTTCACTCATCAACCAATATAACGCGGATCTGTCACGTACCACGATGTCCAATGGACTCATCTCGCTAATCACCAGCAAAGCCTCGGCGGGTGTTGTGCGAAAGGCGCCAGTAAGTCTTACGAGTACGTTCCCCTGTATTCTCCGCAGAGTTATTCTAGGACGGGCAGAAAGAACTGCTGCAACTGAAGAGCAGTGTAACGGCGAAAACCGGTAGTAGCCTTGGCAAGGGCACAACAAAAATGTAAATATTATGGCAGACCTTATCGATCCCTCCACGAAATTGCCAGTGTGTAAACACAAGGTAACGAACCGTGTCGTCGCGATGAAAGGACGGAGGAGACGTTACCCCGGGCCAGTAGCGTATAGAGAGTAACGAATGTGGATTTAGAAAGATACGACACAAATTTGTGAATTTGCCGCGTTCGCTGCGACCACGCAAAATTATAAATAGTATAGTCTGTTTAGATACAGGGAAAGATAACAACCGCCGGCCGCGGTGGTCTCGCGGTTAAGGCGCTCAGTCCGGAACCGCGCGACTGCTACGGTCGCAGGTTCGAATCCTGCCTCGGGCATGGATGTGTGTGATGTCCTTAGGTTTAAGTAGTTCTAAGTTCTAGGGGACTGATGACCACAGAAGTTAAGTCCCATAGTGTTCAGAGCCATTTGAACCAAAGATAACAACCAAGACGGCGGAAAGGTTGAAAACGACGTCTACACGCATCTTAAGGCCCCAATTTGTCAGACTTTACTAGGTTTGCCAAACATTTGACCATGTAGGTGCTGTTTGACGTGTTTGTCATATACAGATCGTGACTGACGTATTTTCGAGAAATTTTAATTGACGGAAAGTTCGACAAGATGATAGACGTTGTTTGTGTAGATATGTCCCCGAATGTACTTAGTGAAAGATAGTTTTACTACAATTTATCTCACTGTATCGTGAGTTTCCGTACCTATGGAAACTACGATCAAGGATAAAAACAAAACAGTACTGGCAATTACAAAAATGGAGCGGCGTTGCATCTTTCGCAACCATGTATTACGCATGAAGAAGTTAAGAAGAAAATCGATATTCTACGCTTAACATACAAACGGGAGAACAACGAAAAAAAATCGAAGTTCTCCGATTCTTCCATGGACGATGTGGGCTATATGTTTCCATGTTGTGGTCCTATAATGAGCTGTCATTAAAGGACCAAGTAGAAGAGAATAAATTTTCGCATACTTGTATCTTCTTTTTCAGTGTGAGGGCGAAGTAACTCTAAAAACGACATTAAAAGTTTCACTATCCATCAGGAGAAAGTTGACGTAATGATCAGGTTTTCAGTGCAACATTTCTTTAACACGTTTTCGTGTGCGTATTTCTCTCTCATTTTAAGCCATGCCCTGGACAAACGTCTTGTTTCCTTCTTCTTCTTTTTTAAACACATTGCCAGAGTCAGATTTTCTCACTACTCTTAAATTACTCACGAGCACGAACAGTGTCTGCTTCAGAGTGAGGTTAAACTGACAAAGTTGCTTTTTACGTGTACGGGCTTGTTTGACAGATCCGCGGCTAGACAAGGGAAAATTTGACAAACAAGTTTGCTCGTTTACAGGAGCCTTTATTCCTTGTTTCCAATGGGGTGAACAAATCCCCGTGAACAAGTTCCTCCTTCGGTAACGCGGCCTGTGCCCCTACTTTAATTATTTAGGGACAAAAAATAGGAGTTTGTCAAACCTTCAACATATTGAAGTGACCCTCATACCATCAATCACACTGTCAATACTGTTAGATGGGAACACAGTTTCACAAGGTTAAGATGTCGAACAGCCAAGAAAAGCGTGTGCCGTAATTACATCAGCTACAGCTGGCGAGAAACAACAAGTAACAACAAAAAGGGAGGAACTGAGTTCGAGAAGGGCTGTCGCGAGTTAACTGCCAGACTATTATTAGAACCATGGTCCCTAAAGACTTCATAAACTATTTTCAGATGAGTTTGTGCTCCGTCAGATGCACAGTTTGTAATTCGTTCGCCCTTACTCTTGCGCAGCAGCTGCTTGTTAGTAGAGGTAGGGGTGTAAATGTGGAAGCGTGTGGGTAATGTGGAAACGTCTAGTATCTGGCCTGCAGAGTGCTGCACTTTAGTGAGCAAGCCAGAAATTGTTGCAATAGTTCCTATTTGTCACGCTAGAGCGTTAGCAGTCAGTTGAGCAACAGACGCCGTGACAGTGATGCAATTTACGTTCGCGCATTTTCTAAACCTTTTTCGAGGTAAGTTGTGGTATTATATGTATCTACATACTTTGTAGTTATCTTTCTTTACGTTTGGTAGTTTATAAAGGGAGGTGCATAGAAGGTTTTAGCAGTACTTTGTCAACCTTAAATGGATAGTTACGTAATGTAATTTACCGAAATTTAAAATGCCCATTGTGTAGGTAATGTGGAAGCATACATACGATGGCATTGTGGAAACGTTTCCACAATACCAACATCAAATACATTAATTCTAATACGTTTTGCATCTGTTTCTAGATGCCACGAAAGCTAACTGATCGGAACCCAAGCGCTATTGCGAAGAAGTGGGATGCTGAAAACATGAATAAAGCTATAATAGCCTTAAGGGAGAGGCAGATGGGGTTAAGAAGAGCAGTAAAAGCTTTCAGTGTACCTCAGACGACACTTCAAAGGTTTGTGCATAGTGATATGTCACCTGAACAATGTGTTTCCTCGAGACTTGGACGTAAGCCTGTACTACCTGATGCTATTGAGAAACAGTTGGTACAGTATCTCATTGAAATGGATAATCGCTTCTATGGCCTTACCAGATTAGATGTCAAGAGAATGGCATATCAGCTAGCGGAAAGAAATAATATTAATCAGCCTTTTACTTCAAATGCTGCAGGCAGAGCTAGGTTTGACCTTTTTCTTAGACGACACAGAAATAAACTCACAATCCACAAACCTATGGGGACCTCATTCTCGACAGCAAACGGTTTCAACAAAAAAGCTGTAGACAAGTTTTTTGACATTTTGGAAGCTGAATACAGTAAACACTCCTATAGTGCTGATAGTGTGTACAATGTGGACGATACTGGGCTCTCTGTCGTCCAGAGCAGAATACCACATGTAATTGGACTGAAAGGTAAACGTCAAGTAGCTGCCCTCACATCAGCAGAGCGAGGATCCCTGGTGACTGTCATATGCTGCACGAGTGCTGGCGGTACTTTCATATCACCAATGATGATCTTCCCCAGGAAGAACTGGACTGATACCCTACAGAAAGGAGCACCACCTGGAACAATTGGTAAATGCCATCCTTCACGCTGGATACAAACTGAGCTCTTCTCCGAGTAGTTTGACCACTTCATTTCTAAGGCACATCCCTCAAAAGAATCTCCTGTGTTGTTAATTCTTGATGGACATAACAGTCATGGCAGAAACCTTCAAGTTATAGAATGTGCAAGGGAGAACCATGTTACAATCGTGAGCATCCCGCCTCACACCTCTCATAAAACTTGGCCACTTGATATGACCTTTATGGGAACTCTAAAAACCTATTACGCTGAGTATGTTCGCCATGGTTGCAGCACAGCAGCCGACCCTTAGGACAATATGACGTATCTCAGTTGTTTGGGAAAGCCTACCTAAAGTGCCAGACTGGCTTTATTGCTGCAAAAGGATTTTTCGAGACTGGAATTTTTTCATGTGACACGACTGTTTTTGCGGAAATCGACTTTATAGCTGCCACGTCGGCTTTAGATGAGGCCAGAAGTCTGAGAGGAACTTATGAGAATCCAGCATCTCCAGATGGAAGTAATGGCCTTAGACAAGAAGACACTCAGAACGCATTCAGTCCTGTGACAACTGACAGCCCAAGTGAAGATGGACAAAGAGAAAGCAGAAGCTTAACATCGTTGTCAAATACCTCATCAAACACGTGTGTGTCCCCACCCCACAAGATACCATGCCAATCCCTCCTCTAAAGAGGAAGGTTTCCAACAGAGGTCGTAAGCCAGGTTCATCAGTTTCCACAAGCCAGGTTCAGCTGTCTTGACATCTTAGCCTTATAAAACACGCTTTGAAGACTCCTTACTGAAGGGTAAACAGAAGCTTCCTAAGGCACCTGCCAAAATGAAGAAAAAACGTAAAGCTCCTCCTAGAAAACCATGCAAAAAAAGGCTTAAGTAATATGAGGATTCAGATGAAGAGCTAATGCAGCAACTGTCACTTCAGGCGAGTCAGATTTGAGTCTCTCAGTTGGGGAAGAAAAATCTAGTGAAGAAGATGCCATTTGTATTTTTTGTATAGGCGCATTTTCCAAAGACGTTCGGGGAGAATTGTGGATTAAGTGTGTAGTGTGTGAGGAGTGGAGTCACACTTTGTGTGCCGGAAATGAAGGAGATATTTACATATGGGTTTTTTGAAAGTGAACTTCGCTTATGAAGCATTTTTCTATTACAGTTAGGTTTAAAAATATTTTTGTGTAATTTAAATTTAATATAAAATAAAACAGTTTCTAACATTTTTAATAGTTTTCGTTTGAAGTAGTCATTTCCCCAAAATTTTATGGCGTTTCCACATTACCCGCACTTCTTGAAAAACTAATGAGTTGTTGTGCAAGCAGAAAATGTTTTTTAATTTTGAACATATTCAGTTTTTGTGTTTCATAATATTACAATCACTGCTAAAACATAATGAATTGGCTTTGGATGATTTTTGAAGCTGAAAGAGAAGTAAACATTTCTTTTATACAGCAAAAACAAACTGGCTTTCCACATTTACACCCCTACCTCTAAATACTGAAACAAGGGTTGTATATGGAAATTTATAAGTATGATGAATTACATATATTTGTATATACTATAGCGTCACTGCTGGGATGATAACAGCCAGTACCAGTCGAAAGTGGGAGCGGTCAAAGATCATACAAGAGTCGCTCGCCGTCAGCCGTACCTGCCCAGCGGCAACCATCAAGCTAAGCTCAAGAGCTGGTCAGCATCGACAGCACGGAAGCTTTCTCACCTCAGAAGAAAAATCCTGTTGCTGAGGGAGGAAGTAACATGGTAAATATATCTGTAGAGTGGTTCTTTGATGTTTTAATAGGAGGCATACAGGCAGTTCATCACTGGGCCTTGATATGTCAAGTTGCGTATTCGGCCTTGAACAAGTTGGGTCTATAGCGCATCGGATCCCGAGATGAACGTTAAATAGTGGGTTTCAATCGGAGAATCCGTGCTGTTTTCGAAATTAAACTGAAGTTTAAGGTTACTGAGTACGCTTCGAAAGTCGAGAGTTGAAACAGACACGTCCAGTCTACTAATTCAGCACTGTGTTAAATAAGTAGCCAGTATCTGAAAACTATTTCAGAGAGATTTTTTTTTTTTTTTTGCGAGCTGTGGATTATCGAAAAGTATGCTATAGTGCACAGAAATCGCTGTTTTAAGACCGGAATGTAAAGCAGAAATATTGTTAGACTATTATCGGTGTTGAATTGATTCTCTATATCTCGTTAATAGTGATCCGTTTCTATTCTGTTGAAATTGGAAACGGGAAGTACACTACGTGATCAAAAGTATCCGGATACATCCAAAAACATACGTTTTTCATATTAGGTGCATTGTGGTGCTATCTACTGCCAGGTACTCCATATCAACGACCTCAGTAGCCAGTAGACATCGTGAGAGGGCAGAATGGGGCGCTCTGTGGAACTCAAGGACTTCGAACGTTGTCAGGTGATTGGGTGTCACTTATGTCATACGTCTGTACACGAGATTTCCACACTCCTAAACATCCATAGGTCCACTGTTTTCGATGTGATAGTGAAGTGGAAACGGGAAGGGACACGTACAGCACAAAAGCGTACAGGCCGACCTCATCTGTTGACTGACAGAGACCGCCGACAGTTGAAGAGAGTCATAATATGTAACAGGCAGACATCTCTCCAGGCCACCAAACAGGAATTTCAAACAGCGTCAGGATCCACTGCAAGTACTATAACAGTTAGGCGGGAGGTGAGAAAACTTGGATTTCATGGTCGAGCGGCTGCCAGTAAGCCACACATCACGCCAATAATGCCAAACGATGCCCCGTTTGGTGTGAGGAGCGTAAACATTGTACGATTGAACAGTGGAAAAACGTTGTGTGGAGTGACGAATCACGGTACACAATGTGGCGATCAGATGGCAGGGTGTGGGTATGGCGAATGACCGGTGAACGTCATCTACCAGCTTGTATAGTGCCAACGGTAAAATTCGGAGGTGGTGGTGTTATGGTGTGGTCGTGTTTTTCATGGAGGCTGCTTACACCCCTTGTTGTTTTGCGTGGCACTATCACAGCACAGGCCTACATTGATGTTTTAAGCACCTTCTTGCTTCCCACTGTTGAAGAGCAATTCGGGGATAGAGATTGCATTTTTCGACACGATCGAGCACCTGTGCACGGCCTGTGGCGAAGTGGTTACACGACAATTACATCCCTGTAATGGACTGTCCTGCACAGAGTCTTGACATGAATCCTATAGAACACCTTTGGGATGTTTCAGAACGCTGTCTTCGTGCCAGGCCTCACCGATCGACATCGATACCTCTCCTCCGTGCAGCACTCCGTGAAGAATCGGCTGCCATTCCCCAAGAAACCTTCCAGCACCTGATTGAACATATGCCTGCGAGAGTGGAAGCTGTCATTAAGGCTAAGGGGTGGGCCAACACCATATTGAATTTCAGCATTACTGATGGAGCGCGCCACGAACTTGTACGTCATTTTCAGCCTGGTGTCCGGATACTTTTGGTCACGTAGTTTATATTGTGTGGTTAGCCCGTTACTATGCGAGTGACAGGAATTTGTAGGGTTACAGCTTCATGCACTGAGGCAATAGTGCCGATGCGGGATCTGTGTTAATTTATAACTGTGGATTAGCAGTAAGCTCGCTGTTTGACAAAAATGGGTCTCGATGATTACTAAGTGGATAGGTAGTGAACCGGAATCTTACAGCGAAATAAGACAAGAAGAAGCGAAGGTTGGATTTAGTGGTAAACGCTGGACATAACAGGAACCATTCTAGTAAAGTTGAAGTGTTGATGTGACGAGTGAACTTTCATTTTTTTTCAGAGAGGGATTATAGTGGGTCTACGAAACGTCAATACCTGAAGAGGCGTAATGCTTAATTCATTTAAATTAAGGATCAAAGTAGTGGTGACGCTTAGGAATTTTGTTTCAATTTTTTTGCGTGTATTACCGATTCGTGAGGGTCTAATTTTGCAGGGACTCCATCACGCATGTACAACTACATTGTTGCTAAAAAAAAAAAAGGTTACAATTAAACCAAGGTGGAAAAAAAATAAAAAATTGAGTCTCGCCTTTTAATGATCATTGAGATACATTGTCCTCAGTGACGGACGTTAAGCCCTCAGCCTATGATGAAAAAGGAATAAAATAAAAAAGAAGGAAAAATACGTAGAATACAGTAAGATTATAAACGATTTTAAAGAGTATTAAAATCAGAAAATGTTAATAAGGTGCGTAGTCGAGAGTTATAGAATGTATGGTTTACTGCAGTAAAGTGAAAGCACTGATTCTAGTAACGTCCCAAAGACATTCGTGGGTAGAAACAGTTTGATATTGAAATATGCAATCGCTGATAAACACTGCGAGCGTATCGCTGACTAGCAACGAACTACATCTCTGATTGTTTATAGAGACAAGCTGGGAAATTAATTAATATACATATATATTTCTTTCGATATCGAAGGTAACGTGAGGGCAGGTAATTTTACGACTGAAAGTGTGACATTAGTATTTTCTTTAATTGGTATTGCTGATGTATTTCCGCTATCTGAAATTGAAACTTGTTTAAAAAGACAAAATTTTAAATGAATCAGTTTTAGGCGCGTCGGGTAAATTCTAATGTCCGATTCCACCCGTCGACTTCGAGCAATGAGGTAACGTGTGTTATTTTGTTTATGTCGCAGACTGTAGTTGTGGATGGTAAATTTTTTCTCTGCGTATATTTCTCTGCGTATATTAAAAATTCGATGAATATTCCTTCGTTATCGTAATGTATTTGCGATTTGTAGGATTCTGATTTCGTAGACCATTGCTTTTCATTATGGATGAATCAGTTGTATTTACAGCGAAAATGCTTCTTAACGAAATGGTTGATCGTAAATCTACTATCAGATTTTTACAATCTTTGGATATTATTGGAGAATTTTGTAGTGCAATGTTTGTGTAAATTACTTGGTGTTGACTTCCAGCTTCAAGAACATCCGATGAATACAAACGGAGATGTAGAAGAAAATATATTGTGGTCTTTCCGCACAAGGACTTGGTTCGAATGGCTGAGGGTGATTTTAGAAGTAATAATCATGTTAACTATTTTTGCTATCGATATTCCACTACATCTGTCATGCACGAAAGACGGGGTTGCGTGTGGTACTGTAGTCATCTTGGCTTCATTCTGTAGAGAAGTTTGTGAGGATCATGGGGGGAGGGGGGGGGGGCGGCAGGGGTTATAGTTGAAGTAGACGAATCATATTCCGATAAAGGGAAAGGATGAAAGGGGCATGAGGTAGCTGGGCTTTAGGTTTTTGGAGTAGTAATTTCTGGGGGGAGGGGGGAGGCTGGTGGGATTGTGTCGATGTGGTATTTAGATGATTGAAGGATATTTGAAAGAAGGGTCGACAGTAATGTTGCTTCATACAAGAGCTTGAGTAACAGGGGTTATCATCATCTGCTCGTAAATCATAACATTCAGTTTGAAGATTACGTATAGGACAAGGGCATGTACAAATGCTGTCTCGGGGTATTGGGGAGGCTCTAAAATTTGCAGGCGGACGGCGAAAGAGAAAGATGTCGACGTTGCTGGGCTATTTGGATGAATACAGTTGGAGGAAGAGTATTCTACATCCACACAGATACTCCGGAAGCCACCGTACGGTGCCTGCCGCAAGGTACCCTGTACCACTACTTGTCATCTCCTTTCCTGTTCCACTCACAAACAGAGCAAGGGAAAAATAATTGTCTGTATGCTTCCGTGTGAGCCCTAATTTCTCGCATCTTATCTTCGTGGTCCTTACGCACAATGTGTGTTGCCGGCAGTAGAATCTTCAGCAGTCAGCTTCAATTGCCGGTTCTCTAAATTATCTCAATAGCGTCTCTCGGAGAGAAAGTCCCCTTCCTTTCACGGATTCCCGTTTGATTTCCCGAAGCTTCTCCGCAACACTTAATTGTTTTTCGGTCCTACCGGTAACAAATGTAGCCCATCGCCTCTGAATTGTTCGATGTCTTGCTTCAGTCCCACCTGGTATGAATTCCAAACACTCGAGCAGTATCCAAGAGTAGGTCGCACCAGCGCACTATCTGCTGCCTCCTTTACAGGTGAAACACTCTTTCCTAAAATTCCCCCAATAAACCGAAATCGACGATTCGCCTTCCCTATCACAGTTTTCACATACTCATTCCACATCACATCGCTTTGCAACGTTATGCACACATATTTAAACGACTTGACTCTGTTGAGCAGGACACCAGTAATACTGTATCCGAACATTACAGGTTTGATCTTCGCACTCAACCGCATTAACTTACATTTTTCCCTCATTTAGGGCTAGCTGTCATTCATCACGTCAACTGAAAATTTTCCAAGGGTTGCGTGTTTCTAGCATTTGTGATAATAGTCAGAGAAATGTACAACCCTCCTTTTGTTAGTTGGGTGTGTGTGGGTTTTATATTTTTTCTCGTTTTCTGTTTTCTTTTTTTCTGTTACTGTGGTCTAGGGGCATGGTACTTTTTTGGTTTCTCCGGGGGGCGAAGGGGGGGGGGGGGGCAGGGGGGAAGAGGTTTTTCTGTCGTTTTAATTTTTTCTGGGTACATTGGTGGGGCGATGAGTTGGTTGTTGTGTCTTGTGCGTGTGGGTTTCTGTTTTGGTTTGTGATAGTCCTTATGTTTTTTATTTTAAAATTTTGCGACTGGGGAGGGGAGGGGTGGGGAAGAATTGATTTGGGTGATACCTCTTTAGTGTCTAGCATCTAGTGTTCCTTATTAATTTTTTGATTAATTATTTTGGTATTTGCATATTTCCTTGTAGTTTGACCTCCTAACATTCTTATTGCTTTTTACGTCCTTATTTTGTTCTTCTTGTCGGCCTCGATTTTCAGTCCTCTGGAAGTTCATATGTGGTAAGTTTCTTTATATGTAGCCAGTTTTATTTTTTCCATTTCGATGTTTTTGCTACGCTTCTGTTAATTTTAATTTCATTTTTGTCATTTTCGAGCTATTGAGCCGCAGTAAATTAGTGTAGTCTATTTACATGTTCCAAGGTTTGTCATTTTTGCTTTTGCTTTTTTTTGGGAGAGGGGTGCATTTTTTAAAGATTTTCATTTTTGGAAATGTTTTCTTTATACTTTGCACAATAATGTTCTTTGAAATTGGTTAGTAGATTTGTCCTGTAGAGGTGAATTCTTTTCTCGATTCCAAGGTATGCAAGATCTGCGTTTTTACAACGTGTGTTCGCAGTGGTTTGTTTCAGCATTTACATTGCTTCTTTCCTCTCTGTGATTCTGCGATAAATAAACGAAATAGGATGACTGCATTTGTAATTGCTCTCTAAACTAATGTGAAAAACTAACAAATATTGGAATCGGTAACTAGAATTTGTGTATACAGCTCAATTCTAGTTACCGATTCCAATCATTGCAACGTTCGTCATTTAGACCTTTTTTGTAACAAGTGTGTGCACTAAAGTGTTATAAGTTTTACTACAGTTGGTATTCCGCCGTTAACATCTATGACAAAGAAAACAGGTTAGTATCGGTAACTGCAATTTTTTTGCCGCTGGTCAGAGATAAATAAGAAATCTAAAAATCATCCAAAAACCTAGTACTCAGATTTACTGCAAAAATGTCCGAAGTCCAAAGTCATGAATTCCAACCATTCTGTGGATGAATAGTTGGAATCGGTAACTAGAACTGACTTCCTATATGGATCAGTTCCGGTAATTAAAACTGATCTCGTACATAGGTCAATCCTAATTACCGATTTCAATTTTCATTATTTCACCGTAGTAGTTTATTGAACAATTACAAATGCAGAAATGCTATTACATTTAAGTGCATGCAACTCCTGCATACAACATTTACCTATAAATCGGTAACTGGAATTTACCTATATAACTTAATTCTAATTATAGAATCCAATATTTGTTACTTTTTATGAATTTCGTTAGTTGTGTGCTTGCTTTTCTTTTAGGATTTAGTATATCGGTTTCTCCACATTTCATGTTACTGCTTCGTATTTTTTATGTTTCACTTTATATATTTTTTTTCTTTGTTCTGTAGTCATTTAGTTTCTCCCTGCCCGAAACCCCAACTTCCCTGCACTTTTTCCCGTTTGAATGAATAATTAATATTAAAGTTAATGCAGTTTTACAATAGTACGACTTCAAGATGCGCTACACTGTAATGCAGTTTAGTGATTCTCTGTTTCCTCTACTCGCATAAATTACGATGATAAATCTAACTAGGCATTTTTTTCGTTCTTATTCTTATTAATTTCGTTATCTTCTATTCGTTTCGATATAATTAGTGCGTAAATAAATAGTCGCGTTAAATGTGTGTGTAATTTTATAGCTTTCTACATTAGTTTGTATTCCAGTATGATCCGTTGCTTTCATAGATTGCCTCTATATAGCATCTTTGCCTCAGGTACGTCGTCATTGCTCAAAGCCGACGAATGGAATAGGACACTAGAACATATCCGGCGTGTGTATACGAATACATAGATTTCCGATATTTGAAACGGTACACGTCTTACTACGTGCATGGTAAAGTTGATACAGACCCTGGTTTGCAGGTAGTTTTTACGAGAACTACACCAATGTTTAAAGAAATAGTTTGTCTATTGACAATCCTGGTGTACTACTAACGTAACTGATACTTGGTAATTTTCTGTGGCAGATGCATTAGTTGCTTATTTACTAGTACAAAGCAGAAATAAATTATTGTTTTGGTAATCTGAGATGCTAGAGGATGACATTGACTAGACTCTGTGGATATCACGTATCTGGTGTGCAAATATACAGGGTGTTACAAAAAGGTACGGCCAAACTTTCAGGAAACATTCCTCACACACAAATAAAGAAAAGATGTTATGTGGACATGCGTCGGGAAACGCTTAATTTCCATGTTAGAGCTCATTTTAGTTTCATTCCATCGTGATCAAATTGTAAATTTTCACAATCAACATGTGTGGGCAGACGAGAATCCGCACGTAATTGTGCAATCACGTCATCAACACAGATTTTCTGTGAACGTTTGGGCAGGCATTGTTGGTGATGTCTTGAATGGGCCCCATTTTCTTCCACCTACGCTCAATGGAGCACGTTATCATGATTTCTTACGGGATACTCTCCTATGCTGCTAGAACATGTGCCTTTACAAGTACGACACAACATGTGGTTCACGCACGATGGAGCTCCTGCACATTTCAGTCGAAGTGTTCGTACGCTTCTCAACAACAGATTCGGTGACCGATCGATTGGTAGAGGCGGACCAATTACATGGCCTCCTCGCTCTCCTGACCTCAACCCTCTTGACTTTCATTTATGGGGGCATTTGAAAGCTCTTGTCGACGCAACCCCGGTACCAAACGTAGAGACTCTTCGTGCTCGTATTGTGGACGGCTGTGATACAATACGCCATTCTCCAGGGCTGCATCAGCGCATCAGGGATTCCATGCGACGGAGGGTGGATGCATGTATCCTCGCTAACGGAGGACATTTTGAACATTTCCTGTAACAAAGTGTTTGAAGTCACGCTGGTACGTTCTGTTGCTGTGTGTTTCCATCTCATGATTAATGTGATTTGAAGAGAAGTAATAAAATGAGCTCTAACATGGAAAGTAAGCGTTTCCGGACACATGTCCACATAACATATTTTCTTTCTTTGTGTGTGAGGAATGTTTCCTGAAAGTTTGGCCGTACCTTTTTGTAACACCCTGTATAGGTCAGTGGGTGCAACACTATGGCGGTTCTCTACAGTTAATGTGTTCAGTGGATTACAGTGCCTTGCTCGAGGTTTGGTAGCCCTTATTAAACAAAGGTACTTGTTGATTAATCGTTGTTTATCGTTCGTAAAATTTTTAAGGTTGAGTGTCAGGATTATCCGAAAACCCACGTTGTGACGTAAGCTAAGTCGTGACATCGTTGTGTGTTGTCGCTTCGTTCGTATTAGATCAATTAATTGAGTGACATCATTGATAGTCAAGCTCATTCTGCTTGATTATAGAACTATTTTATGAAACATTACTTTGAAATTAGCACCTACAAGTTTGCTTACTAAATGATTTCGTGTTCTTCCCTCTTATTAGAGTACAACATATACATCGTGGAGCAAATTATTACTGCTGATACGACATAAAATAGAAAAGTAAAATATGTTAATGAGAGAGGTAATCACAGTCGATAAATGATTAGGAGTAACTACGGGATTTCTGGTGACAGGCAGTTCATTTAAATGCTTCAAGTTTAGCGCTGTAATTTCAACAAACACAGCAAAATTGTTATGCCAACTTATGAAGTAATTACATCTGCCCTACAAAGAAATGTTCAAGTCTTGCGATAATTTAGTGAGACGGACAAGCATTTCGTATACCTCGTACTCGTCATTGCATATATATGACGTACTTACGCACTACTGTGTAATTCAACAAGCTAATACTACGTTTTCAAGTTAATAAAAATGCAACGCCGTAATGAAGCGTCCAGTGACCATTCTAAAGTCTTAAATACTCTGAGTACTCCCTGCATAGTCCTGTGAAACTGGTTTGTGTGTATGTTGAGTAATTCTTCTTTGTTCGTCTTAGAAAGTAGAACAGTGAACCGTGAACTTCTAACAAACGGATCAAAGATGAAATGCAAACATCAGCAGTGCAAGCTAACACCCTGAGATTGGTTCATGAAGTTCTGTCGAGAGGTTGTAGGCGCTTCAGTCCGGAACCGCGCTGCTGCTACGGTCGCAGGTTCGAATCCTGCTACGGGCATGGATGTGTGTGATGTCCTTAGGTTAGTTAGGTTTAAGTAGCTCTGAGTCTAGGGGACTGATGACCTCAGATGTTAAGTCTCATAGTGCTTAGAGCCATGAAGTAATGTCAACGACCGGAACGTAAACATTGTCAAAGCGTTAGCTCTCTGTCATCAACCGAATCTCGAATGTTGTCAAAGCGTGAACTCTCGATCTCACACGGCTGGTACCTACTGACAGTACTGAAGTTGTTTTGGGACATCTGTGCTGCTTGCTCATACGCCCCTACTGACGGTCAATATGTCAACCGTTTGAGAATATTACTGAACTTTTGACGGCCCATTAACGGGAGGGCGTTGCACAACTATCACAGCTGTCAACACGAACGCCGATGACGTATGGAAATTTCCGCCGCGCTGCGGGCAACGACTGCCGCCCATTTAGGCGCGGATGTGACAAACCCAGCTGTAGAAACTGAACTTCACACTAACGGTTCTCACCTGATTGGTCAGAGGTATGAATAATGATCAAAAACAAAGCAGTTCATCCACTGTCCAGCTTTCAAAATAGTGATGCCCCTTGTCGTAATCGCGTCCTTTTATTTCTTCTTTTTCAGAATTTTAAACTATTACGAAGACCCTTATTATCTGGAGCAGCAACTTATAAAGCAGTCGGATCGTAGCGAGAGGCTATTCCCATGAATGGAGGTAGCTTGAGCAGCGCATATGTCACGACTTATAAAGCCTATATATATACATATAGCAGGTCGGTGGTGTGAGAAGCGGGCACTACTGAGAAGATATCTAACAAGCTAACATATAAATCGGGGATGTCCCAGACGATGAGCGCCATACTGTAATAATTTTAAATAGCTATAGCGCGGTCGCGCTGAAACAAACATATCTGAAAATGTCACGCACGTAATAGAGGTTTAGGTGGTGGGGTCTCGGTGCTCGATCCTGTCTGAGCTAGGTAAATTGTGTGAAAAATGTTTTGTTTAGCCCGGACCAGCGACCATTTGTATAGTCTTTCGAACACCTGTCTTGCTCTGGCTGTGTTAACAATAATTATATTAAGCAAGGTTTGAACGACGAACTAGAGTTGGCGCCCAGGCAAATTACGCAAGTCGATTAATTCCATCTGCAAAAAGATTTTAATTGAGCCGAAATAAAGGCTCAGCTAATAGCATCATATGTACGTGCTCCGTTCGATTTTGCGTACAAAAACAGTCACACTCGATCGGATTTTAGGCACAAAAGATACTCATTTCTGAGAGATTCTTGAAGCGTGTTATTTATACTTTAATAATGTACGAATCGGTTCAAACTTTTCACTAAGGTAGATCATCCAACAATCTTAAACCATTGTGGAGATACGATGGTTTGATGTCGAGCTAAATGTCGCACGTAAAATTCGTTCTTATGTGAACTGGATCCGCGGAAACTGCTTACAGTGAATCAAATAAATAAAAATTGCGTTTTTACGACAAAATCGAAAACTCGCTTTCAAAAAATCTAGCTTCATTCGGATTTTACGTGCAAGGACACGTGTTTTTGTGGCGTTTTTCTACGCGCGATTCTTCAATGTTTCAAACAAATCGGTTCAAATTTTGTAAGAAGATAGACAAATACATATAATTAATGACCGTCCTACTGTTTTGTGCAAGATTTACGCGTCGACACGATTTAAGCAACATAGTGCGAAAGGCAATGAAACAGACTTGTACTGGATCAGACGTCGCCAAAGTCAACAAAAATCTACGTATGCAGCCAAGCTAATGCGGTCTAATGTCAAAATTATGGTAGAGTAAAACACGGAACCGGAATGAAAAGTGCTCGTAACGTAGCACAAAAAAGGCGAATATGTCCTGCGCAGATTTAGGAATGTTAAAGAAGGGAACAAGCTTTTCCACTTATCTGGCAGCTTCAAAGAAATTTAATCATGTTTGATGACATGATGGCTTGTGTCATGTTGTACATTATGTAACACGTTAGTTTAGTTGACATGATGCATTATATTTACATGACATGCGTACTAATACCAACAATTAAAAAAAGTGCGAATATGTCACGATGGTGCGCAGCTCGTGATCGTGCGGTAGCGGCCGCGCTTCCCACGCCCGGGTTCGCGGGTTCGATTCCCGGTGGGGTCAGGTATTTTCTGTGCCTCGTGATGACTGGGTGTTGTGTGATGTCCTTAGGTTAGTTAGGTTTAAGTAGTTCTAAGTTCTAGGGGACTGATGACCATAGATGTTAAGTCCCATAGTGCTCAGAGCCACTTTTTTTTATGTCACGATGATTTGATATAAATGTCTTTGAAGCTGCCAGATAAATCGAAAAGCTAGTTCCCTTCTTTTACAACCCTAACTCTGCCCAGAACATATTCGCCTTCTTTGTGTTGCGATAGGAGCATTTTTCATTCTGGTACAAATATTAACAAAATTAAATCCTGTTGCACTCAGAAAATGACAGCAGGTGTCTATTATTGGTCGTAATTGTGGCATTTTTCACATGCAATAAGCTTCGAATTTTGCTAAAATGATAGACAGAAAAGTACGAAACAGTACTATGTTATCAAAACAGAATTTTAAGCTCTGTTTCCGTCTCGCAGAAAATAATAATGAATTAAAAGGTGATTGATCTGCCTTTTTGGAAGAATACAATTTTTTTTTGTTTATTCGCCACCGCAATTGTGGTATCTTCAATGGTTTTTTCTTTTATTGTTTGTTAAAAAATTATGCATACAAATTTTATGTATGTCAGGAAAGTGGTGACATCTGATTTTGTTGTCGTTTAGATTCTTTCTATTTCTTCCTTTTCCTGGTCTTTATCTCGTGTCTTCACGGGGTCGGCATGTTAATCTCGATTTGCCAATGTTAGTGAGAGGGGTTGGCCGGATGCCCGTCCTGTACACACCTGTTCCCTCTCGGGACTGAAATCGTATACTCCATCTGCCTGCGTCTGGTGTTATTCCATGTGAAAAAGATTTCTAAGTGTTTGCGAATCGTGTATGTGAGGCGGGGCTTGGGTACAAGCCCCACATTGACCTAGTAGAACGTGGGGCAACCGCATAAAGACCACATCCAGGAGGGTCGACACACCGGCCATAGTCGTTAATCCGTCGGGCGTTGGCAGCCTTTGGGCACACGCGTGAAAAAAAAAAAGAAGTAAAATACATTTGTAATTTACACAACAGCAACCTACCCATATTGAATTGAACTGAACTGAGTGTCCATGGCTGTCAACAGAAATCAGCCACACATCAATATTAATACTGCAAATATTAATACTACAAAGGGATGTGAGGGCGACGTGTGAATTGAATTACCATTAGTAGAATGTAACCTCTAAATTATATATTCTGGTAAAATAGTGGCAGTCGCGCTTTCTGACGCTTTCCATTGCTGTAGTTGGCCTGTCCTGAGCTAAACTTCGTTATTATTTGCCTGCTATATATGTTGTTCTTATTGTTTTTATGTTTAAAGGCATCTGTGGACATCAGTAAAAAACGTAGTACATCATACCAAATAGTTTTCCAAACCAAAACCTTAACAAATTTCACCGATGCCCACAGCTGACTTAAAATATAAAAACAATAACGACACGGTTAACAAGCTAATAATAACCAAGTACAGATTAGGACTGGTCAACTACAGCAACTGTAAGCATCAAAACGGGGCCACCATTTTACTCGCATACATAGTTTAGAGATTATATCCTAAACAATAATTCAATTCGGACGTTGCCCTAACATCTCTGTGGTGCAGATGACATGCAGTATTAATAGTGACGAGTGACTGATTTCTGTTACCAGCCACAGGGCACACGTGATGCACAAAAAAGAGTTAAGGTACGTATGTAGTCTAAACAACAACAAAACCTGATGTCAACATACTGCTAACCTACATAACATTTCTATGTATGTGTTTAAGAAACAATAAAAGAAAAAACCCCATTGAAGACGCCATAGTTGTGGTGCAACGTGTTTGGATATTAAACAAAACAAAAAATATTTTCTTACAAGAAGGTGGATCCTGTTTAATTCATTATTCTGCACGATGTTATAAAGTAGATCAGGTAGTGCTCCAAATCTGACGGTCTGCGCAGAGACAAGATCCAGTGGAGATCTCCGTGTAGGCCATGATCTTAATATTTGCCATTTTCGATTTTATATCAGGAGCCCTTATCTGTAAAGTTCACGGTAATTATTTCCAATAAACTCACAGTGATGGAATCCCTGTTTCTCTTTTATGCAAGATAAGAGATCCTCATTTAGGGCCTATATTTGAATCCACGCTTCAACAGCTTAGAGAATTCTCTAGTTCCCTACCGAATCCGAGAGACATCATCAAAAGAACTGTAACACGGAGCAGGTAGGAGAATGTCCAAATCCTCACTCAAGGATAAACTATCTCACCTTGTCTCCTTCACTGACGTGGTTTTACCCGGGGTATCGATACCACACCAAGATCACTGATCAGGGGCGACGCGTCTGCTTCTTATTAGCAATGGCTGGGGCAAAGATGAGAGGGTATTGCAATATCCACTCGCCTTCTGGCTTCCACTTCGCTCTTGTCACGCAACAGTGCCGGACACTTAATTTTGTTTTACCTCATGATGCGGGTGGAAGTCCAGAAGATTTACTCAAATGGACGATCACATCGCAAAAAAAAAAAAAATTCAAAAGCCATTATTCTGTACAGAATTACCAGAAAACTTATAGAACACGAAAAGTTTTGTTGCCTAGCCGTACGTCGAAGATTTCTACAAATACTGTATCCCATGACACCTAAAGTGCAGTGCCAAGATTAGTTTGAGTTTTATAGCGATATACGAAAAGGGCAGCGGGCATGACGGCAGCTGTGTAGTATAGTTATCAACAAATATGATTACCACGAGTTGCGCGTGGAGCCAACAGTAACTTAGTCGCACTACCTCTTCAGTGACTGGACACCAGCAAGACAACTTCAGCCGTAGGATTCTCAGAATGTTCCTGCCTTGTTCGTAGCGCATTAGCAAATGTGCGTTACATGAAACATACTCAGCTGCTAAGCACGTTGCGAACTGGATATGTTGAGATATCTTTGTTTTCGATGCTATTCGGCAGATAGTGCCCGTGTAATCCATGCGACTGAGAGCTGAAAAAAAAAAAAAAAAAAAAAAGTGCCGGTTGTACGGATCTGGTGCACCCGATACGAAAACTATTGCAGAAGACGTTAGTAAGTATCCCGCTGCCAGAAGCGTTTCGAAACTCTCCAGCACTGCACGCTCGATTGCTTCTGAGGAACTGTGAAAGGACGGAAGATTACACTGTTCATCCAAAAAGCTCCGTGACTGATTTTAGCCCTGGCGTATAAGCGACGTCATCGCGCCGGCCTTTGTGGCCGAGCGGTTCTAGGAGCTACAGTCTGGAACCGCGCGACCACTACGGTCGTAGGTTCGAATCCTGCTCGAGCATGGATGTGTGTGATGTCCTTCGGTTAGTTAGGTTTAAGTAGTTCTAAGTTCTAGGGGACTGATGACCTCAGATGTTAAGTCCCATAGTACTGAGAGCCATTTGAACCATTTTTAACTTGTTTCTGCGCCGTAATGTGATGTCACATCTTATACTTGACAATGATACATAAACCGGAATTGCGGTAGTTGCAACCTAAAGCAGAAAATGATGTCATTTACGGAATACTGAATTATTGGTTCAAATGGCTCTGAGCACTATAGGACTCAACTGCTGAGGTCATTAGTCCCATAGAACTTAGAACTAGTTAAACCTAACTAACCTAAGGACATCACAAACATCCATGCCCGAGGGAGGATTCGAACCTGCGACCGTAGCGGTCTTGCGGTTCCAGACTGCAGCGCCTTTAACCGCACGGCCACTTCGGTCGGCAATACTGAATTAATTTTCTTTAAACAAGCAATAGGAAATTACGTTTGTCACGCAGGCCATCTGAGAATAGATATCAGAAAAAAAAACTCACGTAGACCATGTGAGAATAGGCAACAGAAAAGAACATATTTTATGCTATCTAATGAGTAAATATTGTTATAATATCTGAAGAACTGCAATGTCGCTTCACATTGTATTATTCCTTGAACTTGAAATGTCACCTTTGTACACAGTGAAGACGTAATTCTGCATGCTGCCAAATTACGTTTTTTGCTTAACTTGTACACCCAGACGCGTTTGGCCTCAGTTACAATGTATCTTTAGTGAGTGTCCTCAAATATTACAGTATGGTATAAACGGATTGAAAGAAAGTTAACGAAAGGTGTTAAAGAGTCCGTTACCATTTTTAAATAGTTACTTAAAAGTTAATTCGTTACTCGAAAAGGTAACTTTGTTAATCAACGATTAACGGAGTAACCGTCTAGTACCCAGCTATGCTAATAATCCACACACGTCCGTAGTCAACGCTAAGCAATGCTTGAGGTGGTGTAAAAAGCGAAAAAACGAATGATTTGGAGTGATGAATTACGCTATACCCGGCAGCAATCAGATGGGTTTGGGTTCGGCGAAGGCCTGCAGAACGTTACCTGCCATCAAGTTTTTCGTGGTTAGCGTGTGCATCCCTTATTGTGGTTAAGAAAACGCTAATGGAAAGATATGAAAATATTTTAAAGTATTAGGTGTTGCATGCAGTAAAAGAACAATTCGGAGTCGATGATTATATTGTTACTGCACAGAGAAAACGGGTTCCAAGTTATAAAATTTTAAACGGAGTTCAACCACCTTCACGTAAGATAGGCTGGTTACGCCAGGATTACCAGCAGACCAGGGAGCAAGGTGTTGCTAGACAGACGGGTAACAGCTTGCAACTCTGCAGCAGCTGAGTGAGAGAGAGCACACGCAGCGGGAAAACAGAAAAGGACAGCGACTAAGCAAAATAACACGCACGCGCTGCGGGATGCCGCAAGAAGCAGTAGACACAGCTAGGGAAAACACTCGTAGACCAATTTAACTAGCTGCTAAGGGAGAATTAAAGCAAGGGCAGCAGAATAACGAGGCCACATGCGGTCATCGCTAGTAAACTGCACGTCACATAACTACGGAGAGCTCTTTAAATGCCAGAGTCACAGCTCCAAGTAGAGGAGAACGGTTCAGGTCAATGGGAATGATGGAGTCCGTATCGACGACATTCCGTGCTATGATCATGTTGGCTCAGTAAGTCTTGTCGCCGGCCGCGGTGGCCGAGCGGTTCTAGGCGCTTCAGTCTGGAACCGCGCGACTGCTACGGTCGCAGGTTCGAATCCTGCCTTGGGAATGGATCTGTGTGATGCCCTTAGGTTAGTTAGGTTTCAGTAGTTCTAACTTCTAGGGGCTGATGACCTCAAATGTTAAGTCCCATAGTGCTCAGAGCCATTTGAACCACTAAAGTCTTGTCTCAGATCAACCAGCGCAGTACCAACCAGCCGTGGAGTGCCGCAGAACTGAACTCCACTGACGCGAACTTCATGCTGTGTCGCACCAACCACTACTGATGGGAGACCTTATGAACTACCAGTAACAGCCGGCCGCTGTGGCCGAGCGGTTCTAGGCGCTTGAGTCCAGAACCGCGCTGCTGCTACGGCCGCAGCTTCGAATCCTGCCTCGGGCATGGATATGTGTGATGTCCTTAGGTTAGTTAGGTTTAAAGCGTTCTAAGTCTAGGGGACTGATGACCTCAGTTGTTAAGTCCCATAGTGCTTAGAGCCATTGAACTACCAGCAGCAGTTCAGCACCAGTACCAGGTGCTGTACTCTCTGAGTGTGGCACGGAAGACGACGACCGGGGTTCCTGGCGGAATACCGTCCAGTACGCCTAAGCTCATCAGACTTCAGGGCCTACCAGGCCGGCAGTACTGGGTTCAACGCCTGCTGCCTACACCACACCACGGATGGGGTGGTCCAGGGAAGAAGAGGCACGAAGTGGCGTCGTGCTCCCTCAGCCGGTAGGAGCTATCCGTGCTGTACCAGGGTGGGCTAAGCATCCGTATCGACGCAAGAGGAACAACGTCTCGGTAGGACGCAGACTCAAGGACAGTGTCCGAGACCGAGAGCCTGTCCATGACCAGGGCAGGAGGCAACTACGACCACAGGGCACCACCCTTTGTTGTCACAATAAACGATTTACTAAATAATCATGTTTTCCTAGCGCCACGAGCGCTTCCAAACGATTCCTGACACCGTGATGGACGCTATCCTCTCGGCCGCACTGTAATATCATGACAGAACCAGTGACACAACGGATTGTGAACAATAACATTCCTGAAGTTGACTAACCTGACCGGAATGACCAATGTAACACGTTTGGGATGAGGAAGAACGTCGACTTCGCTCCAAAAGTCAGCCTCCAACATCACTAAATGGTTCACATGGCTCTGAGCACTATGGTACTTAACATCTGAGGTCATCAGTCCCCTAGAACTCTGAACTACTTAAACCTAACTAACCTAAGGACATCACACGCATCCATGCCTGAGGCAGGTTTCGAACCTGCGACCGTAGCAGTCACGCGGTTCCGGACTGAAGCGCCTAGAACCTCTCGGCCACCCCGGCCGGCCAACATCACTACCTTCTCTGGTTTTGGCTCATGAAGAAGAAGAATGGGTTGCCTCTCCTCTACACACATTCAGATACCACACTGAAAGAGACCCCAGCGGGGTTCAAGCAGTCACCAAGGGGAAGGTCGGGCACAGCCCAAATTAGTGTCCAGTGTTATATGTCCGGATACTTTTGATCAGATAGTGTACGCTCGGCGAACAACTACCCGCTAGCACTGGCAACTCTCAAACTGGCCGCTGTCGCAGCGCTGTTTTCGACTCTGCTGCAGTTATTTCTTGGCCATGTTGCAATTTTTTTCCGCCAGACCGTGCAATTAGGTTATCCGTTCTGGAGCGCGCGGCGCCCGCGGCGGCAGAAGCAGCAGCGCCTAGCGCCTATTCAGCGCCGGCCGACGTGCTGAAGGACGGCCGCGGGCCGTGTGGCGCGCTCGCGACCTTGCAGCCCGGTGACACGCTGCCTTCCTTCTCCCACTTCTTGCCTCTCCGCTCACCTCTGCCCACCCCCCCCCCCCCCCCCCAAACCTCCTCACCATCCGGCCATTGTACGGGGCGCCCTCGCGAAACGCTGACTGTGCGGCTCACTGGGCCGACCTCGACAGCAGCGTAGCTTCACAGCCGCTCAATAGACCCCACCCCGGCTGGCGGTACTCGTATTTGCGTCCAGGCGAAGCAGCCCACCACCGCCGCTTTTCACGCTGCGCAAATAACCACCAGCCGTATCTCAGCTCCCTACAGGCGTAGGTTCGATAAACCACAACATCCAGATGACTTTGACGCCTGCAGCTATAGCTACGAAGGAACAGCCTCATTGCACCTTCTACTAATGATGCCAACAAAATAGCGATACATCGATAGCTTTCGAAATTCATCGATAAATATCGACAATACATTACACTTGATATATCGATGTACGAATGGCAGTATCGAGTGCCGATATTTAT
The DNA here is from genome assembly GCF_021461395.2 of Schistocerca americana. NCBI lineage: Eukaryota > Metazoa > Arthropoda > Insecta > Orthoptera > Acrididae > Schistocerca > Schistocerca americana. Next base: position 743,532,011 of record NC_060120.1, read on the forward strand.
ATTATATTTTTTCACAAGTTTCGCTAAATATTTGAAGTTGTTCTTATGAAATTGTAGTATAACGTAATTTTATTTTCACTGCGAGAAGGAGTCTTACTACATATTGAGCTTTCATCACATCCAATCTTTCTCTCTGACTGTGCGAAGCAAGTAGATGTGGCACAAAAGCACTCCGTCTTCAGGCCACAAGTTGCCCATCGGGACCATCCGACCGCCGTGTCATCCTAATTGAGGATGCGGACAGGAGGGGCGTGTGGTCAGCACACCTCTCTCCCGGTCGTTATGATGGTTTTCTCTGCCCGGAGCTGCTACTATTCGGTCGAGTAGCTCCTCAATTGGCATCACGAGGCTGAGCGCACCCCAAGAAATGTCAACAGCGCATGGCGGTTGGATAGGCACTCATCCAAGTGCCGGCCATGGCCAACAGCGCTTAACTTCGGTGATCTCACGGGAACCGGTGTATCCACTGCGGCAAGGTCGTTGTGTGGCACTAAAGAAGAAGTCCGATTGCACTAGGGGTGGGGAGGGAGGGGGGGGGGGGAGAGCGGTGGGGGGGGGGGGGGGTGCCAATGTGAATTGAATAAGAAGGTTTGCGATGTGAGGAAACAGCACGCCAATTGCGTTACAAACAATTTTAACGCAACTAGTGTGCTATTTCTTCATATCAGAGTGTTCAAAAACAACTGCTGAAAATTTTGAGAAAAATCCAAATAGCAATACTAGTCATTGCAGTGGGTGGAGACGTGTGAGGGTAAGTGACGACGTAAATGACGCTTGGTGCTACCAACAGAAACTGCGACATTTATCTTCACAACGCTATTTGTACATTGCAACTGCTAGGTCGGTGGCGTTAGCAGAAATGAGAAAAAACAGCGAAGTTCCCGACGAACCCGATATATGACGGAAGGTAACGACGGACACATCCGACACGTTTCATTGTGCCAGTTATATGCGGTTTTCCAGAATGGAAAGGAGCGCCTGGTCCCCGGCACCAATCCGCCCGGTGAATTAGTGCCGAGGTCCGGTGAACCGGCCAGGCTGTGGATGGTTTTTAGGCGGTTCTCCATCTGCCTCGGCGAATGCCGACTGGTTCCCATTATTCCGCCTCAGCTACACTACGCCGGCAATTGCTGCGCAAACAAGTTCTCCACGTACGCGTACACCACCATTACTCTACCACGCTAACATAAGGGTTACACTCGTCTGGTGTGAGACGTTCCCTTGGGGGGGTCCACCGGGGGCCGAACCGCACAATAACCCTGGGTTCGGTGTGGGGCGGCAGAGGGGTGAAGTGGACTGCGGTAGTCGTCGTGGGGTTGTGGACCACTGCGGCTGCAGCGGGGACGGAGCCTCTCCGTCGTTTCTAGGTCCCCGGTTAATATACAACATACAACATATGTGCAGTTACCATTGTTAGCAAAGTGGCTATCGCCAAGCGCGAAGTTGCATATTTTACCTCTCAATTCTTGCCTAAGGGGGATAGGAAGGCTGCTAGCTTGTTGATGTACAGAGTATCTAATAATAAATATAATAAATCAGTACTTAAATATACAGCTCTAAAACCGGCAGTATATTTACAATGTGCAGCCGACATCTTTATAGGTCGCTACGTCGATGATTTTTCTGTCGATATATCGAATAATCTGTACGTTTTACGTGGTATCTAGATCCGATAATGACATTTCTTCCATGGCACGAACAGCTCGATCGAGGTGGTGCCACATATTCTCTATTGAATTTGAATCCGGAGAGTTTGGTGGCCAGATGAGCACGATAAACTCATTCTGGTGCTCTTCGAACCACGCACGCTGTGTGACACGTTGCACTGTCCTACTGTCATCTCGTACCGAGGCGAAACAAATTGCACCTTGGGGCACCTTGTGCCTGAGGATAGATTCCATACTTGTGATGGCCCATTGGGCACAACGACGAGATTGATCAGGGGACGCTACGGAGACATTCACCACATCGTAACGCATGGAGGGAGTTTCCTTGCAGACGTTTCGCTCCGTACGCATCACCGGTCGACTGTCTGATGGAGCAAGAAACGTTGTTCATTCGAAAAGGCTACTCAGTGGATATTCTGTTGAGGTAGTGGCGTGGAAATTCTAGCCCTCGTCGTCGATGGAAATGGAAATGTCGTGTGGCTAGGGCCTCCCGTCGGGTAGACCGTTCGCCTGGTGCAGGTCTTTCGATTTGACGCCACTTCGGCGACCTGCGCGTCGATGGGGATGAAATGATGATGATTAGGACAACACAACACCCAGTCCCTGAGCGGAGAAAATTTCCGACCCAGCCGGGAATCGAACCCGGGCCCTTGTGATTGACAGTCTGTCACGCTGACCACTCAGCTACCGGGGCGGACCTCGTCGTCGATGAACAGTAGTCAGCATGGCTGCACGAACGAGGCACCTGCTCGGAGGCCCCTAGGCAGCAGCGTCCGCTCAACTGTTGTTGAGGGAACACTTCTGGTAGCCCCTTGATTCACCTGGGTGGTCAGTTGCTCAACAGTTATACATCGATTCGACCGAACACAGGCCCGCAGCCGTCGTTCACCCCTGTCATCTACATACTTATATGGATATGGTGTCTGTTCTTTCGGACATGTTGATGGCCTGCAGTTGCCTAGAACGAAATTAGAACTATATTAATACCTTCAGATGCTGACGGGCGTTGATATATATCAACGGGGACAACTGAAAATGTGTGCCCCGACCGGGACTCGAACCCGGGATCTCCTGCTTACATCTGAGCCACCGAGGGCACTGAGGATAGAGCGACTGCAGAGACTGTCTCACGCACGCCTCTCGCGTGACCCACGTTCTCACCTTGTATGTCCACACACTACATTCGTAGTGTCCCACCCCAACACACTCATTACTCGTGGAAGACATTCTTACGAAGTCCCGTAAGAGTTCGGGGAATATGTGTGCATCCGCACAGAAGAAGAAGGTTATGGCCGGTACTGCCAGAACTATATTCTTATATGGATGTGGTGTCTGTTCTTTCGGACAGGCACCACAGCTGACTTGGTGCCTGTTTTGGATAGCGCCATTTTGCCATGGACGATATTTTAAACACGGTGACACGCGAGCAGTTTAGAAAATTAGCCATTTTGGAAATGCATCAACCGTTGTCCAGAAATCCAATGATCATATCCTTTTGGACGTCAGATAAATCGCTGTTTCCGCAGTATAGGGACTTCAGTGTTTTCTGCGTCCCTCTGACACGCTTTAAAATAATAGCCTCCACTGTCCACTGCTAGTGCTTCCACCTGCCGCCTGTAAGTGGTTACTGCACGTGTAAGTAGGCTCTCAATGTTTTCTTATTGGCAAGGTTACGTAGCGCTCTGTATGAAAATCACTGGCTGTGCTGTGTGCAGTCTGTGGCTAGTTTGCATTGTTGTCTGCCATTGTAGTGTTGGGCAGCTGGATGTGAACAGCGCGTAGCGTTGCGCAGTTGGAGGTGAGCCGCCAGCAGTGGTGGATGTGGGGAGAGAAATGGCGGAGTTTTGAAATTTGTAAGGCTGGATGTCATGAACTGCTATGTATATTATGATTTTTCATCACTATTAAGGTAAATACATTGTTTGTTCTCTATCAAAATCTTTCATTTGCTAACTATGTGTATCAGTAGTTAGTGCCCTCACTAGTTTGAATCTTTTGTTTAGCTGGCAGTAGTGGCGCTTGCTGTATTGCAGCAGTTCGAGTAACGAAGATTTTTGGTGAGGTAAGTGATTTGTGAAAGGTATAGGTTAATGTTAGTCAGGGCCATTCTTTTGTAAGGACTTTTGAAAGTCAGATTGCGTTGCGCTAAAAATATTGTGTGTCAGTTTAAGCACAGTCATGTATAAACTGTTCAAAGGGGACGTTTCATATGTCGACCCTTAGCCGAGGATACCTCACTGGAATCTTCAAATTTTTTTTCTTGTAGTTTTTGTAATTAGTGTAGCTTTTGTTTATTGCTAGCGCATCATTGTAGAGAGAATTTCCTTTGTAGTTGTAGTTTTTCATTCTTGTACAGTAAAACAGTTGTGGCATGCATGTAGATTTGCACCAAGTATTTCGCAGCTGCGCTTGCGATTAACTAGATATTATTTTCAATGCTATTGCCATTTTGCTCTTCAAATTGTGCTTTTCTGTGTTATCATGTGAAATATTGTGACAATAATGGCGTGTGAAAAACGTAATACTAGGCTCCAAAGTAAACTAAGACATGACAGTGAAGACGAAAGCAGTGTGTTAGCGCCACCGTGTAATGAATTAACTAATGTTCAAAGTAGTAATTTGGTAATTGTGCATAGGGAAATGGAGCGAGCTGCAAATAATGGTGTAGGCAGTGAAACAATTAGTGAACAGGGAAGCATTATTGATCGATCGGTCGGCAACAGCTTGCCTCAGGAATCCGAAACGACAGGACACAATCTCGCAAATACTGTAGATTCAGGTTTTGGGTCCTCACCGTTTTCTCAAATAAGTCAAGACACATTTTCTGCTTGTCAAAATGTGAATGTTGCCGGTGCAAATTCACTGCGGAAAAGCACCGAGGAACATGTTTCAGACATCAGTGCATTGTTATTACAATTAATACAACAAATGGGGCAAACACCGCAAAAGCTTCAAAAGTTAGACACAATGGAACAAAATCTTCAAAAGCTAGACACAATGGAACAACACCAGAGACAAACAAGGCAACAGTTAGACGCAATGGAACAAAATCTTCACACCACGCTTGAACAAACACGTGAAGATTTAACTACTGAGTTACATAAAATCGAATAGAAATGTCAAAAAGTCTGTAATGACGTAAAAACACAAATTTGTGAGCATTTCCAACCTATTTTTTCGCGTCATGAAAATGCATTATAGAATCACGAAGCAGCCATAAAAGAACTGCAAACTATTGTTCATGAAAATCGTGAGACCTTGCAAGCTAAAACTGACTCAGTTGCATCTACCGATTCGGTTACGCAACTTGGAAAAACTCAGGAAAACTTAAAGGACACAGTAGATACTCTGAAAATTGGTTCAGAAAGACACATGGAGGAAATTAGTTCATTATAAGAGAAAGTAGTTGAACTTTCGGATCAGCTAAATAATTTATCAACAAAGGTAGATGATAATCTGAATGACACAAAACCGGTAGTCTTTAATGACACAGAAGAATGCGAACAAATTAGGAAATCAGAATCAAATTAATATGCAACACCAAAGAGAAATTCGGGAAGTACAAGATCAGCTGACACAGATACAAGAATTACGTATTTCAGAGGACACTCGCGCCCCAATACGGGAAGAGGGACATAGAAATACGGAACAGCCACAAAATAATAACACAGCGCATTACGGAAATTATGAAAGAAATTGGCAAGGTGCACCGAATTTTGAAATGGAACCGCCGAAACGACGTAACAATGACCGATATGCGACTCGCCAACATGATGATTTTGACTATAAGCTATTCATTACTACACATAAATTTAAAACATTTAAGAATTCTGGCAACGACATTCATCAACAAGCATGGCTCCATCAATTCTCTCATTGTTTTCCTCCCAACTGGTCATTAGAGCACAGATTAGAATTTATGTGTGGCTACTTAGAGAATGAACCAGCTGAAAGAATGCGATCGGTCATTCACGATTATCACAGTGAAAGAGAATTTTACCATGCCTTCCTCTCAACATATTGGTCTCAAGCTACACAAGACCGAGTAAAACGTAGCATCATGATGATGAAACACTTTGAACAATCTGAATTTTCCAGTCTTGTCAAATATTTTGAAGACATGTTGCATAAGAATCAATATCTTTCAAACCCATACAGGCCTTCAGACCTCATCTGCATTTGCTTAATGAAATTGCCTGAACATTTAAGAAATATTATTTTGGCAGGACGTTGAAAATACGACATTGAAGCTTTTCAGGGACTCTTACAAGAATTAGAAATTGACACAGACAGTCGCGGGATGCGAAAACAGGAAAACAATCACTACAGGTCACATCCGTCACAATTCCGTGACGACAGAAACAATAACTGGACACGACAAGTCTATTCTTACAACGCAAATCGTGACCAAAACAGACACCACCCATATGACAACCACTGGCAGAGTAATAATAGTTACAGAGAAAGATAGCATTTCCGTAGTAATGAATATGACAGAGATTACCATAGAAACAGAAAATATGGGAACAAAAACAATTATTATCAATGGAGACACAATAACTTCAGATGCAACAGTTCAGCACGCAGTTACGATTCCGGGAGAAATTCTCCACCACATGACCGACAAACAAGAAACTATGTAAACTACCGACAAAACGACAGACCTGAATTCCATCAGAACTGGCGGGATTCAAACAGAGCAGGGCGCTCTCGACAAGGTGAACTTGTAGAAGTTAGGTCTCCTAATCCCAATAACGACGCACGCCAACAAAGAGACAGACAATGACTCGCACCGCAGGCAGCCATGTGCGCCGGCTGGCTCATGGAAAAATGACATAGACGCTAACCTTGAGAAAAATGTTAGCATTCTTTACCGATGTACCATATACCACATGATAATTCCACTGAAGCTGAAACTCTGCGTACTAGTAAGAGTAAAGGTTTACACCACATTTCACATGTAAAACCGTTTATTGAAAGATAATCTGCTTTTTAACTTTGCCTTTGCCATAAAACTTTTCACTTCACATTTCTAGTATGCATTGTCAGTCTTAGAAACTGTTACCATGCAACAATGTTTGAAGTTAAATATCCAATCAAGAACCAAGAGAACATATTTAAACAGAAATTACGAATGCATTGTTACAGTGAACAGACGTCACAGTGTTATTGTGTGTGTACATTCTTGCTTGTTAGTTGCACGATTATGTAATGACTATAAGGCTTACATACTTAGAACATATACTGGTACTGCTAATGAGATTTTAATGCAACATTTTGGTTTACTTGAAAATACATTCTGGATTTAAAGTACTTTCAGTGAGATACCAGATGAGACAGTGGTTAGTTTATGTGACAGTTACACGATTTTATCACGACGCTACTAATGAGTGACAATTTACAATGTTGCTTTAGCAGTGTTTCTGTTTTATATCTGCACAGTTTTTCTGTATTATCCTGGAAAGTAAAACATGTTTTAGTAGTAACCTTTGTGGTATAGCTACAATGAGACAGCCTTTTCCATAGCACAACAATACGTTACAGCACAGTCCTTTCTTCATCACGGAAATAAGCGTAATAACTAAGATATCTATACGCAAAGCATTTCACTTTTGTTTATCATGAGGTAAGTACATTGGCTTTTGCGGAACTTAGCTTTCGGAGGACGATAACTACGACACTTCCACAGAGATTATCTTACAACAAGACGCACAGTTTAGCGCTACAGTACACGTATTTGAGTGATTAATTTTGTACTTAAAACATTTATTTTTAAAGATATTTGAAGTACAATGATACAAAGGTTTTCCGTGATACATTTCATTCCATTGCTGTAATCTGTAACACCTGAGGGTATTATTCATTAATCCTCAGGGGGGTACACACTTACTTTGTGTACCATGTGTTTGGCAAACACAAGGAGCCCTAGCTAATATATATACAACTTTAAACATCGGTACCATATTTCTCTAACACACAAATTACACAGCTATCTGATCATTTAACTGAGAGATAAACTTTTTTTTACTACATCAGTGACACATGTTTACGCAATTACACAGTTGGGTAACTTCACACTTATGAAATTGTATTTTGTCTGTACTTTGTGAACTGTTCATATTTTTTCGGAACCATTGTGATACTATGAGAGCTTTGAATGATGTATTTGGTAAGGGGGCATGATTTTAAAGTAGGTTTGAGGTAGATGACACTATTGAAATGAGCAGAGAATTTTTTTTAGGTTTTGACATTATTGCAGAAAGCTACGACGTTTTAGAGATTTGACTGAGGTGTTATGATGTTATTTTCACGACGACGGTGTGTATTATGCTGTTGAGGTATATTTATGATCAATAAGATGATGCTACCATAAATGAGGAATTTGATTATGCTACGTATTTATTTTGATGAAATATTGAAGAAGTGTCGATGAATACGTGTATGAATAATGAGTAGTGGTTAGGGACTCTGATTTGTGGAAAAGGATGTTGGAAACCAAGAATCGTACTTTAAGAGTTATGAAATGTGTGTAAATGCGCAAATGTATCACAATGCCGACGAAAACTTTTTGAACAGTGTTATATTCATAGGATTTTGTTTCTACACATTTGCAACGCAAACTCTCGACCTGTGAAATTTTTTTATATGAGACTGTCACTGTAATGCAAACCGGTGTCGTAAATATTTCAGTAAGAAAGTTAGGTGACCACCTTTACGTAATGACTCGTGGGCACCCATCTGCGCGACAGTCGCCTGGAAAAAAGCCAATATGTGTGCCTTTCAGAGGCACAGGTGAAAAAAAAGGGGGGGGGGCATTATCCTCGCTGTTGACATTCCTTTGTAGAAAGCATCGCAAATACGACATGCTCAAATTTGAAAACATATGATAATACTGTGGAGCTCTTAATTTATGATATTTACTGAAATGCCTAATGAAATGACGAGGAATATTTTTATGTCTATACACCTGATTGTGACTACTGTCTTTCTAGTTGAGAGATTTTTTTACTACCTTATGAAATGTCATATGACTAATGAATGATGTTTCATGCCTTCCTTTGTACATATTTGCTCATTTTCTTTAATATCTAGTTTCTAGCTGCACTGCAGCATTGGTTATTATAAAATTTAATAGATGTACTAATATCACTATTTTCTGTCTACAGACCCAGTAAAGAATACGTTTATGATGTACTTTCCTAGAAATCAGAGCACAAATAGACATTTCCCTTCACAGGGATTGCATAAATAATTTTTTTAATGACTTGGTAACTTTCTTGCAGAGTAAGTTTTTGTGAGGCATCACTCTAGTGTTAAGATGTGTCATAGGTATTAAACATGGCCATTTTTACTGTAATATTTTTTCTGCTTGAGCTTTGTCATGTTTAGATATAAGTTATTGCATTTGCTGCTGCTGTTTGCCAGGCATAGTGCTACTAAATTTCAGTTTACATTACTCTGTTAAGCCAGTTTTACTACTGATTTATTTTTCTTGTTTGCTGCTCATTGCCTTATATTAGTTGTAATATTGCTGCTTGCTTTACCAATTTGCATTTTTTTTGTCATTGCTGTTTGTGTTAATTGTTTTGTGCTGCTGCATTGCCTCATCCCTTAGTTTAGCATCTCAGCTCAGTAGATTTAAGTTAGCTTAAAATGGGGTAGGCCATATAAGAGAACAAGTTGTGATGAATTGGAAGAAATACATTGAGAAACTATAAGAAAATGGTTTGGCCAAAAAAGTGTTTTGAAAGAGGATATGAACCAAAAAAGTAGGGTTTAGGGACAACAGGTATAGGTAGGATTTTCTTGGAAATAAATGATGAGGTAAGATAACGGACAATAAATAATGAGGTAAGAAATGTGTGAACATATAAATACAGAAAGCATGCTTGGATAGAATTTTTTTGGTGGAAACAAATGTTGAAATAAGAGGAAAGATCCACAGAACGAAGTTTTGGGTTGGACTGCAGTACCAAATGTTACCCTGAAAACGAACCCTGTCTTTCCTTTTGTATTATTCCGCTATGTGTTTATGTATCCTTGTGTATTTGTCTTTTTCCTGTCCTTATGTGCTTAGCTACTAAGATTTATGTTGTAGAATTTTTCAAATAGTATGTTATTTTCTTTGTAAAGATGTTTAGACATTATTTATTCTGTTCTGTTTTAATGCTCATGTGTGAAATTAATGTTTCAAAAACTATTCTCATTATTTTATATATTCACTTATGTCATAATTTCTGTAACACTGATGTATCTGTTTATTTCTATTCTTTTGTAAAGCCTGTACTACTACAAATTTATCTGTATTGTTATGTTCTTTAATGATGTATTTTGTACCTTTGCTATTGTATTCTTATGTTATAAAATTGAAATTGACACCAGTTCATCAAATTAAGTAACTTGTAAGTTACATTTCACTGCACACGTTTCTGTTGGTCATAGCATATGGACAATATGTGAGAAGTAGGGACTGTTAGTGTTTGCACGTGTGTTGGTAATTCAGCAAGGGACTGGATAACAGCATTGCTGGTTCTAAGGACATTTAAAACAAATTTTTTGTGAGTGGACAAGTGGTGGTTTGTGGACCTGCTATATTCTCCGCAAGACTCTTCGATGGTGATTGTGCACCTGCACAGTCACAACAGATGGCTGCTGGCCGTCTCTACAAGGACTACAGTGGGTCTGCACCTTTGATGACCCACCAATACCATTATTTCTACAAGGACTGCAGTGGGTCTGCACCTTTGATGACCCACCAGTACCATTATTTCTACAAGGACTGCAATGGGTCTGCACCTCTGGTGGCCCACCAATACCAAGGACTACAGTGGGTCTGCTCTGTGATGACCTACCTACCAATATTCTTCAAAACTTCGACCGACTCTGCGGTGGGTTTGCTCTGTTGTGGCCCATTACCTGTCTGCATGTCAAGAGTCAGCACTGTCTTTCCGTTGGAAGGACAACACTACTTCTTCAAGACTGCATGGAAATCCACTACTTCCGTGTGCACTTTCTTTTACTACTCAGACTTTGAGAAAAACACTGCAATTTTACTGTGATGAATGATCAGGACTGTCTTTATGGACTGTGATAAAATTTTAGCTTATGACCAACATTGTATCAATAAGTGTGTGCATTTGATATCTTTGTTATTGTAACTATGAAAAATTTTTTCAAATCTGTATTGGCCACTGCCCGAAACAATTTGTAAAATTTTTTCTTATTGGCAACGTTATGTAGCGCTCTGTATGAAAATCACTGGCTGTGCTGTGTGCAGTCTGTGGCTAGTTTGCATTGTTGTCTGCCATTGTAGTGTTGGGCAGCTGGATGTGAACAGCGCATAGCGTTGCGCAGTTGGAGGTGAGCCGCCAGCAGTGGTGGATGTGGGGAGAGAAATTTGTAAGACTGGATGTCACGAACTGCTATGCATATTATGATTTTTCAACACTATTAAGGTAAATACATTGTTTGTTCTCTGTTAAAATCTTTAATTTGCTAACTATGCCTATTAGTAGTTAGTGCCCTCAGTAGTTTGAATCTTTTGTTTAGCTGGCAGTAGTGGCGCTTGCTGTATTGCAGTAGTTCGAGTAACGAAGATTTTTGGCGAGGTAAGTGATTTGTGAAAGGTATAGGTTAATGTTAGTCAGGACCATTCTTTTGTAGGGACTTTTGAAAGTCAGATTGCGTTGCGCTAAAAATATTGTGTGTCAGTTTAAGCACAGTCTCGTATAATATTTCAAAGGGGACGTTTCACACGTTGATGTCAAATATAGGCAGTGGTTACATTAACGTGATCGGGCAATGTCATAAGGACAACTCTGCACGCCTGGAGGGTAATTTTTTTTTTTTCAATTTCACCACTTCCATACGCTGGGTAACAGACACTGGTCAGTAGCCATAAAAACTGGTCCATTTTTCCTTAGGGCGACAAAATTGCAAAAAATGGCTCTGAGCACAATGGGACTTAACTTCTGAGGTCATCAGTCCCGTAGAACTTAGAACTACTTAAACCTAACTAACCAAAGGACATCACACACATCCTTTTAACAGAAAACCTCACGATAATTCTGTTCTGAAAAGGAGGAAGATGACGCAGCTGTAAATCAACACACATATGACACCGAATCCAGGTTAGTATTAAATGTTCAACCTCAATCTCCCCTTTTCCCCTCTGCTAAACTAAGACAGTTACAAATACTAGATTGAAATCGTAAATTCAGCTTTATTTATCGACAGCTGTTAAACGTAGCTATCTCCTCATAAAAACTTTTTTTTCCTTTTTTAATGTAAGCCTTTCCTTGCGGCAAGAAAAAAACAATGTAATACAATACCATTTGTATACCCTATATAAATAATACGTGTGTAAATCGCGCGTCATTTTATCTATGATTGCGATACTCAGTTGTCACCTGACGATGGCCTAAGAAGCCGAAAGCCGGTTTATGACTACATAAATGTAATTTTGCTGAGCATTTGGAAGTGTTTTCTGTTAAGTAATGTTATCATGGTCTGCCAAACAAGACGGAAAATTCAGTTAAATGTATTTATTCACAACGATCGCGAATTCGCCCTATTATGCTATTTTCAAGTGATGCTTCACTATAAATGGCTATGTTTACATAATTACTTATTTGTATCTGGCGAAATAGGCTCTGTCTAAAATGAAATTTAAAAAAAATAATAAAAAGAAAGTTCTTGTCGTCCTTGTTTCGGAGTTTCCCTGGCGTCACACGGAGCCGCACTCGAGGATGCAGCCAGAATCGACGCATTATTCAACGATTAGCGGCTCGCGAGACAAATCACGAGGCGTACCACTCCGCCGATGTAATCAAAAGCGTTTATTGGCGGAGCCAGATTAATTCTCTGCTCTGCTCCACCACTGACAATTCTAAGCAGGGGTCGCAAGCCTCGCTTTGATCAGCTAGACAGGGCCAACTTCCCACAACTTTTCATCTTCTTCTTTTGCGTTTCCTTGTGCGTTTATCGCGCATCGGCGCAGTGTCGGGATAGTTTTTCACAGAGTTTACACGGCTAGCTTAAGGTCACTTGCTAGCGAATCTGCTTCAAAAATTCGAATTTTTTTCCATCTTAAATCAATAATTAGAGTTGTGTGAACAAAACAGTAGTTAAATGAATTGATTCGGACACCGGGAATATCTTTAAAAACAAATTTAAATATCTGTCGGTAAGCGGCAACGAGCGTGTTTCCGCTGCGGTTGGATGTCAAATGGCGTCATTATTATTTGCGGTGACCTAGAAGCGTGAGCCGCGGAAAGAAACAAGGTTTCACAGTACAATTGAAGAAAAGTAACGGAAAGTGTTTAATTTGTGTTTACATAGGACGAATAAACAGCTTTTCTCTGAGTTCCTTTAATCCGTTTTTCGGTTTGTATTTCCGTCTCTGAGAGCGTTTTTCCCTGGAAAAGAAAGTGTGTATCGAGTTGAAATTAATATCACGTACTAAGGTCGGTTGTCGCTTGGCGGTGTCAAAGTTTGAAGCTTGTAAGTGAAGGCAGCTAGCAGTTAGGGTAATTTATGCGATCGCGATGTGTCTAATTTATGCGATTTCATCACTGTCACTTGTTTAGACTTGTCCCGTTATAATGGGACAGCTAGCAACCCCAGCACGGCGGAGCCATAGGGAGCAAGCAAGGAAGCCGTGAAACGGAAATTTCTGTTCGAAAAATGGGTATTTTGGCAACCAACCAAGAATGCAGTTGAAATGTGCCTCTAAACTGAATTTCCCAAAAATCAAATTTTCTGCCATGTTTATCTTATGCCAAAAACTATTTGAGCTAGAGGTCTGAAATTTTTTGTGATATTTCAGGCTACCATTTGGAGAAAAGTAGACTACAGACACCGATTTACTATCAACAGGAGGAAAAATATACCCTTATTAATTATAAAAAATTACCTTAATTCTGATTGTCTAATTTGTGTTTTATAGTATAAAAACTATTAATTGAAACCATTTGATTGTAGTCTACTCTTTAGATAACAATGTCATAAATGTGTGCACAAAGTTTTAAGCATCTAGGAAAAGAAGCCGTGAAACGGAAATTTCTGCTCGAAAAATGGGTATTTGAGGCAATCAACCAAGAATGCAGTTGAAATGTGCCTCTAAACTGAATTTTCCAAAAATCAAATTTTCTGCCATCTTTATCTTATGCCAAAAACTATTTGAGCTAGAGGTGTGAAATTTTTTGTGATATTTCAGGCTACCTATTGGAGAAAAGTAGACTACAGACACCGACTTACTATCACCAGGAGGAAAAATATACCCTTATTAATTATAAAAAATTACCTTAATTCTGATTGTCTAATTTGTGTTTATAGTATAAAAACTATTAATTGAAATCATTTGATTGTAGGCTACTCTTTAGATAACAATGTCATAAATGTGTGCACAAAGTTTTAAGCATCTAGGAAAAGAAACCGTGAAACGGAAATTTCTGCTCGAAAAATGGGTATTTGAGGCAACCAACCAAGAATGCAGTTGAAATGTGCCTCTAAACTGAATTTCCCAAAAATCAAATTTTCTGCCATCTTTATCTTATGCCAAAAACTATTTGAGCTAGAGGTCTGAGATTTTTTGTGATATTTCAGGCTACCATTTGGAGAAAAGTAGACTACAGACACCGACTTACTACCACCAGGAGGAGAAATATACCCTTATTAATTATAAAAAATTACCTTAATTCTGATTGTCTAATTTGTGTTTTATAGTATAAAAACTATTAATTGAAACCATTTGATTGTAGTCTACTCTTTAGATAACAATGTCATAAATGTGTGCACAAAGTTTTAAGCATCTAAGAAAAGAAGCCGTGAAACGGAAATTTCTGCTCGAAAAATGGGTATTTGAGGCAACCAACCAAGAATGCAGTTGAAATGTGCCTCTAAACTGAATTTCCCAAAAATCAAATTTTCTGCCATCTTTATCTTATGCCAAAAACTATTTGAGCTAGAGGTGTGAAATTTTTTGTGATATTTCAGGCTACCTATTGGAGAAAAGTAGACTACAGACACCGACTTACTATCACCAGGAGGAAAAATATACCCTTATTAATTATAAAAAATTACCTTAATTCTGATTGTCTAATTTGTGTTTTATAGTATAAAAACTATTAATTGAAATCATTTGATTGTAGTCTACTCTTTAGATAACAATGTCATAAATGTGTGCACAAAGTTTTAGCATCTAGGAAAAGTAGCTAATAAGACTTCAAACGTAGACTGGCAGAAAAAATTTTAAATTACTGTCCGACATAAATTTTTATATAATAAAGTTTATATCGAAGCTAATCTGATTGTTCTTATACCAAAATCTTCATGCTCAAAACACTTTCATTGTCCTAAAATTTCTTTGCGTTCATAGTTCACATTATGTAGTTAGACCCTCATAAACTTTATGAGAATTGTTACTGTTTTTCCAACCGTTCACTGGCATGTTACCTTAAGGGGTTGCAGAATGCTGTTCCCGTCGCCACGCAGTTAGCCGCTGAGGCGGAATATCTGTACCCCAAGTGGCTGTGTGCGACAGTTTTCAAAAAGCGAATTGTGTATCTGAGGCGAAAGTTGTTTAGCAGCTCGGTAATCACCTAGTCAGATGTGGGAAACCGTCTAAAAACCACATCCAGGCTGGCCGGCACGCGGGCTCTCGTCGTTATTGCGCCGGAATCCCCGTCCCGGAAGCTATGCTAAAACACGCTCTGCTACCCGGGCGGGTTAAATGTCTCACAATTCCAAAGTCCTCATTCAAAAGTACTGTAGTAATCCAACTACTCTCACAAATATTCCGAGATCCGACGACTGGACTACAGTAAGTGCACTCTACAATATTTCATACACCGCCTCCAACTGACCACTAGCTATTTTCACCGATAATCACGACGATATGACAGGAAGACACTCGAAAGTCTTTAGGGAGAGAGTAACACAAAAACGTCACTCTGAAATTTGCACTGAAACAAATTAAATGTACTTGCATTATTTCCTTTAATGTGGGACCTGTAGCATTTTAGGCAGTATGCTTGCCTTGATATTTTATTTTTATAGATCAGCTAATTTCCGATTTATTGCCTTCATCAGTACATTTGCAAACAGTCGCATTTATTTATATTTTACTTAATATGTAGTTTATAAATGTAAACGAACTATGTCAACTTTCAGTAAACTATTGCTGCTGTCCTTAGTTGTTGGGTGTAATATTTTTTCAGTAACATTTTAAAGTTGTTCGATGATTTAATGTTGCACGTCTATTCTAACACGTGTTTTCTGACAGTTTTAGAAACTGACAGCTAGCTGTTTAATCAAAGATATACCTAATGAACAAACCCATATCAAGCACACAGCAAAAACAGCAGAGATTACAAATAACCAAGAACAAAATTTATAGACATCAAATAAAAGTTCCATAGATACGTGACTCGCAATGACATAGATATTCTTGAGCATACAACTACCTGTCAAACCTAAATATTGACCATTTTCAAAATAAAACAAAAGTATTACAATATGCATGCAAGACCTAGGTGTCGACAACGTTAATGAAAAAATATTACATCGAAGAACTACGGGCAGGAGCAGTAGTTTACAACGTCACGACGTGAGTACAACATTCAACGTAAAAAAACTATAAATTGCATATTATGTAAAATATAAAGCCTTGCGATGTTTGGAGATATACTGATGGAGTTAATATTGAATGAAGCATATATACAAAAACAAAATATCAAGGAGCATACTGTCTACTAATTCTCCGCATTATGTCCGAATGCGAAATTTATCGGCTCGAACTAATCCTAGCCAAGTTCTTCACTTTTACCTAATGCGACCTCCGCTTAACTAATGCCTTCACGTCCTGCTCTGAGGTCTCTCTTTGCCGAACACGTCCATGCTCACTAATCCGCACCAGTAGTCCAGGAAAATAGGAAGGAGCCTAACGAGAATTCCACGCCCTTTCACGGGAATGCACTTCGGATTCTTCTCAGTCTTCCGTACTGCACTAAGTAACTTGGCTGATCACGAAGGATCATAAACTCCTGTTTTCGGAGATGCATTTCTAAAAAACTCCACCTCTGCCCCAGAGCGTAAACCAGTACACCGTGAGAGAGGTGCCGGCGCGATGGCCGAGCGGTTCTAGGCGCTTCAGTCCAGAACCGCGGGACTGCTACGGTCGCAGGTTCGACTCCTGCCTCGGGCATGCATGTGTGTGATGTCCTTAGGTTAGTTAAGTTTAAGTGGTTCTAAGTTCTAGGGGACTGATGACCTCCGCTGTTAAGTCCCGCAGTGCTCAGAGCCATTTTAGAGCTGCCGGCCGACTCTTCGATTTCGCGAGCTCCCAATCGCTCCACGAAATTATACAGGGTGTCCCAGGAGGAATGCTCAATATTCAAAGACATGACAAGAACGATCGATCATCGGAAGAAAAAACTCTAGTAAACTTGGGCTCTGAAATGCGTAGCTCAAGAACTATCACCATCTGTTCACCTACGCTATTTTGACGAGGTAGTACGGACCAGAAGAAGAAAAAAATGTCCAATAAACATGGACTTTAAGATGAATAGGTCAAGAGCTATGGTCACTTGTTCAGTAGAAGAGACATGATACACAGTAGCGAAGATGAAGAAATGCTTATAGCTCTTAAGGTAAACATTTTAGAACCCATGTACGCTAGACGTTTTTGCGTCGAATGATCGTTCTTGTAACATGCCTGAATATTGACCATTCCTCCTGGTACACCCTGTGTTTTCTCATCCAGGCCTTCCAGACATTTTCATTTGCCATCAGGACTCTGATAACTTTCTCTGTAATGGGTCTCTCAAAACATAAGCTATCAATGGAAGTTTACTCCACCTTAAATTCATCCTAGTAGATTGTGATCGCCATCCATTTAGAAGAATAAGGGAAACACCAGCGCATCACCTTCATGCCGAACATGAACCCCTTCCCCGGAAGTGGAAACTGGCTGGGGCGACTGCAACAGCGCACGTGGGGACCAGGAACTGATACGTTACAAGACATCGAACGAAAACAAAGACGCGTTGCTAGGATCTTAATAGGTCGGTATAGCCCATTTGAAAGTGTATCAGCAGTCGTCATGGAACGCGATTAGGCGTCTGTTTATTTGATGCTACTGTGGCGGCCTGCGTGTTGATACTGATGAAATGATGACGAGGACGACACGATACCCAATACCCAAGGGGAGAAAATATCCGATCCGGCCGGGAATCGTACCCGAGCCCCACCCGTGGCATTCAACAGTGCTGACCATTCAACTGTGGAGGCCGTAGCGCTTAGTCAGTTCTGGAAGATAGAGCGCGTAGGCAATCTTGGAACAAAGACGATATAATTCTCGCAAAATCCTGTCGAGTAAATTTAGAGAACCTGTATTCGAGAATAATGTCAGAGAGAATAATGCCAGAGAGATTAGGGCACGCGCTGTATCATAAAGAATGTCATTATTCTTTCACTCAATAAGCGACTAGAAGTAGGAAGAAACGCGATAATATTCCTCCGCCATAGTGGTTTGCGGAGTAGACACGTAAAGTTACAACCATTTATTACATTTCTTCCGCAGTGCGTACTTCATTCTCATACATGGTGAGTCCCGTCTGGCCATCAGTGATGGTCATGGAGAAATTTTGCTGTCGGTTACGACTGAAGATCCTTCGCTGGAAGAGCATTGTTAAAGATAGATGTACGTGCAGGAGTCGTTCTACCGAAGCAGATCCTTCCACGTGCAAACCACAAATTCGTGTTAGACCATAATATATTTGCTAGTTCCCAAATCTGGCAAGTGTAAGGTGATGAATAAATGGAAGCAAATGATGCGCCAGTAAAGGCCGTTCTTGTTAACGCCGAAACAGAGATAGACGCAACTGTGAAAAAGACACCGGTTTCTATGTGCAAGGTAGAAACTGAGGATAAACGTAGAGAAATATAATAAAAATGTGCAACAAGAGATGATTCTAACAAAGAAGGAGGGTGGTTCTGCGCTGAGTGTCCTGAACCCTATTCGAAATATAGGGCACCAACAAAGTGATTTCAGTGTCTTTGCTGTATGGAATGAGTTTCTGACTTCTATGCCAATTTCTAGGAACATTGTATTTGCAAACACTGCAATTCTGATAACACAAAGTTAATCTGTAATACATCTTTCTCATTAACAACAAATTGCGTATAGGAGGGAAAGAACAACAAATGAACCAAAACTATTCCAGTAATCAGTTTTATTGATGCTTAATACACTGAACTATGTGTAAAAAATCATTTTAATAGTGTGACAACATGCTTTTTTGTCATAAATGGAAATAATATAAAGTGATTCGTTCTCGAGATCGTTGTATGTAAAGAAAAAAGTGAATAAGCGTGTAAATTAAAAAGTGTACTGTTTCTTCCACGATCTATGAAACCTAGTGTAGGTAGTTAAACTAACGCATTTTTTTAACTTATCACACTAAAATGTGTGAGAAAATGTCCTTTACCCTCACAATTAGTGCCATATGCTACAGACGAAATCGTAAATAAAAACCAATAGTTCTGACGTACTAATAATAACTCAAATTCCGGATTTAAGAAAAAAAAGAAATGCTGTTTTGAAGTACTTCTTAGTGTAATCAAGTGGTATTGACAACAGCCGTAGTTAAACCCAACCTAAAAATAGTCTCCTTGCCACTCTCTCCGTGTGGTCGGGGTGACGCCAGCAGTCATGTGAACACAAGAAGCGAGGTCTTTGCCTTTCACGACGCTTAGCGGGCTGGTGACGCAGAGCTTTTGCTGTGGGAATGCTGAATCATGGGTGCTAACACGCCACACAGGCAAGCGTGTTCGGTTTCTTAAGGTAGGACACAGAAACTTACTTCTCCCATCAGCGGCTGGAGATCCATTCGTGGCTCTGCTCATAACCCGCTGATCCACATACGCTATCTAATCAAAAGTATCCGGACAGCTCTTAGTGGACATTAATATACAGGGTGGTCCATTGATCGTGACCGGGCCAAATATCTCACGAAATAAGCGTCAAACGAAAATACTACAAAGAACGAAACTTGTCTAGCTTGAAGGGGGAAACCAAATGGCGCTATGGTTGACCCGCTAGATGGCGCTGCCATAGGTCAAACAGATATCAACGCGCGTTTTTTAAACAGGAACCCACATTTTTTTATTACGTATTCGTGTAGTACGTAAAGAAATACGAATCTTTTAGTTTGACCACATTTTTCGCTTTGTGACAGATAGCGCTGTAATAGTCACAAACATATGGCTCACAATTTTAGACGAACAGTTGGTAACAGGTAGGATTTTTAAATTAAAATACAGAAAGTAGGTATGTTTGAACATTTTATTTCGGTTGTTCCAATGTGATACATGTACCTTTGTGAACTTATCATTTCTGAGAACGCATGCTGTTACAGCGTGTTACCTGTAAATATCACATTAATGCAATAAATGCTCAAAATGATGTCCGTCAACCTCAGTGCATTTCACAATAGGTGTAACGACATTCCTCTCAACAGCGAGTAGTTCGCCTTCCGTAATGTTCGCACATGCATTGACAATGCGCTGACGCATGTTGTCAGGCGTTGTCGGTGGATCACGACTGCAAATATCCTTCAACTTTCCCCACAGACAGAAATCCGGGGACGTCATATCCGGTGAACGTGCGGGCCATGGTATGGTGCTTCGACGACCAATCCACCCGTCATGAAATATGCTATTCAACACCGCTTCAACCACGCGCGAGCTATGTGCCGGACATCCATCATGTTGGAAGTACATCACCATTCTGTCATGCAGTGAAACATCTTGTAGTAACATCGGTATTACGTAGGAAATCAGCATACATTGCACCATTTAGATTGCCATCGATAAAATGGGGGCCAATTATCCTTCCTCCCATAATGCAGCACCATACGTTAGCCCGCTAAGGTCGCTGATGTTCCACTTGTCGGAGCCATCGTGGATTTTCCGTTGCCCAATAGTGCATATTATGGCGGTTTACGTTACCGTTGTTGGTGAATGACCCTTCGTCGCTAAATAGAACACGTGCAAAAAATCTGTCATCGTCCCGTAATTTCTCTTGTGTCCAGTGGCAGAACTGTACACGACGTTCAAAGTCGTCGTCATTCAATTCCTGGTGCATAGAAATGGTTCAAATGGCTCTGAGCACTATGGGACTTAACTTCTGAGGTCGTCAGTCCCCTAGAACTTAGAACTACTTAAACCTAACTAACTTAAGGACATCACACACATCCGTGCCCGAGGCAGGATTCGAACCTGCGACCGTAATGGTCTCGCGGTTCCAGACTGTAGCGCCTAGAACCGCACGGTCACTCCGGCCGGCGGTGCATAGAAATATGGTACGGGTGCAATCGATGTTGACGTAGCATTCTCAAGACCGACGTTTTTGAGATACCCGATTCTCGCGCAATTTGTCTGCTACTGATGTGCGGATTAGCCGCGACAGCAGCTAAAACACCTACTTGGGCATCATCATTTGTTGCAGGTCGTGGTTGACGTTTCACGTAACTATCCGGCGAACGGTCCGGACACTTGGATGATGTCGTCCAGAATGCCGAGCAGCATACGCAGCACACGCCCGTTGGGCATTTTGATCACAAGCCATACATCAACACGATATCGACCTTTTCCGCAATTGGTAAACGGTCCATTTTAACACGGGTAATGTATCAGTACTTATACGTTTGTGACTAGCTCCATCTATCACAAAGCGAAAAAAGTGGTTCAACTAAAATATTCATATTTCTTTAGGTACTACACGAATATGTTAAAAAATGGGAGCTGCTACTAAAAAAAAAACGCAGTTGATATCCGTTTGACCTATGGCAGCGCCATCTAGCGGGCCAACAATAGCGCCATCTGGTTTCCCCTTCAAGCTAGACAAGTTTCGTCCTTTGTAGTTTTTTCGTTTGATGCTTATTTCGTGAGATATTTGGCACGGTCACGATCTATGAACCACCCAATAGACTGTGTCCACTCATCGCCTATACGATGCCTTGAATTCAGTTGGCGATACTGTCAGTGAGATGTGTGAATGTCTGTGGAATGTCTCATGAGCTGAAACCGGAGAAGGCAGTGATATTGACCGCTAGGGTGTGGGGCGAAGTCGACGTTCTAACTCATCCCAAACGTGTTTGTTTGGTTTCGTGTCAAGACAATGGACAGGCCGTTTCAGAAATGTTACTGTCCACAAAGTACTGCCTCTCACATGCTGCTTGATGACAAGAGTTTATTGTCATGCTGATACAAACAACTGCTCCTCTACTGTACGCATCAAATAAGGGTAATAGGGGTAGCATACCCTAACCACGAGAAACTCCCCCATACTGTTACACTACCACTACCATGCGTCACTGTTTGCACTAAAGGTGACGACAGGCAACAGTCTGCAGGTAGTTGCCAAACCCAAACCCTTCCATCAGATTGCCACAAGGTAAAGCAAGTTTCATAACTCCGCCTCATTCGTGTCCAGCCATATGCTGTCTTGTGTAGTCGCTTTTTACACCACTTCGAGCGTCACTTAGCACTGATTTCAGAAATGAGCATTTTATGAGGAGCTGCTCGACGCCTGTACCACATTCGTTTCAACTTCTTACGCACAGTCATTGTGGTAGCTGGACTGCTGACAGCACTTTGGAAATCACGAGTGACTCGTTCTGCTGATTTCATGTGATTTTTCCGTCACCCTTCGCAATATTCGACCGTCCAGAACGGAATGGAAAGTCTCTTGAAAGGAGGATATAAGATGAACATCAACAGAAGCAAAATAGAGGATAATGGACTGTAGTCGAATTAAATCGGGTGATGCTGAGGGAATTAGATTAGGAAATGAGACGCTTAAGGTAGTAAATGAGTTTTACTATTTGGGGTGCAAAATAACTGACGATGGCCCAGGTAGAGAGGGTATAAAATGTAGACTAGCAATGGCAAGGAAA
This sequence comes from Schistocerca americana, assembly GCF_021461395.2. Classification (NCBI taxonomy): domain Eukaryota; kingdom Metazoa; phylum Arthropoda; class Insecta; order Orthoptera; family Acrididae; genus Schistocerca; species Schistocerca americana. The sequence continues at coordinate 743,554,638 of NC_060120.1, forward strand.
GCGTTTCTGAAGAAGAGAAATTTGTTAACATCGAGTATAGATTTAAGCGTCAGGAAGTCGTTTCTGAAAGTATTTGTATTGAGTGTACTCATGTATGGCAGCGAAACGTGAACGATAAATAGTTTCGACAAGAAGAGAATAGAAGCTTTTGAAATGTGGCGCTACAGAATGCTGAAGATTAGATGGGAAGATCACATAACTAATGAGGAGGCATTGAATAGAATTGGGGAGAAGAGAAATTTGTGGCACAACTTGACTAGAAGAAGGGATCGGTTGCTAGGACATGTTCTGAGGTATCAAGGGATCACCAATTTAGTATTGGAGGGCAGCGTGGAGGGTAAAAATCGTAGAGGGAGACCAAGAGATGAATACGCTAAAGAGGTTCAGAAGGATGTAGGTTGCAGTAGGTACTGTGAGATTAAGAGGCTTGTACAGGATAGAGTAGCATGGAGAGCTGCACCAAACCAGTCTCTGGACTGAAGACCGCAACAACAAGGACATGTCTATCAGTATATGAGGTCTGCCAGGTGTTAGTTTAGATGTGTTGTTTCTTCGCATGTCCGGTTCACAATCAAATCACGAATAGACAACTCATGCAGCTTTAGAATGATTGAATTAGACCTAATGAATTTGTTACTGAGTTGCCCTATTCTACTGGAAATGGAAATGAGCGTTTGGCGTCATTGGCCGGGAGGCCCCTTGCGGGGCAGGTCCGGCCGCCTTGGATCAGGTATTATTACATTCGACGTCACATTGGGCCACCTGCGCGCCGGATGGGGATGAAATGATGATGAAGAAAACTCAACACCCAGTCCCTGAGCGGAGAGCCGGCAGTTGTGGCCGAGCGGTTCTAGGCGCTTCAGTCCGGAACCGCGCTGCTGCTACGGTTGCAGGTTCGAATCCTGCCTCGGGCATGGATGTGTGTGCTGTCCTTAGTTTAGTTAGGTTTAAGTAGTTCTAAGTCTAGGGGACTGATGACCTGAGATGTTAAGTCCCATAGTGCTCAGAGCCTGAGCGGAGAGAATCCCCGACCCAGCCGGGAATCGAACCCGGGCCCGTAGGACGGTAATCCGTCACGCTGACCACTCAGCTATCGGGGTGGACGCCCTATTCTACCGACAACGCAATACTCTCTGCCTCCTTTTCTACTGGCAGGTCCGGTTCTGTTGACATCTATTGGTCAATTACGCACTGTATAGAGGTATTCGGATACTTTCGATCACGTAGTGTAAGTCATGAATTATTCTGATGTAGTCTCCATCTGTATGCGCAAAATATATTTATAACCCTTGCAAGTAGAACTCACGGGAGAGTTGTTGGTCTCAAAGGAGTCATTCGCGAAACCAATCGAATTTCGAATTTGATTTTGGATTTATTATAGCGTTTGATGTTCTGTTGTAAGTATGCGTTACGATCAGGTAAACTGTGTCTGAGTACGTCTCCATTTTTCCGTATCATGCTCAACAGAGAAGTTGCGCCTTCCTATGGGAGTGTTTAAAATAAAACGAAGCGTCTCTTGTTTAGCACAGACGGTCCACTGATTTCAAATTTAAGGTGTAAATCGGTGGAAAGGTCGACTCGAATCTCTTCCAAAGAAGTTACTGAGCTGTGGCAGCTTATCTGGCGATGTCGATTTTGGTTGTCGCCTCTCATCATTGACTCCAGGGCTTTGATACTGATGTGACTCCCTCTAGAGGGGTGAGGGGAGGGGGGCGGCGGAGCTGTGGCTTATCGGGGGTTTGGTTGCCTTGGTCGTGACAGTATGGGCTGTGGAGCGGAATCAAAAACAAGTTTTCTGTCGGCGCAGTAGGAGAGAAAGGCTCTCATCATCGCGGGCTGAAGGAATCTCGTATTCATCGTATGGCATCTTCGGGGTGCATGGAGTTGCTTACCGAGCTGTCAGAGGCGTGCTCGCCATGACAGACGGGCGTTTTTCTACCGTGTTCGATTCGTGGCTGTTCTCGTCTCCATGGTGGTAAACAGCTCTGGCATTCCTGTGGTTAAGAAAGGGAGTTGACAGTAAGGACTGTTAAGTTTAGTTTCTGTGAGACTTTCAAGTTCCGTACCGGAACTTTTGCTTTGATATGCGATGTGTATGAATATTTGTCGTCTTACTAGATTATTTTATTGACCTGTAATTGACGTCAAGTGTTCTTGAAAGGAGGTCACTGCAAAGCAGTCCTGACTGTTATTGTGTTCTTAAACGTGCAGTCTTTTTCCCTCATGGCATTCTGATGACTCAGCTTGGTGTTTAAAGGAACTTACAGTTGTACTTCTCGTCCATGTCTGAGGCACGAGTCACGAATTAATATCGTAAATTGTAGCCAGTGCCCAATTACTTTAGTGGGATGAATTTTCATATTTGCGTTGGCTTTGATTTGCCATGTCGGCACTAAATTATGTAACGCAATTAATGTGGCCTTCTTCGTTAACGAGTGTTTAATGGATGTTTAATCACGGTATACTATTCTCTTAAATATCAGCCTTAAATTGAAATTATTCTAGATTGTGTTTTTGCTGCAGTGACTGAATATGTATTTATTGTAATCCAGCTGCTCACGCAGCCTGTTTCAGCATGTACTGTATACCAGTGTCTCAAGGTTTCTCCACAGAGTTGACTTGACTATGAGGTGCTGAGCCGATTGAAGAAGTCTTTCGACTACTCTACCAAATGCACTAGGAGATAAAAATTCACTATTTTAGTTGTAATTTTGTTTTACGACCTCAAGTTTTAACAAAATTTTTTTTAAAAGATTCCTTGGTGTTGAGAACCCTGCTGACGCCTTTAGATTGTTATTTTCTATTTAAAGAAGACCATTCCTGATCTCTTGGGGAGCGTGGCATTAGAATATATATTTGGGAGGTGGTTGTACTGTATTGTATTGTATTGAACTGGGGACCAAGAAACGACGGAGAGGCTTCGTCCCCGCCGTAGCCTTAGTGGTACACAACCTCCCTCACAACAGGCTACAGCACTCCACTCACTCCTGCTGCTTAAGCAGGGCCGCCACACATCCGCGACATTCGTCCTTGGCCGAGGTGGGGCGCCAGCCACAGTTCCACTCACCTGTACTGAAGACAGTTTATAGTGATTTGGACGTAACGGTTGTTTAGGCACTCCTTGAGTGTCAGCTTTTAGGGCTTCCAGAGGTCTCTTGACGATTAACCTGATTAAGTAGGACCTCAGCCATTCTTATTGCCGTTCTACCAGGGCTAAGTTCAGTTCTAATAAATTAATTTTTCTTTAGATGTATATCTGGGTATTTTCTCTAAGGTAGCGCAATTTAATTTAACTTACATCGCAGTTTTAAATCAACAAGGAATTATTATTTATTGAAATCAAACCGAAAGTTTCTATTTTAAGGGCTTTGTTAAAGGAAGGCTCATGTCCTTTGTCATCTGAAAGTAAGTTTTGAAATTTGTACAGTGCCTTATTTAATACTGTGTTTTTATGTTACTCTGGGGCATTTGCATATTGGTAATCCATCAGTTCTAAGTTATTGCTCCTGTTAAAATTGTTAATCATTTGTATTATAAAAACTTATAAGCTTTTATAAGTGACTTGTTATTGGAGTAAGTGCTCCGTTTGTTACAGTGTATTTCTTACGTTATATTAAATTTTATGACAATGTTTATGTAATGTTTAACGAACACTGATTCATATTGTGTATGTATTAAACCAATGAATGAAGCATTAGAAATCCCTCAGGCCCAGCTCTTCTTGTAAAGTGTTGTGGCCATATAAGAGGCCGTAAGTTCCCATTACAGACATAACGACCGACCTTTACATACCCTTGAAAGTATTTTTCTGCTGTAACTGCAAAGTTACCTAAATGCTTCAAAGCGTTGAAAGAAGTGTGTTGTCACTTTAATCGCACCAGTAAAATAAATAATAATACTGAGTTAACGTGTTGGTTCCATTTTATATTACCCCTAAACATTTCAACGAAGCTCTCTCATTCACATTTTTGCCAGTAATTTGTTAAGTTGATGCTGTAGGGTTTTTTCTCCTTGTTACAGACGTTTAGTTGTTGTTGTTGTTTTGATCTTCAGTCCACAAAATGGTCTATCCTGCGTTGGCCTCCCGCCTCTCTATAGCTATTGCAACCTACACCCATTTGATCCTACGTCGTGTAGTCTAACTTTTCTCTCCCTCTACAATTTGTTCTCCGACACTTTCTTTCATTTCCAAATTCAGTATCGTTTGACGTTTCATGTGTTCTGTCAAACGATGCCTCATTCAGATCGAGTCGCGTAATAACACTCCTTTCTCCCCTATTAGAGGTAATACCTCTTTATTAGCTATTCTCTCTACCCACCTAATCTTCGTAATCTTCACAATTTTTCAGCTGGGCAGATTTCAAAAAGTTTTATTCTGTTCATGTCTACATTGCTTATCGTCCATGTTTTACTTCGATATAAGGTTTCGCCATAGAACGATGTTCAGCAAAGACTTCCAAAATCTGAAATTTGGATTAGATGTTAAAATATTACTTTTAGAGAAACGTTTTTCTTGTAATAGCCAGTCTCGGAGTTTATTTGGACACCGTCAAGGAGCAGACCTGTGTGTCTCCTGGTATTAATTTCAAACGTTGTTTAACTTCTCGTCTCCATCGTACAACTTTCTCCTTTATGATACATTAATTATACACTGACGGGATAAAAATCGCAACAACAAAAAGTAGTTATACAATATAAACAAAAGTCGGCTATCGTATTTCTACATCTGAAAATGGTCTATTCAAATTCCGCGCCAGTCGCATAACAGTCGCGGCAATAGCGCCAATATGAGGATGCAGATCAGGTTTGCTTTAAACACACACTGTAACGGTGGAGGGCGTTAGTTACCTTTGAGATTGACATGGTGAGTTCATGTTAGTCAAGAATGGCTTTAAGGCGACAAAGACGCCATTACCAACACCTCACTGAGTTTGAACGAGAAGCTGGATGTTCATTCTGCGCTACCGCAGAAAGACTGGACAGGAATGTAGCCACTGTACGTGATTGCTGGCAGCGGTGGGCACGAGAATGTATGGTCGCAATAAGGCCCCGCTCCGGACCGCCACGAGGCACTAACGAGATGGAAGACCATCGTGTTCGGCGTATGGCTCTGGCGCATCGTAGTGCATCTGCAGCAGCAATTTGAGCAGCAGTTGGCACCACAGTGACACAACGAACTGTTACAAATCGGTTACTTCAAGGACAGCCTCGAGCCAGGAGCCCTGTAACTTGCATTCCACTGATGCCAAACCATTTGCAGCTTCAGTGGTGTTAAGCGATAGCTCATTGGCGGAAAATGTGGAGGTATCTCGTGTTTTCTGTTGAAAGCTGGTTATGCCTTGGTGCCAGTGATGGCCGTGTGTTGGTCAGGAGGAAGCCAGTTGCGAGGCTACAGCGAAACTGTGTCCGTGCAAGGCACACTGGACCTACAGCTAGTTATGGTCAGGGGTGTGATCTCGTATGAAGGCAGGAGCACTTTCGTGATTATTCTACACACCCTGACTGGAAATTTGTATGTATGTGTATGTATTTGTATTCGAACTACTGTGCTGCCATTCAGAGATATCATTCCAGGGGTGTTCCCCAACAGGATAACGCTCGCCCACATACTGCAGTTGTAAACCAACATACACTACAGTGTGTCGACATGTTGCCTTGGCCTGCTCTACCACCAGATATGTCTCCAATCGAGCACATATGGGACATCATCGAACGACAACCCCAGCGTCAGCCACAATAAGTATTAACCGTCCCTGAATTGAGCGACCAAGTGCGACAGGCATCGAACTCTGTGCCGCAAACTGGCATCCGGCACCTGTAGAACACAATCCATACAAGTTTGCATGCTTGCATTCAACATTCAAGCTGTTACACCGTTTATTAACGTAATAGCGTTTCATATTTGCAATGGCTTATCCCACGCTTACATTAACAACTCATTTTGCAATGTTAATCACTTAAATACGAGGGTTGGAACTTTAATAGTGGCAACTATTTATTTACAGCTCGTACAAAATAAATATGTGTTTCAAAGTTTTACTGACCTTCAAAGTAGTCATTAGTATTGTGTGTAACCCGTTGCCAGCGATGTTGAAGTCCTAGGATACTCTTAGCAGTGCCAGTTGTGTTGACAGTTCGAGCGGCGCGGTTTATTGCCTGACGAACTTGTAGCAATTCTGAAGCGAAAGCAGTGAAGTGTTTCCTTCAGTTTAGAAATCGAATTTAACTCACGGGGGCTTAAATCAGGGGAATGCAGTAAGTATAGCACTTAGTAGCCCCATCAGTCAAACAAACCAGTAACAGCTTGCACTGTACGTGCTTGACCATTGTCCTGCAAAATGACGGTCAGGTCCTGCAGAAAGTGTCATCCTTTGTGTCTCTATGCTGTTCATTTTTGGAACACAACCTACGACTAGCTTAGAGACAGGATTGATGACACTGTCTGCAGGACCTAACCATCATTTTGTGGGACAATGCTCAAGCACGTACAGTGCAAGCTGTTACTGATTTGTTTGACTGATGGGGCTACTAAATGCTGGTTCTAGGCGCCACAGTCTGGAACCGCGCGACCGCTACGATCGCAGGTTCGAATCCTGCCTCGGGCATGGATGTGTGTAATGTCCTTAGGTTAGATAGGTTTAAGTAGTTCTAAGTTCTAGGGGACTGATGACCTCAGCAGTTAAGTCCCATAGTGCTCAGAGCCATTTGAACCATTTTACTAAATGCTATACCTACTGCACTCCCCTGATTTAAGCCCTCGTGAGTTCAATTCGATTTCTAAACTGAAAGAAACACTTCACGGCATTCGCTTCAGAGCTGCTACAAATTCATCGGGCAATAGACTGCGCCGTTCGAACTGTCAACACAACTGGCACTGCTAAGAGTATCCTAGGACTTCCACATCGCTGGCAACGAGTTAAACACAATGTTGGTGACTACTTTGAAGGTCAGTAAAACTTAAGACGTATTTGTTTTATACGAGGTGTAAATAAATAGTTGCCACTATTAAAGCTCCAATCTTCGTATATTACCTAGACAAATCTCTTCCCGAAATGTCATTATTCTTCATTAATTATTTTTTGATGTTGCGACTTTTCTTTCCATCAGTGTTGTAGGCGGGAGGCTACACCTTTCTCGCACTCCTTTGTCAATGTTTATTGAGTCTGACTTCCCTTTCCTTGTACTTATAATAATTTTTCGGAGCTGATACGGATTTTTTATTACTTGCAATAGATGTGTCGGATTCTTTCGTTTGTCAGTGATGTTTCTAAGCTGGCTTCTAGTCAATCTATTCAAATGGCTCTAAGCACTGTGGGACTTAACATCTGAGGTCATCAGTCCCGTAAAACTTAGAACTACTTAAACCTAACTAACCTAAGGACACCACGCACATCCATGCCCGAGGCAGGATTCGAACCTGCGACCGTAGCAGCTCCGTGATTCCGGAGTGAAGCGCCTAGAACCGCTCGGCTAAAGCGGAGTCAGTCTATTGAAAGCCTTTTCATGACCTATGTATGCGAAGCAAATCTGCTCGTTGTACTCGTCTTATTTCAATTAACTATTGCACGAAGCGTAGTTGTGGAACTTGTGTTTGCAAAAAAGTTGCATCAGCTACGGAACTGCAAATAGAATTATGCGAAAATCGTAATGAGTGTGATCGTAAAGACCATAGTAACAACGATGATGAATGTGATACATGACAGCAACAGTGGTGCCAACAGTTGAGACCCCCGGCGGGCACACACTTGCCTGCTTGGCGCTGCAGGCGCGCTTCAGCACCCTGGTGATGACGCCGGGCCCGTTGTGGCCCCACTGGTCGCCGCGGAAGTGCTGGCTGAGGTCGGCCAGGCAGGCGGCGGCGAGCGCGTGGCCCCGGCCGTCCGGCGAGAAGTTGAGCACCCCCGCCGCCACGTCCGTCGCAGACTCCGCGCCCGCGAAGTTGCTCATCCCCTCCAGCGACCTGCAACACACAGACAGCCGCATGCCGCTGCAGAACTCGCTACCGTACACTTACCACACTACCACTTGTAAGGGGTCCGTAGGCCCTTACTATAAGTTTGCACTCGGCACAGGTCGATAGGGCAAACAATCGATAGTGTCCTGTTGCGAGAGCGAGTGTAAAGTTGAGTCAGTTCCCAGGTTGCGGGCCGAGCCGTGTGGAGGCCTGTTGCTGTAATGCAAGGCTTTACCGACAAAGGGAGTGGCCATCGCCGCGGTTTAACCCCTTTGTGTTAGAATAATACGGGGAAAGTGAAGAAGTTAATTACGAGAGTGATCAGTGATATTTCTGTGCCGATATTTTGGTTTCGCGTCTACCGCGACATTTCATTATTACAGCATTTGAGAAGGACAAAATAGAATGTAACAACTACGTAGCAGTCAAATCCGATTGCCAGCCCCATTAGGTACACGGTCACATTAATTAATATTTATTTGGGCTGCTATCAGATCCCGATCGAGCGGGATAGGTAAATCGGACTTGTTACACCCTTGGCTTACCGTGAAAGGACAAGTGCAATTTTCGGACGAATCGTAATGAACAATAGGTAATTTTACCTTGCTTAACGCAAGAAAATATTTTTCAATGTCGGATCGAGACAGAGCATAAACTTTCAAATCGCGACAAGAAACAGTGCATTTTTGAACAATACGAAGTAATAGCATCTTACGATTGTGAATAAACTGTTTTTTCTCGCCATATTAGATAAGAATAATAGTGTCAATAAACTGTGTTATAATGTGCAAACGCGTAAATCCGCACGAAAAACTGTGAAAAGTGAACACTAAAGGAAGACACGTGTGAACAGTACTATAGCAAAACGAACTAAGAATTCGTCATGAAAGCCTTAAAGAAGTGTTTAGTGGTAATATTTTGACTGAAATTGCTTTTTGAATAGTGAAAATCGGACAGCTTCAAGAGGACCCATAAACTGTTATGCGGACGACAATTCATGTGACGACGCAATTGTTGAGTGACGTCACGCAGACCCGTGTAGCAGTTGCGACAAAGAGCTTTGATCTGAGAGGTGATTTCACACGTCATCCCAACTACCTGTGCAAGGAGTAGGTCAAGCGCAGACGCACTACACCGAGCGCCGACCCGGCATCTAGCGGCCGAACTACAAACTACGCCCGCCTGCAGCGCCACAGAGCGGCGGGCTGAGAAATACGGCGTCCCGCCACAGCGAGCAGCGCGACTTCGAGACACCGAGCACCGTCCCGGCATCTAGCAGCCGAACTACAAAGTACTCCCGCCTGCAGCGCCACGGAGCGGCCGACGGAGAACTACGACGACTCGCCACAGATCTTCAGCGCGACTTCACGCGGCTCGGGCAGCAGTACAGCGCCACGCCCACTTCAAACGTCAAAACATCGTGACTCGTGGTAACGTCAGTTGGTGAGTGAAGTGGCCTGGTTAGCATAGCATTAAATTGCAGTGTACAGTCTTCGCGGTAAATAAACAATTGTAAACTGAATTGCACATTAGGAAAAAGTGCCCAATTACAATAGTTTCCGAAAAGTTTGCGAAACATACTCTGAAATATAGCATACTTATTTATGCATACTGCGTTGTCTAAATGGTAATTATACAGATATGCTCATTGTTTTTGGGGATTTTACATTTATACATTGTATGAGTGGTGTGATTTATCTTATTTAGAACATTTTACATAAACTGTGTATGTGAAAATTACTATTTGAAGTTGTTAGGTTTTGAGAGTTGTTATGTTCGGTATTCATACGTATTGTATCATTTTGGGATTAACTGAAAATACTGCAGGTACTGTTTGATTAGTTTCATGGTAATTAGGAGTGTTTTGGGTTACTAGAGGTTATTTTGTATTACTTGCCTGTGCATTAAAAATAAACCAAACATGTCTACTGAAGATAAGCAGGTTTGTGAGGCAGTAGTTGAGAGGAAAGGGATAGGACAGGAAGACAGAGATGATTCAGGAATCAGTGATTATGGATTGTCATTAGAGAGCCCATTAGCGCATTCAACTAGTTATCCCGAGACACCGGGACAAACGACGAGAGATAAGCCAGTTTCAGAGGGTGCAGATATGTGGTCGATGTTGGCAGCCTGGCTAAAAGAAACTAGAGAAGAGGGAAGAATATTCCGAGAATCATTAGAGAAAGGTCTCAGAGAATCATTAAAGGAAGATTTACAGGAAACTAACGCATCATTAGAGAAAGGTCTCAGAGAATCATTAAAGGAAGGTTTACAAGAAAATAACGCATCATTAGAGAAAGGTTTACAAGAAGCTAGAGAAAGGGAAGAAATATTCCGCAAATCATTAAAGGAAGATTTACAAGAAACTAACGCATCATTAGAGAAGGGTTTACAAGAAGCTAGAGAAAGGGAAGAAATATTCTGCAAATCATTAAAGGAAGATTTACAAGAAACTATAGCACAAGAGATCAAAACATCACAGATGAAGATGGAATGTAATCTGAAGAAGGAAATGCAGGAGTTACAAGAACGACTGAAGATGGACATCGACGAGAGAGAGACGAAGCTACAGAAGAGCATAGACCAAGTCCAGGGAGACATGGAGAAGATGGAAGGAAAGTTGACAAAAAAGATAGAAGACGATGTTGAAGAAACTAAAGCCGAATTGGGAGAAAGGATCGCCGAGGTGACGCAGATACAGAAACAATGCAATGATGCAGTTAAGGGGATAGGAGATAGGCAAAACCAACTGGCTGTCAATCTGAGAAATGCTATAGCCGTGCAACGAGAAGAGGATAACAAGAGGGTTGCAATGGAGGTCAGGCAATTACAACAGGGAGTGCAGCAATTGGAGAGCAAGACAGAAGAGATTGATAAACGAATTAGCAATGCCACTTTAACCGTTGGGGAAGGTAGAGTCGTTACCTTGATGAGCAGTGATAATCGGTACGTCCAAAATAATACGGGGCAGAAATTTAAACCGAAAGGAGGGTTACACCCAATGATATTTATGAAATGGTTAAAAGGAGTTTTCCCAACACATTTTAAAGACTCAGACAAGATTCAGTTTGCAATAGATAGGATGGAAGGTGAGGGCTTCACTTGGGGAGTCAAGAAGAAGGAAGGGACTACTAGTTATGATCAGTTTGAAGGAAAATTCTTGAAGAAATACTGGTCCAAAAGTCATAAGTGTGCAGCACTTGAGAACCTACTACACCGCAAGTCACTTAGTACATGGAGAGGAACGTTGAGAGAGTTTGCCGAACATTTGTGGGAATTGAACGAGACCTTGGAACAACCCCTGAGTAATGACATAATGATATCAGCGATAAAAAGAAGAATGAACCGGAGAATACAAGAAACTGTATCCGGGAGCCTAATTAAAGATAAGGAGGCCTTGATGGAGATACTGGAACAGTTAGAATCTGTTCGACCACAGGAGCACAATCAAGCTAATGATCAAAACCGAGAGGGAAGTAGTGACAAAAGGAATCATTTTAATCATTCATCTGATTATAGAGGAAGAGGTGGAGGGACCGGAAAACTGAAGGACACTCCAGGTGAAGTCCAGTCAAGAGTGAGAGCTACCAGGACCCAAATAAACCTACTAAGATATATTTAGGACATTTAATTGTTGAACGGACATTTTGAAAAAGGGGAATGTTTATTTGCATTGTATTTTCTGATGTATTATAACTAGAACTTCATATTTCATATCGACGATTACCTGAGAATGGGTGTAAAACCTGTAACAACTAATTTGTAGTATAATAATTCATATGTCATGTGTTCACGTAATAATTTTTGATTGTATGTTGTGTGTGTCATTCAATATGAACTATAGAGAACTATTGCTGCTTGATAAAAAATTGAAATTTAGACAATGCCATGTTTATGAGATGTAATAACCTTTTGTAGAATATTATTGTGGAGGCAGCCCACTACCGGAGTCGAGCGATTATTTGGTGAATTGTAATTTCGTTAATTATTTACACTGTAACAACTCCGTAGCAGTCAAATCCGATTGCCAGCCCCATTAGGTACACGGTCACATTAATTAATATTTATTTGGGCTGCTATCAGATCCCGATCGAGCGGGATACGTAAATCGGACTTGTTACACACTATTTCAGAAAATTTCCGTTATTTATTTATTTATCGTGTGATGACAGAGAAATACAGACAACCATTTACAACAAATACACTACTGGCCATTAAAATTGCTACACCAAGAAGAAATGCAGATGATAAACGGATATTCGTTGGACAAATATATTATACTAGAACTGACATGTGACTACATTTTCGCGCAATTTGGGTGCATAGATCCTGAGAAATTAGTACCCAGAACAACCACCTCTGGCCATAATAACGGCCTTCATACGCCTGGGCATTGAGTCAAACAGAGCTTGGATGGCGTGAACAGGTACAGCTGCCCATGCAGCTTCAACACGACACCACAGTTCATCAAGAGTAGTGACCGGCGTATTGTGACGAGCCACTTGCTCAGCCACCATTGACCAGACGTTATCAGTTGGTGACAGATCTGGAGAATGTGTTAGCCAGGGCAGCAGTCGAACATTTTCTGTATCCAGAAAGGCCCGTACAAGAGCTGCAACATGAGTCGTGCAATATCCTGCTGAAATGTAGCGTTTCGCAGGGATCGAATGAAGGGTAGAGCCACGGGTCGGAACACGTCTGAAATGTAACGTCCACTGTTCAAAGTGCCGTCAATGCGAACAAGAGGTGACCGAGACGTGTAACCAATGGAACCGCATACCATCACGCCGGGTGATACGCCAGTATGGCGATGACGAACACACGCTTCCAATGTGCGTTCAGCGCGATGTCGCCAAACACGGATGCGACCATCACGATGCTGTAAACAGAACCTGGATTCATCCGAAAAAATGACGTTTTGCGATTTGTGCATCCAGGTTCGTCGTTGAGTACACCATCGCAGGCGCTCCTGTCTGTGATACAGCGTCAAGGGTAACCGCAGCCATGGTCTCCGAGCTGATAGTCCATGCTGCTGCAAACGTCGGCGAACTGTTCGTGCATATGGTTGTTGTCTTGCAAACGTCCCCATCTGTTGACTCAGGGATCGAGACGTGGCTGCACGATCCGTTACAGCCATGCGGATAAGATGCCTGTCATCTCGACTGCTAGTGATACGAGGCCGTTGGGACCCAGCACGGCGTTCCGTATTACCCTCCTGACCCCACCGATTCCATATTCTGCTAACAATCATTGGATCTCGACCGACGCGAGCAGCAATGTCGCGATACGATCAACCGCAATCGCGATAAGCTACAATCAGACCTTTATCATAGTCGGAAACGTGTTGGTACGCATTTCTCCTCCTTACACGAGGCATCACAACAACTTTTCACCAGACATCGCGGGTCAACTGCTTTTTGTGTATGAGAAATTGTTTGGAAACTTTCCTCATGTCAGCATGTTGTAGGTGTCGCCACCGGCGCCAACCTTGTGTGAATGCTCTGAAAAGCTAATCATTTGCATATCACAGCATCTTATTCCTGTCGGTTAAACTTCGTGTCTGTAGCACGCATCTTCGTGGTGTAGCAATTTTAATGGCCAGTAGTGTATAAACATTTCTACACCGAAGCGGTAAAGAAATTGGTATAGGCATGCGTATTCAAATACAGAGATATGCAAAACAAGCAGAATACGGCGCTGTGGTCGGCAACGTCTATATATGAGAATAGGTGACTGGTGCAGTTGTTAGATCGGTTACTGGTGCTGCAATGGACATTATATTCGACATGTTAGTGATCATTCATTGTATCTGCCACTACGCTAGTGTTTGAAGGCAGATCAGTGTCAAGCGTCATACTCCTGCATAAGTATCGTAAATCTTCTTTCAATAAATCGTTCTGATATATTGCTAATCGTTGTTGCAAATATTCTGAAGTAAGGGGTTCTATTCCTGGCACAATTATTTGTAGCCAGTTGCATTTGGCGAACGGAAGGCTGTGAAGCAGGGTGGCACCAAATTGCGACCATGGTTCAGGTTGTACACCGAAGAAGCAATGAAGATGTGTGAAATAAATTCCAGACGAAGTATAAAAGTGTAAGGAGAATAGATAACCTAGCATTGCTCAGGTTCGTAATTGACGCAGACCTTCTGGTCGGAAGTGCAGAAGGCTTGAGAGACCTGCTGAAAGGAATGTAAAAACATACTTAGCACGGAATACGGCTTAAGCATAAACAAACCAAAGAGTGATAAAAAGGAGAAGTTAGTGAACGCTACGGCCTCCGGAAGATACGGGACATAGCCATAGACACAAGAACATCGAGGTGCCTAACACTTAGATGCATCAAAGTTAAGACCAGCCTAAAACAGACGGTCCATCTATCTGATGCTTTCGCCATATGTCACTCAAATGTTTCCCAAGTGGACATCCATCCGCCGAACGCAGATATAAGGCGACACACGCCTCCACTCAGTCCGCAGTGCACTGTATTAACAGTACCCCAAGACGGCATCAGGACCATATCTGGAGTCGCCTCGAAGAACGGCCAAATTGGACACTCCGCAAGTGATCGCAATTATGGTCCACTGGATTCAGGACCAGGCCAGAGTTAAAGAAAGATCAGTGCAAGTCAACACTGAACTAGTGCCACGCATCATCTTCATGCTATAATCAAGCAATGTAACGATCCTATAAACAAATTACTGCAAATTGTTGCTAATATATGGATCCATAGACGTAGCTCAACCCTACAACCCTATCTGGACCTGCGACGAAGCTGTATAGGTGTACATGCAAGCAAGCCGCATTATAACAGCGACAACTTTCGGTGGTAGAAGATTCTCTTCCCATCATATAATCGCGTCTGACGCTAAGTATACGTGGTAAATACAGCACTTAACATCGAGAAAGCGTCAGACAATAAGTGGATGAATAGCGAAGCACAGCCAGCACGCTGATAACAGGGAACTTACAGTATATAAACAATAATGAGCCAGAACAGTGTGACCATAACCCACCCCGATACTGAATGCTGCCTGGTGACGTTGTGGGTACGTGAATCGACAAAGACAGAAAATTGTAAGTAAATTAGAGACAAATGGAGAATCATTCTAGAGATGATACGGGCCACAAATGCGGATAGATGGTGTGATTCTGTGATGATGTTACAAACCTTCAGGCATAATGGAGAAGCGTAAAGGTATCAATTTGAGGTAAAGGACCCTGGTCCGGAAACTTAGGATTTTCGGTCTCTCTTACATCGTAATGTGCACCGTTACCTGTCCACGATCGTGGGAAATTACCTGTAGGTACTGGAGAGTATTCAGCGGGAATTCTGTATGTCATAATTAGGGTTCGCAAGCTCGGGCTCTTAGTTTGAACGCTGCGCGAGGGTAAGGAGGAACTTGAGTAGATTTTCGTTATACCTTTCGACTCGGTCGTATCCCTTACTGAAACTGATACATTTACCCTTCTCCGTCATCGCTCAAGATTTGTGACGTCATCACGGAACCACCTTCAGGCCATTTCCAAGCACAGTCGGTGTCGATGTTTTCTACAATGATCCCGTTATTAAATGGCGGATATAGGCTTCCTCAAAGCGAGCGAGGCCGCGCCAGCGTTAGAATTGAAACCATTACTATACACTTACTGTGTATAGTAATAGCCACCTTTATAACTAATGCTACGTTACAAGAACATACGCATGCAGAACTGGAAGATAATGTCATAGAAATTGAACTGCAGTGGAAGGTAGGAAGACTGCGGTTTAACCTCCCGTCGACAACGAGGCATTAGAAGTGGAGACTTGATGGGATATGGTTACGAACTTTTTTCTTTCCTTCCCTATGTTCTTCTCTTTCTTCTGCCCATATTTCACCTGTGTTTTTGTTTTCTCCTGAAAGATTTTGAAACATTTTACTTTTGTTTGAACTTCCACTGTTTCTTTCTCTACTATTTCTAAGGCTTCAGTGTCCAAAGTTTTTGGTTGTATTATTTTACGTAGATATTCGAATTTTGTAGCCTTTCTCTATTCTTACATAATCAGTTTCCATCTATTTTGGCGCCTCCTTCGCATTTGTCACATGTCCTGTTTTTCAAAAACACACATAAAGCCTGCTTTTGAACTGTCCCTTCTAGGTGATTTATATGCTTGTTGCATCCTCTATAATTCATCTAAGATGGTATGTTCATTTGAAAAAGCCAAAGAATCAGTTATCAGATTATCCCCTTTTCTTCAAAATATAGTGTTTTTAAATTCCTTTTTCTTCTGTTCTTTTCCTGCATTCCCTGGGTACATTTTCTAGTCTACCATTCAACAGCAGTGGTGACAATCCATCTCCTTGTCTTACACCAGTTTTGATCTCAAAAGTCTTGGAGGGTGCATTTTGGGTTTGTTAGAGAGTTTTTTATGATTGTCACTGATTTGTTGTCAGCTTCCAATCCTTTGAAGATGTTAAATAATATTTCTATGTCAATCGAATTATATGCTTCTTTGAAGTCTACAAATGTTACCTGAATGCTTTGGGTCCTCATTCTTCGCACACGATTATAAACTTGAGATTTTAAATATGTTTCAAACAGAATCTTCCTTTTCTAAACCCTCCTTCATACTCCCCCAACTGTTGATCCATTTGATTTTCCAGCATGTTTTGCACGCCTTTCATGTTTGTAAGTCCCAGGAAGGAGGGGAATTACTCTAATTGTGACGTTAGTTTTCTTTTATTTTCTTTTTTGTGGAGTAGGTAAATTAATACTGTTTCCCAATCTTATCGCATAGTCTCCGTATCATTAAAGATATTTTGGATTTCGGCCATGCTAGGGAATTTTATGTTTGTGCAAGTGTATCGTGGGTTACTTCTGGAATTTACTTCTCTACTTCCACTTTTATATTAGTGTACTATTTGAAGAACCTCCGGATATGTAATTAGATTCAAGAAGAGATTAAAGCCTTAATAAAGATCGGTGAAACAAATGCTTCGACAAAAATAAATAAATAAATACATATTACGATACACAAACCTCCCAACTCAACGAACACCGAAAACACACATAACAGAAAGTCCCTCTCATGGCATGACATAATATGACATTACAATAGATAAATCAAATTAAAAAACCATGTATGCTGCCGAAACATTGTCCGTCACCAAACAACGACCCAGCTGAACGGCTGGAGATCCAAAAGGGAAGATATTAAGAAAAATTCTTGGTCCCAATCCCAAAGTAACAAACTAATTCACTTTAAAAATAAAACCCTTTACCAAACCATCGAAAAACTCTGACACAATGAGAAAAAGAACTGATGTTTATGCACATATTCTCAGATTAAAAAAAAAAAAAAAAAAAAAAAGGATTTGGCCATTTCCGCAACACCCTCTGCCCCCAGGGGCTCGCGGTTCTTCCATGAGTTCATGTATGGCGCACCTAGGGCCCTGAGCTATTGCAACCTATTCTTCATTCCCCAGGCTGCATTTCCTTCACCGTGTCCCTCTCTCCCCATTCTCACTCCATCCCCGCTGCCCCCTGCTCCCCCTCCCTCGGTGTTCTTATGTATGTCCATCTGGCTATACACCTGGTTCCCTGTATTATTTGTGGGTTTGTTCCCCTTGTGTGTTCTCTTTCAACCTTTCTGGCGTTTTTGGACCCCCTTTATGTTTGAGCCCCACTTCTAAATTTTCTGTCTTTAGTGTGATCCATTTGGGGAAGAACTCCCTCCCTAGCGTCTACAGCATGTAATCCCCTCCCGGTTTCCTTACCTGCCACTGACCCCTCTGCCACACTAGGTTACCAGCATGTGGCCAGTCTATCTGGTGGGGCTGTTATGTACCCATCTGGCTGAGCACCTGACAACACAGGGGTCAAACTACTGATACCTGAGCTGTTGCCTCCCTATGTACGTCAAGGAGTGGTTGCTTGTCATCCTGAAGCATCAGAACTCCCAGCAATGGCTACCATGCTGGGTGGCTGGGTGGTGCCCATGGGGAGAGCCCATGATCAGAGAGGGTGGTATCAGGGTGAATGCTTGGTGCATGAAGCTTATCAAGCGGCAAAAATCTGGCCATTCTAAAATGGCCGTTTCTTTGAGTGGTATAAGAACATTGAATGCTGCAGCCTTACCTTCCCTGGCTACACCCTGGGAGGAGGGCCAGGCTCTGTCTTGGGATGAAACGCTTTCCCCAGTACCTGGTCTGTACTAGGATTCACTGCCACAAAGCTGTCGTTTTTTGTTGAGACTATCGAGGACAAGTTTGGCGAAGTGGAGTTTCTCAGTAAGATGTAGTAGAGCCCCCTGTTGATCAAAGCTTCTTCTGCCACCCAGTCTGCAGATCTTTGTGCTTGTGATCATTTTGGCGATTTCCCGGTGTCTACTACTCCTCACCACTCTCTGAATATGATCCAGGGAGTGATTTTTCATAGGGACTTCGTCCTCCAAACTGATGAGCAACTCCATGCTAATCTGGAGTGATCCGGTGTTCATTTTGTTCAACATGTGTAGAAGGGTCATAAAGACATCAGCACCTATACCGGCACCTTTATTCTGACTTTCGAAGGAGATACTCTTCCAGAGAAGGTCAAGGTTGTGTGTTACCGATGTGACATGAAGCCATATGTCCTACCACCCTTGAGGTGCTTTCGGTGCTAGTGTTTTGGGCATATGTCTTCCCACTGTACGGCAGACCTTCTGTGTGGTGACTGTGGACACCCACTCCATGAGAGAAGCCACTATGTGTCAATTGTCATGAGCGCCACCCTACACTCTCGCTAGACTGCCCAGCCTATAAGAAAGGAAAGAAGATACAAAAGTCTCTGGATCATCTGTCTTCTACTGACCCTCATTAAAAGTATGACCGACTCCACCCAATGTCTTCTATTTTTGCCTCTGTTACATCCTTTCCCCCTCTGCTTCTTCCTTACCTCAGTCCCATCCCCCTCTCCTCTCCCCATCCACTTCGGTTACTACGCCCTCCCCTCTGGATGTCACTACCCTTCCCTGGCTGAAGAAATGTCCCTCTTCTTCGGTGCCTGCTCCCAGCATCTCTCAGACTGGAAGTCTGCTACCACAACTCGGTCATGGGACACACCAGCTGTGTGGCCCAAGGTTGCCCACTCTCTTTTGGATCTGGATCTTGCAGAAGCCTGCTCTCCCTCTGTGTCCTGTCTTCCTCAACCTCCAAAAGAGGAGAAGAAGAAGTCCTATGAAAAGGTCCCTCCCTGGTGCCCCCAGAGGTGTCATCTCCCCATCACAACCTGAATCTGACATCTTATTCATGGATATCACCCATCGCCGTTGGTGATGTGTGGTAACCCATTATTCACTACTCATTTGGATACTTGCTCTGTGATCATGCAGTGCAACTGTAATGGCTTTGGGGCCCCTCTCGAATTTTATTCACCATTTCCTAACCCACTGGTCGGCCAGAGTGTGGGGTGGGTTGGTCCTGTTGTCAGCTCTCTGCCGACCTAGGAGAATGGCATTCCACTGGCCTCATCATTAAGTGTTTTTCTTTTTCTAATTGCCATTAATGGACTTGCTCCCACTCAGTGACCTCTGCAGAATGACAGGTCCAGGGTGCCATCTGGCACGCTTCCACTTGGATACTCTTTCACGGTTTTCAGTTTTCTGTCCTGAAGTCGAGGGTGGTGCACTTCTGTCGCTGAACTACAGTCCACCCTGATCCTGAGCTCTACCTCGATGCCCAAATCCTGACTGTGGTTCCCCAGTTCTGTTTTTTGGGTCTTCTTTTTTCAATAAGCTTACTTGGTTGACCCATATCCATCATCTGAAGGTTGGCTATATTCCTAAACTCAGTGTCCTTTGCTTCCTTGCCCACACCCCTTCGGGTGCAGGTGATTTGACTCTTCTCCACATTTACCAGCCATTGGTTCTGTCCCATCTGGAGTATGGCTGTCAAGTTCATGGTACAGCTGCCCTTCCACATTGCCTTTCACACTATCCCGATAGTCTTCCATTTGATGCTGGGAAACCTCCGTTTTCGATTCAGCAGTCCCAGCTGCTGGTTTCCTATGCCATCACTATCTACTCTTCCCCTCCTCACCCTTCCTATCCTAATCTTTTTGTGGCTTCAGGTCGTCACTGGCCCTCTGCCCATCCTTGATTAGGTTTACTGGTTGGGCTCCACCTCACTTCTGTCCACCATGAGTTCCATCTCCCCTCCATGTCCTCTTCCCCACATTCTCTCCTGATCACCCCTTTCATTAGTTCCTCGGCCACAGATTCAAATGGATCTTTTCTGGGGACTGAAAGCCTCCTTCACTCCAGTGGCGTTCCACTGTTTGTTCCAATTGCTCTTAGGGAAGTTCTGGGATGCCACTGCTTTTTACACCGATGGCTCTAAATCTGTTGATCATGTGGGATATGCCTTCACGTCTTCTATTGGCCTGGAACACCATCTCCTATCAGCCACATGTGGGGTGTTTAATGTGGAATTGATGACCATCTAATGGGCCCTCTGTTTTATCAAAGAGTCCTCCCTCACCTGAGTTTTGTTATGTATGGACTCAATGAATGGCCTTCAGGTTATCTCTTGGTGTTTTTCCCGCCACCCCTTGGTCTCTGTCATCCCCAAACTTCTCGCTGATCTTGGTGATGCTGCTTGTTTTGTTGATTTCCTTTGGGTTCCTGTTCAAATGGCTCTGAGCACTATGGGACTTAACATCTATGGTCATCAGTCCCCTAGAACTTAGAACTACTTAAACCTAACTAACCTAAGGACATCACAGGATTCGAACCTGCGACCGTAGCAGTCACGCGGTTCCAGACTGAAGCACCTAGAACCGCACGGCCACACCGGCCGGCGGTTCCTGTTCATGTAGGTATCCCAGGCAACGAACTTACTGGTCATCTGGTTGGGAAGAGGAGGGGGACCACCTACCCCCTGTTCTCCATGACCCTTCTGACGTCGGATTTACAGCTTTACACCAAATCCCTCTTTGCTTACTCATGGGAAGACTATTGGGATGCTTGTCTAATAAACTTTGTGTCATTGAGGAGATTCCCACCATGTGGCGTTCTTACTTCTGCCTCTCCTGGTGGGAATCTACCATCCTCTGCTGTCTTTGTATTGGTCATACTAGGTTAACCCATGATTTTTACCCCACACTGAGCCCCCCCCCCCCTCCCCTGTCCTCTATGGAGCTGCGGGGCTCCACTCATGGTGACAGACATTTTGCTGAACTGCCCACGCCTTTTGGCCCTTCACACTAAATATGTCCTCCCGCCTCCTTGTCTTGGATGTTAGCCGACGACCCTTGCATGGTTACATCTGTTCTTGGTTTTCTTCATGAAAGTGGTTTGTACTCTCAGGTATAAGCCCTTGAATCTTCCTCTGGAACTAGTCTCTCAGTTAGAGTAGGCCTTCGTTATGGAGGCCTTGACCTTGCCTCCACACCAGCCAGGTTCCCCGCATATTTTCCCTGTATTTTTGTCTGGTCTGTTGCGCTGTTTCTTTTCTCCTTTTCTTGTGTCTTCTTCCCCTGGTATTGTCTCCGTTGTATCGTGATAATGGTATGTTGTGGGTGTTGGGAGGGGTTGGTGGTGGTGCTGGTGCCACACCACACATAGTGTTTCTGGGGCACCCCTGCTCTCCCCATTTCCATCCCCCCCTCCCCTCCTGTTCTTTCCTCTACCTGCTGCCCTGACGTCCCTTTTCCCTCTTTGTTTGCACGTTGACTGGTCTGTGCTGTTTGTGTTGCTTTCTGCCATTCTAGTTCCTGGGACCAATGACCTTGCTGTTTGGTCTCCTCCTCCAAATCAACCAACCAACTTCCACAACAAAAAAACCAACCAACTTCGTTCAATAAAACGAAGAAGGACTTGGGGAACTCCAAATTGCTGAAAATATGCTCACAGATAAAACAGCAAAAAATAACGAAAGACAATAAAGAGCGGTTCCAAGTCAAAATGAAAACCAAAGAGACAATCCAAATCTCTGAAGAAGAAAGGAACGTAAGATCAGAACGAATGAAACAATACTGGGCTAATTGAAAGGGACAGAAAATTAAAAATTGATTGATTTAACATATCCCAAAGCAGTATGAAAGGAGAAGAAGCTACATAAAGTTGTGATATAATAGTAGTAAAGATGGATCTGGTGTGTAAGCGATGTTAGAGTAATTCTGTATCGAAATCAGAAATAAGGAACCGTTTCTTGATGACTTACAGTTTTTTAGAGGATGGATTTCTTTCTTACTGTAACCATTGAGGCATAGAGAATCACTGTCCATGCTCGAAGAAATTCTGGAGCTCCTTGAGAAAAGGATGAGTCACTTTATCTCGTATCTGTCCGACGTCTGATGAGCGAGTTTTTCCTCACCTATCTTTCTTCGCGGCTCATTTAACGGCGTGCAAACGTCCGCTCGGCACTGCCAGCCGGCGCAGACAACAGGCAGGGCGGGATACGCCCGGCCTCGACTGGCCGGTCGCGTAGTTTTTGTGTCGCGAGGCCTTGCAGAGGTCTGCAAGCAGGTGAGTGCCTCAGCTGGTGCGCGAAGGGAGCGGCAGCTGTCTCTTACGTAACCACACCAGTACCTTGAGGGGAACCAGTTACGCACGGTCGCTTTCTTACCAAGCTAAGCATGCTCAGAAGAACCAGCACCAACACGGCTATTTGTCTAGGAGATGCAATCTGATCTTCATTGCTGCAAGAGCATTCGTCAGTAGAAGTACATAATCCTTGAAATTTTGCAATAGTGCACGGCCGGGAAAAAGTTAGTACACCCTTTTAGAGGTTTCCAGTTCACCCAAGATTTACTGTTGCAACAGTGCATATGTTCTTGTGGTGGTCTTCAGTTCTGAGACTGGTTTGATGCAGCTCTCCATGCTACTCTATCCTGTGCAAGCTTTTTCATCTCCCAGTACCTACTGCAACCTACATCCTTCTGAATCTGCTTAGCGCATTCATCTCTTGGTCTCCCTCTACGATTTTTACCCTTCACGCTGCCCTCCAACGCTAAATTTGTGATCCCTTGATGCCTCAGAACATTCCTACCAACCGATCCCTTCTTCTTGTCAAGTTGTGCCACAAACTCCTCTTCTCCCCAATTCTATTCAATACCTCCTCATTAGTTATGTGATCTACCCATCTAACCTTCAGCATTCTTCTGTAGCACCACATTTCGAAAGCTTCTATTCTCTTCTTGTCCAAACTATTTATCGTCCATGTTTCACTTCCATACATGGCTACACTCCATACAAATACACTCCTGGAAATGGAAAAAAGAACACATTGACACCGGTGTGTCAGACCCACCATACTTGCTCCGGACACTGCGAGAGGGCTGTACAAGCAATGATCACACGCACGGCACAGCGGACACACCAGGAACCGCGGTGTTGGCCGTCGAATGGCGCTAGCTGCGCAGCATTTGTGCACCGCCGCCGTCAGTGTCAGCCAGTTTGCCGTGGCATACGGAGCTCCATCGCAGTCTTTAACACTGGTAGCATGCCGCGACAGCGTGGACGTGAACCGTATGTGCAGTTGACGGACTTTGAGCGAGGGCGTATAGTGGGCATGCGGGAGGCCGGGTGGACGTACCGCCGAATTGCTCAACACGTGGGGCGTGAGGTCTCCACAGTACATTGATGTTGTCGCCAGTGGTCGGCGGAAGGTGCACGTGCCCGTCGACCTGGGACCGGACCGCAGCGACGCACGGATGCACGCCAAGACCGTAGGATCCTACGCAGTGCCGTAGGGAACCGCACCGCCACTTCCCAGCAAATTAGGGACACTGTTGCTCCTGGGGTATCGGCGAGGACCATTCGCAACCGTCTCCATGAAGCTGGGCTACGGTCCCGCACACCGTTAGGCCGTCTTCCGCTCACGCCCCAACATCGTGCAGCCCGCCTCCAGTGGTGTCGTGACAGGCGTGAATGGAGGGACGAATGGAGACGTGACGTCTTCAGCGATGAGAGTCGCTTCTGCCTTGGTGCCAATGATGGTCGTATGCGTGTTTGGCGCCGTGCAGGTGAGCGCCACAATGAGGACTGCATACGACCGAGGCACACAGGGCCAATACCCGGCATCATGGTGTGGGGCGCGATCTCCTACACTGGCCGTACACCACTGGTGATCGTCGAGGGGACACTGAATAGTGCACGGTACATCCAAACCGTCATCGAACCCATCGTTCTACCATTCATCCGACTTAATTCGACTACATTCCATTATCCTCGTTTTGCTTTTGTTGATGTTCATCTTATATCCTCCTTTCAAGACACTATCTATTCCATTCAACTGCTCTTCCAAGTCCTTTGCTGTCTCTGACAGAATTACAATGTCATCGGCGAACCTCAAAGTTTTTATTTCTTCTCCATGGATTTTAGTACCTACTCCGAATTTTTCTTTTGTTTCCTTTACTGCTTGCTCAATATACAGATTGAATAACATCGGGGATTGGCTACAACCCTGTCTCACTCCCTTCCCAACCACTGCTTCCCTTTCATGTCCCTCGACTCTTAAAACTGCCATCTGCTTTCTGTACAAATTGTAAATAGCTTTTCGGTCCGTGTATTTTACCCCTGCCACCTTCAGAATTTGAAAGAGCGTATTCCAGTCAACATTGTCAAACGCTTTCTCTAAGTCTGCAAATGCTAGAAAAGTGGGTTTGCCTTTGCTTTATCTTTCTTCTAAGACAGTGCATATAGAGTACATGAAATGATTACGTTTAAAGATCAACAGCACAACAGGTTCTGAGGTTGAGAGGTTCCATGCCCTCTTTTGCATGTCTCCTCTCATTTTCGTCAATTTTATTAAATGTTCTATGTCATTGCACGGTGGTAACAGACCGAATAAAGTTATTGTAATACGAATATTTGTACTGAGAGCTCAAAAATACTTTTCACTTGATTCCTATGCATGTTGGGTTACTTCCCTGTGTGGCCTGTGCGAGGCGAGCGTCGGAGGACGCGGCACACTGCATTTCCGGTTGGGGACTGCACTTCCCAGAATTATGAGGGGTTCGTGCAATGGGCTTAAGCGCCTGGCGGAACGACTGACTTCGGTCGAGTTTCGCCTATTGTATGCAGGGCGAAACGACCTGTGAGACGTCTGAGTGTCGCCGCAGTTTATGTATTTACCATTCCGGCGCGTCCAGAATGAAGACTGCTGGCACTGACTGACTGGCTTGTCCTCATGATTCTGAGAATACTTGTGGACTGTGCCCTGCTGGGTGCGACTGTCTGGCGCCGGATGGCCGGTGGTCTAGGCAGGTTGTTTTCATAGCCGGTCAATCGGCAAGTTCAGTGCCCTCGGCTAAATAGCTGAGGTTAGTTGATGTCGTAATGCCCTGCCCGAAATTGGAGGGAACGGTTGCTGTTGGCGCGAATGATGTTCTGAGACAGTGTGGGGGAATTATGGAATCAGCACTGAAGGCTGATTCGCGGTTTTCTAGGAGAGTAGGGAGTTGAGCAATGTTGGCTTCGCTCTTGCGTTGCGGGGGCAGTGAAGATTTCGGGATCTGATCTTTGTCGGAGTCGGACGGTTTTGCGGCTTAGTCGCACTTTTTTTCGGCAGAACTTAGAATTCTCGGACAGCCTTGGAGGCCAGTGGTTGAAACAGAGTTGCTGCACACCAGAAGTCGGCTCCTATATCATCAGAAAGCTGCCTACCGACGACCTGCTACAAATTTCAGGATTGGTAAAGTATTTTGCGGCTCCGGCCTTGTAGGACCCATCAATTTTATACTGAAGTCCTCAGCAGCACGCGCGCTCGCTTTGCCACAATTCCACCTTGCTTGTTTCTCCATGTGATCCCATGTGAGCTCTCACTACTAATCGCGATATTACAATATCGTCGAGAGAGTAATATTTGACTTAAAAGGACGTCCAGTCATTATCGTCAAGTTACTGCATCACAGAGAAAAGCCCTTGTTCTCGAGCCAACTCTTATTTGCATAATAGTTCAGAATACCCTATCCTTTGAACTACTGTTTGCGTCGATAATCATGTGCCTTTATGTTCTGATGTATAATAAATCTCATTGTATATTTAAGCCGCATATCATTTCGTAGATATATGCAGAATCCCATTTCCTGTTGTTTATTATGATAAAGTTCTCTTTTTTTTCTCTGAGTAGTTTACGATTTTTATTAAATTATTATAAGTGTGCACTCCTTATTTTACCAACTAGCAGGGTCCACCATCATTTCCCTTCGTTACTGTTGTGTGCATAATTAATTAGGTAGTAGGTAAGGAGGGGGTCGAGTGCATGTCTCGTTCTCACGCAAAATTCGTCAGAATTAAAGAGGTAAAAACTTTCCCCCAACCCAGTACCTCACTAGGTACCAGTATCAACCCATGCTGAAACACCCATATTAGTACGTGGTGTAGCCTCCACGGGCGGCAATGCAAGCGTTGACTCTGGCATCCAGTCGTTAATACATATGGCGTATACTGTCCTGGGATATTTTATGTCACTCCCGCTCGACCTGTTCACGTACTTCTGTCAGAGTTGTTGGTTGACGAGTCGCACGAGTCACTCCTCGTCCCATCATATCCCTCACGTGCTCGACTGGAGGCAAGTCTGGAGATCGTGCTGGCCAGGAAACCCGCTGCACGTCTTGCAGAGCACGTTGAGTTTCAAGAGGAGAGGGCAGGCGAGCATTATCCCGTTGAAACCACATATCACCTTCCAGTTGCAAGAACTGCAAAAGAATGGATCTAACAACATTCTGCACGTACCGAGCGCTGATTAGTATCACGTCCAAATACACCAAAGGTGAACGAGAGTTGTAGCTTATCGTACCCCACGCCATAAGACCTGGAGTGGGGCCAGTGTGTTTGGGACGAATGCACTCTACAAAACAGAGCTCACCAGTTCACGTCGTATGCGCACTTACGTGCAGGCAGACTCCGCTTTCATTGCTGAAGACCACGGCGCACCATTCTGTCTTCCAAGTAATCCGCTGACGGCACCAGTCGAGCCGTGCATGTAGATCTGTGGCGCGAGTGGACGACGGGCTAGAGGCGTGCGTGCCAGTAGTCCCACAGCTAATAACCGGTTCGCATCGGTTCGTGTCTACACGACCGGGCTCTCAAGCCCTCGTGCTGTGGTAACTGCACAGTCTGCCACTGCTGCCCTAACAATATGACAATCCTTGCAGGTGTCTGTGCTCCGTGGAGGTCCGGTACTTGTCTGCGGGTGTGACAATGTTCGTTTGACCACTGATACCATCATCGTTGCACAAATGACGCAGCACGTCCAAACTGTGTGGCAATGTTTCTGCCACTCGGAAGGCCACAATTTGATACCTCTCAAAAACACTCAGAAGGCTGTAGGAAACACGAGTGCGTCTCTATAGCATGGTTACCTGCTTGTTTCACAAATTTGCACCATACCGAGCCGTCTGCCTGTGAGCATTTCCTGTTAGAGGGTAGACACAAATGGCGCTCCGGAAGCTATGCTACCACGCTCTCTGTTGGAAGACCTGAAGAAATTATTGTAAGTAGGCTGTTTAGGTTTTTTTTATTGGTAACGCCACGTAGCGCTCTGTATGAAAGACCCTGGCTGTGCTGTGTGCAGTCTGTGGCTGCTTTGCAGTGTTATTTACTATGGGCAGCTGGATGTGAACAGCATGTAGCGTTGCGCAGTTGGAGGTGAGCCGCCAGCAGTGGTGGATGTGGGGAGAGAGATGGCGGAGTTTTGAGAGCGGATGATCTGGACGTGTCAGAGAGAGTAAATTTGTAAGACTGGATGTCATGAACTGATATATATATTATGACTTTTGAACACTATTAAGGTAAATACATTGTTTGTTCTTTATCAAAATCTTTCATTTGCTAACTATGCCGATTAGTAGTTACCCCCTTCAGTAGTTAGAATCTTTTATTTAGCTGGCAGTAGTGGCGCTTGCTGTATTGCAGTAGTTCGACTAACGAAGATTTTTGTGAGGTAAGTGATTCATGAAAGGTATAGGTTATTGTTAGTCAGGGCCATTCATTTGTAGGGATTATTGAAAGTCAGATTGTGTTGCGCTAAAAATATTGTGTGTCAGTTTAGTGTTGATCAGAATAGGTAAAGAGAGAAATGTCTGAGTACGTTCAGTTCCGCTCAGCTGTTTGAAAATCAAATAACGTAAGAGGTTTATCAGCACAGTCATTCATAAATTTTTCTAAGGGGTCGTTTCATTATTATTTCAACATGTGTTCTCTATTGAGACAAGAAAATTTTTAAGAAAATCTCCAGCGCTTTCCTGAGTTGCGTGACCAAAAGTCACTTACAGCACATTAACATGGGCGACAAAAATTGCATATTGCCATCCATTAATCCTGACAATGTTGTCCGGCAACATTGCTGCCACATGAATTGCAGCCATATGTACGACAACACTACGTGTGACTGTTGCAGGGCAATGTTTGCGGTAATACATTTTCGAGCCAGTAATGTTTACACGGGTCTACATACTTGCCCCGAAATGGACGAACGCGAGCTAGTGGAAGTGTGTGCGGTTCGACTACATTTACTTCTCACGTGGAATAAAGTTAGAAAGAATGAGGCCGATCAGGCTTTGTGGAAGCTTTCTTTTATATTAAGCACAGTGCTTCAGAAAATTTAACTACTGAACTGATGCTGTAAACATATCTTTTCCGGAATTTTACCAAAATGTCGATAAACAATAAAATCTCGAGCAAGCAGTTCGCCCGAGAGCTGCTGAAACGATGCAAGTATGAGAGAGCACACACACGTTACAATCCGACTCTCGAACACGCACCGGTTTTTAGCTACTGATGATTCGTACAGAAGTTTAATACACTTAATTGAAGACGCACTATTCATCAATGGTACCAGAAGTATGCAATGCTTTAGTAGAAGGATTTCACTAACCTAAGCTTGAAATAAGAATACAGTCTTTATTTATTTTCATTTTTTGTCCACCAGTACACGGAAACGTACTTGTGTTTACACTGTCAGTTCCAGCTTCAGAGACGCGCGGTCTAGGGCGTCTTGCCGGCCGCGGTGGTCTCGCGGTTCTAGGCGCGCAGTCCGGAACCGCGCGACTGCTACGGTCGCAGGTTCGAATCCTGCCTCGGGCATGGATGTGTGTGATGTCCTTAGGTTAGTTAGGTTTAAGTAGTTCTAAGTTCTAGGGGACTGATGACCACAGTAGTTAAGTCCCATAGTGCTCAGAGCCATTTGAACCATTTTGAACCATTTCTAGGGCGTCTTGTCGCGGTTCGAGCGGCTCCCCCCGTCGGAGGTTCGAATCCTCCCTCGTGCATGGGTGTTTGTGTTGTCCTTAGCGTAAGATAGTTTAAGTTAGATTAAGTAGTGCGTCAGCTTAGGGACCTATGACCTCAGCAGTTTGGTCCCATAAGACCCTACCACAAATTTACAAAATTTTCCTCCTTCAGACACGCCTCGTGATAGTATGAAACTCATGACGTCAAATGCAAACCATGTGGACAGAGACGCCTGCACTTCTCCTGTTCCTATGCAACATTTTTTGCCTCGCATGTGCCTTAAGTTCGAAGAATTGGATTTTTTTTTTTTTTTTTTTGTAAGCTCCGTCAAGAGTGATTCTGAACTCATCAGAAACAGCTTGCCATGTTCTTCAGATTGCGCTCTTCGTACGCATTACTTTCGACGTCCAATAACTCTGGTCGTAGACGAACCGCATTTATAATTGTCGTAGTTCCCCAGTTTGTCCAGTTTCCCATTGCTGTACAAAAGAATTTCACGGCAATAAGCAACTATAAAACATACGTAGGCGCCCTTTCAAACAAAGCGAAACGACAACGTTTCCGTCCAAATACGTGACCGGAGCACTGTCGGTGGAGAAGTAAGAAACAGAGGCGAGAGCGAGAGGGAACACGGGAAGCGTTTACAAACAAGGGCAGAGATAGACATTGCCCTGTAATACGGAGTATTCTCCACCCTTGGTGGACAATACTGGCAACCCCTTGGGAATACGTCACCAGTTACCTGCAACATCAGAGTTATTGCCCAGCTATACTGCAAAGTTTCCGTCTAGTGCAACCACATTTCAGCTATGTTACTGCCAACACTACTGAGGCCAAATATTCGTATTGTATAAAATATGATCCATCTCAACGCACCTTCAGTTTTTTCAATTGTAACTAAGATTTGTTTTTCATGTCTTGGCAGAGCACGTAAATGTTATGCAAATGTCCGAAGAAGTGCAGAATATTGCGGTTTATCTGCTCATTTACAATACCGTATGACGTTGGAGGCCGATATTTTTACTAAACGTAGCATAGACAGACTGCGTACTACACTGAAGCGCCAAAGAAACTGATATAGGTATGCATATTCAAATACAGAGATATGTAAACAGGCAAAACACGACGCTGCGGTCGGCAATGGCTATATAAGACAACACGTGTCTGGTGCAGTTGTTAGATCGATTGCTGCTACTACAATGGCAGGTTAGCAAGATTTAAGTGAGTTTGAACGTGTTGTTATAGTCGGCGCGCGAGCGATGGGCACAGCAACTCCGAGGTAGCGATGAAGTGGCGATTTTCCCGTACCACCATATCACGAGTGTACCATAAATGTCAGGAATCCGGTAAAACATCAAATGTCTGACATCGCTGCGGCCGAAAAAGATCCTGCAAGAATGAGACCAACGACGACCGAAGAGAATCGTTCAACGGGACAGAAGTGCAACCCTTCCGCAAGTTGCTGCAGATTTCAATGCTGGGCCGTCAAGGGGTGTCAGCGTGCGAACCATACAGCGAAACATAATCAATATGGAGTTTCGGAGCCTACTCGTGTAACCTTGATAACTGCAAAGCACAAAGTTTTACGCCTCACCTGGGCCCGTCCACACTGACATTGGATTGTTGATGGCTGGAAACATGTTGTCTGGTCGGACGAGTCTCGCTTCAAATTGTATCAAGCGGACTGACTCGTACGAGTAGGGATACAACTTCATGAGTCCATGGATCCCGTATGTCAGTAGAGGACTGTTCAAGCTGGTGGAGGCTCTGTAATAGTGTGGGGCGTGTGCAGTTGGAGTAATATGGGACCCCTGATACGTCTAGACACGATTCTGACGAGTGTCGCGTACGTAAGCATCCTGACTGATCACCTGCATCCAGTCATGTCCATTGTACATTCCGATGTTTTGGGGCAATCCCAGCAGGACAATGCGACACTCCACACATCCAGGACTGCTACAGAGTGGCTCCAGGAACACTCTTCTGAGTTTAAACACTTCCACTGCTCACCAAACTCCCCAGACATGAACATTATTGGATATATCTGAGACGCCTGGCAACGTGCTGTTCAGAAGAGATCTCCATCCCTTCGTACTCTTACGGATTTATGGACTGCCCTGCAGGGTTCATGGTTTCAGTTCTCTCCAAAACTACTTCAGACATTAGTCAAGTCCATGCCACGTCGTCTTGCGGCACTTCTGCGTGTTCGAGAGGGCCCTACACGACGTTAGGCAGGTGTACCAGTTTCTTTGGCTCTTCAATGTAGCCGGCCGCTGTGGCCGACCGGTTCTAGGCGCTTCAATGTGGCACCGCGCGACCTCTACGGTCGCAGGTTCGAATCCTGCCTCGGGCATGGATGTATGTGATATCCTTAGGTTAGTTAGGTTAAGTAGTTCTAAGTTCTAAGGGACTAATGACCTTAGATGTTGAGTCCCATAGTGCTCAGAGCCATTTGAACCATCTTCAATGTAGATAAACATAGCAAACTGCATACGTGCCACTTTCATAGGGGAAGGTCACTGTAGTTGCCACTGAGAATAAAACAAAACCAGTTTTGGTTTGTTACTATCTAGAAAGAAAATCTCTTCGTAAAGTTTTGGCTGCTGTTGATAGGAGAGGGAGGAATAGGTGGAGCGGTAATAGGTTTCTCCTCTCTATTAAAGCCCTCCATTTACGTATCGGTGTGCAAGCAGCGTACTGGTCACAAAACGTCAGATGGGTTTATGTTTGCTGTTAAAGTAGAGCAGATTATCTTTGTGGTGTGGAAGCGTGTTTACAGAGTTAGTAAGTGGTCCATCCTGGACATAGAGACAGGCAGTAATTGTGAAATGTTCGTGGAGTACTTTGGCACCGCAGAAGATGTACCTAGAGGAGAAGAGGGGTTATTTACGAAAAAATAAAGCAGCCGTTGACAGAAGAGGATGCTGTAATAACAGAGGTTACTACGCTTCTAATAGATGAAGAGGCATCAGACGAAGAAAACGATTTTGCCATGGCAGTGATGGATCAGGTTATGTCACCAGTGGCGGACTTCAGGTAAGCAGCAGTTCTTCATATCAGCCATCAAGCCGAAAAAGACGAGCGAAGTTTCCAGAAGGATATCGGTCTGATGCGTACAAGAGATGGACAAAATAACCAAGGGAAAAAGATAGAAATATTGTTCCTCTCCGTCTGTGTCGTCCTGGATTAGCAACTGATATGACAACGCGCCTGAAAATTATAAGAATAAAATAAAGAACACAACTGTGTTCCAAAACTTTGACTAATAGCACTATTTTAGCCTGTTCTCAAACCAAAATATTACGCGATTATTTAATAGTAAAGAGACAGAAAAACATAATAATACGCACATGAATGCACGCAGAGTTTTTGGGCACCGAAAATAAGGAAAAGAACAGACCGTCCGCAAAATAAGTATTTAATCTGCGCCACAATATATCGCGTCCTTCTCTTATCAGATTGCTACTTAACACTTGTTTAAACGGCTGAACCCGCACTGTGAACATGCACGCAATGACGTCAGAGATTGCGTCCGGCACCTATCACATGGTCATCAGCAAATGCGGTGGTATCCTCATCTTTCCCACATCTTGACCACTTTGATCGAACAGCTACGAAAGTGATACTTCAGTACTTCGATGTTTGCGGGAAATGTTGATTGGAAATTCATCATTATGCAAGCTTATTTTCCGTATAGAAAAAAAGCCATTAGTACAGGTGGGTACTTGATGGTCATTGGATGTGTCGTACATTACTGGAATTTTCCAGCCGAAGATCACAACACAAAGCCCAAAGGACGTGGCACGTGCAGCTTATCGCATACTTTTGGACTTACAGAACGGTCGAATTATTGGCATGAGGGACATGGGGGCACCGTACAGACAGATCACACAGACAGTTGGCTCCAGTGCGATGACGGCAGAATGACTGGTGACGAGACGGGCTCAGGGCAACAATGTGACGAGAAGGGTGGACATGGGTCCTTCCAAAAAGTCTACACTACGAGAAGGTGGCAGGATTGTTCGACTGGCTCTGAAGAACAGACAGGTGACAATAGCTGAAATCTAGGCAGAGGTTACAGGAAGAGTGTCACAAAGACCTGTTGGGTGTAGATTTATGGAAGCTGTGTTGAAATCTCGAGTTGCATCGTTTACCACTGAGACCACAGAGGCTTGCATGGTTGGAGCTACAGTCATCTAGGACATAAAGTGACAACCTGTGTTCAGCAATGAGTCTCGCTTCTGTCTGTGGCGGTCAGATCGACACCACTGTGTCTGTAGACGACCTGATGAAACATCACACGAAGCAGCGGTTCTGGAGACCTAAGTCATGGAAGCTATGGGGTGTGGTAACAGCACTGATCTGGGAATTGTTGAAAAGAGGCTGACTACTCGCCAGTATGTGCCAAGAATGGTAAATCGTGTCATGCTCTTCATGACCTGTGTACCAAATCGCATATTCCAGCAGGATAATGCAATACCCCACAATGCAGTTCTGCAGGCTGTTACCTGTTCCCTGTAAGAACGAAGTACTTCTCATAGGTTCTCAAGGTTACAAAAAAGAGTAGCTATGACTACAGTTTATTAAAAATGTCAGCTTTAAACGCCACACACTATTGTAAACGACAGGTAAATACGCAAGTAATATCGTGCAGTGACATAAACGTTCGACTGTGAGGTAATTCCTGTCGATTTTACCTGCTATTATACAGCGTACCGTACGTTTCACGGCTTATTGTCTGCACCGCTGTGATTTCACGCCGGCTTAGTAGGAAGCCAGTAATAAAATACTATCAGCTTAACAGAAAGCGCAGTAAAAACTTTGAATGTTGTTTCTCCGAGGACGTTAAAGTCTCATTCTTGTGTTTCTTTTTGTTGCGTCATTGAGGAAGGTATAAAAAGAGACTCGTACGCTCGTTAGTGTACTTACGATTATTAATGCAGAGGACCGTATGGTGTTCTTGTTACTTTTTTTAATGGCCATTTGAACCGACATGGCGCTTTGGTAAATTCTCAGAAAAATCTATGTAGTAAATACAACAAAAAGATCTCCAAAACGATCATGTTCGGCAATGCTAGACGAGAGATGGGAACTCCGGATACAGCCAGGAACATTGTCAAACATGATCGTTTCGTGTACCATGTGTGCGGTGAGGCGTAATGTTGCATGCGCTTACTGACCTCAAACTCTTTCAACACACTACATTCACCGGTCAACTTAGTTGTGACACCGTACTCCTTCCCCAAGTGCGTCTTTACTGGAGTGCTGCCGGCCATGGCTTCATTTTTATGGGTGACAATGCGCGGCCGCAACGAACTGCGCAGGTGGAGCAGCTCTTGGAACGGGAGGATATTCGGCGAATAGACTGGCCTACCCGTTTCCTCGACCTAACTCCCATTGAACACGTGTGGGATACGTTCGCGAAACGTATTGCAGCACATACGCATACACCAACGACCATCTAACAATTGTCAACCGCACTAATGGAGAAATGGAACACCCACAAAAAATCCTCACCAACATTGTGGCCAGTATGGGAGCACACTGAGGAGTATGCACTGCTGTCGGCGGTGATTATACGTCCTACTAGGAACCATTTCGCGCTGTCTGCAATGTCTAGGAGCCCATCATGAATCGCTTCAGTGTAATAATTGTCTTTAAATAAAAGTGTCATTTCAGTTCATCACATTGCGTATTTTTTTCAGTTACCTTCTGTCCTATACCGTAGCAGTCTTTCTGTGTACAGTCCAAGTTTCACAGACCCATGCTGTTTGGCAGTGACACACAATGCAAAAATACTTTCGTCGTTAGGTGTGTGACCCGACATTTACAGATGGTCATAGTATGATTCCAGATACTAGCAGGTGGTCATCATTATATACACCATCTGTATATAGTATCCGGACACCTGGCTGAAAAGACAAGTTCGAGGCACCCTCTATCGGTAATGCTGGAATTCAGTGTTGTGCTGGCCCACCCCTAGCCTTGACGACGACTTCCACTCTCGCAGGCATACGTTCAATCAGGTGCTGGAAGGTTTCTTAGAGAATGGCAGTCCATTCTCCACGGACTGCTGCACTGAGAAGAGGTATCGATGTCGGTCGGTGAGGCCTGGCACGAAGTCGGCGTTCCGAAACATCCCAAAGGTGTTCTATAGGATTCAGGTCAGGATTCTGTGCAGACCAGTTCATTACAGGGCTGTTATTGTCGTGTAACCACTCCGTCACTGGCCGTGCATTATGAACAGGTGCTCGATCGTGTTGATAGATGCAATCGCCATCCCCGAATTGCTCTTCAACAGTGGGAAGCAAGAAAGTATTGAAAACATCAGTGTAGGCCTGTGCTGTGAGAACGTCACGCAAAATAATAAGGGGTGCAAGCCCTCTCCATGCAAAAAACACGACCACACCATAACACCACTACCACCGAATTTTGCTGTTGGCACCATACACGCTGGCAGATGACGTTTACCGGGCATTCGCCATACCCACACCCTGCCATCACACATTGTGTGCCGTGATTCGTCACTCCACACAACATTTTACCATTGTTCAGTCGTCCAATGTTCACGCTCCTTACACCAAGCGAGGCGCTCCTTACACTAAGCGAGACGTCGTTTGGTATTTACCGGCGTGATGTGTGGCTCATGAGCAGCCGCTCGACCATGAAATCCAAGTTTTCTCACCTCCCGCCTAACTGACATAGTACTTGCCGTGCATCCTGATGCGGTGTGGAATTCCTGTGCGATGCTCTGGATGGATGTCTGCCTATTACACATAACGACCCTCTTCAACTGTCGGTGGTCTCTGTCAGTCAACAGATGAGGTCGACCTGTACGCTTTTGTGCTGTACGTGTCCCTTCACGTTTTCACTTCAGTATCACATCGGAAACAGTGGACCTAGGGATGTTTAGGAGTGTATAAATCTCGAATACAGGCGTATAACACAAATGACACCCAATCACCTGACCACGTTCGAAGCCCGTGAGCCGACCGGAGTGGCGGAGCGGTTCTAGGCGCTACAGCCTGAAACCACGCGACCGCTACGGTCGCAGGTTCGAATCCTGCCTCGGGAATGGATGTGTGTGATGTCCTTAGGATAGTTAGGTTTAAGTAGTTCTAGGGGACTGATGGCCTCAGAAGTTAAGTCTCACAGTGCTCAGAGTCATTTGAACCATTTTGAAGCCCGTTGAGTTCCGCGGAGCGCCCTATTCTGCTCTCTCGTGATGTCTGATGATTACTGAGGTCGCTGATATGGAGTACCCGGCAGTAGGTGGCAGCACAATACACCTAATAAGAAAAACGTATGTTTTGGGGGGGGGGGTGTCCGGATACTTTTGATCACATAGTGTATGACTACTCATGAACATGTGATTATAATAGGTGACACCAGATATTAACAGCTGATACTAATACACACACTAGTCAGTAATCATAATATGCGACTCTGGACACTAGCAGTTGGTCATAATATGTGACTCCAGACACTTAGTAGATGCTCATAATGAGTAACTACACAGCCTAGGCACTTAGACTCCGCCACATACAGAACACTGGTTTGTCGATCACGCGTGCAGATGAAGAAGTTCGCAAGCATTAGATAGAAACGGCTGCTAGGAGAGGCACAGCATGTGCGAAAATTCCGTTGGAGCAGCGAATCCTAAAGTCGTTGTCTCACGTGGATTTTGAGCGAGGTTTATGACGTTAGAATGTTAAATTTCACGTGGTCAAATATTTAATAGCGTGAACAACAAAACAGATTCCATTGTATTTACGCAACGTGCTACAGAACGAGAACCGATGCGATGCAAGATCTCTTGCTATGACACAGGTCTTACATTGCAATACAAGTTTCAAAGTCTTGTGTTTGATGAGTTTTTATAACAGTTTGACGTTTGAAGGCACTGACGCTTTAAAGGCAATAAAACCATTCGTTGTTTTTTTAAGTATGGTGTGATATAATAATATGTCAGGCACAATAAGTAAGTAGATAAAAGCTATACTGTATCTCTACGTGCAAAGGTAACGATGGGACTACAAACTTCTCCAGGCATTTTTACCAAACACTACGATTTATCATGCAGAGGTGAAAACTTCGTAATGAACATGGGAGGTAAGGAGGCAGAGGTGTGCATGCACTTGCGAACAACATGTTCATCAGTGGGGTCCTTACTGATCGCCGGAAAAATCGACAGCAGCTAGCTCACGGCGGGAGCTCACGAACCGTTCGCGAGCATCGTAAATATAGACAGGGTGATTATAATTAAAGTTAAACCTATAAACTGCTGTAGAAATAACACCACTGGGCAGAATGACGTCAAATTGCAACGGAATATTAACGGGGAAGGGGAAAACGTATGGCAGAAGAAAAATAAATAGTTACAAAATTTAGCAATAGATTGCGCTATAAGCATCATAATTTAATAGTGGTCGACTGCAAATGAAAAATTAATCACAGAACAATGCCTAAGGTCTACGTTTGACGTTAAACAAATTGTACTACTCAGTGTCCATGGGTGTACAGGTGTGAAATTGTTCGTTAGCCCGCATCTCGTGGTCGTGCGGTAGCGTTCTCGCTTCCCACGCTCGGGTTCCCGGGTTCGATTCCCGGCGGGGTCAGGGATTTTCTCTGCCTCGTGATGGCTGGGTGTTGTGTGATGTCCTTAGGTTAGTTAGGTTTAAGTAGTTCTAAGTTCTAGGGGACTGATGACCATAGATGTTAAGTCCCATAGTGCTCAGAACCATTTTTTGAACTGTTAGTTACGTAAGCCCATCCACCGCGGAAGGTCATATCACGTCGGGTGGGAAAAATCGGTTTTTAATTGTCCTGAGGCCAAAAACAGTATAAAAAACACCAATCACATCGGTTTTTAACTGCCCTGAAGCCAAAAACAGCATAAAAAGCACCAATCACATCGGTTTTCAACTGTCCTGAGGCCAAAAACAGCATAAAAAGTATCAATCAAAATCAAATAGGATTATCAATTTCCATCTGACTGGCGCAAAACATGTTCAATATGCTGTCCACCATTTTCTGCAACAAGTTGAAATCGAGAAACAGCATGGTCCTCAGCTGATCGAAGTGTTTGCGGGGTTACGTTCAGGATGTGTTGCGCAATGCGTACCTTCAATGCAGCTAAGTTTGCAATCGGAATACTGAACACAAAATCTTTCAGATATCCCCACAGCCAGAAGTCACACGGATTAAGATCAGGTGATCGGGTCGGCCAGGCTGCAGGGAAATGACGGCTGATAATTCTTGCAATTTCCGAAATGGCACTTCAGTAGCTGCTTAATTGGATTTGTAATGTGCGGAGTTGCGCCATCTTGCATAGAAATGATTCTGTCCACACATCCACGCTGTTGGGGAGCTGGAATGACGTGGTTCCGCAAAAGACACTCATAGCTCTTACCAGTGACGGTACAGGTAACAGGACCTGAAGCACCTGTCTCTTCGAAAAAACGTAGCCCTACGATAAATGATGCCGCAAACCCGCAACACACAGTGACCTTTTCAGGATGAAGTGGTACTGGTTGATTTGCGTGTGGATTTTCCGTTGCACATATTCGACAATTCTGTGTATTGACACATCATGTCAGATGGAAGTGGGTTTCGTCTCTCCATAAAATCTTCCACAGCCAACCACTGTCGACTTCCATACGAGCAAGAAATTCTAAAGCAAAGATCTCTCTTGCTGGCAGGTCAACAGGAAGCAACTCGTGCACATGGGTAATTTTGAATGGATAGCAAATAAGGATATTTTGTAGATTTTACGCACCGTGCTCACAGATTTGTCTAATGTTCGGACAAATTCTCTGTGCATTACACGTTTGCGCACCACCAATCGTCTCCTCCTGCATTGCTGTGGCCACTGCTTCCAGTGACGTCGAATCAATTCGTTTCCTCCCTCTACCAGGTTGCACACAAAAAGAACCCTTCTTTTCGAATTTCCGAATCATTTTCTCCAGACCCACGGCAGTCATCTGACCGACGCCTTTTTTCAAACAATTCAGTGTCCGGAACTTCTGCAGTGCGACGTGTGCACAGTCATCATTCTTGTAATACAGCTTTACAAGCAGAGCGCGATCCTGCATTGAGACAGTCATGGCGAATGTCGCAGAGGCGAAAGGAGGAAAAACCGGGTACCTGGCGTGTTTATACCACTTCAATGGGTCGTGCGCATGACACGTGTTTTCATTTACGTATTCTGACACATAGCGCCATCTATTGATCAATTTTCACACTACGTTTTCCTCCTCCTCCGATAATATTCCGTTGCAATGTGACGTCATTCTGACCAGTGGTGTTATTTCTAAACCGTTTTGAAAGTTTAATTATAATACTTTGTGAGCAATGCGATTGCGAGCAATTCATGTGATGCTCGGTTCGCAAGAATGTGCGTACAGGATGCAACAGGATGCACATTGCTGACGATGTGGCATTAGACATCTGGCGATGTAAGTTCGATTTCTCGGCGGGAATGTACTTTACACTCGGCTGCTCACAAACATCGGAAATTTTGTTTGATTAATCAAATAGCTTATTAATGACGTTTTGTCTAGGAGGACACTTAATATTTACAGAGCTTTCATTTCAACGTGTTACGACTGAAAGACCTAAGTCGAAAACAGGGAGCAGGCCGTTGTGACTGAGAGGTTCTATGCGCTTCAGTCCGGAACCGCGTTGCTGCTACGGTCGCAGGTTCGAATCCTACCTCGGGCATGGATAAGTGTGACGTCCTTAGGTTAGTTAGGTTTAAGTAGTTCTAAGTTTAGGAGACTGGTGACTTCAGATGTTAAGTCCCACAGTGCTTAGAGCCATTCAACAATTCCCGCAAACGTGACGTCATTTTGACGCTACACGCAATACCGACAACTGATGGAACTACTATTGACTTTCATTAGCAGTTGATCGCATGGGTAACAGCTCACAGTCGCACACGTTGTTAGCAGCACAAATATACCAACCAGAGGCGCCACTGGTTAGCAGATAATCTTGTGAGACGAGTGTTGCACACGAAATACTAGTGACAAGAAAGAATATGAATGCTATTGCTCCTCGTTTCACTGGCAGCAACTTAAGCTGTCCCCTTAGGTCCCTACCCAATTACACACTCTGAAATCGCCACATTTTCGGAAATAAACTGTCAAACATTTATTTCATCCCTTGTTCTCTAATCAGACGGAAATGTTAAATAACAACTAATCTTGTACAACATACTTGTATTACATTCTTAGGAAAGTACCGAAGTGTGTTAACAATGCCAAGATGAAAAAATTATTAGTATGTAGCCAGAAGCGAACCTAAACCTTCAATTTAGAAAAAGAATTACGTTATCCATTAAGGTAGGGCTGAGTCATTTGATTTCAGTCTCATGTCTCGGTTATCACAGTATCTCTTGAACGCTTATATCATTGATGCATTATTAACTGACATTTGATGACAAGTGTGGCGTATTTGTGATACATTCTCAATGAGTTGTTGTCTTGAAACGGCGTACTGCAAGATTTAGTACATAACAGCTAAATATGCCAAAATGAATGTGACTCCTGGCAGATCCAGTGTCGATATTGCCGCATCGATTGTCAAAATGACGTCACGTTTGCAGGAAGTATGAGATGAGTTATAATGTTCAGGGAGAAGAAATAGAATCTTTCATCTTTTTTTCTGATGACATTGTAATTGTGTCACAGACGGTAAAAGACTTGCGAAAGCAGTTGAAAGGAATGGATAGTGTCTTGAAAAGAGGTTAGAAGGTGAAGATCAACGAAAGTAAAAGAAACGAAATGATGTGCAGTTGAATCAAATCAGGTTATACGAATGGAAGTACATTAGGAAATAAGTACTAAAATCGTACATATGTTTCGTTGTTTGGGCAGCAAAACAATTGAGGATGGCCCAAGTGGTGGAGATATAAAATGCGGACTGGTACAGCAAAACAAGCATACATGAAAACGAGAAATTTGTCAGTGAATGTAAATTAAAGTGTTATGAAATCTGTTCTTGTCCCATGTGTAGCCATGTACGAAAGTGTAATATGAACGATAAAACAATTCAGACAAGAAGAGAATAGAAGGTTTGCACTAAATCCAGTTTGGGAGACAAGATATTTACTTATTTATTGTTTATTTAGACTGGAGAGATTAGGGCCTCACTCTTAGGAACAAACACGCCAAAAAAAGATTACAAAAAGGTTTCAGTTTCTATGATACTTCTGGTTCAGTTATGTCCAATTGAGAAATTATGAGAAAAATTTGATTATCACCAGAACTACTAACAGTGAATTTGTGACACAATTTGACTAACGTGATTGGTTGTTCGAACACATCCTGGGACACCAAGGAGTAGTCAGTTTGATTCGAGAGGACAGAGGGGTGGTGGGAGGGGGGGGGGGGGGGAAGGAAGCAAAGCAACGGTTGTTTAAGGCTTGATTGCAAATAGCAAGTTCAGACGGAAGTAGGTTGAAGTAAAAAATGATTTATGACTTTATTGACCGATATGGCGCGTCCTTCTGATAAATATGAGATGAAAAGAAGGTTGTATTAGATAAGCACACGGGATAGATTAGCGTAGATGATGATGATGATGATGTTTGGTTTGTGGGGCGCTCAACTGCGTGGTTATCAGCGCCCGTACAATTATCCAATCTTTGCTCAGTCCAATTTCGCCACTTTCCTGGATGATGATGAAATGATGAGGACAACACAAACACCCAGTCATCTCGAGGCAGGTGAAAATCCCTGACCCCGCCGGGAATCGAACCCGGGACCCCGTGCTCGGAGATTAGCGTAGAGAGCTACACAAAATCAGTCTTCGGACTGAAGACCACAACAATAAGTATGTTTGAAATCTGTGACGGCTCCAAACTCTTTCTCTCGTATTCCTCCTTCTATATTCAGCAATGGCCAATACGCAGGGGCCGGCCGCGGTTGTATCGCGGTTCTAGGCGCGCAGTCCGGAACCGCGCGACTGCTACGGTCGCAGGTTCGAATCCTGCCTCGGGCATGGATATGTGTGATGTCCTTAGGTTAGTTAGGTTTAAGTAGTTCTAAGTTCTAGGGGACTGATGACCACAGCTGTTAAGTCCCATAGTGCTCAGAGCCATTTGAGCCAATACGCAGGGATGTGGCAGGAACGATCATTCGAAGCAAAGAAGTCTACATGGGCTGTAAAATGTATATTTTAA
Organism: Schistocerca americana; assembly: GCF_021461395.2. Taxonomy (NCBI): domain Eukaryota; kingdom Metazoa; phylum Arthropoda; class Insecta; order Orthoptera; family Acrididae; genus Schistocerca; species Schistocerca americana. The sequence goes on from NC_060120.1 coordinate 743,596,973, forward strand.
GAGATATGAACATTTCTTCTTCGATTCTGTGAAACAAGCACTTTTCTTTCTATATTATGAGGGTGGTGGTATGGACCAAAACAGGGGAAAATTTGCATTCGGGAGGACGACGGTTCAATCCCGCGTCCGGCCATCCTGATTTAGGTTTTCCGTGATTTCCCTAAATCACTCCAGGCAAATGCCGGGATGGTTCCTCTGAAAGGGCACGGCCGACTTCCTTCCCAATCCTTCCCTAATCCGATGAGACCGATGACCACGCTGTCTGGTCTCCTTCCCCAAACCAACCAACCAACCAGGGGAAAATTTCCAGGAAACAAGGGCTCTGAAGTGAATATCTTTAGAGCTATGAGCACTTGTTCATTTTCGCTATTGGGAAACAATTCGTCTTGGTAGTTCTTAAGGTATGCATTTTAGAGTCGGTGTTTACTAGACTTTTTTTGCTTCGAATAATCGTTCCTATCGTACCCCTGCACACCGACGTTTCCCCGTGTAGAAAATGTGCGTGTACATTTTCGAAAACAATTTCTGTGCAAGTGGTACGCCGAATGTTGCAGACAACTGCCGCTCGAGTGCGATGCGTTCGCAGACGATGTTCGGGGGTACGTCCAGTGTGAGGATGGCTCAGTAACGGCCGGCGGATATACCTGTTGCAGGCAAACAAACACGAGGAGTTTGTACAGTGCTCGGGGCTCGGTGTTGCCGTCCCGCACGATGTGGTGGACACGGCGAGCAGGGTGCAGCGAGCGCTCGGCTGGGGTGCGGGGAGTTGCGGAAGCTGGCTGCGACAAAAGCGGCTTTCACTGCGGGGCTCGGCTTACAGGCTGGCGGGGCAGGTTCTGCGGCGTGGCAAGGCAGACAAAAGGGGCCGCGGGGAGGGGTGGGCGATGCACAACACTACACGTCTGTGTATCGCTCCCCGATAGCCACCTGCTCAGACGAGGATTCTACATTATAGTACAAATCTCTATATTTTTATAAGCACCGATTGACAAATTTCTCAATAAAATTTCGGAAAATAACACAACATGACATCGACATATTCCGCAAGCCACTTTAAGCCTTTACCTAAATTACCTTAAGTAACATGACAGCGACATCGACGTCTAACCTCTTTAAGCCTCTGTACACTATCGACTTTCCCATATCAATTGTCTACTCGACTCACGTCCATGGAGTAAATATCTCTGGAGTGAGCATTCACATGCGCAGAACAGATTTTGTGTTGTCAACATACATTGCCGGTCTGGTCACGTGTTCTCGGGACGTCGTGTGTTTGTCCGTATAGCGTCCTGTATATTTCGAATGTCACTACATCCCTAGTACAGACGGATTCTTTTCGTAAGTGTCGTGGATTATTTATATATGTTGCTCAGACATTTTAACAGTATCCATTTGATACTTGGAATATACCAGCTACGTAAATTTTAAGGGCAAGTGTTATTGTATTCTGCTTCTTTGAGATAGGTGTCACAGTTCAGATGCACTCGTTTTTTCGTAGTTTTCGGTATGATACAGCACTTTATAGTATTACAGAGCCTGACGTACATTTTTGCAGTGATAGTCTTGCAAAACGACTTGGCAGTACGCTAGTACTTTTGCAAGTGTCCGAAAAACGCCGAATTTGCCTCACATTAGTGATTATATCCTTGCTAATTCGTCCTTTTTTCTGCTATTTCTGCGTATTTATTTTCTCGTTTTTGCGACCTAAAGCACAATTTTTCTTACTGGTGACACTTTGAAGTGTTTATTTATCGCATTTTACGTACTTTCTCCCAGTTTATTAAATAAATAGTAGATTGAGTAAGAAGAGGGGGGGGAAAGGCGATCGGAGAATAAATGTACTGTAAAGCAAATACAGTTGGTCATGTAACAGTCAACCCATATAACACCATTAAGGGAAGTGGAAAGTGACACAAATGAAAGAGTTTGGGGACATGTTTACTAATATTTTACGCTTCTTAATCAAATGGTGAAGAAAATAAATTGAAGGCAAAATACACCAGAGAAGATGAATGTGTACTTTGATTAGCTACACTATTGTGTTTTTTTATTTGATTTGTGCAGAAAATGTATTTAAGCTGAATGCAGAAATTGGTAGTAGGTGCTGTGGAAAATTAAAAATAGTTGGTATAGTATCTACCTTCAGCCACACACGTCCAAATTTTTCTCTTTCTAAACATTCCGCTTCAAAGTGTTTTGAACATACTTTGGAATATTTTGTGGGTACAAAATTCCTCCTCCTTAATTTCTGGAGCCGCGTATTTACTCATTGTTCATCCTTCGGGAAACTAAAATATAAATCACACATAATCATTCCCCATGTCCTAGACACGCTTAACATGGTCTCCTAATGTAACTTTATAGTAAACAAAAGGTTTGGACACACATATTATACGAAGACAATTACAGACTCTCACTCTATTGAACTTATCTGTCTCCCGTCTTTAAAATCTATATACATAATCGACAAGTCACTGATAAATGCATGGAGGATAGTATTTGCTGAAGCAACTAACCATTCCCTTTCCTGTTCCACCAGCGATTGTTTGTAAGCTTTTGTACGAGCCGTAATATATATTATATAGTCATAAAATCGTAGAAAAATAGGTCTAGAGAATCAATCCTTAATTATAATGCATCTCGAAATTTTTAAAAATAGTACCCATGAAAAGTTACTATCCCTCCTTTCACATATTTTTCTTCGCATTCGTAGCAACAACAGCAATTCACCATCGCTATTACACTATCAACAAACGGTGAAAACACAACAAAAACTCTAGATATTATAAACTTCAAACTCTGAGGAAAGCACACACGCACAGTGAAGTCCCGAAAACACGTGACAATCCTGGTTTAATGTTGACAACATGCGCAGAACGCAATGCTCACTCCAGAGATATTTACTCCATGCTCACGTCAGTCTACTGTAGCGCCCCTGGTGTTTTATTCCTGTACTGACGAGGACACCCCGCCTACACGTCATTACCGATTTCGTCCAAATTGTGGTGTACGTAGGGCCTGCCCAGATTTCACCCAAATTATGGAGTATATAGGTCTTGACCCCGGGATCCAGATGGCCAGGCGTTTAAAAAAAAAAAAAAGAAAAAACAGCATTTTCGCGCGGGTCAGGCGAGTCATCGTGGTCTCCAGGCGACGCAACAAAAAAAGTAGGGAACGGTAATCACAGGGTGGTGGGTTCGAGTCCCTATGCGGAATATTTTGTTTAAATCTTTTTCCAGCTCATAACGGCGTTGGTACAGCAACTAGTAAGTATGATTTGGAGAAACAAGCGGTCTTGGTTGCACTGTTAAAATAGCTTTATTAGTTCCCTACGACGCGTTTCACCTTCATTTAAGCACCTTCAGATTGGCTGATATTTGGCAGCGATGGGTACATGGGATACCACGCATAAAATATCCCAGCAGGTAAATGCCCCTTTGAGAAGGGGTATCCCATGTATCCATCGCTACCAAATATCAGCCAGCCGAAGATGCCTAAATAAAGGTGAAATGCGTCATTGGGAAGTAATAAAAAACTTTAACGCTCAACCAAGACTGCTTGTTTCTTCATATTTCTTATTTCAAATTTTTACGTTACTCACCCTGCGAGGAAACCAAAATAATGCTCAGTATATTATACATTACACTGTAGGATATACTGCGACAAGTCACAAGTTTTTTTAATGATATTATTGCACCATTACTAATTTCGGGTCTGAGCCCATCATCAGATGGCAGCATTGACTTCTTTGCAGGTTTTACACTTACGGTCTGAAATATAACAAAGTATTTGTGATTACAAAAGCTCTGTTATATTTTAAGAAAAAAATTTTAAACACTCAGTAAACTATGTACCACGAAAACTTTGTTACGTCTCAAGACACAAATTTAAAACTTGCAAGAAAATCAACGCTACTCGAAACTAGTAATGGTACAAAATCATTTCAAAAAATTGTGGTTGGTTTTCATATTTCCTGCCGGCCGCGGTGGTCTCGCGGTTCTAGGCGCGCAGTCCGGAACCGTGCGGCTGCTACGGTCGCAGGTTCGAATCCTGCCTCGGGCATGGATGTGTGTGATGTCCTTAGGTTAGTTAGGTTTAAGTAGTTCTAAGTTCTAGGGGACTGATAACCACAGCAGTTGAGTCCCATAGTGCTCAGAGCCATTTGAACCATTTTTTAATATTTCCTACAGTGTAATTTACGAAAACAGTTGCGGTGTTCTCTAACGAAAGTAGACAAAATAATGTCACTATATAGTGCTTATTAATATGTTGGACTGTATGAAAACGAAATGTGAAGGAAAGTTCGGGATAGAAATAAATTTCCATGGGACGATTGCACGTGTAGTGTCCACGAAGACAAGACTCTGCAAATAACATCCGAACAAGGGACTGTAATTAGTGTGTACAGGACTTCGTATTCTGTTAGGTTCATTTTGACCTTCGAGGAGCTCTCGGCAGCTGCACGTGAACAATAGGTTGCCGGTGCAGGCAAAATCGGCAATCGGTGACAGCGCCAGCCACGGCTGCCGACGTTATTCTCTTGCTGCCTCTCGACTGTGCAGCGTCAGTTTTTCAGGAATATTGTGAGAACGCATTGAGAGTATTCTTTTTCTATAAACACTTGAAAACAACCATGTAACTGTAAAAACGCGGCAAGTAGCCAAGAAATTTACTGCTTCCCCCCGTTTTTACGGCGAATGTCGCCCCACTACACATAGATCATTAACTGTAAAATAATAAAAGTATCTAATTTTAATAGGTTTGTTTATAAATAAATAAATCTTCTGCTACCAGTCACGATTTTTCTTTATTTTACTATTCGCACGACGCGTTTCGAGAAATAATTCCCATTTTCAAGTGCGTTTTCTGTGTGTATTAAGCCAGTATTAAGCCATTTCTTTTGATGTTGTCAGTGTGTGTGAGTCTGCCTCGTTTTGTTGACTTTTACTGTAATACATAAGAAACATGCGATTTTTTAGTTGGGTATCAATTCTTTTTGTGAGGTTAGTGGCTAAATTTAGAAGAATTTGTACTTACAGTTTTCTAATGGTCCATTTGTGTAGAGTCTCACACACGCTTAACATCACACACAACTTGTTGTATACTTTACACATCGAAAATATCTTATATAAACAAAACAGTCACGAAGATCTTCTTACAGGTAGGCAACAGAGATAACATTATAGGTCTTCCACAGATTATGATATGTTTTGTGCAGAGGTTATTTATCTTAACAATTTGGCTCATAAATTACTTATATTGATTTTACAATTGTGCTTATTTCTATGTTTTACTATTTTTATTGAAGTATATTATCGAAACATCTGAAGAAATTCACTGATTGACTTTCAAGTTTTTCATTTAATATTTTATCTTTTTCAAGCAAATCGATTTTATGTCCTTTATTTAGTCGGTGGAGTACTTTGACATTTTGCTCTGTTTTTCCAAATGGGTGTCCTGTATTATGTATGTGTGTTGCTATTGGTGATGTAGTATGTTTGTTGTGTGCGTATGCTCTAATGTACTGTGTGTACCTGTTGTTGATATTTCGGCCTGTTTGTCCTAGGTAGAACTTGGAGCATTCCTGGAATGTTACCTTGTATATTCCAGAGTCTGAATATGAATCATGATTACACTCTATATTATGTATTAGTTTTTGCTGTAGTTTATTAGATGTAGAAAACCCAATTTTTACTCTGTGATTTTTGAAAATATTTGCAATCTTCTGTGATACATTGCCTATGTATGGAATGCTAGATATACATTTGTTTTTCTCTAATTCTTCTGTGGTGCAGTTTGTACCTGGTTTTTTCTTGACTTCCTCTAAGATTGTGTGAACCATGGAAGCATTGTAACCATTGGCAACTGCAATCTTTTTCACTGTGTTCATTTCTTGTTGCATATTTTCTTGGTTCAATGGTATTTTTGTTGCCCTATGCAGCATTGACCTGTATGCTGCCTGTTTATGGATATTTGAGTGACATGAGATTGTAGGGATTATGGTGTCAGTCATTGTGTTTTTCCGATAAATTTTGAATGTGCATGTGTAAAGCGTACAACAAGTTGTGTGTGATGTTAAGTGTGTGTGAGACTCTACACAAATGGACCATTAGAAAACTGTACGTACAAATTCTTCTAAATTTTAGCCACTAACCTCACAAAAAAATTGATACCCAACTAAAAAATCGCGTGTTTCTTATGTATTATAGTAAAAGTCAACAAAATGAAGCAGACTCACACACACTGACAACATCAAAGAAATGGCTTAATACACACAAAAAACGCACTTGAAAATGGGAATTGTTTCTCTAAACACGTCGTGCGAATGGTAAAATAAAGAAAAATCGTGACTGGTAGCAGAAGATTTATTTATTTATAAACAAACCTATTCTTTCCACAGTTGCAGTCTTTCAAAAACTATTTATAATGGATCAAATCATATCTAATTTTATATACACCTGACAATCCCCACCTGGAAATTTATTTGCAATCTCAAATTTTCCTTTGTCTTTCCTTTTCATCCCTTTGATGAAAATATTAAGTACAATTTATTGAGCATTATTTCGATTATTTTCAATGTAAGTATAGTAAAAATTGAAAATAAAAAAGAAAAAAAATTCCTCGGAGGGACTAGATCGCAAGGCCCTCGGATTAACATTTCGTACTCTATCCGCTGCGCCAGAGGCTGTTTGGAAATCACCCTACAGTAAATGATGATGCCTAGCCCGATTCTCGCCAAAAATGCCATATTTTCTCATAAAGAGGATGAGATTAATGTTTAACGTCACGCCGACAAGGAGGTAATTAGCGACGGAACGCAAGCTCTTATTAGAGAAGGATGAGGAAGAAGTCGTCTACGCTCTTTGTCAGAGGAACCGTCCCTGCATTTACCTGAGTCGATTCAGGGAAATCACGGAAGACCTAAATCTGGATGGCCGGAGCCAGGTTTGAACAATCGTTCTCCTGAATGCGAGTCCTGTGTGCTACGCCCTGTGCCACCTCGCTCGGTACACACCTTCTAAATGCTCTGCCATCTGGAGCTCACACTTCTGTCACTTTCATTTCTGACCGTGCCCTGCATACACCGTAAATCTGGACGAAATCCGTGATGGCGAATAGCCGAGGTCCCCTTGTGAGTCTCGTCTGCTTTGAGTGTTCATTTTCATTTACAGGTCAGCACCAATACTTGCTTGTGTTGTGCGAGTTGTCTGCCGCGCATCTCAGTGGTGTAAGTGAAGCTATGAGGGACTGTCCTTGATATGAAAATCTAAATTTAGTAACAAAATTTAGGAATAAGCGATGATAATAGAGTTTATTAACGATCAAAGCACAATTAATAGTGGAAAATCTTGACAAAGGTCATGTCATAAATTCTTTACTCTCTTCAGAATGGAAAGAATAGGAAAAAGTCTCATGCAAACATTTCAGAACATGTACATTTCTTCGCTCGCGAAAATGTATACTTGGAAACACATCAAACATTATCTACAACACAGTAAACGGCTGCTTTTTGCTTTATCCTTTGTATCTTGTTTTCCTGCTAAGTGCCAAGTTACATCGAAAATGATTTTTGTCGTCAAACAGTTCAGATATATTCACTGTTGAAATGGTTTTCATTAAAACACGTTCAAGTATTTGCGTCCTTATCTAAGCTTAGTGTAGGCCTTTTCTCTGTGAACTGTAAATACCTTCTTCGTTTAAGATTTTTGGTCTCTCTTGTATGAGAACACTATTAGGAAAAAATACCAGGACACTGTATAACTTTTCAATGTGTTACGAAAACAAAGCAAACAGTAAATTAAAAACTGAGAAGACACGAAAGTACAAAACCTAGGGACCGATGATCTCAACAGTTTGGCCCCATAGGAATTTACCACCACCGCCAAATACAGAGGTATGTAAACAGGCAGAATACGGCGCTGCAGTCAGAAACGCCTACATAAAATAATTAGTGACTGGCACAGCTGTTGGATCGGTTACTGCTGCTACAATGGCAGCTTATCAAGATTTAAGTGAGTTTGGACGTGATGTTACAGGCGGCGCACGAGCGATGGGGCACAGGATCTCCGTTGTAGCGATGGAGTGGGGATTTTCTCGTACGACCATTTCACGAGTGTACGGTGAATATCAGGAATCCGGTAAAACATCAAATCTCCGACATCACTGCCACCGGAAAAAGATCATGCAACAACAGGGCCATCGACGACTGAAGAGAATCGTTCAACGTGACAGAAGTGCAATCCTTCTGCAAACTGCTGCAGATTTCAGCGCTGGGCCATGAACAAGTGCGAACGATTCAATGAAACATCATCGATATGGGCTTTCGGAGTCGAAGACCCACTCGTGTACCCTTGATGATTGCACGACACAAAGCTTTAAGCCTCGCCTGTGCCCGTCGAACGCCGACATTGGACTCTTGATAACTGAAAACATGTTGCCGGACTCTTGATAACTGAAAAAACGTTGCCTGGTCGGACGAGTCTCGTTTCAAACTGTATCCATTGGATGGACGCGTACTGGTATGGAGACAACCCCATGAATCCATGGACCCTGCATGTCAGCCGGGCACTCTTCAAACTAGTGGAGGCTTTGTAAAGGTGTGGCGCGTGTGCTGTTGGAGTGATACGGGACCACTGATAAGTCTAGATACGACTCAGACAGGTGACACGTATGTAAGCATCCTGTCTGATGGCCTGCACCCATTAATGTCCATTGTGCATCCCACATACTTAGACAATTCCAGCAGGACAATGCGACACCCCACACATCCAGAATTGCTACAGAGTGGCTCCAGGAACACTCTTCTAAGTGGCCACGAAACTCCTCAGACATGAAAATTATTGAGTATATCTGGGATGGCTTGCAACGTCCTGTTCAGAAGAGATCTCTACTCCCTCGTACTCTTATGGACTTATGGTCAGTCCAGCAGGATTCATGGTGTCAATTCCCTCCAGCACTACTTCAGACATTAGTCAAGTCCATGCTACGTCGTGTTGAGGCTCCTTTCGCGTGCTCGAGGGGGCCCTACACGGTATTAGGCAGATGTACCAGTTTCTTTGGCTCTTCAGTGTACATGTTCCAAAAAATAGAGGTCCTATAACAATGCCTCGGGTATGCCATAAGTTACTTTTACGTCTGAAGGCTTCCCTCCGTTGAGAATGACATGATGTTTTCTGTTCGCTAGAAACTCTTTAATTCCGTATTCTGTTCATTGGGCGGCAGTGCGGAACTGTATCAAACACCCTCTGGATGTCAAGGAAGACGGCACCACCTGAGCGTCGGTATCTGCTGCTTTCTGGGTGTCGTGGAGGAACGATGGGAGCTGGGTTTCACACTGTCATTAGTTGCGCATCCCATGTTGATTCCTACGGAGGAGACCTTCGACCATCAGATCTGTCATAATACAATCATAATGCAGTCATGTTCCGATATTCTACAATAGACCAACGTCAGAGATAGAGCCCTATAGTTCTGCGCATGTGTTCGATGACCCTTCTTGAAAACACGAATGACCTGCTCTTTTTTCCAATCATTATGAGTTTCGCTCCTCCAGCGACCTTCGGTACTCTGCTGCTAGAAGAGGAGCAAGTTCTTTCGGATCGTTCTGGTATCCCGTCGTGTCCAAGCGCCTTTTCTCTGTTGAGTGATTTCAGCTGCTTTTCTATACCATGGCCACTCATTTCGATATCATTAAATGTATTTACAATTCGAATAACGACAACCATCAGATGTAGAATGGAATGACGACACCGAAAATTTGTACCGCACCGGGACTCGAACCCTGATTTCCCGCTTATCGTTCTACCATTTGGCTCGCTACGGTCGCAGGTTCGAATCTTGCCTCGGGCATGGATGTGTGTGATGTCCTTAGGTTAGTTAGGTTTAAGTAGTTCTAAGTTCTAGGGGACTGATGACCTCAGTAGTTAAGGCCCATAGTGCTCAGAGCCATTTGAACCATTTGGCTATCCGTGCACGACTCAGAGCCGAACCCAAACGTTCATATGTCGTCAACCATGCTTGTACGACCTGTACTCGTACATCCATTATATATATTCCGTACAGGTCAGACGTGGTACTTGACAGTCGCTTGTCCGGTATCGGCAGAGAAATGCCGTATCACAGTGGCTGTGTGATTCTGATTATGATCCAAAGTTTTCCTCGATATGCGTGCATGTCCAAAGGAATTTGCATGGTTACCAGAATAACATAGGCACTGCAATATCGCATATCGATATATGTTGTTATGAAGTTCGTGCGACGATTTCAGACAGGAACTACAGTGCAATCTTCCTCAGTGAAACAGTTACGGAAAAAGACGTTTAGTAGTTCTATCTTCCATGTGTTATCCTCCATTTCGATGGCATTGTCGTTACAGTATATCTCGACTCATGGTTTCAATACGTTCACTGATTTAAATTAAGATCAAAACTTCTTATGATTTTTTGTCAATTTGGTAGACAGAATTTTACTTAAGAATTCCTAGAACGTTTCATGTCTTTCTTTACGCAAATTTTGGCTTCTTTCAGCTTTTGTTTGTCTGTGAAGCTGAGGCTACGTTTAAATTTGCGATCACCCTCCTTGCTTTCGTAGCAACTCTCTAACACGGCTGTTAATCCGTGACGGCTCTTTTTCCATCCCTCACAATTTTGATCTTGAACTTCATCGATTGATACCCAACATAGTTAGTTGCTGGAGACGGAATTTGCATGCTAACTTGCTAGACAAACTGAATTCTGTTTCTTGTCGCTCTTGTTACACAGAAGGAACTTTCTACAAATGTTCATGTGTCTATTTACACCCGTATTCGGTGATGCCATAACGACCTTTGCGTCAGCTATTCCTGTTCTACGTTGAGTCGAAAAGTTCGAGTTTGTTCGTCACCAGCAGATCTAGGATTTGACCTCCCGAGTCTTTTCTCTGACTAACTGCTCCACGGAATTTTCGGATAAGGCATTTACATCATTTTCACCCGATTCCACGTCCGTAGTATTCATCCTCATGAAAGCGAAAGGTCTCGAAAATGGCAACGAATTGTAGAAAATTACATGTTATAATACAGAATACTTTCAGTTTCTTGCCTGCATGGGTGCCCGTGCATCCTGACGACCTGCACAGAACATTCCAGGCAAATACAGGCGCACAGTCGCAGGCTGTTGAGAGTACTTGCCGTCTGCCAACAAAAAACCAGACACAGTCAGAGAGCCCCGCAGGTAGAACCCGAAACCCACAGGGAGTCGTATAAAGAAAGGCAGAAGGGGGTTCGCTCGAGGTATGGCTGCGACCGTTAGAACCACATGAATTATCTCAGTTCCCATGGTTTGTGACTAGGCGAAAGCTGTTTGAGTGGCCGCCAATAGGCAATTGCAACTAGTTTCGACTGACTACAGGAAATTCCTCTGTCTCCAAAGCATTTAACAACCCTTCTCCAAAGAAATCAGCGCCCGCATCAGCATAGTTTTTGTGTTTAGTCTCGTAGTCTTATGGTTGAAGAAAATACGTGTTAGGTTCCTGCTAGCCTTTTAAAGGAGCGGTACATCTCAACCCTCTGAAAATATAGTACATCCTAGTGTAATTTTATTCTCTTGAGTGATTTTAGTGCAGAAACATATTGTATATATGAATCCTGTCGGATCACAGTAGCCGATATTTGTGGTCTCATTCTATACTCATTGCTATAAATAATACGCACCCGTTAACTTGGCAAATATGCGTGATATACTGTTACACATAAATTAGTAAAATTAAGCTCATACCAGGTATATAACCGCTGGACACATTGCAGCCCCTCCCGACCAATTAAACCAGCCATAATTTTTCTTAAAATTAGATAATTTCTAGCATTTCTAATATTTGGGCATTTACTACATTGTAGCTTATTAACATTGGTACTAATAATCTGCAATGTATTGTCAATCAGCAACTAAATTTGTGTTACCAAAGTCAGTGAGACAAGCTTATCAAATTTTTTATCATATGCATATAATCAAAATACGTAAAAGTAAACAGGACGTTGATGAGGAAAGTGATGTCAGGAATAATTCATAACTTCTCCAGTAAAAATTTTGTATCACTACTCCTCCAAGAAGTGCCCATCCCGAGTGGGAAGGAGAAAAGTTTAAGTGAATGTCATTCATCATAGTCGATGATTTTGGAAAGCCTATAACTGTGTCATTCATTATTTAAATAATGAAACACTGCACCATTTATGTGATTTTTCATTCTTAGCTCGACGTGTTTGAAGAAATTCTCATAGTCATCGTCAGATATTTACATTCGTATTTTGTGTGTTTTACTATACCTCTTGAACTGTACTAGCCATTTTGAGGTTATAAGGCACTGTGCCTCTTTCATTATGCAGAAAACCGCTCATACTATTTGCGAAGTTTCACACTATGTGTGTGGTTCCCTGCATTATGGAGAAGGCATGTTACCTTATAACCTCAAAAGGAAGCCACAGTACACTTGCAAGAAAGGCACAACACATACACACACACACACACCAACATTGCACAACATACTTAGGTAAATATGTGCAGTTGATAATGAGAATAAATTCTCGAAGCGCGTAGCGCTAAGCGCGAAACAATACGGACCATGTATAGTGTTTCATTATTTAAGGTCTCGCGCTACAAGTGATCAAACAACGAAACACACGAAATGTGAGTTCGAGTAAATGCAGAGGTTTCTGACCGTCGGAACTATCGCGGAGCTGCGCATGTGCAGTATAGACAGTTTGAAAACGGTTGCACTTTACTCGAACAAACCTAGGGAAATACCTTCTCCTACTCCCCCTCCTCACACACGGTATGGGAAAAACCTAACGGAAACAAAAACTAACAGAAAGAGATCCTCGAGCTTAGGAAGAAATGATCGAATGAAATCGCATTGGCGCATTCCTCTCATTCACACGTTCGCATAACCGTGGTCAGCAGACCTGTGTTCAGGACCGCAGTGCTAAGTGAAATACTGGTAATGGTGAGTGCACATTTCGATGTTATACTGTATTGTGTACGTTTCGATGTTGCCGAAGTGGTGCGAGTTTGTAGCTATTTATAACTCCCAAAACAACTGCATGGCGCAGGTACTTCTAAAATGTCCGAACGAACGGTTTCCAAAAGCTTAATTTCCCTGAATTGCAATGTCTTCGAACTTATGCTAAAGCGATATACAGTAAGGTGAACACATTATTGTAATTACCATCTCTATACAAAAAAGATACGCTAAGGATAGAATTTTTTTTTAAATTCTTTCTCCCTCTCACCCTCCCCTTCTCTCTCTCTCTCTCTCTCTCTCTCTCTCTCTCTGCCTCAGTCCTGAACGCACACACACAAACACATACACACAGACACACACACACGCACACTCAAACAAACCGAACACCACAGATGCCAGATTCACTTCAAACTCGCGCCCCTCATACAGCCAAACGCGCTGCGAAACAAATGGACACTACACAGCCACAACAACACGTAGTGGCGGCGAAAACTCTGCCTACGTTTTGAAAAGTCGGAGAAAGTGCAGTGTCAAGCGACCATTGGTCACGCAGTCTGCCTATTCACTTCGCCAACAACATATGAGAAAGCACCGCAATATCAAAACCGTAAATTACACATGATAAACGTGATATATATTCATCCCCGTTTCTAATTGCATAATAAACAAAGAATAAGAATTACGTTATGCTGCTTGCAGATGGGAAGTTGTAGATTGTGTATCAGAATAGCTACCAAAATAAATGTCCAATAGCATAATGTAAGGTACGTAAACTAATGCATACGTCCACTCTTTTTGCCAGTTAGATATAAACAGAACTTTGGCAATGTTATAAACAACGCATGCTGCATGAGGTCGTTAGTAAATATCTCAACTGTGAACTATGAACAAATGATGTATAATATTTTACAACAATTATCCATTCACAATTGTAAATATTATGTACCAAAAGTTTCGCTAAATGTTAATAGGTAACAACAGTTTTACAGTTAAAAAATAAAAAAAGAACCCACTGATGATAGCACAAAATATGCTGAAACATATGTTGGTGAAATGTCTGTTAGAGGATGAAAGTTTGTATAGAAATGTCGCCACAAGAACGCAAAAGGCAGGGTTTACAAAGACATACGACCCAGCTACCAAAATCGCTTCTTGGTCAGAAGTACATTCGGAAGAGACGATGCTTCTATGCCCTTAATTGATGTGAAATTTTTACAAGGTGCAATTTGTGAACAAGGGCAACGGCCTTGCCACAGTGGATACACCGGTTCCCGTAAGATCACCGAAGTTAAGCGCTGTCGGGCATGGCCGGCACTTGGATGGGTGACCATCCAGCCGCCATGCGCTGTTGCCATTTTTCGGGGTGCACTCAGCCTCGTGATGCTAATTGAGGAGCCACTCGACCGAATAGTAGCGACTCCGGTCAAAGAAAATCATCATAACGACCGGGAGTGCGGTGTGCTGATCACACGCCCCTCCTATCCGCATCCTCACCTGAGGATGATACGGCGGTTGGATGGTCCCGATGGGCCGCTTGCGGCCTGAAGACGGAGTGCTTTTTTTTTAAAAAAATTTGTGAACAACATAAAAATTCAATTAAAGAAACACACAAAAAAATCTGTGCACACCATACAATCTACACGAGCGAAGCTGCGGGTGCTAAGCTAGAAATTATTGTAATAAAACATAATAAATGTTCCATTATTATTATCATTATTATTAGTATTATTATACTCAGGGATGTTTTTGTTGTGATCTTCTGGGTGAAGACAGGTTTGATGCGGCTCTCCATGGTAGTTTATCCTTGGAAAGTGTCTTCGTCACTGCGTAACTACCCGCAAACTACACCCATATCAACCTGCTGGCTGCATTCAAGCCTTGGTTTCGCTCTACAATTTTGACGCCTCGCACTTCCTTCCATTGCCAAACTGTCAATTTCTCGGTACCGCAGGGGTGTGTCCAGTCAACCGAACACTTCTATTAGTCGAGCTGTGCCATAATTTTCAAAAATGGTTCAAATGGCTCTGAGCACTATGGGACTTAACTACTGAGGTCATCAGTCCCCTAGAACTTAGAACTACTTAAACCTAACTAACCTAAGGACATCACACACATCCATGCCCGAGGCAGGATTCGAACCTGCGACCGTAGCGGTCATGCGGTTCCAAACTAACGCGCTTAGAACCGCACGGCCACACGGCCGGCGCCATAATTTTATTTTTCCCCAATTGAATTCTGTGACTTCCAAACTGATCTTACCCGAGTCGGATATGTGGCGTATTAAAAGGGATCCAAATTTTGGGGAAGAAGGGAGCGGGACGGGGAAGAGACTAACGATCTGTGGCCCCTTTGCAGAATCGACCCCTGGATCCGCGCTTGCACTTGCTTTCCAGTGATACACTTACAGAATGTTGACATCAGAGGGTGGTTATCCACAGTTGCTGCTCCGTGCCATCGTCTGCTCACGTCGTCATTGGAGCATGGTCCGACGATAATCCAGGTCGACGATGAGTTATAAACCGGTCACCACTTACGAATAAAAGTGTTTTTGTGCGATCAAGACTGTTAGAATACAACACTTTATTCCTGTTCCTGACTAACCTGTATGAAACAGTGATTGCACTTGAGCTCACTTAGTCAACCCACAATTATGTAAAGAGCTTAAACGAAAAATGAATACAAACGCCTATGTAATATTTTCAGGCAATTCATGTCAGAAGCTAAGTTAAGCGTGGAGCTAACTGCTACCTACATTCAGTAATTCCTGAAATACACAGGCCTTTGACAGGAGGCGCAGTGAGGGGCGTATCTCGGCAGATTCACAGCGCCGGCCGGTGTGGCCGAGCGATTCTAGGCGCTTCAATCTGGAACCGCGTGACCACTACGGTCGCAGGTTCGAATCCTGCCTCAGGCATGGATGTGTGTGATGTCCTTAGGTTAGTTAGGTTTAAGTAGTTCTAAGTTCTAGGGGACTGATGACCTCAGCAGTTAAGTTCCGTAGTGCTCAGAGCCATTTTGATTTACAGCCTCTCACTGGCTGTTAACTCATCTCTTTATTGGCTTTCAATTGAAAACCAGTCGTTCATTGGTACGATTTGTTGTGACAAAATGATGGGAAACGTCACATTGGTGGTTAAAGAATTATCGCATCTAGTTGCTTTCTTGACAGGATTTATTATAATTTAATATCAATTAATAATATATCTGCAATTAAAGCCTCAACATATGGTAACACACAAGACGAAAGAGTAATGTGCAAGACAATGTCACGTGATACAGAAGTTCAACGTAGCGTAGTGAACAGAGGCGTAGAGTTACGAAGTGATGTGTGTTGTATTGTAAGTCCGCGTCCCACTACGTCCGGTTTTTTTTTTTTTTTTTTTTTAGTCGTCTTCTCTAATAGGTTCTCAGACTTAGTTACTAATTTAATAAAAGTATATTCTGTAATATTCGATGGTATGTAAATCTAAGTGTGCTGTCTATCAGGAGTGTGCTTGTTCGTTTGGCTTTATCTGCAAGAGACCTGCACTATTTGATTTAAGGTATTTTGTACCGTCTTATTTATTCTTGTATTTAACCTGTTCTAAACATTTCGTTACTGCAAAGAAACAGAGATCAAGTAAGAGTGATCTTAGGGTTTTACTAAAAAGTGAGAACGATGAAATAATTTATATCTTATGTAAAGAATATTGTATATTTGTATAGCATTGTTTGTAATGGAACTTTCATAAGCCGGCCGTGGTGGTCTAGCGGTTCTAGGCGCTCAGTCCGGAACCGCGCGACTACTACGGTCGCAGGGTCGAATCCTGCCTCGGGCATGGATGTGTGTGATGTCCTTAGGTTAGTTAGGTTTAAGTAGTTCTAAGTTCTAGGGGACTGATGACGACAGGTGTTAAGTCCCATAGTGCTCAGAGCCATTTGAACCATTTTTGAACTTTAATACGATGACGGCCTTAGTGGGTGTATATGGAACTTTCCTTTTTTCCTCTAACATGTTCGTGAATACAATTTTTTGTATTTATTTAAACTACAGGAGAAACAACTTGACTAGCATACGGACAAGGGACGAGCTAACGTAATACTTTTATGCCCGTCCGTTTCCTAAAGAAACTGTTATTTGCGAGCCAGATACCACCGACAACTGCCGCTGGAGGGCGCTGCGATCGCTATACCACATCGAGATACGAGTACCGTATGGACAAGCCGCATTGTTTCTGAGCTTTTAGTAACACTGTGAACTCGACCCTCTCAACGTTGAGGCTCGAATGCACGGTCCGTATGCTGACGGCTTAAGGCGGCACTTCTGTTGATAACAGTGTTTGGAGTATGATTCAACCAGAGTTTACTCCGGAGGAACATTCAAAGTACACCCAGCAGCCCTTTGACGGCGCCATAAGGCGTGTGTTATCCCCGCGTACATAAAAACAGCTTCAACGACCTCGGCCTTATCTGCGCGTTCGTTGGTTTCTAACTAATGCTTGCCAAAATAAATTTTAGAGGTGTGAATACGTTGCGCATATGTGCAACGCTTTAGCATGTTACCATTATGTTTACTGTGCGGTGCACTTGCCCAATTCGCACTCTTCCTCAGCTTATTTTTCAGACCTTCTTCCGAGATATTGTAGTTCTCATGAACTTTCAATCGAGTTCATCCGATAAATTCTGTATCGAATTAAGGCCTGGCGACTAAGGTGGCGCGTGAATGACTTCGTGGCACTTGCAAAGAAGCGTTTCTTTTACAAGGTATGATGGGTGCTTAGAGTTATTATCTTAAAATATTTTAAGGTAGATCTAATTCCCACCTTTTCTACTCTCCTGTGCAATATTTTCTCCAGTATGTTGAATTTCACTCCTTATTTAAGGTGCACAGCATGAAAGTAATCTCTCCCACGCCACAAGACGAAATACATCACTATACCGAAACACTCTCCCCAGTATATTTTACAGTAGGTTGTAAACATACAGGCTTGTCAATTGGCTTTCTCCACACCACAGTTCTTCCGTCTGTTGAAAATATGTCTGATTTCCTCTCATGAGTAAATATCTTTGAACCACTCTGAACCTTCTGTGAACTGGAACTTTTTGGTCGGTCACTTTGTTTGCAGACGGTATGGTTTTTTCGTTGACACTCTTGCATTGTACCCACCGAACTGTTGTGCTTAGCAAATTTTTACAGCAGCTGGGCTACTGTTTCGGGTGCTTAATCGAGGACAATCTTACGATTAATCGTCTTTCTCTTTCAATTATGTCCCTTACGTACCATTTTTTGAGAGACACATTTTTATGTGATCCTCCTTCCCAAGTCGTCTTATTCACCTATAGTACTTTTGAACACATCAGCAAACAAGTAACATCTTGGCGACCCAGAACCTTTACATGGCGAAAGATAAAAAGTTGTCGAAGAGTGAACGTGTTGAATCCCTCAGTGATCTTGTAGGCCACGCAGCAGAACAAGCGATTGGGCAGTGAGAAACAGATCGTACCATGCCGTACGCAACGTGCGTTTTAAAAGGGAAGTCCTTTCGCTCTTAAGTAATTGAACATTAAAGGTTCATTCTTTTACAACCTTCGGAATTAATTAATTCCAAATACATGTTCATAAAATTTCACACTGATTCAATTATGATTTGTTTCTTAAATGCTACCTTTCTACTAATCTCTGCGTTTTCGTGTACGGTTCGTATATAATCACTAGAGCCCGGATTTACATGTAAATGCGTATTACATGTTTTTTTTTTTTCAGTTGGGGAGTAAATTCATATTACGAAGATTGCATCGATAGACAGCGTGAGTTTAGACGTTTAAAGCCCGCATTATATCGTTTTCCTAGCATCACTACATATATTACAATAACTTGCAGGGTGAACTTCTACTGGTGCTTTTTTTTTTTTTTTTTTTTTTTTTTTGAACCATGCCAAAAGTGCAGGAAATGAGTAATTTCGCGAATTTTGTTAGTCTGTAAACTTCATAGAGCAGATATTGGTAGATGTCAATATACTTCATGCCAATATACTTAAATATAAAAGGTGATCATTTGTTGTTAAGCGACGCTGCTCCGCATGTGACGAAGGTCGGGAAAGCAATTAAAATACTTTTTTCTAATATAAAGCACGTTACATATTTAGCCTATGGGCTATATCGTGTAGCTGAATCAGTACATCTAAAATATGACAAATTGAATAAACTGAAAACAAGGTAAATAGGCGCACAAAATACAAAGGTCTGACAGATGTGATAGCACTCACTTAAATCTTGATAAGCTGCCATTGTAGCCGCAGTAACCGATCTAACAACTGCATCACACACTTGGTGTCTTATATAGGCGTTGCCGACCGCAGCGCCGTATTCTGCCTCTTTATTCTGTATATCTCTGCATCTGAATACGCAAGCCTATACTAGTTCCTTTGGCGCTTCAGTATATTTTAACCACATGGGGCACCAGCATAAATGCTGCCATCCTTTACAGTGACAATTCAGATGAAGTTAATTCGGTAAGAGACCGTAAATTCCCGCACATTTTTTGAAGTTAACATCTATTTTCTTTATTCTATCGAAAAACCTTAGGTTACTCCCACTTAATAGTTTTTCTTTCCAGTTTTTGATCGTAGACATTTTCGTAGCCACCAATGCCGCCTGCGGAAATGGCATTCAGATTTGAAGAAAGACCCGAATTACATTAAATCAAAATTTACCCACGTGTCTGCAGCAATAAGGAAGCTGGAAATCATAGGTAACTGATGGAAACTCTGACAGTTATTGAGGAGGTAGAAAAATCGTTGAATCATCCTGTGGAGAAATAGGTCTTGCAGCAGAAGATAAGATGAACCAAGTTATTGGATCTAATTCTTATTTTTGTGTTTAGGAAGGTGTCAAAAAATATTTTGCGACGAAAATGCAAAAGACTTTCAACTTGATCTGACTTTGTCCAAAATTACTTCACTTAAGACTGCATCTGACACTTCTTGTGATGTAGAAACGTCATTCTCTATGTACGAGGGCAGTTCAATAAGTAATGCAACACATTTTTTTTCTCGGCCAATTTTGGTTGAAAAAACCGGAAATTTCTTGTGGAATATTTTCAAACATTCCCGCTTCGTCTCGTATAGTTTCATTGACTTCCGACAGGTGGCAGCGCTGTACGGAGCTATTAAAATGGCGTCTGTAACGGATGTGCGTTGCAAACAACGGGCAGTGATCGAGTTTCTTTTGGCGGAAAACCAGGGCATCTCAAATATTCATAGGCGCTTGCAGAATGTCTACGGTGATCTGGCAGTGGACAAAAGCACGGTGAGTCGTTGGGCAAAGCGTATGTCATCATCGCCGCAAGGTCAAGCAAGACTGTCTGATCTCCCGCGTGCGGGCCGGCCGTGCACAGCTGTGACTCCTGCAATGGCGGAGCGTGCGAACACACTCGTTCGAGATGATCGACGGATCACCATCAAACAACTCAGTGCTCAACTTGACATCTCTGTTGGTAGTGCTGTCACAATTGTTCACCAGTTGGGATATTCAAAGGTTTGTTCCCGCTGGGTCCCTCGTTGTCTAACCGAACACCATAAAGAGCAAAGGAGAACCATCTGTGCGGAATTTCTTGCTCGTCATGTGGCTGAGGGTGACAATTTCTTGTCAAAGGTTGTTACAGGCGATGAAACATGGGTTCATCACTTCGAACCTGAAACAAAACGGCAATCAATGGAGTGGCGCTACACCCACTCCCCTACCAAGAAAAAGTTTAAAGCCATACCCTCAGCTGGTAAAGTCATGGTTACAGTCTTCTGGGACGCTGAAGGGGTTATTCTGTTCGATGTCCTTCCCCATGGTCAAACGATCAACTCTGTATTGTGCTACTCTTCAGAAATTGAAGAAACGACTTCAGCGTGTTCGTAGGCACAAAAATCTGAACGAACTTCTCCTTCTTCATGACAACGCAAGACCTCACACAAGTCTTCGCACCCGAGATGAGCTCACAAAACTTCAGTGGACTGTTCTTCCTCATGCACCCTACAGCCCCGATCTCGCACCCTCGGATTTCCATATGTTTGGCCCAATGAAGGACGAAATCCGTGGGAGGCACTACGCGGATGATGAAGAAGTTATTGATGCAGTACGACGTTGGCTCCGACATCGACCAGTGGAATGGTACCGTGCAGGCATACAGGCCCTCATTTCAAGGTGGCGTAAGGCCGTAGCATTGAATGGAGATTACGTTGAAAAATAGTGTTGTGTAGCTAAAAGATTGGGGAATAACCTGGTGTATTTCAGTGCTGAATAAAACAACCCCTGTTTCAGAAAAAAAATGTGTTGCATTACTTATTGAACTGCCCTCGTATAAAAAAGGTTATATCTGATAGAGGCGTAAGACTAATTGAAGAAAACTTCCAGAAATTTCTGTGCACTGTTTAAGAAGAAAATAGAAATAATTATAGAACTGAATTTTGATACTACATATTTTTGTTTTGTTGCGTCATTGTCCATAATTAAGGATATGACACTGCATGTACGTTTTACGATTTGATAGTGCATGAAAATCCGAGCTGCTGTAATCACTCAGTTGACATTATGAAAAAATGCCTCACCGAATATTAATGACAGACACTTTGTGCATTAATTTTTACTACAGTGGCGAGAGAACTAAACAAGAGCCGAACTTCTGTACCTTCCTTAGTAAAGGGACAGCTGAAAACGTGCTTTTGCATTTCTGCTCTTACTTTGCTACACTCAGTTTCAGTTACTGTACATCCACAAGGGTATATACAGTAATATACATCTACGTCTACAAATATACTCCGCAAGCAACCTTATTTTGTTTGGCGGAGGGTATTTTATGAACCACTGTCATTTCCTGTCTTTCTTGGTCTGCGGGAAGAATGGTTGTTGAATTTCTCTAATTTTAGCTACACGACCTTTTCGCTAAAAGTACATAGGGGGAAGCAGTATAGGGGAAGCAGTATACTAGGAACTAATCATCTTGAGCTCGACAGCGTTTCATGACTTAACAATTCATGATATTGATACAACTATGTGAGGATTTCTTATGAAGACTACTGGCAGCGTACCAGATGTTCTTTTGAACGAAACCGGTAGCTACATGATAAATGCGTAACTTCTACGAACGTATACTCTCGGAATTTTAACAGTGATTCAGCATGTCTCTCTGGTAGCCTCTGATACTGTTGTTGGTTGAGCACCTGCGTGACACTTTCGCGCTTACCAAACGAACCTGCGTAACGAAACACGCTGCTCTTCTTTGATCTGTTTCCTCTATCGATTTTGTATGGTACACATCCCAGACCTACTAGTAATATTCAGATATTTCATGAGCTACCTCATTTTTCGTGGACTACACAAGCTGACGATTCTTCCAATGAATCTCAGTCTTACATCTGCCTTACCTGCGATTTTCTATACCCATCCGATTGTAAATCTCTCCGTATGCACAATGCTAGATATTTAATGGATATAAATTTGAGTGCTGCCAACCATTGTTCTGCAAACGCGTGATCATACAATAATAGGTCTTTCTGCATATTTAAAAGCAATATGTTACATTTGCTTATGCTCAGGGTCAATCGGCAATCCCTGCAACAAGCGCCGATTGTAGACCTTCCTGCATTTCGCTACAGTTTACTAACGCTGCGACTCTCTGAAAACAACAGTACATTGTGCCAAAAGCCTGATAGAACTTACGGCGTTAGGCTGCGGTCACAGTTGCACCGATGTGGGCAGTTTTCGCCGACGACCGACTTCTGCCGAATCAGTCCGCCAGTAAGTGCGCCGTCACACTGTAGTCGGTCTCATCGTCCCAACATGTACACTCCGGACGCACATCGGTGAAATTCAGATCAGTTTGTTTTCTTAGGATAAATAAACCGATGTTGTCAAACATGACAAATTGAATGTGAGAAACTGGTAAGTTTAATCCGAGAAAGAGTGAGTTTGTGGCATCCTGACGAGAAAAATATCATAATCCGGATACATTTCGGAATCTATGGACCGGAAACGCAGGTTTATTGGGAACTACAAGTGACTAATATCATCATCGGAAATTGTAGGCGGAAATTATAATCTCATAATATAATTTGTTCAAGTGGAAGTGCTTATCCTTATAGCCGGCCGGTGCGGCCGAGCGGTTCTAGGCGCTTCAGTCTGGAACCGCGTGCCGCTACGGTCGCAGGTTCGAATTCTGCCTCGGGCATGGATGTGTGTGATGTCCTTAGGTTAGTTAGGTTTAAGTAGTTGTAAGTTCTAGGGGACTGATGACCTCAGATGTTAAGTCCCATAGTGCTCAGAGCCATTTGAACCATTTTTGCTTATCCTTATAGTTACAGTAGTGGGTCTCTTTTGGGCTGTGGTAAGTGGTTATTAGCTGCCTACAAATTATTATTACTGTTTACTGGCGTTTTTAATGCCAGTAGGGTTGTGATTCTGTTACATGAAGTGTTTACAAATGTAGGGGACAGTATGTTTCCATTTTTCAGTGCCTTAAGTGTTCAAAGAATCTTGTTATAACTTTAAGCTATGCTGAATGGCAATTATTGATGTTAATTGACGTATGCCTGCACAATTTCAAATAAATATGGCAAAACAAAGTGTTTGTTATCTTGCTTTTCAAAGTCATCACGAATCATCTCGAGTATGTAACAGAAAGCACCTACGTTCATCTTATGTGTTCGTAGGCTTGTCCGATTATTTCGACAACCGAGGAACTGTATACAGTACAGGGTGTTTCAAAATGAACTTACCGGTTTTAAGGCGTTGTAGCATTTATTACGTTAATTTACAATTTTAAATAATACACCAAATGAAAGAGCAACTCAAACAGATTTGTTTGTATGCCTGTGCGCAGTGGGAAGAGTATGGAATGACAAAGAGTGAGAGTCTTTCACGCTTAGCCCCAAGAAATATCCCCGCGGAAAGTTTATGGGCCTTTCTTTTTCGGTGAATCAATTGTAACTGATGTTTCTTATCTTGATGTGCTACAGCTATGGCCCGTGCCTCAATGGGAAGAAACTGAACAACATATTTTATTTGGGAGCAAGATGGTGCGGCGCCTCACTGGCATAGCTCAGTACACGACTGGTTAAGCGACGTTGTATCCGAGCGGTGAACCGGTGGCGAGGGGCCGGTTGACACGGCATTTTATGCATGAATTCCACGTTCACACACGATCTGAAGCGATGATGCATACAGGGTGTTACAAAAAGATACGGCCAAACTTTCAGGAAACATTCCTCGCACACAAATAAAGAAAAGATGTTATGTGGACATGTGTCCGAAAACGCTTAATTTCCATGTTAGAGCTCATTTTAGTTTCGTCAGTATTTACTGTACTTCCTCGATTCACCACCATGATTTCATACGGGATACTCTACCTGTGCTGCTAGAACATGTGCCTTTACAAGTACGACACAACATGTGGTTCATGTACGGTGGAGCTCCTGCACATTTCAGTCGAAGTGTTCGTACGCTTGTCAACAACAGATTCGGTGACCGATGGATTGGTAGAGGCGGACCAATTCCATAGCCTCCACGCTCTCCTGACCTCAACACTCTTGACTTTCATTTATGGGGGCATTTTAAAGCTCTTGTCTACGCAACCCCGGTACCAAATGTAGAGACTCTTCGTGCTCGTATTGTGGACGGCTGCGATACAATACGCCATTCTCCAGGGCTGCATCAGCGCATCAGGGATTCCATGCGACGGAGGGTGGATGCATGTATCCTCGCTAACGGATGACATTTTGAACATTTCCTGTAACAAAGTGTTTGAAGTCACGCTTGTACGTTCTGTTGCTGTGTGTTTCCATTCCATGATTAATGTCATTTGAGGAGAAGTAATAAAATGAGCTCTAACATGGGAATTAAGCGTTTCCGGACACATGTCCACATAACATCTTTTCTTTCTTTGTGTGTGAGGAATGTTTCCTGAAAGTTTGGCCGTACCTTTTTGTAACACCCTGTATGTGCCTCCTATACCAGCTGATCTATCCGACTTTAGAAACAGCGTTATTGCAACAGTTACTCCGGACACATTGATCAAGGTTTCGGACCAACTCGCCTATCGACTCGATATGTGATAGGTGTTCACACTGGATAATTGTAAGAAAAACTGTTTGTTTTTCTCTTTCATTTGGTGTATTATTTATAATTGTAAGGTGAATGTAATAAGTGCTACAAAGCCTTAAAACCCGTATATTCATTTTGAAACACCCTGACTTGCTAATTTCTTTTCGAGTCCCATTCACATAGATCTGTTTGTTTTCTTAGGTTAAATAAACCGATGTTGTCACACATGAAACATTGAATGTGAGAAACTGGTAAGAAAGAGTGAGTTTGTGGCATTTAATAGCAAAACCTGCAACATAGCACTCGTCTCCAGTTACAGACATCTTGGTATCCACACCACCCGAGAAAAAATCTAACCTACTTCGTACATACGACGTAACCTAACCTTCTTCACTCCGCCAAAAACTGAGGAAGGGGGTAGGATGCACTGTAACCAAGCTGTAGGCCGATGTTATCAGCCGACTTCTGGCGACGGCGTTTGGCGAATGTTGTCGGTGCCACTGTGAATGCAGCCTTACCCACTAGATCGGGGGTGTCCAAACCATGATCCGGGGCATACGTGCGGTCCAAAGCAAGTATTAGTGAGGCTCAAGACGTAAGTTATCCATCACACGATCGGTAAAAACAAATTCCACAAAATTCCTTATATATAAGGTGTAAGTAGGATGTTGAGGTTTTTATTTTGGTAACGCCACGTAGCGCTCTGTATGAAAATCACTGGCTGTGCTGTGTGCAGTCTGTGGCTGGTTGGACTCATTGTTGGAATATTCGCTTGTGTAGTGCTGGGTAGTTGGATGTGAACAGCGTATAGCGTTGGGCAATAGAGATGGGCAAACTGAAACACGTTAACTGTTTCGAAACAAATGAAACAGTACAATGTAATGTTTCGATACGCTGTTTCGAAACAGTGAAACAGTTTGTGTTTTGTAATCTAATAAACCTACACATTTTATCATCTTGACTGTCTACTGTATAAGTATGTCCACATAAACACAAATGAGGTGCGAGAGCGCTGATCATATCGCAGAAAGTATGAAATTATCACTTAGGCGTCTTGGCAGTTTCGTATTTCTGCAGCAAATGCGCTGCTTTCATGTCGTGTGACTTTCATATTTTTCAATTGGCCGAGGACAGCCATAGCTGAAGACAGAAGAGCCACCACGAACGGAACTGGAGGTGGGAGCAAACTGCAGAAACAACGGATATGCTACTGGGATTCCCACATTCCGTTAGTATTGGTAATATACCCATCCTGCTAATTTCCATGCACACAAAGGGAATCATTGAGGATAATAGGCACAGTGACTATAGACCTACAAATAACGCCAAATAATTCGAATAAATAACAAAATATAACAGAAAAAATTTTGTCTTTCAAGGTGTTTCGAACCGTTACTATAAATTCACCATGCATCCTAGTCCTTCCCGTTCACCATTACACTATCAGTGATGTGAAACAGATTGCTTGCAATTATACCTACATCAAATTTATGTATATGTCTAATAACTGTCAGTCTACGCCTTTTTTTATTCGAAATGTTGTAGGTTTACTTACGTTTCTTAATATGATTGCTATACATGAACAGAGAAGCGTATGTTATCAAAAAGTGTAATTTAACTGAATGATTTTCACATATTTATTATTTTGAATGTGAATAGTATGCGTTGTTTTATTGCTTGGTTAGTGTTTATAAAGCAGATGTTACGCCATTTCGGAATATGACGGTCAGCTAGAAACGAAGCTTTATTTTCGGATATCTTAAGCTTCATGCTATTGCTTGTCAAAAAGATTTTGACACTCTTGAAAGTGTTTCATGAAGTGGTATGTTAAATGTGTTTCAGTACCTGTGCCGAGCCCGAATCTCGTCCGACACGGAGGGGAATGAAACATCACTGTTTCGATACAATTAATCCGTTCCAAGCACTGGTGGACTGAAACAGCCTTATTCTGAAACAATGATACAGTTTCTGTGTCTGGCTCGAGACCGAATCTGGTCCAGTTATCTGAGACAGGGGTGGAATGAAACAACACTGTTTCGAAACAGTGAACCGTAGCCGTTCCGAAACACTGAAACAGTACCACTGTATCAAAACATAGAAGCAGTGGCCAAGTCTATTGCGCAGTTGGAGGTGAGCCGCCAGCAGTGGTGGATGTGGGGACAGAGATGCCAGAGTTTTGAGAGATTGCCATAAACGGACGACCTGGACGTGTGTCCGCCAGAAAAAGGAAATTTGTAAAGATGGATGTCACGAGTTGATATATATATATGATGACTTTTGAACATTATTAAGGTAAATACATTGTTTGTTCTCTATCAAAATCTTTCATTTGCTGACTATGCCTATTAGTAGTTAGTGCCTTCCGTAGTTAGAATCACTTAGCTGGCAATATTGGCGCTCGCTGTATTGGAGTAGTTCGAATAACGAAGATTTTTGTGAGCTGAGTGATTCATGAAAGGTATAGGTTATTGTTAGCTAGGGCCATTCTTTTGTAGGGATTATTGAAAGTGAGATTGCGTTGCGCTAAAAATATTGTGTGTCAGTTTAGTGATGATCAGAATAAGTAAAGAGAAAACTGTTTGAGTTCGTTGAGTTTTACCCACCTGTTTGAAAATAACATAACGTAAGAGGTTTACCAGCACAGTAATTCATAATTTTTCTAAGGGGACTTTTCTAAGGTTATGTATAACTAACTGAATATTTTCAATCTGGAGCTCCCACCACACGATGATATGTGCTCTTTTTGCTTAGTGCTTTTTGTTAATTTTAAGTATTTTATATGCGGCCGAAAAATACCCGTCTTCTTTCAGTGTGGCTCAAGTAAGATAGAAGGTTGGACACCTCAGCACTAGATCGTTTATACATATTGTGGGAAGCAATGGTGCTATAACAGCTGGAGTACGCCCGCAATAACTTTTACGTCTGAAGACTTCCCTCCGTTAAAAATAACAAAACATCTTAGAAGAATAAGGATCATAGGCGCTCTAGGCAAGGCGCACTTGTAGTGTTTCCGAAAGATCCAGCCAGGGAGGCAGGCAATGCTCTTGGCCCAGCGGTAACAAGAAGAACGCGTTCTTCAGCTGCTGCGCGCGTGTCCGCCGCTTTCTGGCTACCCGGCTGCACGACCTGGTGGGGAGGATAGCCCTCCCCCCCTCCCACCCCCCGCCCACCTATTCAACGCAGCCAAGGCCGTCTGCCGCCGGCAGCTTCATGCGCCTGTTGCGTCGCAGAACAGCCACTGACTCAAGCGCGAACCCGCTACCCGTCCCGGTCGGCGCATCTTTTTACCTTGGTTCTCTCTGTCGGGTGTGGTTGCATGAGCATTACAGTGTGACACTGTTTACAGTACAATGTGGAGCTCTTTACAGCGTGCCACTGTTTACTATAGTGAGTGACTGAGTTACGATGAGTGCCTTCTTGTTCTCCGGTCTCTAATTGGAAGGTGGAGGTTTGCATGGCAAGCGACCTTGTGTTGGCCTTGTCACTGAGAGACACGTACACTCGGCCGGCAACGCAAGAGAGGAGCTTTTGATCGCGGCCGTTTCGTCGAACGCCTTGCGCACTGGTTCTGCAGTTGTCACAGTCGGAGCACTGATTCGGATCCAGCCGCTGGTGGCAGGGTCAAGTGCCCTGATATGCAACATGAGGAACGCAGCCGGCACCATCAGCAAGCTTGTATTTGATCTCTGGCTATGAGCGCACAGCAGCAGGTCTTTCTCCATTTCAGTTCTGGAGAACCACGTACGAACATATCCATTTCTTTTTTTTTTACTACCTATCGTCCATCACCTCGAAATAGAAATTGGTTGTACGGTTCACTACCCAAACTACAACTAGTCAACTAATCAAGTGTTTTATTAATAACAATTGCAGTCTGCAATGCTCTATAATTATCCTGTGACCTCTTAGTCTCGACAGTCTAGATCTTATAAGTTCCCTGCGTCTTTGGAGATTATATGGGTTAATTAATGATTATTATGTAACAATCCTCTTGTTGTAGTTGACCATGTATATCGAGACTTCGTTCATTGTTAAATGCAATGGTGTGGTACTAACTGATGGAGACGCATTAAGAACTGATAAAATTTAATTTATTTCCCTTATCACACTGCACAAACCTTAACACACTATTATTCAAACTGTGTGCCACTACTATTAAACATTGAGATAAATCCTTCGCTACGCAAACGCCTTTGGCTCACGCAGCCTACACCTTCCACAGCCTCTCAACAACTGCCTCTGCCTGCGACTCTCTGCGCCACTGGGCTTGTCGCCCTCCAAAGAACAGCCACTTACAGATACTACGCACCAGTACCCTCACAATCTGTAGTTTCCATTCCTGTCATTGAGGGGACTAAACTGTACTATAACGCTATTCGCTGCTCTTATTCACAAATGTATTTATCGCATATGTACCCATGACTGTAAACCGGTTTCGACCCAAATGAGTCTATAAAAGACAAAAATTCAGAGAACATTATCGGACCTAACTTATAACTGATTAAAAAGGTCAAGGTAAGTATAAAAAATAAACGTGCAGGGTGAATCACCTAAAATTTGCACCACAAATATTGCGGAAAGAGAAATTGCTACTGATGTCCAGGTTCAACAAACTGGATTGGTAGTCAGGGGCTCATACTGTTAGCCAATAAACAGATTATAAGAACACACAGAAAGTGAGTGTTTTGTGGAAACACACAGCTTTTTTTAAATGGAACAATGCCTGTTGACATTAACAAACTAAAAATAGGGGTAAATCAGAATGTTACAGGCTTTTGTTGCGGTATTCTAGTGGATTTGCTAGGGACGATATAGTTACATTTGCTTACATTGTGTTTGTGTGTTCCCTGAGTGCCGGCCGAAGTGGCCGTGCGGTTAAAGGCGCTGCAGTCTGGAACCGCAAGACCGCTACGGTCGCAGGTTCGAATCCTGCCTCGGGCATGGATGTTTGTGATGTCCTTAGGTTAGTTAGGTTTAACTAGTTCTAAGTTCTAGGGGACTAATGACCTCAGCAGTTGAGTCGCATAGTGCTCAGAGCCATTTTTTTTGTTCCCTGAGTGCATTGCAACTTGCTAGTCAGTCAGTGTGTGACAGAGCAGTAGCTCGTGAGTGGACGATGGGATTTACCAGTGGAAAAAAGCCGACATGCTCATGGTGTATGGAGAGCGTAGGAAGAATGCAGTTCGTTCACGTACGTTGTACGCGGCAAGATATCACCATACTCGCCAACCATCTCGCCAAATAACTTATCAATCTCTTCAATCAGTCACGAGAGAGTGGAGGTGTAACAACCAGACAGTGTAACATAAGGAAACATGTGACAACAGAAGAGGAGGTAATTAACGCTCTTGCTGCTGTTGCAGTGTTTACGCACCTTAGCTACCGTGAAATCGCACGAGAAAGCGGCGTGGGTCTGTAAAGTGCCCTACGCACTCTCCATCGACACAAGTTCCATCCCTATCACACTTCTCGCAATCAAGAACTGCACGCAAACGATTATGAGAATCGCGTTTTAGGTTCTGTACATGGACATTAAGATAGGATGCTCTAGATGTGTTATGTATCTTGTTTAATGATGAAGCCACATTTACAATCATGGCCCGGTGGACCGTCGAAACATGCACTATTGATCTCTTGACAATCGTGTTGGCTTCGTCAGGTGAAACGTCAGCGTCCATGGAGTGTAAACATGTGGTATGGGAATGTGAACACAACGTCAGAGGACCGTCTCTCATACACAGAACATTAAACGCGTACAAGTATCGCAGCGAGCTAACAGATCATCTTCCACGGATGCTACGAGGGTCACTCCAAAAGAAATGCACACTATTTTTCTAAAAATACAGTTTTCTTTTTGCATGCGTGAAAGTTTTACAGTGTGTAGCTACATCCTTCCCGCTTTCAAACTTAGTACAACCTGTTCCCGTGAGTGGCGCCGTCACAGCACGTCTTCAAGACGGCTGCTACACTTGACGTGCGTCAGAAGCAACGTGCTGTCATAGAACTCCTGTGTTGTGAGAACGAGACAGTGGGAAACATCCACAAGAGGTTGAAAAAGGTGTATGAAGATGGTGCAGTCGATCGCAGTACAGTTAGTCGGTGGGCAAGCAGGTTACGTGATTAAATGGTTCAAATGGCTCTGAGCACTATGGGACTTAACATCTGTGGTCATCAGTCCCCTAGAACTTAGAACTACTTAAACCTAACCAACCTAAGGACATCACACACATCCATGCCGGAGGCAGGATTCGAACCTGCGACCGCAGCAGTCACGCGGTTCCAGACTGAAGCGCCTAGAACTGCACGGCCAGACCGGCCGGCTACGTGATGAAAGCGGACACGGCAGTTTTGAGGATTGTCCTAGCAGAGGCAGGCCTCGTCCTGCACAAACTCCAGACAATGTGCAGAGAGTTAACGAATTGGTGACTGCTGACAGCGCATCACAGTGAACGAATTGTCGTGCTACGTTGGGATGGGTGATGGAAGTGTTTGCAGAATACTGAAAGTGTTGGCGTTAAAAAAGGTTTGCGCCAGGTGGATTCCCAGGATGACAGTGGCTCACAAAGAAACAAGAAAAAAAGGTATGCAGCGAACTTTTGGAACAATACGAGAATGGTGGAGATGAATTTCTTGGAAGAAAAACAAAATGGCTCAGAGCACTTAGGGGCTTAACATCTGAAGTCATCAGTCCCCTAGAACTTAGAATTACTTAAACCTAACTAACCTAAGGACAATACACACATCCATGCCCGAGGCAGGATTCGAACCTGCGACCGTAGCGTCGCGCGATTCCAGACTGTAGCGCCTAGAACCGCTCGGCTACCCCGGCTGGCTCTTGGATAAATTGTGACAGCTGATGAAACATGGAACCATCATTTTTCAACAGAGACGAAGAGGCAATCAATGGAGTGGCATCATGCAAATTCATCCAAGAAAAAAAATTCAAAACCACACCTTCTGCTGGAAAAGTTATGGCTACGGTGTTTTTCGATTCCGAAGGGCTCTTGCTTGTGGGCATCATGCCAAGTGGAACCACCATAAATTCTGATGCTTATGTGACGAAACTGAAGACACTTCAAGCTCGACTGAGTAGCGTTCGACCACATCGGCAAAAGCAGGATGTTTTGCTGTTGCACGACAATACACGGCCACATGTCAGTCAAAAAACCATGGAAGCGATCACAAAACTCGGATGGACAACACTGAAACATCCTCCTTACAGTCCTGACCTGGCTCCATGTGACTATCATCTCTTTGGGAAACTGAAAGACTCTCTTCGTGGAACAAGGTTTGAAGATGATGACTCCCTTGTGCACGCTGCCAAGCAGTGGCTCCAACAGGTTGGTCCAGAATTTTACCGTGCGGATATACAGGTGCTGGTTCCAATATGGCGTAAGGCAGTTGAGAGGGATGGAAATTATGTGGAGAAATGAAAACATTGTTCCTAAAGGATGTATCTACACACTGTAAAACTTTCAAACATGTAGAATAAAAGATGGATTTAAAAGAAAAATAGTGTCCATTTCTTTTGGAGTGACCCTCGTAGAAGACGTTCCTCTGCAGTTTAGGAGGAGCTTGTGGTACCAACATTATGACTGTCCGGCCCATAGTACACAAGTACTACAACATATCTTGAATTGTTTCCAAATCGTTAGATTTGGCGCAGAGAGCCTGTACCTTGGCCGGTCCGTTCCCCGGATGTGATGCCTATAGACATTTTTCTGTGAGAAAGTTCAAAGACACTGTCTACAAGGACTACATCCGATGATATGAAACGATGTATTACTGCAGCCTGCTCGGACACCTCCACTGAAATGCTAGCACATGTACAGCAGTGGTTCCATGCTAGAGTGGAGGAGTGTATTGGCACTGCCGGTGGTCATTTCGAACACAACACGTGATGCTCAATTGTCTCGTTACTGCTGGGAATCTACATAGCTGGTGCATCCACTTGCGTTGTTCTTTAGTATGTGCTACCATAGGTATTGTACAAGCGTCGGTGTGCGAACAATTCCAAATACGATATCTCGTAAACGATTCGCACTAGAATCCTGCAACAAACACCACTGACATTCTAATTTCCCCTACTTTCAGTTAATTAATGTCAGTAGGCGTTGCTCAATTTAAAAAATGTATGTTTCCAACACTTTTCAGCATTATTACAATCTGCTTATTGGCCAACAGTACGATCCCCTGACTACCAATCCATTCTGTGGAAACTGCTCATCAATAGCAATTTACACTTCCGCAATATTTTTGTGCAAGTTTCAGGTGGTTCAAATGGTTCTGAGCACTACGGGACTTAACATCTACGGTCATCAGTCCCCTAGAACTTAGAACTACTTAAACCTAACCAACCTAAGGACATCACACACATCCATGCCCTAGGCAGGATTCGAACCTGCCACCGTAGCGGTAGCGCGGTTCCAGACTGAAGCGCCTAGGGCCGCTCGGTCACAGCGGCCGGCTTTAGGTGACTCACACTGTATGCATGATACACTACTGGCCATTAAAATTGCTACACCAAGAAGAAATGCAGATGATAAACGGGTATTCATTGGACAAATATATTATACTGGAACTGACATGTGATTACATTAGCACGCAATTTTGGTGCATAGATCCTGAGAAATCAGTACCCAGAACAACCACCTCTGGCCGTAATAACGGCCTTAATACACCTGGACATTGAGTCAAACAGAGCGTGGATGGCTTGTACAGGTACAGCTGCCCATGCAGCTTCAACACGATACCACAGTTCATCAAGAGTAGTGACTGGCGTATTGTGACGAGCCAGTTACTCGGCCACCATTGATCAGACGTTTTCAATTGGTGAGAGATCTGGAGAATGTGCTGGCCAGGGCAGCAGTCAAACATTTTATGTATCCAGAAAGGCCCGTACAGGACCTGCAACATGCGGTCGTGCATTATCCTGCTGAAATGTAGCGTTTCGCAGGGATCGAATGAAGGGTAGAGCCACGGGTCGTAATACATCTGAAATGCAACGTCTACTGTTCAAAATGCCGTCAATGCGAACAAGAGGTGACCGAGACGTGTAACCAATGGCACCCCATACCATCACGCCGGCTGATCTGCCAGTATGGTGAAGACGAATACACGCTTCCAATGTGCGTTCACCGCGATGTCGCCAAACACGGATGCGACCATCATGACGCTGTAAACAGAATCTGGATTCATCCGAAAAAATGACGTTTCGCCATTCGTGCACCCAGGTTTGTCGTAGTGTACACCATCGCAGGCGCTTCTGTCTGTGATGCAGCGTCAAGGGTAACCGCAGCCATGGTCTCCAAGCTGATAGTCCATGCTGCTGCAAACGTCGTCGAACTGTTCGTGCAGATGGTTGTTGTCTTGCAAACGTCCCCATCTGTTGACTCAGGGATCGAGACGTGGCTGCACGATCCGTTACGGCCATGCGGATAAGATGCCTGTCATCTCGAATGCTAGTCATACGAGGCCGTTGGGATCCAGCAAGGCGTTCCGTATTACCCTCCTGAACCCACAGATTCCATATTCTGCTAACAGTCATTGGGTCTCGACCAACGCGAGCAACAATGTCGCGATTAAGATAAACCGTAATCGCGATAGGCTACAATCCGATCTGTATCAAAGTCGGAAACGTGATGGTACGCATTTCTTCTCCTTACACGAGGCATCACAACAACGTTTCACCAGGCAACGCCGGTCAACTGCTGTTTGTGTACGAGAAATCTGTTGGAAATGTTCGTAATATCAGCACGTTGTAGGTGTGGCCACCGGCGCCAACCTTGTGTGAATGCTCTGAAAAGCTAATCATTTGCATATCACAGCATCTTCTTCCTGTCGGTTAAATTTCGCGTCTGTAGCACGTCATCTTCGTGGTGTAGCAATTTTAATGGCCAGTTGTGTATATTGATACGGAAGTAACTCGTGAACTGGTCATCAACCACTCATTGTGGGCACAGGTAGTGGAAATCTAAATTCTTCGTAGGCGATCTCTCCTGGCATTTCACGATCCTGTGACCAGCGATGAAATTCGTGGGCTGCACAGATTGGCACGTCTCGTTGAGAAGATGAGGAATAGCCGTCTGCAGTGGTATCGACGCGTACTTCGAGGAGATCAAAAAACTAAAATAAAACGCGGGTTTCCTTTGAAGATCGATGGAAAATCGCCTATCAGGGGATCGAGACAACACTGGCTAACTACCCTCCATACAGACCTCAAGATGGAGCGTCTCACTCCTGACCGACCACAAGGCTGCTCCAGGCTGAGGCAGCCAGCCAAAGAGGCAAGTCCCAATACACTGCTGGACAAATGCTGCGGAAGAAGCAGGAGAATGAGATGGATGCCCTACTGAGCACATGATATGTATTGAGCGTAAACCAAAAGGGGCAGAAGTGTTACGGACCACCAGAAATGGGATTAGTGATAAATTTAGCGTCATACCGGGGGAGACGTAGAAAACAAAGTGAAGTAATTCTGCCACCCTGGAAGCTAAAATAATGCACGATGAACGAAGCAAGGCAAGAAAAAAGTGGCCCGGAAAATATTTTTAAGCCTGATGCGGAACTGATCCTTGTTAACGAACAGGACCGCGACTTGGATGCACCGGTCAGTGCTCTCACATGTTTGTGTGAGTGCATCCGCGAATCTCTTGCTCTGACCCGAGTCCTTTGCTGTGTCACAAACCCCGCGGCGCATAGCGTCCACTATAGTGGACAGCTATTAATGGCCGCTTCTTTGGCGTTTTCAGTCGGTCCCGAGGCTACAAATGCATGCAGCCCATTGCAGTGGGCACTCCATACTGGTGCTGTGCCCTGCATCCATTTGCAGCCTCGTGACTGAAAACGCCAGAAAAATGACCATTAAAAGTTGTCCACTGCAGTGAAATCCATGCACCACAGGGATTGCAGTTTGACTTCATGAGAGAAGCAGACGTGTTTAATGACCCGCTGAATCCAAAACAAAATGGTGCTCATGTTGAAACAGGGCATGTTCATTGTCGAGTTTTATGTGAAACACAATTCGTGGAAAACGTGTGGGTAACCTTTTGCACAAGAGTTTACGGCTAGAGGTGTTCTGGCAAAACCTGTAGATAAATCTGCAATGCAAAATTTAGTGGCAAAATACCGCGAAACGGGCTCTGTAACGAATAAAAACCGTGATGTTTGCTAATAAGGGTCAATCAATCACTCTAAGACAAAAAAGAAGTGTACATAGTAGACCAGACTACGTTCCTTGGCAACATACTTAAAGCGGGCGTCTGGAAGTGATTACAGGGTGTTTGCACTCGGACTGCAATGACGAGCTGCAAAACATTAGCAGAGCATTAGGGATCTGACGGCTCGCTTTCGACCACAGTTTCTTTACCGAGGCGAAAACAAGCGAATGCGCATTCACAAACAGTACGCGGGCGATTCGTTAGCGCTCATCATCAATGAATTCTACCTGCGCATAAGGATTTACGCTGAGCTGTACTGAAGAGAACTCGAGGGAACGAACATTGAAACATATGCTGTGTTTTCTTTTAATGTTATCGTGGTGAAGTTGATTAACTTAGATTCCGTGTAGAGCGATGGAGAACAGAAACGTACTACTTTATTTTGTATGTCCTCTGAGATCTGAACCACACAGATTAAAAAAAAAAAAAAAAGTGCGGGAGCAGGAAATGAATGTGCACAATATCTCAAATCGGATAATGGCCGCGTAGAATGGCAGGATAAATATCGTTAAGCTGGATAGACATACTGTACAACTCTAATTAAAGTAAAAGGGGCTTTCAATAAGCAATAAAACGCTTTTTTTCTTGGCCAACTTAAGTTGAAAACATGCAGAATAAGTTGTGGGATATGGTGGAATATTCCCGCTTGAGTACCTATAGTTTCATGAAGTTCCGATAGATGGCGGAGGTATACGTAGCCTTCAAAATGGCGTTTGTAACGGAAGTGCATTCTAATCAGAGAACTCCCATTGGTGGAAAGCCGTACCATCAAAGATATTCACAGACGGTTGCAGAATGACTGACAGTAAAAAAAAGCACGGTGAGTCGTTCAGCGAAGCGTTTGTCGTCATCGCATCAAAGTGGCGCAAACATTTTTTTTTTTAAATCTCATTTTGTTCATTTTTGTTCGTTGTATCTGCTCGGGGCGGACGTCGCAAGACACCCGTTTCAGTTCGTCGTTGATCCATTAACTCAGCTTTTTTATTACATAGGGCGGCGAACCCCCTGACCGAACACTCTGAATTACCGTGCCGGCAATGTCCGATCTCTCCATAGAGTGGTGGCACACCACCTCTGCTCCGAAGAAAAAGTTCGAATTCGAAACCTCTCCTGGTAAAGTCATAGCGACTGTCTTCTGGGACTCTGAAGATGTTATTCTGCTTAACGTCCTCCCTCACGGTACAACGATCAATTCTGAAGCTTGTTGTGCTACCCTCTCTGAAATGAAGAAACGACTTCAGTGTCTTCGCCGCCACAGGAATACAAATTAACTTCTCCTTTTCCACGACAACGCAAGGCCTCATATAACTTTGGGCACCCGAGAAGAGGTTACAAAGCTTCAATGGAATGTTCTTCGTCATGCACCTTACAGCCCGGATCTCACACCTCCCGACTTCCATCTGTTTGCCCCAATCAAAGATGCACTCCGCGTGAAGTAGTAAGTGGATGATATGGAGGTAATTGATGGACCAAGACGTTGGTCCTACATCAAAAAGTAGAGTATTACCATGAGGGCATACAGGTCCTTCAAGTAAGGTGGCGTAAGGCCATTACATTAAACGGAGATTATGTTGAAAAACAGGATTTTGTAGCCAAGGAGAGTGCAATAATATGGTGTATTGGAATCCTGAATAAAACCATCCTGCTTTCAAAAAGTAAAGTGTTGGGTTACTTATTGAACGCCCCTATCAAATAAATGCAAAATACTATTACCACATTTTTATGAATTTATTTACCTTTGAACATGTGCCTTTCCTCACATCATGTTTATCGAGGAGAAATGAAAGTGTTTGGCAGGCAAAACCTCTGGAACTATGCTTCTCCACGGCATCCATTCCCGAGGTTATACGTTGCTTACACCCTCCTAGCTTTGAAGAAGATTGTAGGGAGATTATTTTCTTCTTCACTTCTCTTACATTCATTTACAGCACTTCGGCAATTTCATGCCAAGCACAACATTTTTTAGTATGTATTTCATGCTCTGTATCTCTAGGACGAAACAAGCACTAGTGGGTTCTGCACCCTTCATTTCAACATTCGTACGGTATCGTCCAGCCATTCCATCGGTTACGTAAATCGCATCCATTAACAACAACAGCAACAAATAGCTCGAGCACGAAAAACAACGTACTGCGGCAAAGCGAATGCACTCTGTGTATCACAAAAGCTAGCGCCGCAGCGGATGGCACGCGAACTTTCTTTGAAGGTACATTGAAAAACCGACAACCAGAGGAAGACGAACGAACAACTGCGAGTGTGAACCGCGCTTGTACGGAAACGAAGCGAGATAAAGCTATCAGCAATGTAACGCACCACGTCGAGCGCTTGGTTCCGTTGCTCGTTGTTACGCTCCTGATTAGTTCCAGGAAGCCGTAACCGCAGTTCACTTTTCCTCCTCCTCTGAAATGTGGAGACGAGGACATTATCGTATTGGGTTGTTTGTACGAGTACCTTAATTCACTAGTCTTGAGTTTCCAGCACCGTGAATCATTAATGTTGTCAGTCAACTTCCTTCAGTTATTCTCTACTTCCACTGCCGTCTTCAACACTGTACTGCTACCGTTAATAAATAGAAACCGCAGCAGATCGTGTTCAGGGCACGGGAACTAGAGATAAGAAATGAGTTCCGTATAGCCACTTTAAAATCGCTAGCGAGTCCTATGACGCCATCTCCGTACTCGCCGTCTCCGTGTGCCTGCTGTAGACACGACTCGGAGTATCCGCCGTAGCCCACTCGTCACTCTTGTTACCGGGTACAAGTGGACTCCAATCGCTCAGAAAGGAGACCGAATACGCGAGTTGCAAGTATGACAGCATACTAGCAGCAACCCCTCTTCACATGCAAACATTATGAAAGAAATTTCGCCACTAAGCTCTAAATTACTGTTCATTTATTTCACATAATCATGATCCAGGCTTTGTAGCCATTCTCAATAGCAAACTGAAATGTCAAAAAATGTTCTACTTGGCTAAATGACAGAAGGAAACTATATACCAATACAACGACTGATCGGTTGGCAGTGAGTTATTGCTCTGTTTGTACATACATTTATACAGATAAAATTTTTTTGAAGACTGCTATAAGTTTGTTTTAATATGCACGATGAATCACCTAAAACTGGTACCGCAAATATTGCAGAAATGGGAGTGATATTGATGTGCGGTTTCCGCAGAATGGATTGGTAGTCAGGATCTCATATTATTAGCTCATGAACATATTGTAATAATACTTAGAAAGTGTATTTTTAGTGCAAACATACGCTATCTTAGAAGATAGATTAAGGAAAGACAAACCTACGTTTCTAGCGTTTGTAGGCTTAGAGAAAGCTTTTGACAATGTTGACTGGAATACTCTCTTTCAAATTCTGAAGGTGGCAGGGGTAAAATACAGGGACCGAAACGCTATTTACGATTTGTACAGGTACCAGATGGCAGTTATAAGAGTCGAGGGGCGTGAAAGGTAATCAGTGGTTGGGAAGGGAGTGAGTCAGGGTTGTAGCCTCTCCCCGATGTTATTCAATCTGTATATTGAACAAGCAAAAAAGTAAACAAAAGAAAAATTCAGAGTAGGTATTAAAATCCACGGAGAAGAAATAAAAACTTTGAGGTTCGCCGATGACATTGTAATTTCGTCAGAGACAGCAAAGGACTTGGAAGAGCAGTTGAACAGAATGGACAGTGTATTGAAGGGAGGATATAAGATGAACATCAACAAACGCAAAACGAGGATAACGGAATGTAATCCAATTAAGTTGGATGATGCTAAGGGAATTAGATTAGGAAATGAGACACGTAAAGTAGTACAGGAGTTTTGCTATTTGGGGAGCAAAATAACTGATGATGGTCGAAGTAGAGAGGATATAAAATGTAGACTGGCAATGGCAAGGAAAGCGTTTCTGAAGAAGAGAAATTTGTTAACACCGAGTAAGTGTCAGCAAGTCGTTGCTGGAAGTATTTGTATGGAGTGTAGGCATGTATGGAAGTAAAACATCCACGATAAATAGTTTCGACAAGAAGAGAATAGAAGCTTTCGAAATGTGGTACTACAGAAGAATGCTGAAGATTATATGGGCAGATCATATAACTAATGAGGAGGTATTGAATAGAATTGGGGAGAAGAGAAATTTGTGGCACAACTTGACTAGAAGAAGGGATCGGTTGGTAGGACATGTTCTGAGGCATCAAGGGATCACTAATTTAGTATTGTAGGGCTGCGTGGAGGGTAAAAATGGTAGAGGGAGACCAAGACGTGAATACACTAAGCAGGTTCAGAAGTATGTAGGTTGCAGTAGCTACTGGGAGATGAAGAAGCTTGCACAGGATAGAGTAGCACGGAGAACTGCATCAAACCAGTCTCTGGACTGAAGACCACAACAACAACAACAACACTTTTTTAAATGGAACAATACCTCTTGACATAAAACAATTAAAAGTAGGGTAAATTAGAATGTCAGTGGCATTTGTTGCAGGATTCTAGTGCGAGTCGTTTACGAGATATCGTATTTTGAAAAATTTCTGCACCGATACTTATTTGCGCCTTTCAACCTGCTCAGTGGCTACGTTCGATGTTGTTATGTCTGCTTACATGTACT
The DNA here is from genome assembly GCF_021461395.2 of Schistocerca americana. Classification (NCBI taxonomy): domain Eukaryota; kingdom Metazoa; phylum Arthropoda; class Insecta; order Orthoptera; family Acrididae; genus Schistocerca; species Schistocerca americana. Next base: position 743,637,843 of record NC_060120.1, read on the forward strand.
TGTGTGTTCCTTGAGTGCATTGCGACTTGCTAGTCAGTTAGTGTGTGACAGTCCAAGCAGTAGGTGGTGAGTAGACGACGGGATTTACCAGGAAAAGCCGACATGCTCATGGTGTATGAAGAGCGTAGGAAGAATGCAGTTCGTTCTTGTACTTTCTTTATCACCCTCTTCAACCAGTTACGTGCAAGTGGTAGTGTAGCACATACAGAACGTCGTTGTTCTACATCTACATGGATACTCCGAAAAACATATTCAAGCGCCTGGGAGAGGGTTTCTTCGAACCACCTTCACAATCCTCTATTATTTCAATCTCGTATAGCACGCGGAAAGAATCAACACCTATATCTTTCCGTACGAGCTCTGATTTTCCTTATTTATCGTGGTGATCGTTCCTCCCTATGTAGGTCGGTGTCAACAAAATATTTTCACACTCGGAGGAGAAAGTTGGTAATTGGAATTTCGTGAGAAGATTCCGTCACAACGAAAAACGCCTTTCTTTTAATGATTTCCAGCCCAAATCCTATATCATTTCTGTGACACTGTCTCCCATATTTCGCGATAATATAAAACGTGCTGCCTTTCTTTGAACTATTACGATGAACTCCGTCAGTCCTATATGGTAAGGATCCCACACCGCTCAGCAGTATTCTAAAAGAGGACGGACAAGCGTGGTGTAGGCAGTCTCCTTAGTAGGTCTCTTACATTTTCTGAGCGTCCTGCCAATAAACGCAGTCTTTGGTTAGCCTTCCCCACAACATTTTCTATATGCTCCTTCCAATTTAAGTTGTTAGTAATTGTAATACCAAGGTATTTAGTTGTATTTGCGGCTTTTAGATTAGACTGATTTATCTTGTAACCGGGGTTTAGCGATTTCCTTTTCGCACTCATGTGGATGACCTCACACTTTTCGTCATTTAGGATCAAGTGCCACTTTTCGCACAATTCCAATATTTCTTCTAAATCGTTTTGCAGTTTGTTTTGATCTTCTGATGACTTTATTAGTCGATAAACAACAGCGTCATCTGCAAACAACCGAAGACGGCTACTCAGATTGTCTCCCAAATCGTTTATGTAGATAAGGAACAGCAAAGGGCCTATAACACTACCTCGGAGAACGTCAGAAATCACTTCTGTCTTACTCGACGATTTTCCGTCAGTTACTACGAACTGTGATCTCTCTGATAGGAAATCACAAATCCAGTCACATTACTGAGACGATATTCCATTAGCATGCAATTTCACTACGAGCCGCTTGTGTGGTACAGTGTCAGAAGCCCTCTGGAAACCCAGAAATACGGAATCGATCTGAAATCCCTTGTCAATAGCACTCAACACGTCATGTGAATAAAGAGCTAGTTGTGTTTCACAGGAGCGATGTTTTCTAAACCCATGTTCACTGTGTGTCAATAGACCGTTTTCTTCGGGGTAATTCATAACGTTCGAACACAATATATGTTCCAAAATGCTGCTGCATATCGACGTTAATTTAGTGGATTACTCCTACTACCTTTCTTGAATATTGGTGTGACCCGTGCATCTTTCCAGTCTTTGGGTACGGATCTATCGTCGAGCGATCGGTTGTATATGATTGTAAGTATGGAGCTAATGCATCAGCATACTCCGAAAGGAACCTAATTGGTATACAGTCTGGACCAGAAGAGTTGCTTTCATTAAGTGATTTAAGTTGCTTCACTACTCCGAGGATATTTACTTCTACGTTACTCATGTTGGCAGCTATTCTCGATTCGAATTCTGGAACATTTACTTCGTCTTCTTTTGTGAAGGCATTTCGGACGGCTGTGTTTAGTAACTCTGCTTTGGCAGCACTGTCTTCGATAGTATCTCCATTGCTATCGCGCAGAGAAGGCATTGATTGTTTCTTGCCGCTGTTATTGTGGTCTTCAGTCGAGAGACTGGTTTGATGCAGCTCTCCATGCAACTCTATCCTGTGCAAGTTTCTTCATCTCCGAGTAACTACTGCAGCCTACATCCTTCTGAATCTGCTTAGTGTATTTATCTCTTGGTCTCCCTCTACGATTTTTACCCTCCACGCTTCCCTTCATCTCTTAATTGGTGATCTCTTGACGCCGCAGCACGTGTCCTGTAATCGATCCTTTCTTCTAGTCAATTTGTCCCACAAATTCCTCTTCTCTCCGATTCTATTCAGTACCTCCTCATTAGTTACGTGATATACCCATCAGCTTTCTTCTGTAGCACAATATTTCGAAAGCTTCTATTCTCTACAGAACATAGCAGAAGGAAAAAAGTGACAACAGAAGACATTGCTGCTGCTGCTGCTGCAATGGGTCCGTGATTAGTTACTGCGAAATCGCATAAGGAAGCGGCGTCAGCCTGGAAAGTGTCCTACGCACTCTCCATCGACACAGGTTCCATCCTACCACACTCTCTTCATCATGAGCTGCATGGAAACGAATATGAGAATCGTGTTAACTTCTGTACATGTGCATTGAGACAGAATACTCCAGGTGCATCATTCACCAATCATGGCCAGGTAAACCGCTGAAAAATGCACTACTGGCGGCCGGGGTGGCCGAGCGGTTTTAGGCGCTACAGTCTGGAACCGCGCGACCACTACGGTCGCAGGTTCGAATCCTGCTTCGGGCATGGATGTGTGTGATGTCCTTAGGTTAGCTAGGTTTAAGTAGTTCTAAGTTCTAGGGGACTGATGACCTCAGAAGTTAAGTCCCATAGTGCTCAGACCCATTTGAATCATTTGCACTACTGTTCTGATGACAATCCCCGTTGGCTTCATCAGGTGGAACGTCAGCGCCCATGGAGTGTAAACGTGTGGTGTGGGACAGTGAACAATCAGAGCTCATAGGCCCGTTTTGCATAGACAGAACAGTGAACGTGCATAAATATGGCATCCTACTAACACATCGTCTTCCACGGAGGTTATAGGACGTTTCTCTGCAGACTAGCAGGAACATGTGGTACCAACGTGATGGCTGTCCAGGCCATGGTGTACTACAGCATGTCTTCACGAATTTTCCAAATCGGTGGACACAGACAGCCTGTACCTAGGCCGGCCCGCTCCCCCGGATTTGATGCCTGTTTTCTATTTTCTATGGGGAAAACTGAAAGGCACTGTTTACAAGGACATACCAACTACACCCGATGATATGAAACGACGTGTTACTACAGCCTGTTCGGGCATCTCCGTTGAAATGATAGCACGTGTGCACCAATCGTTCCATACCACACTGGAAGCGTGTATTGCCACTGGCAATGGTCTTTTTGAACACGGCCTCTGATGGTCAGTTGCCTCGTTACTGGTGAGAATCCACATAACTAGAGTATGCACTTGTGGTGTTCTTCAGTGTGTGCTACTACATGTGTTGTACAAGTGTCAGAGTGGGGACTTTTCAAAATACGATATTTCGGAAACGACTCGAACCAGAACCCTGCAACAAATACCACTGACATTCTGATGTGCCCTACTTTTAATTTGTTGACGCCAATAGGGATTCTTCCATTTAAAAACATTTATGTTTGCACAAAAGTACACTTTCTAAATATTATTACAATCTGTTGATTGGCTAACAGTACTAACTCTACGAAAAGGAAGTTTTAGGTGATTCAGCCCATATATGTCTATTCAGAGAAAGGCTAACAGTTAACGTTGACATATACACATTTTCTAGATGTTGCCGTTTCTGTATCAGCAGTACCGGAAAGCATGACTGAAGATAAAGTGCAGTCTCTAAATGGTGATTAATTTTAAAATAAATCACAGAAATGAATGACAAGATATATAACTCACTGTTGCTCCATAGATACGAGTTGCCTTGACCAAATGAATACGGAAGTAGCGCGTTTTTTTGTTGCAGGGATATAACTGTGACGTTGCTCTGAGTCCAGTATTCGTTTGACGCAGCAGGTGGAATAAAAAAGAGTATAACCATAACCCCATAAAGGAACAGTCACGGAGTTCGACAGCATTCACTATGGATAAAATTCATATAACCATTTTGTTTACATTCGACGAAATTTGTATGTTTTTCGTCTGAAGCGTGAACTATAGCGTGAAACTTATTCCAGATATCACTCCTTCTGTAGTGGAATACTTTTGAAATTTTGTAATTTGCATCAATTAGTTTTTGTCTTACACTCTCCACAGTCTCACAAATCACTGCTTCGTCACGGACCTTCTCTTCTCGACAGTCGGTCATTTCACCTTGTCAGTGCTACTTTATAACAGCAATATCGTGCTCTCGTTTTCCGTACAAGCAATAAGTCGCGACTCGCCTTACACTGCTGCATTCTTAAGTGAGAGAGAACGAGTGGACGAGTACGAGGCAACCGCAACATCACCGCTCTCAGACGCGGTCATGCTCGCGGAAATGCAGCTGGAACGAAGGAAGACCGTTAGCTCTGATGTAACAGCGGCGGCTTCACTTACGAAGTATGCAACCCTCAATATGATATTCGTACTCGCTTCCTTTCAAATCACTAACGGCAACTCTGGCCAAAGCCTCAACAACAGCTCAACTGAGCCTCTTTGCGATAAGCTACAGAATCAGCTGACGGGGAGATCTAATCACACTGAAACACTTTCGCAACGGTTAGTCGTCTGTAGTTATATTTGTACACAGCAGTTCGATCCACGGTGCATGGGCGTGTGTTCATTACGTACAGCGATTACACCTGAACTATTCTCCTAGCGGATGGCGCACAGAAACGATGACTTCCATAAGTCCGGTCTAGAGCTGTATTTGTTTGCCTATACGGTCGTGACCATTATGCAATAAGTACGTGGAATGAAACACGTTCAAACTTTAGATGTTAGGAATAAGTTTTTACATGGTGTACGATATCCTCCCTAGTGTCTAACAGTGGCTTTTGTTGAGGATTTTCTGGACACTATTGCATTAACGAAACACACCCAAGATGAATCAAAAGTCATTAATTTTCGACGTCTTTTATTCTGGAGTGTAGACAAAAAGAGAATGGAACCTTTTGATATGTGGTGTTACAGAAAAACACTGAAAACTAGGTGGGTAGGTCAAATATGTAATGTGGAGGTAGTGGGTTGAATTGGGAAGAAAATAAATTTGTGGCACAACTTGATTACAAGAAGGGATCGGTTGATAGGGCACAGCCTGAGGCATCAGTTTGGTGATGGTGAGAATTATAGGAGACAAAAATCGTCGAGGGAGATCAAGGCTTCATTACAGTATGTAGGATCAAATGTACGTAAGTTGCAGTACTTGTCTGGATAAAAACAGGCTTTCATCTACAGCTACATAATTACTCTGCAGATCAAACTTAACTCTTTGGCAGAAAGTCTGTAGAACCATTTGCTTACTTTTTCTCGGCCGTTACACAAAAGTGGGAAAAATAAACACCTATATCTTTCCGTGCGAGCACAAATTTCTCTTATTTTTTCGCGTTGGTAATTTCTCCCTATGTAGGTGCGAGTCAACAAAATGTTTTGGTATTTGGAGGAGAAAGCTGGTGATTGAAATTACGTGAATATATATCTTCCCTAATTCACGATAATACAAAATGAGCTACCCGTCTTTGAACTTTTTCGATGTCTTCTAGCAATCCCGTTTGGTAAGGATCCCATACAGTGCAGTAGTGTTCTAGAGGACGGACAAGTGTAGTGCAGGCGGTCTCTTTGGTGGATTTGTTCTGGCAATGAAAAGCTGTCTTTGCTTCGCCTTTACCGCGACATTTTCTGGATAATGGATCCAATTTAAGTTGTTTGCAATTGTAATTCCAAAGTATTTAACTGGATCCAGATTTCTCCATGGTTTCCTTTCCCGTCAGCTCAACGTACAGATCGAATGATATCAGGGATAGGCTAAAAATCTATCTCGTTACCTTCTTAAGTACCACTTCGCTTTTGTCATTCGACTTTTACAGCTGCAGTCTGATTTCTATACAAGTTGTGTATAACCATTGGCTCTTTGTGTGTTGTTCCCTCTACGTTCAGAAATTCGAGGAGAATATTCCAGACAACACTATCAAACGCTTCTTCTAGATTTCTAAAGGCTAATGTTTACGTTATTCGACCTATCTTCTGCGATAAGTCGATGGGTCAATACTGCCTCACGTGTTTCCACTCTTCTCCGCAACGCCTGCCGTTAGCCTAAGCAGCACAATGGTGACAAGCTGTTAAACAATGCGCAATAGCTACGTAGCGACTTCAGGAAGTAATTTACACATACGTCTCACGTTAAGAATATTGCACATCATGTATTGTTACAGGAGAGCCCGTTTTCTGCAGATACAGTTCTGCTGCAGTACAGATAACACAGGTGCGCCAAAGTATGCGATACAAATGGCGCAGCAACTGGAAACGTACTGCAACGTTGAAGCGTGGGGAATAACACGGTTCTTGTGGATAAAACGTCTAAACTGGAGGTAGATTCACAGTGAAATTGTGGCATTATACGGACCTAATGCAATATTGTGCCCAGCCGTAGTGAAATGGTGCCAACAATTTGACGAAGGCTGCACAGACGTGGGTGATGTTAATCGGGAAGTACAGATGTTCAACCATACGATTTCCATCTTTTCTGCAAGATGAAAGAACGTGGAGGAAAAAGATTTTCCAATGACGAAGATCAGTGGTACTCTAATGGCGCAGCGCAGTAGCTTCGAGTAATTGATCGACTTGAAGAACGTGCGATATTGCAGTGCCTGTGTTGTTCTGAATTACGACGCAAATGCGTTGACTAAAGCCCTTTGTAATACATGAAATGTATTCGCGACTGCGAATATGGACAACCATCAGCCGTATAATGGAATGACGACAATGAAAATTTGTGCGCCGGTCGCTGGGGCCAAGCTTCAGTCTGGAACCGCGCGGCTGCTGCGGTCGCAGGTTCGAATCCTGGCTCGGGCATGGATGTGTGTGATGTGCTTAGGTTGGTTAGGTTTAAGTAGTTCTAAGATCTAGGGGACTGATGACCTCAGATGTCAAGTCCCATAGTGCTTCGAGCCATTTGAATCATTTTTCTTTTTTTTAATTTGTGCGGGATGAGGACTCGAATCCGGATTTCTCCCTTATCGCGAGCGGTCGTCTTATGATTTGGGTACTCGTGCACGACTCACGGGCAGACCCAAAATTCCGTATGTCGTCAACCAGGTGTCTACAACCTGTACTCGTACATCCATTTTTTATATTTCCGTACAGGGGAAACATTTTACTTGATAGTCGCTTGCCCGGTGCCAGCGGATAAATACGATACTGCAGTGCCTGTGGTGTTTAGAAGTACGATACACTTCGGACACGCATACATGTTGTAAGTAGGCTGTTTAGGTAAATACATTGGTAAGGTAAATACCTTGTTTGTTCTCTATCAAAATCTTTCATCTGCTAACTATGCCTATCAGTAGTTAGTACCTTCAGTAGTTTCAATCTTTTATTCAGCTGGCAGTACTGGCGCACGCTGTATTGCAGTAGTTTCAGTGAGGTAAGTGATTCGTGAAAGGTATAGGTTATTGTTAATCAGGGCCATTCTTTTGTAGGGATTATTGAAAGTCAGATTGCGTTGAGCTAAAGAAAAATTGTGTGTCAGTTTAGTTTTGATCAGAATAAGTAAAGAGAGAAATGTCTGAGTACGTTCAGTTCTGCTCAGCTGTTTGAAAATCAAATAACGTAAGGGGTTTACCAGCACAGTAATTCATAAATTTTTCTAAGGGGATGTTTCAATGTATCATATTTATACGCCGACGCCGGGCAAGCGATTTTCAGTTAGAAATGTATCGAAACTTCCTGGCAGTTTAAAACTGTGTGCCCGACCGAGACTCGAACTCGGGACCTTTGCCTTTCGCGGGCAAGTGCTCTACCCTCTGAGCTACCGAAGCACGACTCATGCCCGGTACCCACACCTTTACTTCTGCCAGTATCTCGTCTCCTACCCTTCAAACTTTACAGAAGCTCTCCTGCGAACCTTGCAGAACTAGCACTCCTGAAAGAAAGGATACTGTGGAGACATGGCTTAGCCACAGCCTGGGGGATGTTTCCAGAATGAGATTTTCACTCTGCAGCGGAGTGTGCGCTGATATGAAACTTCCTGGCAGAGTGAAAATCTCATTCTGGAGAAATGTATCATCTGTACAGGAAAATACGTAATCGATGTACGAGTACAGGCTGTTGACATATCTTTGACGAGATATGGAAGTTTGGGTCTCGCCGTGAGTCATGCACGGATAGCCCGATGATATCCGGCACAGTAGCTCAACGTGTTCGAGCAGAGGGTTAGCTGCCCTCTGTTAAAAAAAAGAACTGGGTGAATGATGGACTTGAACGGGTATCACGGGACGTCTGCTCAGAAAAAAATGCGAAGAACAAGACCGAATAAAATGAGATAAAAAAAATTGTAATGCGACGCTCGATAAGTGGGAAATCCTGGTTCGAGTCCCGGTCCGGCACAAATTTTCACTGTCGTCATTCCATACTATAGCCGATGGTCGTCCATATTCGCAATTGCGAAAGCATTTAATGTATTGAAGAACGTGGTCCGACCGTTGTTTACAGACTTTGTCACTATGTTGAAAAGTAGTGCCACGTATCTGCTTCGCTTTGACGTATGGTGCAGCATTCAATAAAAGTCGCCTGGCCTGCCACAGTAATGGTTGGCTTACAATTTAATGTCTCCCCTTATATGGAAACAGAAATGCACGGGAGAATTAAAATATACTGTGTCGCCATTGGCAGGTGGAGTGTGCAGGGGCTGTTGCTTCAGCAGTCGTCGGCCTGCCATCTGCAGAGCTGTGTGTATTTCTGCGGATCGATGCAGCCGCCTGAGACTCGGAGGCGTTGGCTGTATCCTTCAGCCGCACGTGGCCAACACGACTACTGTGGCCAACACAAATGCGGCGCATCGACAAGAAGCTACTCATTGATGGTCAGATACTGTAAGACTACGAAATTCAGGTGATGTTGATTACTACATTTCACCGGCTGTTCCAAACTGTCCCAAAAACGTATGTGGTATTAAGACCTGATGATCTACCTGAAGATTCTAGCTGATATAGGGTGCCTGAGTGTCCGTCAAACAAGTAACGTATGCTTGCAGCTCAGTAAACACAGCTATTGTGATCTGTGAGGACGGTAGTGTCGACATAATCATAATGAGGATGTAGACGAAAGGGCAACACTGTTATATTGAACTAAACGTCCTAGATCATATTCACGGTAACCTGAATGATTGGGCGCAAGTTATGGAACAAAAAATATGCCCGAAACATCACGTAACCTCTTCCCCTGAACTATTCCCTCCGAACACTGCTCGTTAAATGCCTCACCTCCGCGTTGTCGTGTCGGTGCCCTCGACACCTCGCATCGCTTGAAGGGGGGCAGAATCGCAACACAGTACGTTGTATCATCGTAGACGTGCAGTAATACACTGGTGTCCAAAATTAAAGCAACAAACCGAAATTTTGCAAAGTTGTGTTTATTTTGCCACAAAACAGCATAAACAAGTGATAGTAAAGTAGAAACAATGTAAAGAATACAGAGTGTAAACAACTGCAACATCGGTCAACGTAATGCCTGCCCATACCATTAGGGATGATCCTCGATATCAGTCACTTTCCACAGTGGTTGGATCCTGAAATCGTGTTCCACTTTCCCTCCAGATGTGAGTCCGTCAAGAATCACTGTCCAGACCAACTGGTTGCCTTCACAATAAAATACTCAAGCAATCATGTTAAGAACGCGCTATTTCGTTGTGATTTGATCGAGCAGCGAATAAAACTGTTTTCCATGATATCTAAGACAAGATTGAAACTATGAACTTTATAGTTCTACGGAATTACGTGTTGAAACTGACCAAATTGTTCTGTGCATCTAACTACCAATTATATTCAATGATATATGGTAAAACGTCGGCTTGCTTTTTAAATACACAGTTAAGTAGTCGTTATTGTCGGAAGTGCTAAATCAGTGTCCGCAATAGTCACTAAGCGGACATATCCTGTCCTGTTTGCTGTTTGGAAACAGTTACTCTTATTTACAGTGTGATCTCCTCCAAACGATATCCACGAGCAGCTGTGAAGTTGTAGTTCGATTTGGTAATTAATTTTCTAATTAACGAGATAGCCGTCGCCATATTGCTGAGGTCCAACAACTGCATCACGCCAACAGCAAAGAGATACCACACTACAGTTCATCACAACGTGAGCAATATCAGCAATTCAGAGATTAATTATCAACAGCCATCTTTGTTGCTGCGTCGTGCGAAACAAACACCCAATAAACTATTAAGTTAAAGTCTACTAAATTAAAAGAATAGTGTTAGCTTCCCAGAACAAAGTGTTCCATTGAATTCCAATTACATTAGCAGCACATAAATCTCCACTGTGGTGCGAATTTTGCAATCGTATACATCGGAACTGTGTTAAAGTAATAGTTCGTGCATGGAGCGTCATCTTTTTCTATTCTCATCCCTCAATTTGTCATTACTAGAATACTTTTGTTAAATACTTTCGAGGAATAAGATTAAAGCTATAGAATTGGTTCAAAGGGCTCTGAGCACTATGGGACTTAACATCTGTGGTCATCAGTCCCCGAGAACTTAGAGCTACTTAAACCTAACTAACCTAAGGACATCACACACAACCACGCCCGAGGAAGGATTCGAACCTGCGACCGTAGCGGTCTCGCGGCTCCAGACTGAAGCGCCTAGAACCGCACGGCCACACCGGGCGGCAAAGCTATAGAAACTCTGGTTAGACATAAGTGTTTAAAGATAAAACTTCTTGTGAAGCATAACCGAAACTTACATTTAACTGACAAAAGCACTGAATTTAGAATTCATACACAAATGACAATATCATTCACTGCTTTTAAGCGCAGTACTGATTAATTAATTAATTAACGCTGGTTGCTATTCACATCGTCATGTGCATCCGGCATTTACAAAAGCCAACATTTTCTTAATAAGTTATATCTGAATATCTTACAATACACCTATCTGCTAACACACGTCAGTAAAGCGTTTCTGTTCACTTTGCATTTTTATAACGATTTCACCAAACATAACGAAATTACCTGTCCACATATACGCATTCAGTAGCAAACAGCTAACTATCAATAATTATCATACAATAAAACGTCTGACATTTGTATGTTTGCCCTTATTTATGTACTTATTTATATTCATTATTTTGTAAGGGCGAATGCGAGAGCATGAGTGTGTTTCATTGCTCACCTCATTCAAGCATTAGAGGAAAGCTAGCCACTAGCCAATTGCAGGGATCTATTTAGTAGGATATTATGTAAGTAGGCTGTTTAGGTTTTTTTATTGGTAACGCCACCTCTGTGTGAAAATCACTGGCTGTGCTGTGTGCAGTCTGTGTCTAGGTTGCATTGTTGTCTGCCATTGTAGTGTTGGGCAGCGGCAGCTGGATGTGAACAGCGCGTAGCGTTGCGCAGTTGGAGGTGAGCCGCCAGCAGTGGTGGATGTGGGGAGAGAGATGGCGGAGTTTTGAAATTTGTCATGAACTGCTATATTTATATATGATGATATCAAGGTAAATACATTGTTTGTTCTCTATTAATATCTTTCATTTGCTAACTATCCCTATCAGTAGTTAGTGCCTTCCATAGTTTGAATCTTTTATTTAGCTGGCAGTAGCGGCACTCGCTGTATTGCAGTAGCTTGAGCAGCGAAGATTTTTGTGAGGTAAGTGATTTGTGAAAGGTATAGTTTAATGTTAGTCAGGGCCATTCTTTTGTAGGGAATTTTGAAAGTCAGATTGCATTGCGCTAAAAAATATTGTGTGTCAGGTTAAGCACAGTCATGTATAATTGTTCAAAGGGGACGTTTCATATGGCGACCCTGCCAGGATTCGAACCTGGAATCTTGTTATCTGTATTGTTATGTTCTTTAATTATGTATTTTGTACCTTTGTTATTGTATTCTTATGTTATAAAATTGTAATTGTCACCAGTTCATGATATTATTAACTTATTAGTTACATTTCACTGCACACGTTTCTGTTGGTCATAGTATATGGACAATATGTGAGAAGTTGGGACTGTTAGTGTTTGCACGTGTGTTACTAATTCAGCAAGGGACTGGATAACAGCATTGCTGGTTCTAAGGACAATTCCAAAAACTTTGTGAGTGCACAAGTGGTGGTTTATGGACTTGCTATATTCTCCGCAAGACTCTTCGATGGTGAATGTGCACCTGCACAATCGCAACAGATGGCTGCTGGACATTCTACAAGGACTACAGTGGGTCTGCACCTCTGGTGGCCCACCAGTACCATTATCTCTACAAGGACTACAGTGGGTCTACATCTTTGATGGCCCACCAATACCATTATTTCTACAGTGGGTCTACACCTTTGCTGACTCACCAGTACCATTATTTCTGCAAGGACTGCAGTGGGTCTGCGACTCTGATGGCCCACTATTACCGTAATCTCTACCAGGACTGCAGTGGGTCTACTCTGTGATGACCTACCTATCAATGTTCTTCAAAACGTCGAATGACTCTGCTGTGGGTTTGCTATGTTGTGGCCCATTACCTGTCAGCATGTCAAGAGTCAGCACTGTCTTTCTGATGGAAGGACACTACTTCTTCAAGACTGCATGGAAACCCACTACTTCTGTGTGCATTCTCTTTTACTGTTCAGACTTTGAAAAAAAAAAAAGGCAAAACACTGCATTTTACTGTGATGAATCAGGACTGTCTTTATGGACTGTGAGAAAATTTTAGCTTTTGACCAACATTGTATCAATAAGTGTGTGCATTTGATTTCTTTGTTATTGTAATTATGAAAAAAATTTTCAAATCATTATTGGGCACTGCCCAAAACAATTTGTAAAATTTTTTGTGGGGAGCATGGGGGCTATGTAAGTAGGCTGTTTAGGTTTTTTTATTGGTAACGCCACCTCTGTGTGAAAATCACTGGCTGTGCTGTGTGCAGTCTGTGTCTAGGTTGCATTGTTGTCTGCCATTGTAGTGTTGGGCAGCGGCAGCTGGATGTGAACAGCGCATAGCGTTGCGCAGTTGGAGGTGAGCAAACCAATGCTGCAACACAGCTGGAAAACAGATGTCAAATGTTTTAAGTGCAATGATACGAAGTTTTTCCATGATACATTTCATTCCATTGCTATAATTTGTAACACCTGGGAGTATAATTACATTTATCCTCAGGGAGGTACGAAGCTTGACATGCATGTCTGTTAAAAGGAATCTGCCAGGAACGGCTAAATAGTCGATGAAAATCGATTGGTAAACTCATCACCATGCGGCGGCTCACCTCCAACTGCGCAACGCTACGCGCTGTTCACATCCAGCTGCCGCTGCCCAACACTACAATGGCAGACAACAATGCAACCTAGACACAGACTGCACACAGCACAGCCAGTGATTTTCACACAGAGGTGGCGTTACCAATAAAAAAACCTAAACAGCCTACTTACAATTAATCTTCTTTTGCTAAGTAGTATCTGTCAAAAGAGACATGGTGCTTCGAGTTAATATCTCGTAAGCAATGTGTTGTTGATATGCTGTGCACCGTGATATAAAACATATGTGAAATTACAGTAAACTCTTAATCTCAGAACATTGAATGCAATGTAGGGTGAATACTGGTTACGCACATGTCTATAAACTACAGCTGGAGATTGCTAGATTACGACAGGGATTTACGAGCTCAACTAACTTTTTCAAAACTGTCTTAACTAAATCAGGTAGCCGTAGTCAATCCATCACAGAGGGTAGAGAAGTACTTAGGATAGTTTTAATACAACAGTAACAAATTTAATAATGTAAGTCTGAAAATTTGCCATACAAATTAGTGAACATCGTACGTTGACATATTCACTCGCTGTCTTAGATCCCTCAAACTGTGCACAACCAACTGCATTCACCTTGATCGCTCCAGAGCGTTCAGTCATAAGAAACGGAGAACAACCACTTTGCTGCTGAAACAGGAGCAGACCGAGCTTAGAGCTTTAATTTGCCAAGGCGTTTCAAATCGGTGCACAGTCCACTGATGAGTGGAACGTTATTCTGGGAACCATCGCCTACCCAGTGGCCACGCCATTTCTCTGCAGTATCCTTTCTTCCAGGAGTGCTCGTACAACAAGGAATACATGGCAGTTGTCAAGATCAGAAAGCAGGAGAGATGAGATACTGCTGTGAGAGGTTCGTGAGCCGAGCTAAGATAGCTCAATCCCTAGGGGACTTACTGGTGAAAGTGAAGGTTCCCGGTTCGAGCCCCTGAGAAGCAGACAGGATTAATTACTTCTTGAAAAAGTGCGCTGCTGGTATAAGATACCTCTAGTACCCTTAAAATTGTAGTGAAAATACGAAAAATTATAGAATTTGTAGTACGAGGGGATTTCAGGAAGTTAATTACACATTATTATGGCAGGCCAAGTAGGTAATTTTCATTGAATGATACACTACACCTCAAGGTGACACAGATACATGACACTATTTTTCCTGGTAACTGATTCTTCCGTCGGATCTTCGTACAACAACATTATAATAAATAAAAAAACTCTAATTGTATCCTGTAGACACTGTTTTCATCACAGTTATCAAGTCTCTGAAATGACGTTTCGAAGGTTTTATCAATATAAATTTTTGCTAGTGCGACATCCACAACTCTTCTGTAAATTGTCCATGATTAAAAATACCACTACAGTTGTATTAACTGTTATCGGTGAAGTTTTTTACACAATCCGGTTTGGGGGTTTCAGACACATCTTCAGATGCCACTCTAAATTAAAATGAAACTAATTACCTGAACAATAAGACCCATAAAAACGCTACCATTAGTACAGACAAATAGGGCCAAAAATCATAAACAGCATTAAACATACCAAAAATCTGTCCAGGCTAAGTTAAAAGGCAGTGTGTCCGTCATACTTGGATCATCAGAGGGAGCATGAAAAAGTGATTACGCTGAAACGACCTTTTAAAAGTCTCTGGCGCAAGCCCGTTATACGTTGTGAGCGCCACGGAGAGGCTGAAGTGTAGGAAATGAAGCCGGATTGAAAACTATATGTAAGGACAAAAGCTGACAAATAAGGCTAAAAGCTGTTCAGTTCCACTTACGAAAGGCCCAGCCGATGCCAAGTTTGAACAAGCTGTCACAGAAAGACAGTCCGCCAATCGACAAAACTGTAAGAGACGAAAACTGTTTAAAAAATCTGAAATTAAGTAACTAAATGTCTGAAAAAGACGTAACCGCGCACATCTGCCACACATCATTTACTCGCAGAAAGCGCTGATGTGTTCTGACGATTCAGAGGAACGAGGACAGAGGAATGCAAGCACGAGCTGCACTAAGGTAAACACCACTTACGTTGGACTTACGTCACACACATTTGAAACGTGGTTTCGGCGTTGTCACTTTTCCGCGCTACCTCTGAATAGCCATGTACGACAGATGCACTGCATTTTAATCTAGCCTGGATACGTACAGTCATACTCAAAAGTATCCGAACGACCTGAATTGCATTTCGTCGGATTCGCATGCAACCCACATAACGCAGCTGTCTAGCAGGTCCTCTAATCGTTCCTTGGTACAGTCGTTTGACTATTGAAAATGGTTGCAACAAGTCACCACTAGAAAACACTGCTCTGTATCGCAATAACTCAAGATGTAAAGTAATACTACGATACTACAAATATCAGGGAACACCTTATCACGGATAAGACTGTCCTTAAGGATTGTAAGCTCACATTTATTACAATAAATGACATACCTGAAATGTTACCACTCGAATTATTACGTCACATAGGTAATGCACGTAGTAAGTTCGTCGTATTCATGATTTCCTCTTCAAAGTAATATACCGTACTTATTATTAAACACAAAATGACATTAAGAAATTAAGTTATTCACGAGCAGCTAATTGAGAATATGTATGACCTTCAAATGGCACGACGAACCGTCTCGTTCTGCGTATGGATTGAAACCCAGGTCATGCAGACTAAGCAAAGATTTCGTGACTGACGGAAACTAACAGTCATTCCTGATTAGGCATACAGAGAGTGATATACCTCGATTTTAGACAGTATCAATTAGCAAATACCAACTTTAAATTACATAACGCAAACATTTTTAACGGACGCGAATTCCTGCCCAGCACCTATTGTCCCTGTTAACGAACTACGAGAGATGTTGAATATTGTTTCTTAACAAGTAACTTACTTGAAATGCCGTGAGGTAAACCTTTGTGTTGGACAGGGATTCCGAACCGAGAACCTAATAAGATAGATATCGAAGCACAATCAACTGTGACATATCGCATTTTCTTGGCAGTAGCTAGATGTTTTAACTGAAATGACGAGGCGAAACATTAATTTTTTCTTTCTCAGGACTCCAATCCGGCACCTATCGCTGTTATATTCTAGAGAAAACGAACGTTAAATATGGGTTTGTTGCACCAGCAGCGACATGTGAGCATGTTTGAACTAGAAATAATATGACGAAGAGTTCAGTGCCGACTGGGAATAGAGCTCCACACATATCGTTGTTGACTACACACAAAGAGACGCCAGCTACCAAATTTTTCTCCACCAGCAGCTCGGAATAACATCTTGAACTTATAGTGATCTCGCAAATAGTTCTGTGTCTCATTGGGAGTCAAAAACGTCAAATATCGTTAGTGTGGACAACGAATGAAAATACATTAAACATCGAAATTATTATCCACCAGCAGATAGGTGTTCTCATGGTAGATCTTGATAATACATAAAGAAATCTTTAGTGCCGGGCCAGGATTCGAACCCATTCTCGCACAATATGTGGAGATGTTGAGGAATCTGCAGTTTTGAACAAACAACAAATTTTAGACGAGCTGTATGGTCGCGAAGGGAACAAATTCCGCGTTAAGGGCGGTCTGAGTTGTATTCCCAGTTCAGAACCAATTTTATCGGCATACAGAAGCTCAGATAAAAGATGGAATAAGTGTCCTGTGATCCTACATAGCGTTTGTTTCGTTACTAGAAATACATAACTAGTATCGTGTCGTAGGACCGTTGCTATTCACAATATACATAAATGACCTTGTGGATGACATCGGAAGTTCACTGAGGCTTTTTGCAGATGATGCTGTGGTATATCGAGAGGTTGTAACAATGGAAAATTGTACTGAAATGCAGGAGGATCTGCAACGAATTGATGCATGGTGCAGGGAATGTCAATTGAATCTCAATGTAGACAAGTGCTGTGAATACATAGAAAGAAAGATCCCTTATCATTTAGCTACAATATAGCAGGTCAGCAACTGAAAGCAGTCAATTCCATAAATTATCTGGGAGTACGCATTAGGAGTGATTTAAAATGGAATGATCATATTATGTTGATCGTCGGTGAAGCAGATGCCAGACTGAGATTCATTGGAAGAATCCTAAGGAAATGCAATCCGAAAACAAAGGAAGTAGGATACAGTATGCTTGTTCGCCCACTGCTTGAATACTGCTCAGCGGTGTGGGACCCATACCAGATGGGGTTGATAGAGGAGATAGAGAAGATCCAATGGAGAGCAGCGCGCTTCATTACAGGATCATTTAGTAATCGCTAAAGCGTTACGGAGATGATAGATAAACTCCAGTGGAAGACTGCAGGAGAGACGCTCAGTAGCTCGGTACGGGCTTTTGTTGAAGTTTCGAGAACATACCTTCACCGAGGAATCAAGCATTATATTGCTCCCTCCTATGTATATCTTGTGAAGAGACCATGAGGATAAAATCAGAGAGATTAGAGCCCACACAGAGGCATACCGCCAATCTTTCTTTCCACGAACAGTAAGAGACTGGAATAGAAGGGAGAACCAAAAGAGGTACTCAAAGTACCCTCCGCCACACACCGTCAGGTGGCTTGCGGAGTGTGGATGTAGATGTAGATGTTACTGGTGATAGAGTTTCTATATGTCGCCACTCCAGACTTTATTGTGGCTCAATCTAACGTCTACTTGGTAGAGAAGGAATATCATTTTTAAAGTGAATTTCAGACCACAATGCCATTATATCTTCTTCACTTGGTGTAGCCAGAAGAGAATGGAATCTGTCTCTCCCTATCTAAAATCACTGACCGAAGTTGGAATCGAACCCAGACCATAGATACATGAACCTATCATCAGCCCAACAGACCACAAAATCCTCTCCTCACTGGCTCATTTTTCTATCGTAACGTCGGTGTGCCACACTGGCTGAGAATTCTGACACACAGGCTGCCTGTATCAATTTGCAGCATGTTCAGTAAATTCATTTACTTGGTTGACCGAATCGCCATGAACTAGATGGCTCGGCAACCCAGTGCATACATTGAACTTTATTTTGTAATCACCGAAATAAAATCACGTAACTGCCACCTACACAGAACTGCCAACAGTGTAGGATGCAGAAATTTAAATAGGAAGTGTTCCTTTCCGCTTGAGCTACTGAGCGCTATCTGTTTGTTGAAAACGTCGTGCAGTGCAAAAGAGAAGGTATAACTGTTTGTCTCTCATAAGTATTGACGTGGCCATATGCATTATCCCAAAGCGCTGTGGAATGCAGAAGTTCTGGAGTAATTGTTCTTGACTTCTGGAGCTGTTATAGCTACGTGTCGCGCGCGGTAGATGTGATGTCTCGAGTTCGAGTACATTCACTGCTATATTTTTTTAAAACGCATTTCTGCTGTCTGCTAAAGTTATCAATCTAATGGAACTTGTAACATAATTCTCTTCACTTCTCAACCCAAAATAGTCGCATGGGGGAAAATGGCTAACTTCTGCGACATTTTTTCTTTTCAGGTTTAATAGACAACCAGGCAGCAGACGCATCTCGAAACTTTTGTATTATGTATGGGGAGAGCGCATCGTGCGAAAATACGTCGGAAAAGTATTTTCTACAATAGCTGTCGTCTGGTAGTGGCATTTTATTCTTCTTCAAACCTTGTTTGATAGCTTTAACTCAGAACAAGTTTTCTATATGCTTGTAATCAATAAACCTTGCCGTTGGTGGGAAGGCTTGCGTGCCTCAACGATACAGATAGCCGTACCGTAGGTGCAACCACAACGGAGGGGTATCTGTTGAGAGGCCAGACAAACGTGTGGTTCCTGAAGGGGGGCAGCAGCCTTTTTAGTAGTTGCAGGGGCAACATTCTGGATGATTGACTAATCTGGCCTCGTAACACTAACCAAAACGGCCTTGCTGTTGTGGTACTGCGAACGGCTGAAAGCAAGGGGAAACTACAGCCGTCATTTTTCCTGATGGCATGCAGCTTTACTGTATGATTAAATGATGATGGTGTCCACTTGGGTAAAATATTCCGGAGGTAAAATAGTTCCCCATTACGATCTCCGGGCGGGCACTACTCAAGAGGACGTCGTTATCAGGAGAAAGAAAACTGGCGTTCTACGGATCGGAGCGTGGAATGTCAGATCCCTTAATCGGGCAGGTAGGTTAGAAAATTTAAAAAGGGAAATGGATAGGTTAAAGTTAGATATAGTGGGAATTAGTGAAGTTCGGTGGCAGGAGGAACAAGACTTTTGGTCAGGTGAATACAGGGTTACAAATACAAAATCAAATAGGGGTAATGCAGGAGTAGCTTTAATAATGAATAGGAAAATAGGAGTGCGGGTGAGCTACTACAAACTGCATAGTGAACGCATTATTGTGGCCAAGATAGACACGAAGCCCACGCCTACTACAGTAGTACAAGTTTATATGCCAACTAGCTCTGCAGATGATGAAGAAATTGATGAAATGTATGAGGAGATAAAAGAAATTATTCAGGTAGTGAAGAAAGACGAAAATTTAATAGTTATGGGTGACTGGAATTCGACAGTAGGAAAAGGAAGAGAAGGAAACGTAGTAGGTGAATATGGATTGGGGCTAAGAAATGAAAGAGGAAGCCTCCTGGAAGAATTTTGCACAGAGCATAACTTAATCATAGCTAACACTTGGTTCAAGAATCATGAAAGAAGGTTGTATACATGGAAGAATCCTGGAGACACTAGAAGGTTTCAGATAGATTATATACAGGTAAGGCAGAGATTTAGGAACCAGGCTTTAAATTGTAAGACATTTCCAGGGCCAGATGTGGACTCTGACCACAATCTATTGGTTATGAACTGTAGATTAAAACTGAAGAAACTGCAAAAAGGTGGTAATTTAAGGAGATGGGACCTGGATAAACTGAAAGAACCAGAGGTTGTAGAGAGTTTCAGAGAGAGCATAAGGGAACATTTGACAGGAATGGGGGAAAGAAATACAGTAGAAGATGAATGGGTAGCTTTGAGGGATGAAATAGTAAAGGCAGCAGAGGATCAAGTAGGTAAAAAGACGAGGGCTAGTAGAAATTCATGGGTAACAGGAGAGATACTGAATTTAATTGATGAAAGGAGAAAACACAAAAATGCAGTAAATGAAGCAGGCAAAAAGGAATACAAACGTCCCAAAAATGAGATCGACAGGAAGCGCAAAATGGCTAAGCAGGGATAGGTAGTGGACAAATGTAAGGATGTAGAGGCTTATCTCACGAGGGATGGGATGGATACTGTCTACAGGAAAATTAAAGAGACCTTTGGAGAAAAGAGAACCACTTGTATGAATATCAAGAGCTCAGATGGAAACCCAGTTCTAAGAAAAGAAGGGAAAGCAGAAAGGTGGAAGGAGTATATAGAGGGTCTATACGGGGGCGATGTTCTTGAGGATAATATTATGGAAATGGAAGAGGATGTAGATGAAATGGGAGATACGATACTGCGTGAAGAGTTCGACAGAGCACTGAAAGACCTAAGTCGAAACAAGGCCCCGGGAGTAAACAACATTCCATTAGAAAAAAATGGCTCTGAGCACTATGGGACTTAACATCTGTGGTCATCAGTCCCCTAGAACTTAGAACTACTTTAACCTAACTAACCTAAGGACATCACACACATCCATGCCCATGGCAGGATTCGAACCTGCGACCGTAGCAGTCGCGCGGTTCCGGACTGAGCGCCTAGAACCGCTAGACCACCGCGGCAGGCAACATTCCATTAGAACTACTGATAGCCTTCGGAGAGCCAGTCCTGACAAAACTCTATCATCTGGTGATCAAGACGTATGAGACAGGCGAAATTCCCCCAGACTTCAAGAAGAATATAATAATTGCAATCCCAAAGAAATCAGGTGTTGACAGATGTGAAAATTACCGAACTATCAGTTTAATAAATCACAGTTGCAAAATACTAATGCGCATTTTTTACAGACTAATGGAAAAACTGGTAGAAACCGAAATCGGGGATTGGGTTCCGTAGAAATGTTGGAACATGTGAGGCAATACTGACCCTACGACTTATCTTAGAAGAAAGATTAAGGAAAGGCAAACCTACGTTTCTAGCACTTGTAGACTTAGAGAAAGCTTTTGACAATGTTGACTAGAATATTCTCTTTCAAATTCCGAAGGTGGCAGGGGTAAAATGGCAGTTACAAGAGTCGAGGGACATGAAAGGGAAGAAGTGATTGGGAAGGGAGTGAGACAGGGTTGTCGCCTCTCCCCGATGTTATTCAACCTGTATATCGAGCAAGCAGTAAAGGAAACAAAAGAAAAGTTCGGAGTAGGTAAAATCCATGGAGAAGAAATAAAAACTTTGAGGTTCGCCGATGACATTGTAATTCTGTCGGAGACAGCAAAGGACTTGGAAGAGCAGTTGAACGGAATGGACTGTGTCTTGAAAGGAGGGTATAAGATGATCATCAACAAAACCAAACGAGAGTAACGGAATGTAGTCGAATTAAGTCGGGTGATGCTGAGGGAATTAGATTAGGAAATGAGACTCTTAAAGTAGTAAAGGAGTTTTGCTATTTGGGGAGCAAAATAACTGATGATGGTCGAAGTAGAGAGGACATAAAATGTAGACTGGCAATGGCAAGGAAATCGTTTCTGAAGAAGAGAAATTCGTTAACATCGAGTATTGATTTAAGTGTCAGGAAGTCATTTCTGAAAGTATTTGTATGGAGTGTAGCCATGTATGGAAGTGAAACATGGACAATAAATAGTTTAGACAAGAAGAGAATAGAAGCTTTCGAAATGCGGTGCTACAGAAAAATGCTGAAGATTAGATGGGTAGATCACATAACTAATGAGGAGGTACTGAATAGAATTGGGGAGAAGAGGAGTTTATGGCACAACTTGACTAGAAGAAGGGGTCGGTTGGTAGGACATGTTCTGAGCCAACAAGGGATCACCAATTTAGTACTGGAGGGCAGCGTGGAGGGTAAAAATCGTAGAGGGAGACCAAGAGATGAATACACTAAGCAGATTCAGAAGGATGTATGCTGCAGTAGGTACTGGGAGATGAAGAAGCTTGCACAGGATAGAGTTGCATGGAGAGCTGCATCAGACCAGTCTCAGGACTGAAGACCACAACAACAACACCCATGGACGTCATGTAGCTACCTCTTCTGGGAGCTAAGCATTTTAACTGCGCCATCACTATACATATATTCGCAAATGAAATTCGTCATTAATCATTCATCACAATTTGAGAAAAACTGTGATTTCCATACCTGCAACACTACCTCCATACCTGCATTATCCATTATTAAGTCTGTCAGCGGCTCAGAAAGGAGTTCAGTATGCAGCAACGAAAATCTTCGATAATTTGCCTAGTAACATGAAATATTTGACTGGTAGCAATGCAAGTTTTAAATCTAACTTAACCCTAGGATGCATGGTGCCGAAAACACACATGAATGTATATGCAGGGCCTCCAAGGCCTTGCCCTAATTTAAAATTTTCCTCTTTTCATATAATCATTCTTTGGAGTTCAATTCATTTCTGTCAATTTTGTTGTCATATTGAAAGATTCCTAAGATACAGTAACAGGATCTGGTGGGCCTGATTAACATTTTATTAATTTTTTAAAAAAACTCTAAGAGTGAATTTTTATTAGTTACATCCATTTACATACAACATATACAAATAATTTTATTAATTCACTTATAAGTTGCAGTTTACATTTTATATCATTTATTACAACCAATTTCTTCAACTGAAACATACTCATTATTCACAATATTATGTATATAGGCAATATTTTGACAAAAAGTTATTATTCATTGTTCACGTAAAATTGCATTTTTCTTAGTTTTCAACATGTGACAAACAAGAAGCACAAAGAACGCTACTATGTTCCTTACAAATGTTTGTTTTACACTTAATGCATGTCATAGCACTTTTCCTGTGTTTATTATATGGACAATAATTGCATCTTCTTCTTTTTCCTGAAACAGGTAGTTGGTTCGGGAATATTACATCTTTTTGAACACCACATCTTTGCATGGCATCAACGATTTTCTTTGGAAGATTTAGGATCTGAACACGAAGTTCCATTAGTGGTCTTACCATTTCCTCTGCAAAATCTCTTAGGAACAAACGCCTTTTATCACTTCTTCCACTATGATATGTCAGATGTTGGGCGGAAAATAAAATTTCACTGTTCATTGCTGCAACGTCCATCATATTAATCCAAAATGCAAATGGCCATCTTCTTGTTTGTCTCTTGCAAGTGTAATAACGAATTTTCTGGTCAATTTGATCTACTCCACCCTTCGTAGAGTTATAGAACTTTATTATATCTGGTTTCTTTTTTGCATGAGTTTCATCAATGTTTCTGTCGTGATGCATTGTGCTAATGAGAACTACAGACTTTTTTCTTTTTGGGAACATAACTCACCATTGTAATGTCACCTCTAAATGTAAACAAAGAGGAATGAATCGCTCTTGAGGCAGATGGTTTCATCTCATTAGGAATATCTGGTTTATTTTGTTTGATTGTAATTTGCTTCTGAAGCATCTCTTCTACCAGGTGCTCACTAGTATAGAAGTTGTCAACAGTAGTATTTTTTGATGATCCTTCACCCAATGCTTTTAGCAAGATGTTTCACCACATTCAATCCAAGATTTTTCTGAATAGGCTCATGGGGCATCCTTCCCGTGTAAACAATTCCATCTAAAGCATACGCAGATGTAGCATCACATAACCAAAATATTTTTATGCCATACTTGGCTGGTTTAGAGGGCATATACCGGGTGAAGCTGCATCTTCCACTGTCTACAGGAAAATTAAAGAGACCTTTGGAGAAAAGAGAACCACTTGTATGAATATCAAGAGCTCAGAAATAGAGAGCTTGTCAAGAAATAGTTCCCATACATAGCCAACAGCTGCAAGATTGTCATCTGCAGATCGAGCTTCACGGGTACACCTGTCATCAAATCTAATCATTCTCCTTATATTCTGGAATCTCTTTACTGACATGGTGGCCTTATATGTAGGATTTGCCTTTTCATGCAAGAATAATTCTCTAATCGGGACATCCCAACTCTTCTCAACACAAGAAAGCAGTAAAAGACCAAGAAAGCCCGCCATTTCAGCAAGCGAAACGTTTTTCCACGTTTTATCACGTAAAGCAGCCACTCTTCTGCCTTTAATATTTGTGCAGTTGATGATTTCCTCTAGTATTTCCTTGGAGATGAAATAGTCCCAGGCATCCTTAGGTTTACAGGTTTTCAAACCACGGGCTGGACACTCTTTACGATATTATGGACTGGCGTACGAAAAGTTGCATGAGGATCTAATTTCCAAATTGTTCCATTCCGACTAATGTATGTGTGGTCTTCTATACCTTTTTGTGGTGGTTCTTCAGTTTCAGACTCTGGTGAAGTAATATTATCGGAAGGACTGTCATCTGCCTCAATATTCACATCTGCGGGTTCATTGGCTGATTCTTCATTACTTGCATCATCAAAAATATTTACTTCCACGCAAGAATCATCGTCTTCAAACCACTGAGCCACAACACTCTCAAAATTAGCTGCATTTGCACGAGCTGACTCTTCTGTTTTGCGTGTCGAAGCCATAGCAATAGGCGTATCTCTCGAACAGCAGCTTGTGCAGCACTAAACGAGTCATACTCGTAACAATATGGGTCTTGCAGCAACAAACAAACTACAGTAACAATGAGGCTGAGAAGAGCAGCATAGGATAACAATACTATGCAATAATAAAACATTTGATAGGAAAAAGGATCAATAATACACCGATATCGCCAATTTGTGAAAGTAGTGTGTACGAGTAGTTGGTTATACTATTACTCTACAGCTACTGCTGCTGTTGGCACTCCTGTTGCTGGAAATACCACTACAGCTATTGTTGAATTAATAACTGCTCCCAAACAAATGTTTAAGACAATATAGGCTAAAGAACATTTATAAATGTGTGAGGGGTTCTGAAGCCCTGCTTATGTATTCACAGTGTATGGGTAAACGCATTGAATTACACAAAAAACTTAAAAAGGTATCTCGTTCAGACTTGATAGGAGGAATGTCATAGTGTTACTGAAAGAGTACTGGAAAGCAGTTTGAAATCAAACAAAAAATTACAGATTTTTTATAAAAATAAAGACATACAAGGGCCTTGGAGGCCCTGTATATGCATCCTAGGTTAAAATCATTTCTCCTGAGCAACAGTTATATTCCACTGACGAATTTTTGCTTAAAAGCTGATAGTCAGTAACAAAATGAAGAGTAAAAATAAATTAATTTTTAATTCTAAGGCATGTGTAGAAATAAAATCATACTGCGTTCACTAATGTTAACACTAATCCCGTGTACAGATTCTGCAAACTGACTCGTTCCACACCATTTCGATAAAAGAATCGTCCAAATGATGTACGGAACAATTCACTAACTAACTTTCTGAAGTCCCTACGTAAATCAGTGCGGCAGCAGGTACTGGTTGCAGCCAGCCGTCGGTGTACTTGGCCTGTGCGACGCCCCAGCGGGCGATTACCCAATAACAATTGCCCCCATTACCGCTACGCCCTCGCCAGCAACAGTTCAGCTAAGCCTCCTACGCGGCAACGGCGCACGTAGAAGTTGCTGCTGCCTCACGGGACCGTCTTCCCTCTCCACAGATACTTGCTGGACGTGTGAATAGACTTAAGTGTAGGATTTGAGCAGATAAACATCCAAATGCATTACAAGAATAGGAGCAGGACATATCAAAGGAAAACGTGTATGGGGATTACAAGATCAAAAGTACGATGTGTTCGTGTTTCCTGAGACAACAGTAGCTGGTAACACCTAACATGACGTACTGCAACAGCATGCAGCTTCATTTGATTCAGAGTATTATGCCTACTGTCGTCTGCCGACAAGATGGTGCACCTCCACATTGTTCCATAACTGTCTTGTACCACCCGAACACCACTTTTCCAGAGTGATAGACTGGCCGTCATTATGGGATCTCTGGTCGCCCGATTTGAGCCCAATGGACTTTCCGTCTGAGACTATCAACTCCGAGGTGTAGCAAGTGAAAATCAATAAGCATCAACAATTGGAAAACTACATTTTTACTGATGTGAAACAAATAACGACAGCTATCCACTACATTTGTCTTAAGAAATGTCTCATGGTAATTTATTTATAGCTCGTAAAACTGTTTAATTGATTTTATAAACACCCTCTACTGGAGATAAGGTATGATAAAAGGATAAATAGAAACAAAGGGAAACTTTATGAAGCGCATGTGTGAAGAGAAAGGGAAAGAAAATGTGTATGCGATAACAGACAGCTGTTAAGGAGAAAACAACGGTGGTATATAAAATATCCTAAGCAGACGAACAATTTCCTCGAAGGCTTAATACAGAGCACACGACGGGAGGAAGGAAGATCAGAGCTTATCGATCCGTCGACCAGTAGTTAATTTTGATGGACGACAAGCTTGGATTGGGGAAGAAAATCGGCCGCATCCAGTTCAGAGGAATTATCCCACGATTTTCCTTAAGTGATTTTGGAAAGCATTCCATAGCAAGTTTATTAAAGCACTGCCAGTTTCGTGGCATATAGCCACATCATCACAGGCATATAAAAATTAACACATGGTAGGCAACATGGCGGAGAATATACACACATAAAAAAAAGTTTTGTATCAACCAAGTTCCCAGAACTCCTGAAGATAAACGTTGGCTGTGGGTATTGTATCACAGACACAGTCCCTTTGATTGTTCAGGGATGTCACTAAACCCGCCCAAAGATGTAAACAGCCATGCATGAGTAGCGCCATTTAGACAGCCGATTAGTTCTAGTCAGTACACCAGGAAGGAGGTACACGGCTCGTATTGTCTGTAGTTCAACGATGCCTAGACAGTCAATACCGCAGTTCGATCGCGTCCGCATTCTTACTTTGTGGCACGAAGGACTCTCAGCAAGGGAAGTGTCCAGACGTCTCGGAGTGAACCAAAGCGATGTTGTTCGGACATGCAGGTGATACAGAGAGACAGAAACTGTCCGTGACATGTCTCGCTCAGGCCACCCAAAGGCTACTACTGCAGTGGGTGACCGCTATCTACGGATTATAGCTCGGTGGAACCCTGACAGCAACGCCACCATGTTGAATAATGCTTTTCGTGCAGCCACAGGATGTCGTGTTACGACTCAAACTGTGGTCAATAAGCTGCATGATGCGCAACTTCACTCCCGACGTCCATGGCGAGGTTCATCTTTGCAACCACGACACCATGCAGAGCGGTACAGACGGGCCCAACAGCATGCCGAATGGACCGCTCAGGATTGGCATCACGTTCTCTTCACTCATGAGTGTCGCATATGGCTTCAACCAGACAATCATTGGAAACGTGTTTGGAGGCAACTCGGCCAGGCTGAACGCCTTAGACACACTGTCCAGCGAATGCAGCAATGTGGAGGTTCCCTGCTCTTTTGGGGTGGCATTGTGTGGGGCCGACGTACGCCGCTGGTGGTCATGGAAGGCGCGTAATGACTGTGCGATACGTGATTGCCATCCTCCGACAGAGAGTGCAATCTTATCGGCCGCATGTTGGCGAGGCATTTGTCTTCATGGACGACAATTCGCACCCCCATCGTGTACATCTTGTGAATGACTCCCTTCAGGATAACGACATCGCTCGACTAGAGTGGCCAGCATGTTCTCCACTCATCAATCATATCGAACATGCCTGGGATAGATGAAAAAGGGCTGTTTATGGACGATGTGACCCACCAACCAGTCTGAGGGAGCCGGCCGGAGTGGCCAAGCGGTTCTAGGCGCTACAGCCTGGAACCGCGAGACTGCTACGGTCTCAGGTTCGAATCCTGCCTCGGGCATGGATGTGTGTGATGGCCTTAGGTTAGTTAGGTTTAAGTAGTTCTAAGTTCTAGGGGACTGATGACCTCAGAAGTTTAGTCCCATAGTGCTCAGAGCCATTTTTTGAACTCTGAGGGATCTACGCCGAATCACCGCTGAGGAGTGGGACAATCTGGACCAAGAGTGCCTTGATGAACTTTTGGATAGTATGCCACGACGAATTCAGGGATGAATCAATGCAAGAGGACGTGCTACTGGGTATTAGAGGTACAGCAATCTGGACCACCACTTCTGAAAGTCTCGCTGTATGGTGGTAGAACATGGTACAACAAGCAATATGTGGTTTTCATGAGCAATAAAAAGGGTGGAAATGATGTTTATGTTGACCTCTATTCCAATTTTCTGCACAGATTTCGGAACGCTCGGAACCGAGGTGATGGAAAACTGTTTTTGATTTGTGCAAAAGGCTCAACTTTCATAGTTAAAACCATAATGAATGTTGGACCTTTTATATTCTCCGCCATGTTGCTTTCCATGTTTTAATTTTTATATGCACCTGATGATGTGGCTATAAGCCACGAAACCGGTAGTGCCTTAATAAAATTGGTTCTAGATCAGTTGCTATAAAATGCACTACCACAGCTACGGATGCCCCTACCACGGAATCATTTGTCATTGCACGGAGAACCTAGAGCTGGATGGTCGTCCTGCCGTCCAGTGAATGACTACTCCGCCACCTCTCTCGGTCTCGAACAATGAGCGGGTGGAGAAAGGGAGGGGATGAAAAAAATCTGACCAGATTCGAGCATGACCCGCGCTCTGAGGATTCCGTACAAACTTAATTAAGTACAGAGACTGTTCATCCATTGTGGGAATCGAGGATCTCGATGATTTTTGCCTGTTGCTGACATTCTTACTGGCAAGATATTGGTCCCAGGGATTCCAAGACCCTTGATAATATTTTAATTTCAAGCTTGAAGTCGGATAACAAATGACGAAAGAATTATTTTTTTTCAAATTAACAATTTCGGATTTTTCACTTTGCTTGTACTTTTAAATCTTTCTTCTTCCAAAATTTCATAACTCCAGACTTATGGGAAGTACCCAATAGTTTTTGATAAGTCAGGTTGCGAAACATAAATTACCGTATCTTTCGACTACATTGACTTACAAGCTAACGTTTAATCTATCGTACCATACACCGTAGTATGTGACATGAATTTCAAATTGAAACATCTACCCGTTCCTGAGAAAAAGAGACAGACAGTCTGAAAACAAATGTAAAACAAATTTCGTGTGATATAACTAAAAATTAACAATTGTCAAATTTTTCCCTTGGTTGTACTGTGAAACCTTGCTTCTTGATAAATTTCATGATTCTAGGTCAACGGGAAGTACCATGTAGGTTTTGGTGAGTGAGCATTAAAATATGTGACGTAATTGCACTGATTTAGAAGTTTTTTTAATTTTTTTTATCGCCAAGGGATGTCCAGACACTCTGTGACCAAAATGGTACTAAAACAGAGGATGACAGACTAAAGGCCGAAATACTAAATATCTTTTTCCAAAGCTGTTTCACAGAGGAAGACTGCACTGTAGTTCCTTCTCTAGATTGTCACACAGATGACAAAATGGTAGATATCGAAATAGATGATAGAGGGATAGAAAAACAATTAAAATCGCTCAAGAGAGGAAAGGCTGCTGGACCTGATGGGATACCAGTTCGATTTTACACAAGTACGCGAAGGAACTTGCCACCCTCCTTGCAGCGGTGTACCGTAGGTCTCTAGAAGAGCGTAGCGTTCCAAAGGATTGGAAAAGGGCACAGGTCATCCCCGTTTTCAAGAAGGGACGTCGAACAGACGTGCAGTACTATAGACCTATATCTCTAACGTCAATCAGTTGTAGAATTTTGGAACACGTATTATGTTCGAGTATAATGACTTTTCTGGAGACTAGAAATCTACTCTGTAGGAATCAGCATGGGTTTAAAAAAAGACGATCGTGTGAAACCCAGCTCGCGCTATTCGTCCACGAGACTCAGAGGGCCAGAGACACGGGTTCCCAGGTAGATGTCTTGTTTCTTGACTTCCGCAAGGCGTTCGATACAGTTCCCCACAGTCGTTTAATGAACAAAGTAAGAGCATATGGACTATCAGACCAATTGTGTGATTGGATTGAAGAGTTCCTAGACAACAGAACGCAGCATGTCATTCTCAATGGAGAGAAGTCTTCCGAAGTAAGAGTGATTTCAGGTGTGCCGCAGGGGAGTGTCGTAGGACCGTTGCTATTCACAATATACATAAATGACCTTGTGGATAACATCGGAAGTTCACTGAGGCTTTTTGCGAATGATGCTGTAGTATATCAAGAGGTTGTAACAATGGAAAATTGTACTGAAATGCAGGAGGATCTGGAACGAATTGACGCATGGTGCAGGGAATGGCAATTGAATCTCAATGTAGACAAGTGTAATGTGCTGCGAATACATAGAAAGAAAGATCCTTTATCATTTAACTACAATATAGCACGTCAGCAACTGGAAGCAGTTAATTCCATAAATTATCTGGGAGTACGCATTAGGAGCGATTTAAAATGGAATGATCATATAAAGTTGATCGTCGGTAAAGCAGATGCCAGACTGAGATTCATTGGAAGAATCCTAAGGAAATGCAATCCGAAAACAAAGGAAGTAGGTTACAGTACACTTGTTCGCCCATTGCTTGAATATTGCTCACCAGTGTGGGATCCGTACCAGATAGGAGTGATAGAAGAGAGAGAGAAGCTCCAACGGAGAGCAGCGCGCTTCGCGCTTCATTACAGGATCATTTAGTAATCGCGAAAGCCTTACGGAGATGATAAACTCCAGTGGAAGACTCTGCAGGAGAGATGCTCAGTAGCTCGATACGGGCTTTTGCTGAAGTTTCGAGAACATACCTTCACCGAGGAGTCAAGCAGTATATTGCTCCCTCCCACGTATATCTCGCGAAGAGACCATGAGGATAAAATCAGAGAGATTAGAGCCCACACAGAGGCATACCGACAATCTTTCTTTCCACGAACAATACGAGACTGGAACAGATGGGAGAACCGATAGAGCTACTCAAAGTAACCTCCGCCACACACCGTCAGGTGGCTTGCGGAGTATGGATGTAGAGGTAGATGTAGAGACCGTGGACCTTAATCCGTGACATAATGGCATCTTGATACGCCTGCCCGTTCCTGAGAAAAGGAGTTATTAACATTCGGACAGACAGACGAGTGGCGCTGATAGCGACACTGTGAGGATGCAAATGAGGTTTGCTTTAAATACACATTGGAACGATAGTGAGCAGTTGTTAGTTTTGAGATTGGACGTAGACCAAGAATGCTTTTAAGGCGACATAGACGCCATTATTAACAACTCACTGAGTATGAACGTGTCTACCAGAAGCTTGATGTTGCTTCTGCAATATTGCTGATAGATTGCAGGAATACAACCACTGTACATGATTGCTGTGTTTCTGGTAGCGGAGGCGGTCGCAAGAAGACCGGAGTTTGGATAGTCACGTGGCACTACAAAGAGGGAAGACCATCGTGGCTGGCCGCTGTTGGCCGAGCGGTTCTAGGCGCTTCAGTCTGGAACCGCGCGACCGCTACGGTCGCAGGTTCGAATCCTGCCTCGGGCATTGATGTGTGTGATGTCCTTAGGTTAGTTAGGTTTAAGTAGTTCTAACTTCTAGGGGACTGATGACCTCGGATGTTAAGTCCTATAGTGCTCACAGCCATTTTTTGAAGACCATCGTGTTCGGCGCATGGCTCTGTCACATCCTGCTGCATCTGCAGCAGCGATTTGAGGAGCAGTTGGCACCACAGTACGCTACGAACTGTTACAAATGCGTTATTTCAAGGACAGCTTCGAGCCAGGCGCCCTGTAGCGTGCATTCCACTGATCCCAAACCACCGCCATTTGTGACCAGTGTTGTCAAGCGGTAGCTCATTGGAGGGCAGGGTGGAGGTATGTCATGTTTTCTAATGAAAGCTGGTTCTGCCACGGTACAAGTGATGATTGTGTTGTGGTCAGAAGGAGGTTATTTGAGGGACTGCAACCAACCTGTCTGCGTGCTAGACACACTGAATCTACACCTGAAGTTATGTTCTGGGATGCAATTTCTTATGACAGCAGAAGCAAGCTCGTGGTTATCCCACGCACCCTGACTGTAAATTTGTACGTCAATCTGGTGATTTGTCCTGTTGTGCTGTCATTTATGAACAGCACTTCAGGGTGTGTTTTCCAATAGGATAACGCTCCCCCATACACCGCTGTTGTAACCCAACATACTCTACAGAGTGTTGACATGTTGCCGTGGCCTGCTCGATCACCAGATCTGTTTTCAATCGATCACATATGGGACGGCATCGGACGTCATCTCCAGCCTCATACATAAACAGAATTAACTGTTCCTCTACTGGGTGACCAAATGCAAAAGTCATGGAACTCTATCCCACAAACTGACATCTGGCATTTGTACAACACAATATGTGCACTTTCGCATGCTCTCATTCAACAATCTGGCAGTTACACCGGTTACTAATGTATCAGCTTTTCACAATTGGAATACTTTATCCCGCGCTTATACACTCCTGGAAATGGAAAAAAGAACACATTGACACCGGTGTGTCAGACCCACCATACTTGCTCCGGACACTGCGAGAGGGCTGTACAAGCAATGATCACACGCACGGCACAGCGGACACACCAGGAACCGCGGTGTTGGCCGTCGAATGGCGCTAGCTGCGCAGCATTTGTGCACCGCCGCCGTCAGTGTCAGCCAGTTTGCCGTGGCATACGGAGCTCCATCGCAGTCTTTAACACTGGTAGCATGCCGCGACAGCGTGGACGTGAACCGTATGTGCAGTTGACGGACTTTGAGCGAGGGCGTATAGTGGGCATGCGGGAGGCCGGGTGAACGTACCGCCGAATTGCTCAACACGTGGGGCGTGAGGTCTCCACAGTACATCGATGTTGTCGCCAGTGGTCGGCGGAAGGTGCACGTGCCCGTCGACCTGGGACCGGACCGCAGCGACGCACGGATGGACGCCAAGACCGTAGGATCGTACGCAGTGCCGTAGGGGACCGCACCGCCACTTCCCAGCAAATTAGGGACACTGTTGCTCCTGGGGTATCGGCGAGGACCATTCGCAACCGTCTCCATGAAGCTGGGCTACGGTCCCGCACACCGTTAGGCCGTCTTCCGCTCACGCCCCAACATCGTGCAGCCCGCCTCCAGTGGTGTCGCGACAGGCGTGAATGGAGGGACAAATGGAGACGTGTCGTCTTCAGCGATGAGAGTCGCTTCTGCCTTGGTGCCAATGATGGTCGTATGCGTGTTTGGCGCCGTGCAGGTGAGCGCCACAATCAGGACTGCACACGACCGAGGCACACAGGGCCAACACCCGGCATCATGGTGTGGGGAGCGATCTCCTACACTGGCCGTACACCACTGGTGATCGTCGAGAGGACACAGAATAGTGCACGGTACATCCAAACCGTCATCGAACCCATCGTTCTACCATTCCTAGACCGGCAAGAGAACTTGCTGTTCCAACAGGACAATGCACGTCC
This sequence comes from Schistocerca americana, assembly GCF_021461395.2. Classification (NCBI taxonomy): domain Eukaryota; kingdom Metazoa; phylum Arthropoda; class Insecta; order Orthoptera; family Acrididae; genus Schistocerca; species Schistocerca americana. The sequence goes on from NC_060120.1 coordinate 743,671,544, forward strand.
GCATGTATCCCGTGCCACCCAACGTGCTCTAGAAGGTGTAAGTCAACTACCCTGGCCAGCAAGATCTCCGGATCTGTCCCCCATTGAGCATGTTTGGGACTGGATGAAGCGTCGTCTCACGCGGTCTGCACGTCCAGCACGAACGCTGGTCCAACTGAGGCGCCAGGTGGAAATGGCATGGCAAGCAGTTCCACAGGACTACATCCAGCATCTCTACGATAGTCTCCATGGGAGAATAGCAGCCTGCATTGCTGCGAAAGGTGGATATACACTGTACTAGTGCCGACATTGTGCATGCTCTGTTGCCTGTGTCCATGTGCCTGTGGTTCTGTCAGTGTGATCATGTGATGTATCTGACCCCAGGAATGTGTCAATAAAGTTTCCCCTTCCTGGGACAATGAATTCACGGTGTTCTTATTTCAATTTCCAGGAGTGTATTAACCTGTGATCATGCAATGTCAATCACTTAAACATGTTACGTAGACAACTATATACCCGAAATTTCAGCACTGTACATTAATTATTTTTTGGTGTCGCAATTTTTTTCCGTGAGTGTCTCAGCTGTAGAAAACGGGTAGAAGACAAGACATGTCCTCATTTCATCATTTTGCTCAACTTTCGACATCAGTGTAAGATAGCTGTATACAAGTGCCACCCCCTTCCGGAGACATAATGTAGGGGTGTGTGCAGCCAGCTAGCGCATCGAATGAAGTAACCGGACCAGATATGAGCGTTCACCCGGCGCGGCCGCAGGTCAATAGCACTATTGTGCTGAGGGTCACCGCATGGCGGCTCCCGCTACCACCTGACCTGGCGCACACCCTTTACCAACACAGCACCGGAGAACGTACCCGTGACACTAGAGCCGTCGGTACACGGGAAGAGGCAGCTAACGTTTACGGGCACGCAGACGGGATATCCAACGTTACGAAACAGTGTTTTCGGCACACGGCACGTGCTGGTTAACGTGTTATTGCGTTCTCAGTGTTCTCCAGCAGCAGTTGTCGGCTTTATTTGGCTCGCAAATAGTACAGTTTGTACACGAAAAAGGACGCGTCAAGAATTGCTACCTTGGCTCTATTAGAAATTACTCTTTCTTTCTTGACCATATGCTAGTCTGTGGTATAAAAGCACTCCATCGTCAGGCCACGAGTGGGCTACCGGTACCATACGACAGCCGTGTCATCCTCAGTGAAGGATGCGGATAGGAGGGGCGTGGGGTCAGCACACCGCTCTCCCGGTCGTCATGACGGTATTCTTGACCGCAGCCGCTACTATTCGGTGGAGTAGCTCCTCAATTGGCACCACGAGGCTGAGTGCACCCCGAAAAATGGCAACAGCGCATGGCGGCCTGAATGGTCACCCATCCAAGAGCCGATCACGCCCGACAGCGCTTAACTTCGGTGATCTCATGGGAACCGGTGTATCTACTGCGGCAAGGCCGTTGTCCTAGTCTCTGGTATACATAAATAAAACTTGAACATCCATGAACGTGTAATAAGGCAAAAATGATACAGTTTCAGCCAGTAAGGGCACCATCTTATAAAACTTCACCAAACCGAACCAACTCACTCCTGACAGGGAGCTCACGCACACTATGTGATCAAAAATATCCGGACACTCCCAAAAACATACCTTTTTCATATTAGATGCATTTTGGTGCCACCTACTTCCAGGTACTCCATATCAACGAGCTCAGTAGTCATTAGACATCGTGAGAGAGCAGAACGGGGCACTCCGCGGAACACACGGACTTCGAACGTGGTCAGGTTCGTCTGTACGAGAGATTTCCACACTCCTAAACATCTCTAGGCCCACTGCTTCCGATGTGATAGTGAAGTGGGAACGTGAAGGGGCACGTACAGCACAAAAGCGTACAGGCCGACCTCGTCTGTTGACTGATAGAGACCACCGACAGTTGAAGAGGGTCGTAATGTGTAATAGGGAAACATCTATCCAGACCATCACACAGGAATTCCAAACTGTATCAAGATCCACTGCAAGTACTATGACAGTTAGGCGGGAGGTGAGCAAACTTGGATTTCATGGTCGAGCGGCTGCTCATAAGCCACACATCACGGCAGTAAATGCCAAACGGCGCCTCGCTTCGTGTAAGGAGCGTAAACATTGGAAAATTGTATAGTGGTAAAAGGTTGTGTGGAGTGACGAATCACGGTACACAATGTGGCGATCGGATGGCAGGGTGTGGGTATGACGAATGCCCGGTGAACGTCATCTGCCAGCGATGGTAGTGCCAACAGTAAAATTCGGAGTCGGTGGTGTTATGGTGTGGTCGTGTTTTTCATGGAGGGGGCTTGCACCTCCTATTGTTTTGCGTGGCACTATCACAGCACAGGCCTACATTGATATTTTAAGTGCTTTCTTGCTTCCCACTTTTGAAGAGCAGTTCGGGATGGCGATTGCATCTTTCAACATGATCGAGCACCTGTTCATAATGCACGGCCTGTGGCGGAGTGGTTGCACGACAATAACATCCCTGTAATGAACTGGCCTGTACAGAATCCTGACGTGAATCCTGTGTAACACCTTTGGGTTTGTTCCGGAACGCCGACTTCGTGCCAAGCCTCATCGACGGACATCGATACCTCTCCTCAGTGCAGCACTCCGTGAAGAATGGGCTGCCATACCCAAAGAAGCCTTCCAGCGCCTGATTGAACGTATGCCTGCGAAACTGGAAGGTGTCATCAAGGCTAAGGGTGGGCCAACACCATACTGAATTCCGACATTACCGATGGATGGCGCCACGAATTTGTAATTCATTTTCAGCCAGGTGTCCGGATAGTTTTGATGACATAGTGTATTTAGGTATAATATAAAATATTGCAGAAATTATTTCTACTAATTTCCTACATAAATCCTACAATTTTTTCGAAAACGTGACGACGAAAAAAAAAAATGTATTCAGCAGTACGCGAACCCTCTACCGGAGCGCTTTAGCAATTACACTGTGCTGAAACATTGCTTATACAGACCTCGAATTTTGTGCTACAGTCTTCTAAAATCTTTAATCGTCGAAATGTTATTAATTCACATTTAAGTATAACAAATCCTAACAAGAACGACACGTTTTCATGGATCTTTAATGGGTCATTGCCTTAAAATGGCTTACTATCACAACACGCGAATTAAAACCTCGAAAATAACTAAATGCGAAAATTCTTTAACCGTTAATATGACGTATCTCATCATTTTATTACAACAAATCGTGCCAATAACGATTCGTTCTCGAGGCATTCAGTGCGGTGGTGCTTAGAAACAGCATAAGTATATTCATAATAAGATAAAACCCACCGCTCATGGGCATCTACTGAACACGACAAATACAGTATGACGTCTTGTTTTCTGCTTGTGCAGTAGGGAGAGCTCTTGCGTTTTATTGGTGGCACGTTGTCGAAATATTGCGGATTTTTTTGTGTGTGTTTTACGTGACGAAATGGCTCCTAGATGTGAAATAGCAGCAAGTGACGTCATGAAATCCGTAGAGCACCACATTAACGTCAGCTAACTCGTCCCGCGTGCCGACGGCTTAAGCTCGAGCTCGGTGGCTTAAACATGCTAACGATTACATTCCAACATCAGTCACATAATGTTAGGAAGAACTCCGCTAACAGCTGGAAAAGTTGTTGTTTATTAAAACACAATCGGTCTCAAAAAAATGGCTCTGAGCACTATGGGACTTAACATCTGTGGTCATCAGTCCCCTAGAACTTAGAACTACTTAAACCTAACTAACCTAAGGACATCACACAACACCCAGTCATCACGAGGCAGAGAAAATCCCTGACCCCGCCGGGAATCGATCCCGGGAACCCGGGACAACCGGTTTCGCAGCTTAAAGCCGCATCATCAGGTGCAGCAACGTTAAAAGATCATAGGCATAACCATCGCTCCTATTGAAAATGTACTATTTAGAGAGTAATGGAGATAATATGACGAGTAGTACTGACGATATTCTGTGAAGAGCAAATTTTTACTAGCTTTTTACGAGCTTTGATTTCTCTTATTGCACCTAATGATGCAGCTTGAAGCCGCAAAACCGGCTGTGTTTTAATAAACAACAATTTTACCAACTTTTAGCGGAGTACTTGCCAACATCACGCCTTTCAACAGCTGCGGTTGCCCGGAATATAAAATAGTTTGTCAGTCACATTTTCTTCCCATCCTAGGCGCAAGTTGCAGGAAAGATTTGTTTTCACATGTGTACCTGCATTTAATTACGTACTCCACAAAGCACTGTGAAGTGCACGCAGAGAGGATTTGTCATTGTACCGCGTATAGGGATTTCTTTCGGCTCAATCCACGTACGCAGCACGGCAACAATTATTGCCTATATGGGTCTGTGAGCGTTGTAATTGGTCTAGTTTCGTCTTCGCGCTCTCTACAAAAGTTGTGCTTAGGAGGCTGCTTTATAATATATTCCTAGTTTCCTCACTTAATATGGCTTATGAAACTTTGTAAGCAGAATTTCGCGGGTAATTTGTGTCAATCATCAAGCGTCTGCCAATTCAGATTTTTCACATGTCAGTGACGCTCTCCCGTGAGTCTACATCTACATCTACGTCTACATGACTATTCTGCAGTTCACACTTATGTTCCTGGCAGACAGTTCATCGAACCACCTTCATACTACTTCTCTGCCGTTTCACTCTTGAAATGCGCTTATGAAATATGAAAACGTAAACCTTTCCATACGAGCTTTGATTTCTCTTATTTTATTATCATGTTCATTTCTTTCCATGTTGGTAGGCGTCAATAAAATATTTTCAGATTCAGAAGAGAAATTTGATGATTACAATTTCGTGAAAAGATCTCCCCGCAACGAAAAACGACTTTGTTTTAACAACTCACTTATTATATCCGTGACACTCTCTCCCCTGTTCCGTGATAATATAAAAAAACGACCTGTCCTTCTTTGGACTTTTCCAGTGTTCTCCGGCAGTTCTATCTGGTAACGATCCCATATCGCATAGCAATACCGTAGCAGAAGACAAACAAGCGCAGTGTAGGCAGTCTCTTTAGTAGAAATGTTATATCATCTGAGTGTTCTGCCAATAAAATGGAGTCATTGGTTTCTCTTCCTCATAATATTATCTATGTGATAAATCCAATCCGAAGTTTTTCGTAATTGTAATTTCAAGTATTTAATTGAACCAAAACCCTTTCTGTAATTTACCGTGTAGCCGAAATTTACAAAATCCTTTCAGTACTCCAGAGGATGACTTCACACTTTCCTTCCTGTCAATTGCGACTTTTTTCACCATGCAGATTTCATTCTGATGACTTGAGTAGACGATAAACGACTTTGTCGCCTGCAAACAATCTAACAGGGCTGCTTAGATTGTCACCTGGATTGTTTATACAGATTAGCAACAGCAGAAGGCCTACAACACTTCCTTGGGGAATCCCTGATTTCTCCTTTCTCACCTTTTTACTCGATGCTTTATGTCGATTACTGCGAACTGTGACCTTTCTGTCAGGAAATCAGTAGTACAACTGAGACTACCCTCTGCAGCCAAGCTATTTGCTCATTTAACTGATAGTCCAACCAACGAGTGAGCGTTCGTGTTGCCCTTCTTTGGATACATTCAGTATTCACCGTTAGTTTTGATTGGTATAGGTCCTATACTCTTGAGCAATATTAGAGAATGTTTTATAACGAGTCTGCTTTAGAAACAGATTGCCCTTTGCCAGTATCCCACCAATAACTTAAAAGCCTGCAACGTCCTTTAACTAGGAACGAGCCTATGTGAACTCTGTATTTCGTATCCCTACAAAATTTTTACATGCCGGTATTTATCAGCTGACAGAGTTCAATCGACTCATTGATATTGTCGCCAGAGAACAGTACTTTTTTCGTTTTGTGAAACGCACAATCATGCATTTCTGAACATTTGAAGAACGTTGCCAGACCTTGCACCTCTTGGAAATCTTATCAAGATATGACTTTATGTTTATGCAGATATTTTTAGACAATATTGCAATATAGATAACTGCATTATCTGTGAAAAGTCTGCAGTTACTATTTATATTGTCTGCCTGGCCATCAATTCGCAACAGGTACTACAATAGTCCCAACACATACGCCTGAAGTAACTGTTACTTCTGTCGTTGACTCTCCATGCAAGATAACATGGTGCATCTTCCCTGCGAAAACTTCTGAACCCAGGCACTAATTTAGTTTGATACTCCATACTGACGTACTTCCGTAATAAGTGTTGATGTGGTACTGAATCGCATATTTTCTGGTAGCCAAGAAATACTGCACCTAGCTCTTAACTATGGCTTTTAGGATGTCGTGTAAGAAAAGCGCGAATTCGGTAACGAATGATTGATGTTTATTGCTAGAAGATGGGCCCAGGATAGAACCGCCATCAAATTTCTGCGGCAAAGAGGCTAAACGGTAGTGTCACTCCTTAAAACAAACGAAAAACTAAATTGAAGGAGGTAAGATATTAAGTATTGCTATAGAGTCGAGGCGGAAAGCACACAACATTTACCGATAAAATTTCGTGTCTTCGCCTTGACGTTTTGAATGAAAAAATGAGATCATTAAGGGTTTTTCTCCATCTGAAAAGCAGTAATTTATTTTACATGTAAGCGGAAATTCTACAATTTCCGACAGCTGTAAATGTAATCACTGGTTCACATGCGCAACAGATATCTTCAATCCCACATGGCGCACGAATATTTCCATGAAATCTTCTTTCTCTATATTTCGCTTCATTCACCTTAGAATGAATTGTGTATATCAAAAAGGCGAAGTGTGCTGTGGTTCTGAATACACGTTTAATTGTAAGTCCCACAAGCTATAGCTGTTAGTTATAAAGCCGGAAAAAGGTAAGAGCACACTACTTCCGACAGGACTACTCCCAAAGAATCAACAGTGAACTAGAAATAAAAGCCATTCGTGAGAAACAAAGCTTGCTTTACTCATACTGAAGAGCTATCTGCAAACAGTAGATGCAAGTGTGTACCTAGATTCGGTCTTCCTGGATTTCCGTAAGACCTTCCACACTGTACCACGTTGTCCGGTACTAAACAAGATAAGATAATTTAATTTCATTCATCATAATAGATGATTTTGGAAAAAAGAAATTTCGTGGTTTGGGTAATAAAAACTGCTTCAGCGACATATTTTTTTCATGCTTAGCACGATAGGTTCCAAGTGTTTTCTCATAGTTAAGTGCGTTTGTTTTCTTGTAATGTTTGCATTTTTGATTTTCTGCCTCTCTTATACTGTAGTCGATTTTTTGAGGCTATGCTGCAATAGGAAAATCGGACAAAGTAAATCTTCAATTTTTTTTAAATTCTAATGTTAGAAACAGAATCTTCGCCTGTCTACTTATATAGAAGTATTGTGCCTTCTCTATTACGCGGAATATCACACAAGCGCAAACAATCACTTACAGTGTTTGTTTTTGTAGTAAAAACATGCTGCAATACCGTTATGATAGTATAGTTTCACAAAGAGTTTGTTTACAGTCAGAGGTGTTACACTTTCTTTGAGTTACATTATTTACATAGAGATGTCAGTTATACAATTTATTTTACAGTTGCTGACTGTTACTGACTTTTAAATGATCGATTATGCTTTATGACCTTCTCGTATCAAGATTTTACCATACAGACTGTCATTTCAAATGTGTAACTGTCTCGAGGAGCATTTCGCACACTACGGCAAGAAAAGTAATAAGTCGTAAAAAAACGGAAATTGTAGTTTTTGTCATTGAATAACATGTGTTAAGCGCTCCAACACGCACGAAAAACGTCACATCTCTATCTCGCAATTTGTCCACTTCAGGGCAGTTTTGTCAGTTTTCATGATTCGCCACGGTAAGAACGTTGACATTTCAACTTTGTTACTGGTGGATGTACACGGGTCACTCAAGAAGAACATCTACATTTATACTCCGCAAGCCACCCAACGGTGTGTGGCGGAGGGCACTTTACGTGCCACTGCATTACCTCCCTTTCCCATTCCAGTCCCGTATGGTTCGCGGGAAGAACGACTGCCGGAAAGCCTCCGTGCGCGCTCGAATCCCTCTAATTTTACACTCGTGATCTCCACGGGAGGTATAAGTAGGGGGAGGCAATATATGAGATACCTCATCCAGAAACGCACCCTCTCGAAACCTGGACAGCGAGCTACACCGCGATGCAGAGCCCCTCTCTTGCAGAGTCTGCCACTTAAGTTTGCTAAACATCTCCGTAACGCTATCACGCTTACCAAATAACCCTGTACGAAACGCGCCGCTCTTCTTTGGATCTTCTCTATCTCCTCCGTCAACCTGACCTGGTACGGATCCCACACTGACGAGCAATACTCAAGTATAGGTCGAACGAGTGTTTTGTAAGCCACCTCCTTTGTTGACAGACTACATTTTGTAAGGACTCTCCCAATGAATCTCAACCTGGCACCCGCCTTACCAACAATTAATTTTATATGATCATTCCACTTCAAATCGTTCCGCACGCATACTCACAGATATTTTACAGAAGTAACTGCTACCAGTGTTTGTTCCACTATCATATAATCATACAATAGAGGATCCTTCTTTCTATGTATTCGCAATACAGTACATTTGTCTGTGTTAAGGGTCACTTGTCATTCCCTGCACCAAGTGCCTATCCGCTGCAGATCTTCCTGCATTTCGCTGCAATTTTCTAATGCTCAACTTCTCTGTATATTACAGCATTATCCGCGAAAAGCCGCATGGAACTTACGACACTATCCACTAGGTCATTTTAGGTTGTGAAGTTTTTCGTGTGTAAGCTAAATTGAATGTAATTTTAAATAATACACACAGTGTCTGTCTCTCACATTACAGTGTCCTTTAGGCATGTCCGCATGTCTAAAATGTCTAAAGGGACAGACACTGTTTTCACGATTAGAGCTGTTGTAAATATTACGAATTTTCGTGCGCTGCAGCTTACACGGAAAAAATAGAATTTTTTCCTATAAAGAAAATTCATATTGAATCCATTTTCTTGGCGAAAAGTATTCCTACATTACATAAGCCAACTTATGATACTATGTTTTCGTAAATTGTATTCCTTAAACTGTACCTAATTTATATTCTTCATTAAAGTGTATTAATTTTCGTGAAGTACAATGTTGCATTTTTTATTTTTCTAATACAACAATTTAATCTTGTCTTTCATTTTTTATTGTAACTTAAATACTAATTTTGCCTGACGGAGGTTCGAATTTCACATTATGATACAGTAAGTGAAAAAAATAAAATAAAATAAAATTGGGGTGAGAAGCGACAAAATTATTACGTGAGGAGTCATAACAAAAACAAAAACTTTTTTGTGAATCCACAAATGTGACACAACTCAAAGAATTAATTAGTAATTAACTGATACCATCTCACATTCGACGAGTACAGAATTACATGTCCGTATTACTGTTGTAAAGACTATAATATAATTTATTGCCAAAATTATTTATTTGAAATATGAAGGACGCTAATACTGTTTCAAGATAAGTTTTATAGAATTCTTTAAGTCGTTTTTTCTTAAGTACTGCATTTTTAGTTGTGTCACTGTTCTTCCCTGGGTGCGATTTGACTAACAGAATAGAGTACGCCATACTGGAGGGCGAATGTTCCGCAGGACGAATGCAGCATCGAGTCTGTCCCAAGGAAGTGTAATAAAACCTCTAACGATTATAAATTACAGGGTCGATTTATTGGACAAGATCAGAAACACTATGATACTGCTCGTTAATGACGCTGTTGTCTACAGTGAATTGTCGTCGTTGCAGTACAGTAATGAACTGCAAAAAGACGTAGGTAAGATTCCCGCTTGGTGTAAGGAATGCAGCTCATTTTAACCGTGGGTAGAAGTACGAGGTGCGTCCAGTTCTGATCACCGATCAAGAAAACGAAAACATTCATAAATAAGAAATATTTGTTGGAATTCTTACGTCCATTCACTGGATACTTCACAATGTAGTCACCACCACCGATGAGGAATTTGTTGTAATGGTACATCATCAGTTGTGTGTCCATGTCATATTAATCTGCCGCCAACGTCTGGAGCCACTTCAGTCTGCACCTCCCCGTCGTTGTGGGGACGTTTTTTCTGACAGGCAACGCTTCACGAGACGGAAAAGATGTAAGTCACTTGGGGCGAGATCTGGGCTGTAGGGTGGGTGGTCAAAGATCTACAATCCAAGCTGACTCAACCAACTTCGTGTGGTGTTGGTTGTACGGGGTCTTGCATTGAAATGCAAAAGCATAACGCTTCTTGTCAACATCCCACGTCTCTTATTCAGCTACGCCCTCCTTAGATTTTTCAGTGCCTGATAATACCGATCGGGATTTACGGTCTCCCCTCGTAGCAAAAATTCGCACAGAAGGACTCTACATCAAACCCGTAAGACAGTGCACATGATTTTCTTGGCAGAGACTGTCTGCTTAAATTTGATTTACACATGAGAATCACTGTGCCGCCAATGCACGGATTGTTTCATCCCCAGTGTTAACACGGTCGAAAGACGTCACCTTTCTCTGCGTACCACTGTACGACATTCAAAGCCACAGGCACACCTTTGGTTTCGTGTTCCTCTGTCAGCTGCCTTGGCACTTATCTTGCACACACTTTATGAAAACGAATAAACTGGGAGACAATCTCGCGCAACAGCGAGAGAGACATCTGGGAGGAATCACGAGTGATTTCTGAAGATGTGAAGCACGGAGCCTGAGAAGGTACTTGCCGCACGCTTTCCATCAGTCTTGCTGTTACCAGCGACAGTCGGCCACTACGGTCTTCGTCGTGAATATTGGTTCGTCCTTCAGCGAATTGCCTGCACACCGTCTCTCATAATGTCGTGTCCTACACGTGGCACAACTGGCGATGGATCTCTGCTGGAGATTGCTTCTGAGCGTACAAAAATCAGATGGTTGCTCATGCCTTGCATTTGCTGGGAGCCAATATCAGAGCACCCACTTTATCGTAGCACTGTGCGGTAATCACTGCCGTCACAAGACTGAAACAACACCGCTTTATTCCCGCGCATGCGCATTTCCATCCGACTACTCATACCATCTCTGGGCGCGATCGGAACTTACGTTCTGACTGCACCGAATAAAATAACGACTATAACAGACAGAAGGAACCCTATAGTATCTAAGTGGTGAACTATTTAGAGGAAAAGCCGTCGGCACATGGTCCCTGCATTTGAACAACTTGAGCGTGCCCAGCTCAACGTGTTGCTGAACGCTCAGGAACGATGCGACTTCTGCATACTGTACGTGGGCCCCACCGTGGTATACGCGATCGCAACGCGCTCCAGCGGCAGTTGTCTGTTGTATCTGGCTCGTAAATCACACTGTCTACGAAATGGACGGGCGCAAATGTCCTGTATTGTCGCTATTAAAACGTACTGTCCTCCCTTGTCCACATTCTAGTCAGGTTGTTCTGTCTGTAGTACACAAAAATAAAAACTTCAATACCCGCGAAAATATTATAAGGCAAAAAGGAAAGTACCATGTCCAGTCAATGAGGACATTGGTTTATACATAAAAGTTGCATTACATATTTACAAAAGTTCTCCATGTAAAATAAAAATTATTTCATCATTCTCACTTTTTAATTAAGCCCTGAGGTCATTCTTACTTGATCACTGTTCTTACTCAGTAGCAGAACCTCGACAACATGTGAATTAAAAAACTTAAAAGACAAAAATGGCAAAATATCTTACTGCAAGTAGTGCAATTTGTAAATTGAGCCAATGGAAGAAGCTCACTCCCAAAAATAGTGCACTTATATTTACATAACATCGTGTATTATAGTACATTCTTATACTTAACTAATAGTAAAGTATGAGAACCTATTAAAAATGCGAAGGTTAGGGAAAAAAATCGAATGTCGTGTGACACGATCCATCAACATTTGCCAAACCTTATCCATTATGTTGTGACGCAGTTCATTCTACTAAAGCTACCACTAATAACAGGCGATCTTATCTAGCTTGTTACCGTGTTCTGAAAGCTTTGATCGTAGCTGCATTACTCAATCAAATTTAATTGCGATGTATTGTATCAAGAACAACGTTTTTTTAATGGATGCTCAACATGCCGCTGCCTTCAAATGGCTTGCTCTCGTAATAATTCTTTTACCACGAATATGACGTTTCTCGTCATTTTATTACAACGTATCATAAAATTAGCGCTAGATTTTGAAGAGCTCCTCAGTTCGCTGGTGCTCACAAAAGGCCTATATACGTATGGGCTTCACTTGAAAGCCAATATGGCGCCTCACAACTCTGCACCGAAGGGAGATGGCGTGTACGGCCGACTGGATGGCGTGCAAGTGACGTAGGAGGCGTTCTGCCGTCTCATTGGTCATCGTTCAAACGCACGTTGTTCATGGTATGTGATAGGCTAGATATTGCTCTACACGTCCGGAAAGACTCGCCAACGTGCTATTCCACGCTATGACGTCAGAAACTCGGCGCGCTCAAAACACAACGTTCGGATGCTCGATGCGTGTGCCGACTGCTTAACACTAAGAAGTGATATGAAACGAGACTGTCACGTAAAAATAAGTATTAGGGAAGACGAATGGAAGACTTGGGTTTGTCGAAACGGTTCTGTGAATAAGAGGGGTATCTGTAAAGGAAATAGCATACAAGACGCTTGTGCGGCCAATTCTAGCGCACTGTTCCAGTGTATAGATTTCTCATCAAGTAGGCACGCAACAGACACAGAAAGAATTTACAGATACGCTGGTATCGTAGGAGATCGCTATAGTTCACACACAAGTGTAGCAGAAATGCTCAGGGAACTTAACATGGGAATCCGTGGAAATAACGACGTAGTTGTCGCGAAACCCTCGTAACTTAACGAGACTAGGGAGAAACCCTCGGTGGAACTGAACAACAAGTAGTTATGTTTGTTGATCGCTCGAGGAGGCCCTTACAATAGGAGACTGTAACTTAACGAGTCTTGGGAGAATCCCGAGACTGCAGTGAAACGTAACAGGTAGTTAAGTGGGTTTTGAATGTGACTAAGTACGAACAGAAAGCTATAAGCTTGGAAATGGTTTCCGCTAAGCAGGTATTGAGAGGGCCACCTAACGACGACAAGATTAGTGCGAGCGAGCGACTGGGTTTTACCGGCAGGGCGATTACAGGCGGCCGCAGGACAGCCGCGATGGACCTCAAGTATACAGCCGGCTAACGGCAGACAAGGTACACACTTTAATAGCATGAAACGAGGCTAGGAAGACTGCCACAATAAATGTAAGAGCATCAAATCAATCAACAGAGTGCAATACAGCGTATAAAAATTAAAACTGAATCATACACACATTCACAATTAAACAACTAATTCCACCACAAATGTTTACACTTACTGAGTGGTAAATAATTTTATTATGCACAGTACAGCATATCACCGGTGATGGTACTGCACAGTAGATGTCATCGAGGCAAGCAACGAAAATTACAGTGTTGTCGTTAAATATTCTATAAAATTAAGTCGAACCAGACCGTTTCCCACAGTTACACTGATAAAATGAAACAGTATGTAGTTGTTAGTGAATCGATTTAATAATTTGTGGTCAATGCTGATTATAATATGAGTGGAGGTGCGCTAGAGGCACAACTGTGTCAATTTTAATGGGATATGTAATTAAAAATTATAAGAATTGGTTCAATAGAATGGTCATGGCATACCTTGTCAATTAGAATATTTATTTTATTTATAGATTAATTAGTATAGAAATGGTGGTCGATTTGCATATTCACAAACCGGCAAGAAATGAAATACAAGTCAAAACACGGCAATTTTTAGTACTTCTCGGTGAAATATACGTGTGAAGTGTCCCAACGTGAACAGGACATCTCTATTTCGCATTTTTTTCCTCTTCAAGGAAGTTGTGTGAGTTTGTTGCAGGCTACTACATTATTCGTCACGGCAAGAACAGTGCTGCTACAGCTTTGCAGGTGTGCGTGAGTCATTCAAGAAGAGCGGCACATTCTGAGTTGCGAAACTTTTCGTGTATTAGGTAAGTTATATGTAACTTTTAGTATTATTGATTATTACAATGTCTGTGTTTACACAGAGTCTGTATGTTACATTACAGTGTCTTTCAGACATGCTTTTGACGACTACAGCTGTTGTAAATATTACGAGATTTTATGGGTTGCAGCGTACAAGGAAAAAAAAAATGGAAATTTCTGGTATGAAGAAAGGTCTCGGTGAAAAGTATTCCTGCCTTACATAAGCCCATGAATGATTCTAGGTTTTCTTAAAATGTGTTCTTTAAATTGTACCTAATTGATATTCCTCATTGAATTGCACTAATTTTCATAAACTACAATTTTGCATTTTGTATTTCTCTAATACGACAATTTAAGCTGTTTTTTTTTTTAAATAACTAATGAAGGTTCGAATGTTGTATTATATTACAGTAAATATACGAGAGTTGAAACTTTAATAGCGGTAACTATTTATTTACAGCTCATACAAAGTAGATACGTGTTTTCGTGCAAAGTAGATAAGTGTTTCAAAGTTTTACTGACCCTCAAAGTAGTCACCAGCATTGTGTATAACCCATTTCCAGCGATGTGGAAGTCGTAGGATACTCTTAGCAGTGCCAGTTGTGTTGACAGTTCGAGCGGCGCCGTCTATTGCCCGACGAATTTGTAGCAATTCTGCAGTGAATGCTGTGAAGCGTTTCCTTCAGTTTATAAATGTAGTTGAACTCACGAGGTCTTAAGTCAGGGGAGTGCAGTAGGTGGTGTAGCACTAGCAGCCCCATCAGTCAAACAAATCAGTAACAGCTTGCACTGTACGTGCTTGACCATTGTCCTGCAAAATAATGGTCAGGTCCTGCAAAAAGTGTCATCACTTCTGTCTCGAAGCTGGTCGTAGGTTGTGTTGTAAAAATGAACAGCATAGAGACAGAAGTGATGACACTTTCTGCACGACCTGATCGTCATTTTGTAGGACAATGCTCAAGCACGTACAGTTTGGTTATCTTCCCGTTGGAATCTCCCGGAAATCCGAACGAGGGAATAGTAGGGAATCTTTTGCCAATGGAAAGATCATCATGACACTTATTGAATTACAGATCACATGTCCTGTGAATGTACATCGTGTGTTAATAATGCACCTGCTTTCATTCCTTTCTGCGTACCGTTGACCATTGCTGATTCTTCGACCTTTTAGGGGCAATTTACCACGTCAAGCCCGTTCCTCCACCCTTTGTCACAAGGCCGTTATCAGATCGAAGGTGATTCATTATACCAAGACTCTACGGTCGCCATTGGTGATGTCTTTTTTTTTTATCAAAATTTAAGAAATGACTGTAGTCGAACCCGGGACCTCGGACCTTGTGATTACTAGTCAGTGGTCTTAGGATACTGTAATGTTGTGCAACGTGGAATAAACTCAACTTGGTAACACATATTGCGTTGTGTTATCACCCTAGGCGTATGTTCGATCATACGAAAAGACTGAGAAACACGTTTTCTCCTCTCCCAGTGGCTGTCCTGATCACGGCTTTGTATGGACGCGTTGCCTTTTCTAGCATTTGATTGACTAGTTGTTGACAACAGGGACTTCAGAACGGCCTGACATCAGGGACTGGTGTCAGTCTGATGGTGGAGGCTTGTAGTACAACACGTGCACAGCATCGGTCTGTACTTGCGAATAAACAATGTAATCAGTTAACAGTCTGAGGATGAACGTCCAGGCAGAAGGACCTATACAGTGGAAGAATGTATTTGATTCTACAGTGAAGAGCCAAAGAAACTGGGATACCTGCCTAATATCGTGTAGGGCCCCCGCGAACACTCAGAAGTGCCGCTACACGACGTGGCATGGACTCGACTAATGTCTCAAGTAGTGCTAGAGGGAACTGGCACCATGAATCTTGCAGGGCTGTTCATAAATCCGTAAGATTACGAGCGGTGGAGATCTCTTCTGAACAGCATGTTTTAAGACATTTTAGATATGGTCAATAGTGTTCATGTCTGGGGTGTTTGGTGGCCGGCGTAAGTGTTTAAACTTAGAAGAGTGTTCCTGGAGCTACTCTGTAGCATCCTGGACGTGTGCGGTGTACCATTGTCCTACTGGAATTGCCCAAGTCTGTCGGAATGCACACTGGACATGAACGTATGCAGGTGACCAGACAGCATCCTTATGTACGTGTCACTTGTCAATAGTCGTATCAGAGGTACCATATCACTCGAACTGCACACAGCCCCACACCATTACAGAGCCTCCACCATCTTGAACAGCCCCCTGCTGACATGCAGGGTCCATGGATTCATGAGGTTATCTCCATACCCATACACGTCCATCCGCTCGAAACAATTTGAAACGAGACTCGTCCGTTTCCAGTCATCAACAGTCGAATGTCGGTATTCACGGGCCCAGGCGAGGCGTAAAGTTTTGTCGTGCAGTCATCAAGGGTACACGAGTGGGCCTTCGGCTCCGAAAGCCCATGTCGATGATGTTTCGTTGAATGGTTGCACGCTGACGCTTGTTGATGGCCCAGCATTGAAATCTACAGCAATTTGTGGAAGGAATGCACTTCTGTCACGTTGAACGCTTCTGTTCAGTCGTCGTGGGTCCCGCTCTTGCAGGATCTCAATCCGGCCGCAGCGATGTCATATATTTGATGTTTTACCGGATTCCTGATATTCACGGGACACTCGTGAAATGGTCGTACGAGAAAATACCCGCTTCATTGCTACATCGGAGATGCTGTTTCCCATCGCTGGTGCGCCGACTAAAACACCAAGTTCATAGTCGCTTAAATCTTGATAACCTGCCATTGTAGCAGCAGTAACCGACCTAACAACTGCGCCTGACACTTGTTGTATTACAGAGATGTTGCCGACCGCAGCGCCGCATTCTAACTGTTTGTATATCCCTGTATTTGAACACGCATGCCTATACCAATTTCTTTACCGCTTCGGTGTATTTCAATTGTATGTCATTATTTTAAAGTACCAGTGATTACAGGTGATACACACTTCGAAAAGGTAGTTACTGTGACAAATAAAAGATATCGTGACATCCCTAAAAAATTAGTTCAGTACACACTGCCAACAGCCAAACAGCCTTTGTGTAGCGAACCTCACTGCATTCAAGGTGAGTGCGATCGACGGTCCTAAAGCGGTTGTTACCTTCTACGTAAGGGACACAAATACAGTAGACTCAAAGGGGGGCCGAAGGAACATTTGCAACATACTGAAGTATACATTTCCACCTGCAACACCCGTGTAAAAGTCTGGTTGTCACGTTTTTGGCATAAATGGCGAGTGTAGTTATTGCACTGTCTTTCAGTCGGGTGTTTTTTCCTAAATACCGATCCTCTAAGAAAACTCCTTTCGGTACAGGAACGTCACAATGTTTGAGCTTAGAGTATGCCCTAGAAAACCCGCAAAAGTGTAAACCTTAGAAATACACTACTGGCCATTAAAATTGATACACCGCGACGATGACGTGCTATAGACGCGAAATTTAACCGAGAGGAAGAAGATGCTGTGATATGCCAATAATTAGCTTTTCAGAGCATTCATACAAGGTTGGCGCCGGTGGCGACACCTACAACGTGCTGACATGAGGAAACTTTCCAACCGATTTCTCATACACAAACAGCAGTTGACCGGCGTTGCCTGGTCAAACGTTGTTGTGATGCCTCGTGTAAGGAGGAGAAATGCGTACCATCACGTTTCCGACTTTGATAACGGTCGGATTGTAGCCTATCGCCATTGCGATTTATCGTATCGCAACAATGCTGCTCGCGTTGGTCGAGATCTAACGACTGTTAGCAGAATATGAAATCGGTGTGTTCAGGAGGGTAATACGGAACGCCGTGCTGCATCCCAACGGCCTCGTATCACTAGCAGTCGAGATGACAGGCAACTTATCCTCATGGCTGTAACGGATCGTGCAGCCACGTCTCGATCCATGAGTCAACAGATGGGGACGTTTGCAAGACAACAACCATCTGCACGAACAGTTCGACGACGTTTGCAGCAGCATGGACTATCAGCTCGGAGACCGCGACTGCGGTTACCCTTGACGCTGCATCACAGACTGGAGTGCCTGCGATGGTGTACTCAACGACGAACCTGGGTGCACAATTGGCAAAACGTCATTTTTTCGGATGAATCCAGGGTCTATTTACAGTATCATGTTGGTCGCATCTGTGTTTGGCGACATCGCGGTGAACGCACATTGGAAGCGTGTATCCGTCATCGTCATACTGGCGCATCACCCGGCGTGATGGTATGGGGTGCCCTTGGTTACACGTCTCGGTCACCTCTTGGTCGCATTGACGGCACTTTGAACAGTGGACGTTACATTTCAGATGTGTTACGACCCGTGGCTCTACCCTTTATTCGATCCCTGCGAAACCCTACATTTCAGCAGGATAATGCACGATCGCATATTGCAACTTCAGTGCGGGCCTTTCTGGACACAGACAAAATGTTCGACTGCTGCCCTGGCCAGCATATTCTCCAGGTCTCTCACCAACTGAAAACGTGTGGTCAATGGTGGCTGAGCAACTGGCTCGTCACAATATGGCAGTCGCTACTCTTGATGAACTGTGGTATCGTGTTGAAGATGCATGGGCAGCTGTACCTGTACACGCCATCCAAGCTCTGTTTGACTCAATGCCCAGGCGTATCAAGACCATAGGTGGTTGTTCTGGGCACTGATTTCTCAGGATATATGCACCCAAATTCCGTGAAAATGTAATCACATGGCAGTTGTAGTGTAATATATTTGTCCAATGAATACCCGTTTATCATCTGCATTCTTTCTTGGTGTAGCAATTTTAATGGCCAGTCGTGTTCATCTCTGTATTTGAATACACCAGCCCATACCTGTTTCTTTGGCGCTTTAGTGTATTTCAATTGTATGTCATTATTTTAAAGTACAAATGATTACAAGTGATACACACTCCGAAAAGATGGTTACTGTCACAAATAAAAGATATCATGATATCCCTAAAAATTTCGTTCGGTACACATTGCCAGCAGCCAACTAGCCTTTGTGTAGCGATTCTCACTGCACTCAAGGTGAGTGCTACCGATGGTCCTAAAGCGGTTGATACCTTCTGCGAAAGGGACACAAATACAGTAGACTCAAAGGGGGGCGGAAGGAACATTTGCGACATACTGAAGTATACATTCCCACCTGCAACACCCGTGTAAAAGTCTGGTTGTCACGTTTTTGGTATAAATGGCGAGTGTAGTTATTGCACTGTCTTTCATTCGGGTGTTTTTTTCCTAAATACCGATCCTCTAAGAAAATTGCTTTCGGTACAGGAACGTCAGAATGTTCGAGCTTAGAGCATGCCCTAGGAAATCTGCAAGTGAGTTAACCTTAGAAATATACGCGTGCAATTTCTGCAGATCCGCTTCCCCCTTTTTTACACTACTGCCAATTAAAATTGCTACACGAAGAAGAAATGCAGATGATAAACGGGTATTCATTGGACAAATATATTACACTATAACTGCCATGTGATTACATTTTCACGCAGTTTGGGTGCATATATCCTGAGAAATCAGTACTCAGAACAACCTCCTCTGGCAGTAATAACGGCCTTGATACGCCTGGACATTGAGTCAAACAAAGCTTGGATGGCATGTACAGGTACAGCTGCCCATGCAGCTTCAACACGATACCACTGTTCATCAAGAGTAGTGACTGGCGTATTGTGACGAGCCAGTTGCGCCGGCCGGAGTGGCCGAGCGGTTCTAGGCGCTACAGCCTGGAACCGCGAGACCGCTGCGTCGCAGGTCCGAATCCTGCCTCGGGCATGGATGTGTGTGATGACCCTAGGTTAGTTAGGTTTAAGTAGTTCTAAGTTCTAGGGAACTGATGACCTCAGAAGTTGAGTCCCATAGTGCTCAGAGCCATTTTTTTGAGCCAGTTGCTCGGCCACCATTGACCAGACGTTTTCAGTTGGTGAGAGATATGGAGAATGTGCTGGCCAGGGCAGCAGTCGAACATTCTCTGTATCCGGAAAGGCCCGTACAGGACCTGCAACATGCGGTCGTGCATTATCCTACTGAAATGTAGGGTTTCGCAGGGATCGAATGAAGGGTAGAGCCACGCGTCGTAACACATCTGAAATGTAGCGTCGACTGTTCAAAGTGCCGTCAATGCGAACAAGAGGTGACCGAGACGTGTAACCAGTCACCCCATACCATCACGCCGGGTGATACGCCAGTATGACGATGACGAATACACGCTTCCAATGTGCGTTCGCCGAGATGTCGCCAAACACGGATGCGAGAACCATGGTGCTGTAAACAGAACCTGGATTGATCCCAAAAAATGACGTTTTGCCATTCGTGCACCCAGATTCGTCGTTGAGTACACCATCGCAGGCGCTCCTGTCTGTAATGCAGCGTCAAGGGTAACCGCAGTCGCGGTCTCCGAGCTGATAGTCCATGCTGCTGCAAACGTCGTCGAACTGTTCGAGCAGATGGTTGTTGTTTTGCAAACGTCCCCATCTGTTGACTCAGGGATCGAGACGTGGCTGCACGATCCGTTACAGCCATGGGGATAAGATGCCTGTCATCTCTACTGCTAGTGTCGGCCGGAGTGGCCGTGCGGTTCTAGGCGACTACGGTCGCAGGTTCGAATCCTGCCTCGGGCATGGATGTGTGTGATGTCCTTAGGTTAGTTAGGTTTATGTAGTTCTAAGTTCTAGGCGACTGATGACCTCAGAAGTTAAGTCGCATAGTGCTCAGAACCATTTGAACCTTTTTTTTTCGACTGCTAGTGATACAAGGCCGTTGGGATCCAGCACGGCGTTCCGTATTACCCTCCTGAACCCACCGATTCCATATTCTGCTAACAGTCATTGGATCTCGGCTAACGCGAGCAGTAATGTCGCGATACGATAAACTGCAATCGCGATAGGCTACAATCCGACCTTTACCAAAGCCGGAAACGTGATGGTACGCATTTCTGCTCCTTACACGAGGCATCACAACAACTTTTCACCAGACATCGCGGGTCAACTGCTTTTTGTGTCTGAGAAATCGGTTGGAAACTTTCCTCATGTCAGCACGTTATAGGTGTCGCCACCGGCGCCAACCTTGTGTGAATGGTCTAAAAAACTAATCATTGGCATATCACAGCATTTTCTTCCTGTCGATTGAATTTCGTGTTCGTGGCGCGTCGTGTTCGTGGTGTATCAATTTTAATGTCCAGTAGTGTATAAACATAAATAACCTGCGCTCTTTTCCAGCCCGTGCCCGCCTCACATTTCTTTCTTTTTACCCCCGTTCTCTTTCACTATTTCGGCTAGGCGTCTGAAATTTCACACCGGCAGTTTTATCCCGCCTGTTTTTTGTCGGCGCCGTGTCGGTTTGAGGACCACAGGTAACGGGAGGCGCGCCCAGGCCGACGGCACAACGAAGCGGGTGATCGCCGCGGCCCGGCAAGCCGGCGTTCCACGGCGGTTGCGACTGCCGCTGCAGCTGCTGCGAGGAGCCTCCGCTCCGTGGCGTCGCCAATCGATGCCCGCGGCCGGCACCGCAAGGCTGCTGTGCGGCACGCCGCTGCTGTACGACCGGGGCGCCGGAAGCTTCAACCTGACAACAACGTCCGCCACTCGAGTGGCCACCGACACGGAGCAATGCTGGCCGTCTTCCATTACACGTCACAAGCAACCACACCGAAAAACAACTGGTGACCCCCAGCAGATATCACGCAAGTGCGGCACCTCTAGCTTAAAAATTCGGCGAGAAAGGCAGTCCACGACTTTCTTCAGGTACACCATATCTGAAGCCTATCGTTGATAATAACATCACGTTTTATTTTGCAAGGCCGGTATTACACTATCAAATTTCTTTGTCCAATATCTTTGTCAAAGAAATTTGATGCTGTAATAGGGAACTTTGTCAAATGTCGGCAAATATTTGATCAAATCTAGGGCGTCGCTGTAGATTTGATCAAAGAAGTCGCTTGCCTTCTGTTCACTGCAATGTGACGTGTTACCACGTGGAGCGCTTGCATCGCTGCAGCGTTCTGTCATCTGTAGTGTTTTTATAACATTGCCGGTAAATACAATTGGTGTGTACCGACAATTACAAAATCAATAGAGATGTATAAAGCTGAAGAGGCGCCTTACAACTTGAGGCACCCTGAATACAAAAATAGATTAAGAAGATTGGAGACCTAACCTAACCTAACTCTCTCCTGTAGCAAGGAATCGGCGTGTTACAGTGAGCCTGTCTTCTGCAGATGTAGCAGTTGTTTAGTGAATATTGTGCTTTGTGATATGAGGATACACTTCACTGAGCACATACAGTAATGTATGCTCAGCCATTCTTAAGTAATTGATGTAATACTTGACGTCCTCCACTATCAGCTCACGTAACAAGTTTTGTTGAATGCTTTTATCGTGTCGTCGTAAAAGCCACGGCTTCTCCCAGGTACGTTTCCTTTTTTCCCCCACTTCTCTTCCGCATATGCACACAGTGCAATTGTGGTACATGCAACTGCTGTGGTTAATAACTAGTTGTTGTTGTCAGCCATCTTGAGCTTTTACGAAAAATATGATGACAGTGTAATACCCCTTCTAGCGCTATGTCAAAGATCTTTGTCAAATATATTTGATGGAATATTTGATCACATCTTTGATCAAATCTTTGACAAAGAAATTTGATAGTGTAATAATGGCCTAAGGCAAAAAAAGAAACTGTAAAACTTTTGCACACACTGCATCAGTGATGTAAAAGACTTACAGGGTGCCCCAGGAGTGGCGTGACAAACTTCGAAGGGTTGTAGAGGGTGTCTTGAAGAACAAATCGGGGATAGGAACCCGTGTCTGGAAACGTCTTCCGTCGACGCTACAGAGCGTCGAAGTTATAGGCGCCAGCGCCTGCTGCTAGGCCACCCCTTAGGCAGCAAATGTGACTTCGTACCTTAACTGACCATAAGCAGAACGTCTCTCAATGTCGTTCGTTATTCAGTGGTCGTGAATGATTGCCACGATTGCCAGTAGAGAAGACTGAAGTAGCTGCTACATAGAAAGGCCTAATTTTCTAGGAATGCAATTCTCTGTTGCCTCGACGGGTGATGGTTTCCATCTCCAGTTTATTTTTCTCGCGGAAACACCTAAAATCTCCAATGTTTTTCTGAATACAGGAAAAATATAAACTGCAGATGTAAACCTGTGTCCAAAACCGTCAGAAAACAAGCCAACTGATCCTCCCATTTATAGGAGGCAAGTCTTGTCTATGCAGCAGCTAGCTCCATCCACTGGCGATCATGGCCATCGCTGAATAACAAACAATATTACGAGGCGTTCCGCCTGCCTATGATCCGACAGCACACAGTCACTTTTGCTGCTGAATAGGTTGCCTAGTGACAGGCGCCAGCGCCTATAACTTCAACGCAGTGTATCATTGCCAGATGACGTTTCTGGACACAGATTTCTATCTTCTAACTACGAGTATGTTTCTGGGACACCAATCCTAAGTTTGTTTCTCACAGATAGCAAAAATGTCTCTTAGCAATTACTATGAGAGCACTTTTTTGACGTCTGCGTCATGGGTACCTGCCAAGTCATTCTTTGGAGCCCATCGACTCACAATTGCCTCGTCCCAAAAGTGAACATATACAAGGCTCACTAAAATGTGCAACCCATTTCATTCCTGTCAATTCTCGTTGAGAAATATTCAACTGCTTAGTGAAGATTACAATTTTAAGCCCATATATTACCTTTGCTACCCACCTTGCTTGATGCTGAGCTCCTGCGATCCTGAAGCTGAAGTCGTTTTTTGACCAACCTCCTAGGTACAGGAGTGAGAGTAATAAGTCTTTGCAGTCTTCTCTTGGACGAATTCCGTCGTTTAGGATATTCTCAAAGTAGTTAACCATTTTCACTTGTTCTCCTAGAAAGCCTTCGATAGAACTTTCTTCATCCAGTATAGTCGCATATGACTTCTTATCAAGTGAAACCCACAGACTTAGAAAGTTCCGAAAAATCTGCACGCCAGGATCATTATGGTATCCCACAACACTCCTCAAGCACTCTTTTCTATATTAGTTCATGGGTGTGATGTTAACAAGCCAAACACAACAATGTTAGAATCCCTTTTCACTTTTGGTACGTGCCCCTTGAATCAGTCCTGTATCAGATGCTGTAGTATCAAAAGATAAACCGATGATATTGTCACGTAGCTCAAATCGGTTCACTTTTCGAATTTATATTTCTGCCACCTGTTCACCAGTGCCTTTCAGGGCAACAGGTACGCCGAGCAAATGCTCTAAAGCCGGCGGCCGTGGTCTAGCGGTTCTAGGCGTTCAGTCCGGAGCCGCGCGACTGCTACGGTCGCAGGTTCGAATCCTGCCTCGGGCATGGATGTGTGTGATATCCTTAGGTTAGTTAGGTTTAAGTAGTTCTAAGTTCTAGGGGACTGATGACCATAGATGTTAAGTCCCGTAGTGCTGAGAGCCATTTGAAATGCTCTAAATCTCCAAAGTTTTTACACTCCCGTGGGCAAGCGAGGGCAACAATTTACTATACCAATGCAAGACAGGGTATGCAAAGCGTGACTCTTCGATTTTCATTGCTATGTCACTTCTGTTGATCGCCCGAGCTCAGTAAACGGCAGCTGGAGATACCGAAGCTTTTGAAACATCGTGACCAAGGTTCTTTTCAGTAGCCATAATGCAGTACCTGCTTGTCGAATAGAGAGCTGTTCTCGATCCCAAGCAGACGTGAGTGTCTGATCATGAGGTTTAATCCAGGAGTTGAATGTAAGTTCATCGTCGCTGGAGGCGAAAACTCTGCCTCCATGTCACTGGGTGTTGATGATGGTGGAGATAAGTCTTCTATTATAACTACTGAGCGAGGTGGCGCCGTGGTTAACACACTGGACTCGCATTCGGGAGGACGACGATTCAAACCAGCGTCCGCCCATCATTAGGTTTTCCGTGATTTCCCTAAAACGCGCCAGGCAAACACCTGGATGGTTCCTTTGAAAGGAAAAAAAGTAATAACAGTGAAATCTGATAAAGATAGTGATCTCGTCATAGTTTCAGAAGATGATTACGTGATTATAATACAAGAGTATCACAGTTTTCTTTTTATAAAGAACAGTATTTAAGCCACCCTTAAGGAAAAGTCTGACAGTGCGCAATTTTTTGTAGTTCCACATGAGAAACGAAGACTAATTAGCATGAATCCCATTCTTTCATCAGTTAATGCCTTAATAAAACTCCACAAAGAAAGCAAAAGTATGCGATTTATTATTGATGGAAGAGGGGCTCTAATGGCAGAACTAAATACATTTTGTTTAAAAAAACTGTCGATCTCATTCAGATTTCCTATTATCTGTAGTTTACGAAATAATGTGGCTTATGCAGATGAAGCTAAAGATTTGCTGATCACTGATGACATGCTACGTCATAGTAAACTAACAATAGATGAAACTTTAAAATAATAAGAAGCAATTTAATTCATAACAGCACCATGGAAATGGGTGAACTAATAGAATTTCTTGATCTATTGGAATTCAGCCTGAGTGTTTATCACTTTGAATTTGGTGAGAAAGTCTACCAACAGAAGTATTGTTTGCCGATGGGCAGGTACATCTCTAGGTTATCAGGGGACATGTGTATCAATAATATAGAGACGGCGGTGTTACAGAATAACACACAGTTGACACAGAGGCTATGTAGACGATGTATTCATTGTAATAAAGGGAGGGGAAGAGGATCTGCATGCGCTGCAAATGATTTTTAACCAACAGTATCACAGTATTGAACACACTTTAGAGAAAGAGTCTGAAAGGACAGTGACAAGGGCAGAAAATAAATTGAAATTTCTATTTACCATAAACCAACACATTCATGTAGTGATAAGGGATGACATCAACCACCCACCACAACATAAAAAAACGTATTTCTTTGCTATGGAAGCTTGCCTACGTAAGCTTCCGTTAGATGAAAAGGAAATACAGCAGGAGTTATGCATCTTCAAACAAGTAGCAGTAGCCAATGGTTTTAAGACACGTTTAGTTACACAAATCTTCAAAAAATACAAAGACCAAACAAACCCGCGTAAGGAAGGAAAAAAGTTTATTATACTGAAATATTACGGCCGTATTACCGAAAAGTTAGTGCACGCTTTCCGTAAACAGTACGAAATGGCATTTCGAGCTGCAGGTCAGTTAAACTAAGAAATAAAAGTAAAAAATTAAAACATGTATTATGCATCTGCTGTGTACAGATTACAATGTGTAAGATATGATCTTTTTTACGTAGGTCAAACTGGTTGGAATTTTGTAACTAGGTACAAGTAATATATGAACTTAGACGACAAGACTGGTTTTGGTCATCATTTGCGAAGCACAAAACATACAGTGGGTGGTTGTGACACTGATATGAAAATTTTACACGTGGCACCTAAAGGAATGAAATTAGAAGTAAGATTAAAAAGCCTGGAAAATTGCCGAACGAACAGTCCGAATTTAAATACAACATTTTTTTGCTCTGTTTAAAAATGATTTGTGATTCAGTAAGGCCGTAGCTTATGCTATCAGTAATTTATAGAACAGTGCTATAATATCTCAACCTTTACCAATTCAGCAGCTATGTATTTAATTGAAACATTATGATCTCTGAGAACTGTCAGGCACTACCTGACGATTCGTCCTACTATGGTGATGTCTGAGAGACAGAATATATGAACACACAATGGACAACCAATGAACAACTGAAGGCGCCTGTCAAATTTTTATGTCTCAAGAACTAAAGTTACCTATCGAATTTTGAAGACAACGGTAACAGTGTCAAGTTACATTAATTACATTCCTCTAATGTAAAAACAGGTGTATTACGCACAGTGAAACATTGTACATGCAGGTACATCACAAAAGATTTATTGCACTACTGTAATCTGTGCACACAAAATGTTTGAAAATGTTCTATTTCATGTTTTGTTCATAAAATTGTATCTTCTAATACAGGCAATGGTTAGAGAATTAACGAAAAGTTCGAAACTAGTCATTAATAAAAATATTATTTGCAACACTGACGGAAACCTTAACTAATAAATTACAAATACAGTGAGTTGCTGATCCTGATACCAATATAATGTTGGAGTTACATAAAAACTAGAAGTAGTTGTTCCACTGAAGGGAGCCGAGCTCCTACAAACTCACCATTAAGCAATCACCTTTTCTAGCAGCCAAATTCCTCTTTAGGTTCCCATTTTTAAAGGTCAGTTACCTGGAAAACATGAAAGAAATACATGAAAAGATCAGTAATGGAAAGCACTTCGGTATAAAAAATTTCATTAGTTTCAGAGAAAATTGATCAATGTGTGCATCACCTAAATACTATCCAATCTTATCGAGATATGGCATATGTATCTTTTACATAATTGAGACTCGAGGTGCAAGCAAAGTCATATGAAAATCACATCTTTGGAAAAATGAAACATGCTAACCTAGAGCCACTACACTGCAGAGACGTTTATTGCTACCTCCCACCCTAGTTCCAAACAGTCCCAGGCATTACTGTTACATCTGACGCCGATTCTGTCCCAGATCATATAAAATGGTAGATTACCCTCATAAAGTACGTAGGCTACTTGAAAAATCATGTGCCGCGCATACTGGTAATCCCATAAAATATGTTCCTCAACTTATGAGGGCCTCGCCTACTTATGGTTTGAGGGCCCGGACATTCAATTAGATAAGTTACTTTATTAGTTACGGAATCAAAGAATTTTAATTGGTAAACATATGACTTCTTCATAAAACAAAGGAAGCAAGATACATTAACAGTGAGATCAACAAGACCGTTACAGTTACTTTACTACAACAAAATAAAACAGAAAATGAATTTTTATGAGGATCGCCACCAGTATGGTGCAGGATAATTACAACTGAATTGGTGCACAGTAACATAAAGGACACAAAATATGAATTCAAACCATGAAATAATAAACTATAATAAAATATACAAAAAACTGTACGAATCAGAACAGAGCCCAAAACAGATTGAGAGAAACGAAAAGATTAGGAAGATTATCACAAGACGCATGAACTTCTATGAATCAATTAGCAACGAATCGAAACGTGAGTGGTTATCTGAATACGGAACAAGACCCACTTTAGACAGAAAATTAAACTGTAGAACACACGCATACGAATGCGTGAGGCGCGTAGAACATGTGATGCACAAGCTGATTCCATCAGTCGGAAACGAACTTCTCTCCCCTTACACTGACCGCATCCTGAAGTTTGACGTGTGCGTTGCAGTCGCCCTCTTAGGTGACATCCATTAATTACGCGAGCTCCAAAAGGGTACGGGGGCAATGAAAATCTCAAATCAACTTTCCAATTCAGAGAATATAGCCTACATTATTATAACGAGCAATACTTTGTTTTATACTTTGTTTATACCATAAACAATATTAAAGGGCCCAGGAATCTTTATGGTCTCTCTGAAATTAACTGAATGCTTGCATGCCCGTGATTCCCGGATTGGAAACAAGTGCCGTGCAAGTTTCAGCTTTCATTCGCGGAGTTCCCTGCTGTGCTGGTGGAAATCACTGCGTGCCACTCGTGATATGCTGCAATGCATATACAGTTGAAGTTATCGTGTTCAAGGTGAATTCGTATCCAAACTTTTACAATGCACCTGTTAAACGTCACACTCACAAGTTGCAAAACGCGTGTGAGCAAGAAGTTAATTGCTTGTGGAAAGAAGCTAAGGTGAAGTTCACCAACAAGAGTTCTCCAAGTGATCATATAAATCAAGAGAATAATAAACTACATAATTATACGGTTCTAAGGAAGATGCAAACAATGTTTTCTTTCATCTGCAAAGTAATTAAAGGTTCAGTGACATTTAATGCATATAATTATTAATAAAAGGTCAATCTTTTAGGTGTCCGTCAAAACGGTTAACAATATTTTCGCGGAGCCTTTTTGCCGTCTCTCTCTCTCTCTGTCCGTCCTACTCAGGACTGGCGTGTTTAAAATAAAGCGTTTTTAATCACATGATGAAATATTAATACTCATTGTAAATAAAACATGTTTTATTAAAGTGCTTTAATCAATATTTAAAACAAATAAAAAATTAATTTTACATACTTTTACCCGACTATGGGGTAAACCTCACGTTACGGAAGGAGGGAGGGGGGAGGGGGAACACGACTTCTCACCAAAGAGAGAGAGAGAGAGAGAGAGAGAGAGAGAGAGAGAGAGAGAAAAAGAGAGAGGCCTGACATAATTACTGAAAGTCCGCTTATCATGGCTGTTGATGGGTCGTCGTGCGCCATATGTAGTAGCTAATAATTGTGGGTAGTGTGGACCGGTGTGTTGTGACATGGTCGTCTTCGAGGTTACTGATCGCGGATACGGAAAAAAATCTCAAAATCCTGGTAGTTCAATGTTAAACTTCTAAGACTCGGCAGAAGGCCGAAGCCAAGAAAACACGGACTAGAAAGGGACTACGAGTTGCACCCAGACCAAGGGCAGGTCTCCATGAAGTTTTCATGGCCTTCCTTCAGACCTCCAGAAAGGCCTCTTCGCACAATCTTTTTAGCCCGGGAAGGGTCTAAGTCCTCCCGCAATGAGGGATCTGGAAGTCAGTTAACTAGCTTCCCACGAACAAGTTAATCATATAATCACCAACGAGCTTCGCGTTTGCGGAAACGAGAACAGTGTCGCCACAGTCCCAGGGCCGCACCCGCTTTTAGGAAATTCTGTAAATTTTGGTGTGAGCTTCGCCCTGCGTTCCCACGGAAACTCAGAGTCAGGGACTTTCACAGACGGACTTACGGCCAGGTGTGTAGCTTGTGGATCAGTGTCTGGAGACCAAACACAACAGGATAACAGCAAGTGGTCAGTTGTAGACTTCACCGAAAGTGAGTTACTAAACAGGCTGAATTCTCACCCATACCGCTACAGGTCTCCCATTCTACTGATGACAACGCAGGAAGCTCCTTCGACCGTCCTTCCGCCCTATTGTCCAGGTACCGGCAGGATTAGCGCTGAAAGGCTGACTCGGCTGTTAATGTGAATACTACCGCGAGAACAGCACTGTGAGCGACGCCTGTATTCTCAAGTGCGTACCAAAGTTTCACCTCTAGTCCGGCACAATCGAAGGGAGTTCCCGTAAGGCTCGCCTGACCTCTGCAGCTTCTACCCGCTGGTGGGAAACGAAACACTCGAGTTCGGCAACTCTTCTCAAAGCGCCTTCTGCGCTTCACACAGGAACTCGGTAACTTCTGCCTGCCCGCTAAATCTGAACGGAACAAATGTACGACTTCTTTAAAATTTATAATGAGCTTAAAGAATACAGTGTATACTGGACCAATGAAGAAGATGGTGTAAAATAAAAAGAGTTATATATATAAATAAATAAAAACGGAGTAAACAGGAGAAAGCTTTAACACAAAACCCATACAGCAAGCCTCCATAACAGTTCATATTAATAAACTGTTTCCTCCGTTTTTATTTATTTATTGTAAACAGGAAAAAACTTGAACACAAAACAGGAACAGCAAGCCTACATGACAGTTTATATTAATAAACTGTTTACTCCGTTTTTATTTATTTACTGTTCATTT
Organism: Schistocerca americana; assembly: GCF_021461395.2. NCBI lineage: Eukaryota > Metazoa > Arthropoda > Insecta > Orthoptera > Acrididae > Schistocerca > Schistocerca americana. Next base: position 743,702,162 of record NC_060120.1, read on the forward strand.
TTTTACTTTTTATATTGCATTACCACCACATTGTCAAATATGTTATTTACTGTACTTTTCTGCTTCAATCTAGACGAGTAACTTCTCTTCCAATGCTGTTTACAAACACTGTAACTTCTTTGGTGACAACACTCAGTTAATGTCTGAAAATTGCCTTGCAAGCCGGAAACCGATTAACGCAATAAAAGTAATACTGTAGAACGAAAGCAAACTAGCGCTTTTCCTTTATTATAAGTTATAATTTCACCATTTCTGAGTAAATCTAATTTCTGTTCGACGAAAGCTTGTCACGTCCTGATTTTTGGGTCCGTTTTCATGATGTGGCCATTTTTTGCAAAGTTAATTCTTATGTATGTATCGGTTTGTTCATGGATCAGTCTTTTCAAAAACTTGAAGACATCTGGGTTAGGAGATTCACAGGAAACATTGAAACGGGAATGAAAGCTTTCACAAGCGTTAGTCGCTCTCCATAAGGAAGCGTTATCTGCTGCTCAAATGTTAGGAGGAAATAGCGTCGTGAATGTTATTTCAATTTACATAATCGACAAATTTGATGGGTTTTTGGTACTGTATGCTGACAAGGTCAGCAAAAACATCAGAAACATCTAAGACCAAGATGTAATGCAGGCACTGGCTTTTTTCACTGTTGTGGTCTTAGTAAATCGAAGCCAAATCAACTGTTTGTATTTTTTACCACCTGAAATATGTAGAAAATAAAATAAAGTTTGTGGGAATCTAAAAGGCAAAATTTGTAAGGTCCGCAACTTAATCAAGTACACAACTCTTGTTAGCGTGAACGATGTACAGCTATTATGAGGAATAACTGTATTCTATTGTGTTAAAAAAAGCATATAATATGCTACACTAATTAGGGCTCCTTTTCGTTCAACAGTAATACGGATTTCTTAAGATAACAATCACAGTTGTGCTTTTCCAGCTTGAAACCGACAAACAATAATCATTGACTGATAAGAAGGCAACGTTGATACTTTCAATGGATGGACAGTTCGAAGTCAATTAATACTGTTTTTGGACTTCAAACCAGTTGTCACTCCCATCATTCATCTTAAACACACTGCATATTTTTCATATATGTTTCTTAGTTACTTGAGGTTTGCAAGGCTGGACACTAATGGTAGGACCTCCAGAGTAACTGTGGAGTATGAATAACTGGAGAAAGTGTTCCGCTACACACTGTTAAGTATCATCCCTCAATATACGAGGGTTGTAACTTTAACAGTGGGAAATATTTATTTACAGCTCGTACAAAATAGATACGTGTTTCAAAGTTTTACTGACCTTAAAAGTACTCACAGCATTGTGTATAACCCGTTGCCAGCGATGTGGAAGTCTTAGGATACTCCTAGCAGCGCCATTTCTGTTGACAGTTCGAGCGGCGCTGTCTACTGCCCGAAGAATTTGTAGCAGTTGTGAAGCGAATGCCGTGAAGTGTTTCCTTCAGTTTATAAATCGAGTTGAACTTACGAGTGCTTAAGTCAGGGGAGTGCACTGGGTGGTACAGCACTTAGCAGCCCATCAGTCAAACAAATCAATAACAGCTTGCACGCCGGCCAGTGTGGCCGAGCGGTTCTAGGCGCTTCAGTCTGGAACTGCGCGGCAGCTACGGTCGCAGGTTCCAATCCTGCCTCGGGCATGGATATGTGTGATGTCCTTAGGTTAGTTAAGTTTAATTAGTTCTAAGTTCTAGGGGACTGATGACCACAGATGTTAAGTCCCATAGTGCTCAGAGCCATTTGAACCATTTGAACAGCTTGCACCGTACGTGCTTGAGCATTGCCCTGCAAAATGATGGTCAGGTCCTGCAGAGAGTGTCATCACTTCTGTCTCTATGCTGTTCATTTTTGGAACACAACCTACGACCAGCTTAGAGCCAGAAGTGATGACACTTTCTGCAGGATCTAATCATCATATTGCAGGACACTGCTCAAGCACGTACAGTGCAAGCTGTTACTGATGGGGCTGCTAAGTGCTATACCACCTACTGCACTTCCCTGACTTAAGCCCTCGTGAGTTCAACCCGATTTCTAAATTGAAGGAAAACTTCACGGCATTCGCTTCAGAACTGCTACAAATTCGTCGGGCAATAGACCGCGCCGCTCGAACTGTCAACACAACTGGCACTGCTGAGAGTACCCTACGACTTCCACATCGCTGGCAACGGGTTATACACAATGCTGGTGACTACTTTGAAGGTCATTAAAACTTTGAAACACGTATCTATTTTGTACATTCTGTAAATAAATAGTTGCCACTGTTAAAGTTCCAACCCCCATAGTTTCCTGCTGACATAGGTGCTGTAGATTGGAGTCGACTAGGAATATATGAACATTTTCCGTACCATTATTGAAGCACAGAGGCTTCGCCTTTTGTAGTTGTCACTTCCATTTACGATGAGGCAACCTGAATTTCTATTGCGGATTTTAGCAGTTTGGGCATACTTTTCAAACGAGCGTGAGTAATATTGTTGTGAATATAACTTACATCCTTTCTCGTTAATATGTTTACGGTCATCTACTTTTTTGTATATAAGCCTTGATTGTGCTTCACCCAAAGTTTCGCCATTTTTTTTTTTTTTTTTGTAACAAGAAAAAATGGTTCAAATGGCTCTGAGCACTATGGGACTCAACTGCTGAGGTCATAAGTCCCCTAGAACTTAGAACTACTTAAACCTAACTAACCTAAGGACAACACACACATCCATGCCCGAGGCAGGATTCGAACCTGCGACCGTAGCGGTCGTGGGGTTCCAGACTGTAGCGCCGGAAGCGCTCGGCCACCAGCGGCCGGCTTTGTAACAAAATTCGATAACATTCTCCTGTTCAACAAGTGTTCTGGAACTGATGTGTGATCATGAGTGCCTTCCAAACAGCTGCCTACTGCAAATAATTTAATAGAGCAACTTGATTTTTACCATAGCACTGCCATTCGTATTCTTCAGTTCCTAGAACTCTTCTGTAAGGTTTGAATTCATAATCATCACAGAGTAAACGTATATGGCTCTGAGCATTATGGTACTTAACATCTATGGTCATCAGTCCCTAGAACTTAGAAGTACTTAAATCTAACTAACCGAAGGACATCACACAACACCCAGCCATCGCGAGGCAGAGAAAATCCCTGACCCCGCCGGGAATCTAACCCGAAATTTATATTGCCACGGTCAATAAAGACAGGTTGGGAAACATGATTTTCTGTCATATTTGTCGCTTTGCAGACTAATTTCAACTGCAGAACGAAATGCTGTGATATTCTGCACAAATCTTAGTGGACAGCTGTCGTTCACTGGACTGACGAGTTCGGTTAGGGCGAGAAACACCACCCCCGCTGACTCATAGCTAAGCTCGAGCCGTCCTGCTACCTGCATATAGAGTTTCCGATTTCGAGGGTGGGAGTCACTGACCCCTTCACAGTATCCTTCTTGTGGTCATTAAAAGTTGCCGAGTCCAAGTGTGCCCTACCCGTAGTCCCAATCCCAGGTACATTAAGCAGAATAGCTACTATTAGCATGAAATGTTAAATTAAACACTGAGAGATGGGTTATCTACATTGCTACAAGCAACGTCATAACCACTTACAGTGAGTCCAAAAAGTATTCGTCTAGTTGTAACTTTTTTAAAAAAAACTTAGTATATGTCACGTGAAAAGAAAGGAACATAAAATGTGAAGATCCAGTCATATTCAACGAACCTTGGTAAGTCACTTTTATTGATGGACAAGGAAATAAGTACATCCAAAGCAATAACAAATTCGACAAAATGGAGAATTTATTCAAGGGCTACTTCAAAAAGTATTCGTCCACTCATATTTTTTTAATTTACAATCTGAAAATATTATTTCAAGTACAAAAATTAATATTTACTGGGGTTTCCCTTTGCAGCTATTACTGATTGTAGTCGTCTGGACATCGACCTGACCAAGTTTGCAGTCAGAGAGGCTGAAATTTTGTTCCATTCGTCGTGAAGTGCTTGCTTTAGGTCTCTCCTGTCAGAAACGTGTCTTCTCCAGATGCTATCTTCCAGTACTTTCCAAAAGTGTTCAATAGGATTAATGTCTGGGCTCTGAGGATGGGTGTTATGTTGTTTTGGGGTATTGTACAGGAGCCACAGCCTTGTATTTACAGCCGTATGCTTTGGGTCGTTATCTTGTTGAAAAATGTAATTTCCTTGCAGACCTAATTTTTCGGTGCTAGGATTCAGAGTCCTTTAAAATGTTGATATACATATGGTGATCCATTGTAACTTCTATGAAATGTAATTTTCCAACACCTGCAGCACTCATACAGCCCCACACCATCAGGAAGCCACCACTGTGTTTAACCGTTGGCACAAGATTACGTGGCAACATCTCCACATTCTTCTTACGCCACACCATTCGCCTGCCATCCGACACGAATACGTTATATTTACTCTCATCATAAAATATCACTCTATTCCAGAAGTCTTTCTTTTTGAATCTGTGTTCCATTTCTTTCGATTCTGTTGATCCAAAATTTCTTGCGCGCTACCAGGCCGTGATACCTATACGTTTTGAAGGTATTTCTGATTGTGTTGGCGAAAACCTTCTTTCCCCTAGACTCTAACTCCCCAGCCAACTTAGGAGCGCTGATTTTAGGTTTCTTCTTCATTTCCGTCATGATAAATCTCAGGTTTGCATCAGTCATAATGTGGTTCAAATGGTTCAAATGTCTCTAGGCACTATGGGACTTAACTACTGAGGTCATCAGTCCCCTAGAACTACTGAAACCTAACTAACCTAAGGACATCACACAAATCCATGCCCGAGGCAGGATTCAAACCTGCGACCGTAACAACAGCGCGGTTCCGGGTGAAGCGCCTAGAGCCGCTCGGCCACAGCGGCCGGCAGTCAAAATGTGAGGGGGTCCGGTACGTGGTTGGTTTCTTAATGATTTTGTTGCGCAAAATCGATCTATTATCGACTGAACCGTGGATCTAGATCTGCCGACTACTTTAGCAATCCCGTAAGAAGATATACACCCATTATGTAAGAGGGGAATAAGTTTCCTTTCGATCAGCGTCGTTTCACTACCCTTACGGCCCACGGCGCTAATTGCACTGAATCGGCGCTGCTCAGAACCACAACAGGCAATAGAGTAGTGGAGCGCGCGGTTGACTCTAGGTTGAGCCAGGGGTCAGCGTTATAGTTTAATAACCGCACGCACAATTTCGGCATGTTCAGATGGTGGACGAATACTGTATGAACTAGCTCCTGTATTTCATTTTCTATTTTGTTAACCTTGCTTTCGATTTGGATGTATTTCTTTCCTTGCTTTTCAACAAAAATGACTTACCGAGGTACTTGTTACGTGACCGGCTCTTTAGATTTTGTAAACATTTCTTTTCATGTTACACAGACTTTGTTGTCTAAGAGATATGCAGCCAGACGAATACTTTTTTGCCGGCCTGAGTGGCCGAGTGGATCTAGGCGCTACAGTCTGGAACTGCGTGACCACTACGGTCGCAGGTTCGAATCCTGTCTCGGGTTGGATGTGTGTGATGTCCTTAGGTTAGTTAGGTTTAAGTAGTTCTAAGTTCTAGGGGTCTGATGACCTCAGTAGTTAAGTCCCATAGTGCTCAGAGCCATTTGAACCATTTGAATAGTTTTTTGACTCACTGTACATAATCAGCGCGTAATGATAGTGACATGTCAGCAAATGAAAACCGAATCGGAAAGTAAATGAAGTACGAATAATCTTACTAATCAAACTGCCGCAACACGACACAATTTGACGTTTGTTACATGCCGCCTTGACGGTGCTGCAATTTTAAAAGTCAATGTACATTTCGTAATGTACGTGATCTGTAAACTTCATTTAAGTGGTAGGTGGTGTTGTAATTTCCAAAAGCATTAGTGTAATGAAAGCTATTGCCGCGTAAGGCGACAGGGTTGTGCACGGCGGACGGCTCGCTGCCAGAAAGGAAGCACGCACAAGCCATTACTCGCCGCCAGCTGCCGGAAGGCACGCGAATGACCCATCAACTACTGGCCGCGAGCCGTGGGCGGAGGACGCGGCGACTGAAACGTGGCAACACGCAGCTGCAGAGGACGTCGCTGAAAGAGCGACGTCATATCTGCCCTTGTTAGTGACTCTGGCTGAATAGCGTGAGCGATCGGATAACTGATCACGAAACGCATGTTGCTGTCTTCACTAACGAGGCAAGTGTGTACCCTCTAACAATCAGAACCACACGAAAATTTGCTTAGCATATGCATGGTCCAGCCACAGTAAGCGTTTTGTTGTTCTTCATGGCAAGCTACTCTGGGCTTACATTTCAGCAAGATAGGCACGACCGCACAGTTCGATAGAGTTTCTACTGTTTGTCTTCGTACATGCTAAACCCTACCTTGGCCATCAAGGTTGCGGGATCTCTCCCCAATTGAGAACGTTTTGAGCATTTCAGAATCGTCCAACCAGCTGGGTATTTTGACGATCTAATGCGCTAATTGGACAGAACTGAGCACTATATCCCTCAGGAGGACATTAAACAACTATTCCAATCAATGCCAAGCCGAATAACTGCTTACATAAGGGCCAGAGGAGGAACAACGCGTTATTGAATTGTTCAGTTTGTTAAACACTCTCTCTCGAATAAATCATCCAACTTTTCTGAAATTGTAATTATTTGTTTGTCTGTACATTACAAGTACCGATTTATATCACATTCGGACAATTACTTCGTGGTGCATCGTGTTTCATCTCTTAGATTGTACTTTCCCTGCCTGGTGACGTGTCCCGAATGTGCCCACAGCCGGTCATTAAGTGTCGCGATGGGTAGTGGGCATAAGATTTTCGCTCATTATTGTAGCTCAGCATTGCTCTAGAGAGCCTGTGACGAATCTTGCAGCTCACACAAGAGAAGATGTTTCACTAGGTTAATATGCTGCTGTACTTCTTCAGGCTTTCCCGAGTTTCTTAGGCGTTACGTCCCATGATGATGAGGAAACTACACAATATGCCAACACTGCAGCCGGCCGCGGTGGTCGAGCGGTTCTAGGCGCTTCAGTCCGGAACCGCGCGACTGCTAGGGTCGCAGGTTCGAATCCTGCCTCGGGCATGGATGTGTGTGATGTCCGCACGTTAGTTAGGTTTAAGTAGTTCTAAGTTCTAGGGGACTGATAACCTCAGATGTTAAGTCCCATAGTGCTCAGAGCCATTTGAACCATTTGAACCAACACTGCACCTGCTCCTCATCTCTTTTGATATGCGACTGGAATATTGTACTGTTTACACAACACCATCCGACACAACGCCAGCGAACCTTTCAAGTTGAGGTATTGTTATTGGGCAACCTGTTCAGATGTTTTGTTTATCAGCTTCGAAATTATTATAATTTTATCTTTATATGTGCTTGTAGTATTCGATCTCAGTTGAAACCCTGAAGTATATGAAGTGATCCAAAACGTAACCATACGGAGTTACTCTGTTTTTGGTCTTCATATTGGGTGCACACAAGAACTGGAATGTTCTACGTTCATAACTCGCACAAAATAACGTAAAACCGTTGCAGAAATGCATTCTCGTCGTGAGCGCTGAGAGAGACATCCTGTTGTTAGGAAGGGGTGATCGCTTCAGTTGACTGTCACCTGCCGACCTGCACGCTTCGAGCATTCTAGTTGCTATCTAATTACTATATAACATGACACTGCAGTCTTCAGACACCATAGATGCAGGGAAAGTCTTCATAAAGAGCATGTGTAATTACGTTATATAGTCACGTTTATGTCACGACCACCTATGCTCCACGTCAATGTGCAATAACCACTCACAAATGGTATATGGCAGCATCAGCATTGGAGGGTATATAAAGTGTGACGGGAGAAGCCGAAAACGGAGCAATCATTGTCGTAATGCGTAAATGGAGCGATTTAGCTGACATCCAAAAAGGACATGATCATTGGCTTCTGGGCCAAGGGTCGAAGAATTTCCGAAATGGCTAAGTTTGTAAACTGTTCTCGTACATCGCCAATTTTCGGCGCCAATTATTACGAAAATGCTGCGTTACGCGTAATTTGCATACAAATTGTCGGTAGAAAGATAAAGAAATTTTTGAAATTGTCAGCGAGCTTTGTTTTTCTCTAGAACTTGTGCGGGAAAATTGCTTTCATTTGATGCAGCAGATACCGTTTTAATGTGTTTTCCACGTCTCTATGAAAAATATCCTGCAACTCGCAGTGTCGAAAGTACGTCCGATGATAAATCATACGTTACTCTCATATTCTTGCGTGTTGTAACTCATTGTATTATTGAGTAGCGGCTGGTCCCGGCGGTGGTTCGAGTCCTCCTTCGGGCATGGATGTGTGTGTTTGTCCTTAGGATAATTTAGGTTAAGTAGTGTGTAAGCTTAGGGACTGATAACCTTAGCAGTTAAGTCCCATAAGATTTCATACACATTTGAACGGCCGGCCGCGGTGGTCTAGCGGTTCTAGGCGCTCAGTCCGGAACCGCGCGACTGCTACGGTCGCAGGTTCGAATCCTGTCTCGGGCATGGATGTGTGTGATGTCCTTAGGTTAGTTAGGTTTAAGTAGTTCTAAGTTCTAGGGGACTGATGACCACAGATGTTAAGTCCCATAGTGCTCAGAGCCATTATTGAGTAAAGTTATTTACGCCTTCATTTATCTATGTTTGACTTCGACTTTCCTTGAAACCTGTGTCTGCAGATCGAAGCGTCCAGGTGCAAAGCAGTTCTCGGGACATTACCCATTTGAAATTCAATAAAAGTTAATTCAAATACACGTCTCTTTTCATCATGTTACCTTTCAAATGTAATATGTATAAAATAATGTGATAAGTGTTAAAAAACAATATAAGTTTAAAAAAAAGGTATGTGTAGGACTCGATACAGCGATCCACTAATTACGGAGCTTGAACGCTAACCACATGACTGCTGCCTGCTCATGCTCAGGGTCGCAACGCACCGGTACAAAACTGACGCTTGAAACTTCGCTTGCGATTTTCTCGAAATCGCCCTATTAGTACGCCTTACTACTTGCACTTTATGTTATCGTAATAGACTACTAAAAGTGTATAAAGTTCGAAGTAAATTCGTGTTCCGAACGTCGTGTCCTCCCCTTGTTAGACCTTGGATAGGTGATCATTTAAAAGTCTCTCGTGATAAGAAGCGCAGTTTTCATGCGAATGTCTCGTACCACTGACCGAGTGAGGTGAAGCAGTGGTTAGCACACTGGCCTCGCATTCGGAAAGACGACGGTTCAAGTCCGAAAGCGGCCATCGAGATTTCGGTTTTCCTTGATTGCCCTAAATCACTTCCCGGTGCGGTTACTTTGAAAGGGCACGACCGATTTCCTTCCCCATCCTTGCGACAATCCGAGCTTGTGCTCTGTTGGTAATGATCCCGATGCCGACGGGATGTTAAATCCTAATTCTCGTTTCTGTTTTTCTTACCACTGTTTTTGGAATGAGCAATTTACACTGTCCAGTCAAATTAATGAGACCTCCTGTCAGAAACCTGAATAACCATCCTTTGCAGTGCGGGCAGCTGCAAGACATGCAGGAAGAGTCAGTGAGGTTCTGGAACATACCGACAGGGAAGTGGAGCCATGTCGACTCCAGTTACGTGATCAGCTGCGCTAGGTATCACGATTGAGAATCCGTGGCGCGTTAAGGCTGATCGAAGTAGTCCCTGAAAAAAGTATAATTTAAAAAAGAAAAAGATGAGCGGGACTCGATCCATTGATTACGGAGTTTGGCTTTCGCAAAGTGCCCCTACAGCCGTTTCAACACTGGAGATGCTATACTAGAGTTTGTGTTGACAATTCAGAGTATATATTAGCTTGATTTGTACCCACGCATAGGCATAGGCAACGCTTCTGAGGGTTGTAGGTCAGGCACTTCTCTTGTAAGAATGTTCAGGTAATACTGAACGATCCAGTAATTACAGTACTTACAGGCTAATGTTCGAAACATAAGCAACACTGCCGGGCGCGGTGGTCTAGCGGTTCTAGGCGATCAGTCCGGAGCCGCGCGACTGCTACGGTCGCAGGTTCGAATCCTGCCTCGGGCATGGATGTGTGTGATATCCTTAGGTTGTTTAGGTTTAAGTAGTTCTAAGTTCTAGGGGGCTGATGACCATAGATGTTAAGCCCCATAGTGCTCAGAGCCATATGAACCATAAGCAACACTGAGAAATGCTGTAAAATTCAGTTCGCTCTGTTCTTCCTAGATGATACCGTGTTCCTTGACGTCTGGAATGTATTCTATAATGTGTCGCACTCTAGATTATGAAGAAAATACAAGCTTAGGGAATTTCGGATAAGTTCTATGACTAGATTCAGGATTTTAGAAGAGACAGAACGCAAGATATGAACAAATGTTTGGGGATTTTAACTACTACATGTGCGTATATTTAAAAGCAGTTATACTCATGAAAAATAACCTTCATAATTACTGCACAAATAGATATCTCCATGACTGTGTAACAAAATATAGACTGAATTTACATTTAGCGAGACAGGATAAACATAGAACTCAAAACACCATTTTCTACCTTGAAATAAAGCCGTACAATAAATTGCCGAAGGAGATAAAAGAGATTACTAAAACGAACTTATTAAAAAGGGAATAATAATAACAATAATTATGATCTGTCATTTCACAATTTTCTGAGAACCTTACTCCCAAAGTTCTGGGATGTATATATAGTGCTAATACCTTTTAATCTCTCTGAGCTCAATATCTCACTCTTTGTGGAGGGATGCTGACGCAGCGTTTCAGGCAAGCAAAATATGGAAACCGGACATCGTCGCTTATGGTCCAGATGTCAGCTGATAGTGCGTTTAGTGTTACATTATGAACTGATGTGTGTGTGTGTAGTGTGTTCGGTGATCGTAGTGAGAAACGAATGAAGAGCGCGGCACTAACATTTTACACCATTGTATAACTTCTTTGCAAAATAGGGTTGTACACTAGATATAACAGAAATTAGGCTGTAATCTTTTAGGCTGACTGGGCCTGCATTCGGAACGATAAAGGCTCCGATTCCTATCCGCCCATTCTGATTCAAGTATCACGTGCTTTTCCTAAATTATTTCAGGTACATGCAAGACTGGTTCCTACTATAAGATCACAGCTGACCACCTCTGCCATCCTTGTCACACTATCCTCGCAAATAAGTAGCAGCGTGCAAATATAAATGTTTTTCTCTTATTCTTAAATTTTAATACCGTGACTCGCCATGCTCAATTCCTTGTAAAAGTGATCCGCGGATGATTAGAACTACTACTACCACTACCACTAAAACGTCGTTCTTAACGAGACGAAATATTCAGATGTAAAAGTAACTTCAGTGTTTTGGACCCGTTATTGTTGGCGTAAGGCATAAAGCCTCTCCTGGAAAAGTCGTTAGCCTTGTGAGGTTGTTAACGGACGGTGCTGTTGCGAAATGCAGAAAGGCTTGAAGATCGACGAGTGGGGCAGGGACGGGCAGTTGACCCTCAGCGTTAATAACTGTAGCGCACTGTGTTATAAATACGCGGATGCACAATAGTATTTGGATGCACAATTTGTCATAAATCACCAATAGCTGTAACAACGATAAAATATCTAAGACTATCAGTGTGGCAAAGTGAAACAACCAGATAAAACTAGTCGTAGCAAAAGCAGGTGGGAGGTTGACATTCATTGCAAGCATCTTAAGAAAATGCAATTTATCCGCGGAAGACGTGGCCTACAGAAAAGTCGTTCGCTTTTTTACTGAAAAAAATGGCTCTGAGCGCTATGGGACTTAATTTCTAAGGTCATCAGTCCCCTAGAACTTACAACTACTTAAACCTAACTAACCTAAGGACATCACACACATCCATGCCCGAGGCAGGATTCGAACCTGCGACCGCAGCGGTCGCTCGGTTCCATACTGTAGCGCCTAGACCGCTCGGCCACCCCAGCCGGCGTTTGTTTACTGAGTATTGCTCGTTAGTCAGGGGCTCTCACCAGGTAGGAGCTAACACAGGAGATGTAGACGATCGAAGGAAGAGTGGCACGTTCTGTAACGGGCTTGTTTAGTTAGTGCGACAGCGTCCCTCACTGAGACGCCGACGAAACTCCAATGATAGAACAAAGGTGTTGACAGCACGGAGAGGCTTACTTGTGTGTGACAAGCTAAGCCATCAGCTCTGTCCCAAGGCCAGCCAGTATCAAGGACATTGAGGATAAGTTACAACAATTTTGGACCACCTTGTCTCGGGAGAGCATACGACGGCTTTATGACATCCTTCACAGCCGAATCAGTGGATAGATCTACAACAGGAGGGTGAACGACATACTGATAATTGGGTTCATGCTGCCACTTTTTTTTTAATATGAGTTGATTTTGCCTAAAATGATATCACATACACTCTCAAACCGTCAGATTTCGTTTCGTTTCCCTCTTCCCATCTGGGAGCTTTACGGCTTTTCAGACAGTGTAGATTGCATACGGTGGAAGAAAATAAATTAGCAAAATGTTATTGTGCGTGTTACAAACGCGCCAGAAAAATGATGAAAACAGATCCCACTGCGGTGAAGACGGGTGTTCTGTGCTGCTGATGCTTGCTGGCAGCGAGGCTTATCTCTGTCGTATCGCGCCAGAGTTTAAATTACTCGTCGCTGTTTTCGCAGAGGCCTACGCTGCAGCCGGCCGCGGTGGTCCAGCGGTTCTAGGCGCTCAGTCCGGAACCGCGCGACTGCTACTGTCGCAGGTTCGAATCCTGCCTCGGGCATGGATGTGTGTGATGTCCTTAGGTTAGTTAGTTTTAAGTAGTTCTAAGTTCTAGGGGACTGATGACCACAGATGTTAAGTCCCATAGCGCTCAGAACCATTTTTTGAGCCTACTGCGTCACATCGCGTCCTGGAAAATACACCATGTTTCCCCACGCGGTAAATACAAGTGGCATTTTCAGAGCAGTCATGAACGAAATCACTGTTCCTCTTACTGCCACAGGAATAGTTAATTTCTTTGTCTATGGCACCATGCGTCTACATCCAAATTTCACCCATTACATGCGACACTATTTAGTGGTTTATTCCCTTTTACAAGCAATATCGATGAAAAGTTTATCATCACCTCGAATGGACGTAGTTCAGTAATCAGTCATTAATTATGTGTTTGTTTGCGAGTGTAGCAAAAAAGAAAAAGTGCGGTCCTCGGCCCATTGATGAAATTGAGTATTGTGGGGTAATTCGTTCTCGCCAGTAGCGGAAACTTTGCAGCCGTGTCAGACCCATCCGGATGACTTCCTCGGGCGTCTGTATTGGCCCAACATAGCTGCAGAATCTCCATTTTGTTTTGGCTTCCCCAGCGGTGTGAGACGGTAGTATCAAGGGGTTTCAGTGTCTACCGGGTCTATAGAGATGTACAGGGTGGAGCACGAACTGTGTCACCATTTGGTTTTTTAATAAACATTTACCTGCCAAGATATACTCAAAGGAACAAACAGTGCGAATCACTTAAAACCGGCACCACAAATATTGCGCAAGCAAAAAGTGCTATAGATGTGCGGTTTTCACAGAATGGTTTGGCCGTCAGGGCGTAAGATTAGATTAGATTAGATTTACTTTCATTCTAATTGATCCGTAGTGAGGAGGTCCTCCAGGATATCAGAAAAACAATAATACATGACAAATATTTACAACTCAAACAAATAAGCTAATGTACCTTCCACATGTCTACATCTACATCTACATAGATACTCTGCAAATCACATTTAAGTGCCTGGCAGAGGGTTCAATCGAACCATCTTCACAGTACTCTATTATTCCAATCTCGTATAGCGTGCGGAAAGAATGAACACCTATATCTTTCCGTTCGAGCTCTGATTTCCCTTATTTTATCGTTGTGATCGTTCCGCCCTTTGTAGGTCGGTGTCAACAAAATATTTTCGCATTCGGAGGAGAAAGTTGGCGATTGGAATTTCGTGAGAAGATTCCGTCACAACGAAAAACGCCTTTCTTTTAATGATTTCCAGCCCAAATTCTGTATCATTTCTGTGACACTCTCTCCCATATTTCGTGATAATACAGAACGTGCTGCCTTTCTTTGAATTTTTTCGATGTACTCCGTCCGTCCTACCTGGTAAGGATCCCACACCGCGCAGCAGTATTCTAAAAGAGGACGGACAAGCGTAGTGTAGGCAGTCTCCTTAGTAGGTCTGTTACATTTTCTAAGTGTCCTCTCAATAAAACGCAGCCTTTGTTTAGACTTCCCCACATTTTCTATGTGCTCTTTCCAAATTAAGTTGTTCGTAATCGTAATACCTAGGTATCTAGTTGAATTTACGGCTTTTAGATTAGACTGATTTACCGTGTAACCGAAGTTTAACGAGTTCCTTTTAGCACTCATGTGGATGAGCTCACACTTTTCGTTACTTAGGATCAACTGCCACTTTTCGCACCATTCAGATATTTTTTCCAAATCGTTTTGCAGTTTTTTTGTCTTCTGATGACTTTATTAGTCGATAAACGACAGCGTCATCTGCAAACAACCAAAGACGGCTGCTCAGATTGTCTCCCAAATCGTTTAAATAGATAAGGAACAGCAAAGGGCCTATAATATTACCTTGGGGAACACCTGAAATCACTTCTGTTTTACTCGATGACTTTCCGTCAATTACTACGAACTGTGACCTCTCTGACAGGAAATCGCAAATCCAGCCACATAACTGAGACGATATTCCATAAGCACGCAATTTTACTACGAGCCGCTTGTGTGATACAGTGTCAAAAGCCTTCCGGAAATCCAGGAATACGGAATCGATCTGAAATCCCTTGTCAATAGCACTTAGCACTTCATGTGATTAAAGAGCTTGTTGTGTTTCACAGGAACGATGTTTTCTAAACCCATGTTGACTGTGTGTCAATAGACCGTTTCCTTCGAGGTAATTCATAATGTGCGAACACAATACATGTTCTAAACTCCTACTGCATATCGACGTTAACGATATGGGGTTGTAATTTAGTGAACAGATTCTAATAATACTTAAGAACTATATTTTATGTGCAAACATACACTTTTAAAATAGAACAAGGCCTACTGACATTAAAAACTTAAAACTAGGGTAGATTAGAATGTCAGTGGTGTTTGTTACAGGATTCTAGTGCGAGTCGTTTACGGGGTATCGTATTTTGTAAAGTTCCCATACCGTCTCTTTCACAGTACCTGTGGCTGCACACATCAAAGAACAACACAAGTGCATACAACAGTTATGTGGATTCCCATCCGTAACAAGACAATTGCGCACGGTTCCAGTCTGGTATGGAACGACTGCTGCGCACGTGCTAGCATTTAATATCTAAGCAGGCTGCAGTAATACGTCGTTGCATCTCATCAGGTGTAGTTGGTATGTCCTCGTAGACAGCGTCTTTCAGTTTTCCTCACAGAAAAAAGTCTACAGACGGCGAATCCGGGGACGGTCCGGCCAGTGTACAGGTCCTACAGATCCCCTACGTCCATTCCAACGATGTGGAAACAGTTTGTCAGAACAAGATGTAGTATTTCGTGCACTATGGGCTAGACAGGCATCATGTTGGTACCATAGGGTCCTTCTAGTCAGAAGAGAAACGTCCTCTAGTATCCGCGGAAGATGGTCTGTTAGGACGCTGAGATACTTGTGAGCGTTCAGTGTTCATCTATGAAAAGCAGGTCTTTGAGCTGATAGTTCACTATCCCATATCACACGTTTACATTCCATGGACGCAGACGTTCCAACTGACGAAACCAACTAGGATTTTCAACAGACCAATAGTGCATGTCCCGGCGATATATCTGGTCATGATTGGTGAATGTGGCTTCATCACCAAAGAAGATACATGATATATCTCGAGTATCCGACTTAATGGCCATGCACAGAAGTTAACACGAGTCTCATAATCGTTTCCGTGCAGCTCTTGATGAAAAGAGATCTTATAGGGATTGAACCGATGCCCTGCAAAATGCGTAAGACACTTTCCAAACTCATTCTGCTTTCTCGTGCGATTGCGCGGGAGATAACACGCGGATCAACTGCAACAGCAGCAAGAACTTTCATTTCCGCCTCTTCTGTCGTCACTTGATTGCTTCTGTGACGTAGTCGAGGTATTACACTACCATTTACACGTAACTGGTTGAAGAAGTTGATAAATAACTGCCAAGACGGTTGACATCTGTTGGGATACCTTGTCGTATACGCCATATGAAAACGAACTGCATTCTTCCTATACTCTGCACACACCATGAAGATGTCGGCTTTTCCTGCATTGGTAAATCTCTTCGTCAACTCACGACTTACTTCTAGGAATGTCAAACACTAACTGACTAACAAGTCGCGATGCAATCAAGTAACACAGAAGCACATGTAAGGAAACGTAACAACATCTCACCTACAACAAAGCAGGATGAAAGGCGCAAACAAGTATTGGTGTGGAAACTTTTCAAAATACGATATCTCGGAAACGGTTCACACTAGAATCCTGCGACAAACACCACTGACATTCCAATTGACCGTACTTTTAGTTTGTTGACGTCAATAGGCATAGATCCAATTAAAAAGTGCACATTTGCACAAAAAACACTTTCTAAGTATTATTAAAATCTGTTTAATGGATAAAATACCAGCCCCTGACTACCAGTACATTCTGTGCAGACAGCACATCAGTAGCACTTTTCATTTCCGCATTATTTGCGGTGCAAATTTTAGGTGAAATTTGGAAATTTGTGGTAAGTTCTTGTGGGACCAAACTGCTGAGGTCATCGGTCCCTAAGCTTAGACACTACTTAATCTAACTTACAGTAAGGACAACACGCACACCCATGCCCGAGGGAGGACTCGAACCTCCGAGGGGGGAAGCCGCGCGAACCGTGACAAGATGTCCAAAACCGCGCGGCTTTTTAGGTGATTCGCCTTGTATATTACCATGGAAAACACTCTGTGGAGAATTGTTCAAATTTAGCACATGTCCAATATGTCCACCATTTTGATTCCTAGCTTCCCTCACACGAACACACGTTTGTGATAAACCTACGGCACATGTCTTCCGTGATTTCAGTACAAACTTGAACAATAAGACGTCTGAGCTCCAGTAAATAAAGCGGACGTTTTGGGAAAACTGTTTCCTTTATGTACCCCCACATGTCCAATATGTCCACCATTTTGATTCCTAGCTTCCCTCACACGAACACACGTTTGTGATAAACCTACGGCACATGTCTTCCGTGATTTCAGTACAAACTTGAACAATAAGACGTCTGAGCTCCAGTAAATAAAGCGGACGTTTTGGGAAAACTGTTTCCTTTATGTACCCCCACGGAGAGAAGTGTGGACTATTGGCGAGGAGGGGAGGGCAAAATTGTTCGTCACTGAAAATCTGAGTGAAATGACCCGTTGTCGAAACGCTCAGAAATCCAACACAGTGTTTGCAGTATGTGGCCTTGCTCCATTTTGGATGAACCACAACGTGTTGAAGGGTAACGCAGTAACAACAAGCTGGGGAATGAAGTTATTGTGGACTGTGCTCAAATAACGCGCACTTTTCACAGTTTCTTCAAAGAAAAAAGGATCAGTACGTCCGTGACGAAACTGCGACCATCATTGTAATCGTCGGTGCGTGATATTGTCGTTCATGAGGCACTTGCGGATTTTCAGTAGCCCAAAAGCGTACGTTTCGTTTGTTAATGCGCCTTGTCTGAAAACCAAACGTTATTGAGGGTTTGTCACATATCCTCCGCCCACTGCGTCGTGTTCTGTAGTGAGCCTCCGAGCAGAGCTCATCTTGTGCGGGTACATGAGGAGGTCATTTATAAGAATCCATTGAACGGAAAGTCTGCGTATGCCCTTTGCACTACTGCCTTTCTGCACGATTTGCCAGGGCTTCTCTGTGCAGCAACTCGTACCGCTTCAGTATTCTCCAGTGAACTAACAGGCTTCGGCCGAGATCGCTTCCAGTGTTGGTCCTTGCCGTACACATTGATCATACAGCCTGTGATCGGTTGTCTTGCAAGGGGCCCACGAGTGTTGAACAGCTGTCGAAACCGCCTCTGAGCGCAACAGTACTTTTCGTTTCGTGAAGAAGTAGCACAACTGCCGATCCCTGCTGCGTTGTTGGTCGTCCACTGTCGCCCATGTTGTAAACACTGTAGTTCGGTTAAAATCACTTGATACTTAGATGTCCGTCACTTGCTGCTATACAGTATTGCCACATCACTTCACAAGTGTTGCTAATGTGTGACGCGGAGCAATGTTGGAAGTGGCTGCCGCGAGGTACGGCTGTCAACGCTTTCTGTAGCCCTGAATTTAAACTCATATCCTAAGCTAACTGTAGCCTCGTGATACGCAATGTAACCGAGAAAACGGCGGTCAACGATCTGTGGCAGAACTAAAATCACGATCACTTTGTTCACGGCTATTAAATACCTCTACGAGCAAGCTCAGGACGGAAACAACTCCGTTTCAGTGATAAAAGCAAGCTGTAGCTTCTCCCTATTATTGTTTGCTTGAAACTGTCCTCACACTGATTACATGAGCTGTCGCGTTGCCAATCGATGAGCAGTACACGTTGACACTCGGCTGCATATTGTAGGTGAATAGACAGATTCCGAACAAAACATGAATGGTAGGAATGAAAATAAGAGCAAACAAAAAATACGCTATTGAAAATGACGCAGCAAATAATTACAAATAAAAAAATACATCGAGATCAATTACCTGACTAAAAATAGTAATCTAACTCATTTGATTAGATTTGGAAATAAAAAAATTTCGGCGCACATGATAAAATTCGAACCTACGATCTTCTGCTTAACAGAAGTAAACACAAACTGTTTGCTCTCTGGCATACCACTGGGATAAATAGTGGACTGCAACTGTAGTTGCCCAGTCGCAACGATGGATTCCACTGTTCAAAACTTCGGTTTCACGTAATGTCGGGTGAAGCTTATCTAATGTAATCCGATCTCTGTGATTATAATAACTGTGTATGTGACGCTGAATCGCGTCTTGTGTGGAAGTATCGAGTGGCGTTCGGTTAGTGCTACACATGAAATGTATAGCATCTTTGTGTGTGTATGCCGGCCGGAGTGGCCGAGCGGTTCTAGGAGCTTCAGTCTGGAACCGCGCGACCGCTACGGTCGCAGGTTCGAATCCTGCCTCGGGTATGGTTCTGTGTGATATCCCTAGGTTAGTTAGGTTTAAGTAGTTCTAAGTTTTAGGGGACTGATGACCTCAGATGTTAAGTCCCATACCGCTCAGAGCCATTTGAACCATTTTTGTGTCTGTATGTGTTGTTTTTTGTGTTGTTATCATGTGTGAAGAAATGCGAAATACAAGTGCCACACCCATGATTAGAGATCCAGACACATCAAGAAAGAATGGCAGACAAGTAGTTGGAGGTGAACTGACCAATTGTTGTCGGGCTAGTTTGGCAACGGCGAAGGTTTCGAGCGTGACGTTGAGCGCTCTGATTGGAGAAAACTAGTTCCAGCACATGAAGCGTCAACTGTCAAGTTATTTTAATCGGACTGTAGGCCCCTAGCGACGGTATCGTGAATTACGCGTCATTTCGTAACTCCCTTGCTTCTCCAACCTCTACTGCTCTGGTGCGACTCATAAATTATATACGAAATAAATGGTGATACATTTCATGTGCCACCGTTTGCTTACAAACAAACAAATAAAAAATTTCTGTAACATAAAGAGCAACCTCCTTCAGTAAGAATCATGATTTTATTTCAAAGCACGATGCATTTGAGCCCTGGGGACTCATCTTCAGGTGCTTTGACAGTCTACAGCGACTATTTTTCCAGAGTTACGGTAATTCTGGCCCTCGTGAGATTACATTGTATTTTTCCAGAGTTAGGTAATTAACCTAACTCTGGAAAAATAATCGATTTAGACTGTCAAAGCACCCGAAGATGAGTCAATAGTGCTCGATATGCATCGTGCATTGAAATAAAAACACAATTGTGACTGAAAGCGGTTGTTCTTTATTTTACAAAAGTAATACAGTAACGAACAAAACACTGACAGAAACGGATAAAATAAAGTAAAATAATTAATTAGGTATCTTTATTCTGTGGAGGTGACAATTAAAAATTCATGACCACCCCTCATATTTATGTATTCTTTGGACCAAATGTTTTTGTCTGTTTGCATTAACTTTTGAACCCGGTAAGTGTTTCTAAATAATTCTGATTATAATCACACAAAATATTAACGAAATTAATACAAAACTGGCTTTATACGTGACATAACAGTAACGTCGATCTAAGAGGTAAACTGGGTACCCTGTAACAAAACTTCTGCCAGCTTTTCTAGATGGCCTCCTCTTCTCTTTTAGCAGTACAGTTCACTATTACAGACATCAAATCTGTAACAACTCGAATAAGCACCCGACACAGATATTGTTTATCTAACCAGAACTATCGGGACACCTATTAGTGGACATTACTGTAAGGTGTATTCACGGTTCGCCTTATGACGACTTGATCTCTGCTGAGACACTTTCAGTCAGTTGCCTGAATGCCGTGGAGGAATGGCAGCCCACTCTTCCTCATGAGCCGATCCCAGAGAAGGTAGTGATGTTGGACGCTGGAATCTCCAGAGGACGACGTTGTAACTCATCCAAAAGGTGCATAGTTGGCAAGATTTTCAAAAATGGCTGAAACAGCAACTGTTGAAATGCCTCAAGGTAAATGATGACAGCCAAAACAGTTTCAGGATAAAGATTTATTAAAATTCTTGACCACGGTTTCGGTGTAGATGATGTTTTAACTACTGACGACGCCTTTGGCACAATTGTTTTATGAATCTCCATTGCAGGATGTGATTTTAGTATACTTTACTTCTGATGATGGTATATTTAGATATACCGGAACCGTGGTCAAGAATTTTAATAAATCTTTATCCTGCAACTGGTTTGGCTGTCATCATTTACCGTGAAGTACTTTGGTGAGTAAGGGCGCGGACTCTGGGCAGGCCAATCAGTTTCAGAAATGACACTGTCCACAAGCCATTGTCTCATAGATGTTGCTTTATGACAGGGTACATTGTCATGCTGATGCAGTCATCTTCTCAGAACTGTTCCTCTACTGAACTCAGTACGCATTGCTGTAAAATGTGTATCCTTCTGCAGCTAGCCTTTTCTTAAGCGCAATGACGGAACTACATTCTGAAAACGAAAAGCACATCCATGCCGTAGCACCACCTCCTCATACTTCATTTTGGCACTATACTTGAAGCCAGGTAACGTTCTCTAAGCATTCGCCAAACCCAAACCCTTGCAAAGGATTGTTGCTTAGTATAGCGTGACTGATCATACGAAATCGCTCGTTTCCAGTCATCCGTTCTCTTTTGGCGTTGCTCTTCACACCACCTTAAGAGTCGCTTAATGTTGGCTGTAAATGTGTGTGGCGGAGACTTGGGACTGTACGGACAGTTATACGACGAACTGCCCCATTTTCCGATTACTCGAATAAGGGATTGCGCCGTAGCAGTAACGTCAGTTGTCGTGCTATAAACTGCCACGTCACTGCGCTTAACCGTGCGATGCCAGAGGATGAAGGAGTATTGGGCGCGGTCAGCAAGCTGATCTGGGTTACGCAGATAAACGATAATCACATTGGGTTCGTAGTTGAGTGGCAGCGATGTGGCGCTTTTCCTGGCCACGCGTTTCACTCTGAGCTGCGCACTTGCTGAAAACATGCAATAAAAACCTTAATCGCGTAAACCCGCCGTCGACTGCCGAGCGCAAGTGCGACCTGTTGCTTTCCTGTAGATTTTCGTGCTTGATAGGTTTCCGGCTTGCAACACTCGGCACGCGGCCTGCATTGCCTATTAAAAGTGATATCAGGCGCCTGACATGGCACTTACTTTTCCAGGCAGTCCCGCAAACCGGATGCGAAAAGTGGACTCTTTGCTTATCTCTCTGAGGTAGCAGTGGGGAGAGGAAGAGAGGGGGAGGAACATGGAGGAAGAATAGCTTCCCGGTGATGTCGCTGTGCCGATAAAATTAATTCACACGATGAATTAAAAATATTATCCCTCGCACCAGCAACATGTATACTTTTTCCTACCTGCTGGAGAGGTTTGTGTCCTGTGTTTTTGGTAAGAGTGGATTTCCTACTTACCGTGACGTACAAGACATTGGATATCCATATATCACATATAAATATGATCCCTGTTCCTCTCTGGCCTTATGTCGTCTTGTTAGCCAAGCCATTAGGTGTTTTTGACTCAAGTATGATACTTGCGGGTTTGTCGCTTTAAATGTTGACGCATTTTACACATTTTAATGTGGCTATAAAATGGAAATGGGGAAAAAGTTCACCCGCAATACGTCCGTCTTCCACGTTGGTGTGCATCTTTTAATCGTAATAATTTTACTTGAATTTTATATAAAAAAAAGAGTTTTATTGTTAGGTAGAAGTTCTAGATCCGAATGGCGCAGTATTGCGTGTTATAGGGGGGGGGGGGGGGCTATTCATCTGATTTTTTTTTATCTTATGGGGCTTAACTGCTAAGGTCATCAGTCCCTAAGCTTACACACTACTTAACCTAAATTGTCCAAAGGACAAACACACACACCCATGCCCGAGGGAGGACTCGAACCTCCGCAGGGGCCAGCCGCACAGTCCATGACTGCAGCGCCTGAGGGCGCTCGGCTAATACCGCGCGGCCATCTGAAATTGCGGCCCTGTATTTTTAATGTTCTCGTTCTAGTGATATATGATACGTAAAATCTGTTTAGGTACTGCACCAGTGTGTTGTATTATACACCCTGTTTTCTCATTTTAAATTCACCGCCTTCATTTGTATTTTACTTCGTCAAAATTTTAGGATAAGTTATTCCACAGGTGCTGCTCCTAGTAATTCCATCTTATTAATGTTTTACGTGCATTACATTTATAAAGTTTTACAGGATAGAGTAGCATGGAGAGTTGCATCCCGTGCGACCGCTACGGTCGCAGGTTCGAATCCTGCCTCGGGCATGGGTGTGTGTGATGTCCTTAGGTTAGTTAGGTTTAAGTAGTTCTAAGTTCTAGGGGACTGATGACCTCAGAAGTTAAGTCCCATAGTGCTCAGAGCCATACGCTCTGGCTACCAACTCTAGCGATTGTTACCTGGAAGAACCACCTCTGACGTTTATCTTGCAAGAGCCAAAGGCAAGCTGCTCCTTTAGCTGGGAAGACGCAGACACATTGTATCGAAAGCAACAAACATTCCTGAGATTCTCTAACGGCCTAAATTCTCACCTCTGTTCCCACGCTAAGACTTTCGAAGCAGCTTTCCTGTATCTATTTGCAATATAACTGTTAATTTAAATTCAAAATGGCTCAAATGGCTCTGAGCACTATGGGACTTAACGTCTCAGGTCATCAGCCCTCTAGAACTTAGAACTACTTAAACCTAACTAACCTAAGGACATCACACACATCTATGCCCGAGGCAGGATTCGAACCTGCGATCGTAGCAGCTGCGCGGTTTCAGACTGAAGCGCCTAGAACCGCTCGGTCACCCCGGCCGGCATTTTAAATTCACTTGACATCTTGTGCATGAGGTTCACCATAAAATTAAAATGTTTTACAACAAAAGATTTTAAGACCTGAAGATGACAGCAAAGTCTGTTGAAAGCAGTTGTCTTAAATTAAGAAATAAGAGGGTTCGAACTTGAATAGTGGCAAGTATTTATTCACAACAGATACAAAAAGTTACATGTTTGCACCTGTTACCGTCTCCAGCGTTGTGTATAACCCGTTGCCAGCGATGTGGAAGGCGTAGTATACCGTTAGGAGAGCCTCTTCTGTTGATGCGTGCGAATGGAGCGGTCTACTGCCTGTCGAATCTCTGGAACAGTTCTGAAGCGAATGCCACGAAGTGGTTCCTTCACCTTCGGAATCAAATCAAAGGCACAAGGACTTAATTCCGGGGAGAATGGTGGATGGTACAGCACTTCCAGTCCCATCGACCGAACCGAGCCACAGCTTGCGCTGTATGCGCCCCTGCATTGTAGTGCAAAACGATGGGTGGGTTGCGCAGAAAGTGTCGCAAAGCTGGTGGCAGGTAATGCTCCAAATGATGATGATGGTGAAGTCCCATACTCCTTGACAGAGCGTAGGGGACGATGCGGGAGACCCGCACCGCTGTACTAGGCAAGGTCCTAGCGGAGGTGGTTTGCCATTGTCTTCCTCTGATGATGATGATGAAGACGACACAACAACACCCAGTCATCTCGAGACAGGTGAAAATCCCCGACCCCGCCGGAATCGAACCCTGGAGCCCGTGCTCGGGAAGCGAGAACGCTACCGCGAGAGACCACAAGCTGCGGACAATGCTCCAAAAACGAACAGAAATACTGTGTATTGACGGTCTGCCGTGGATGAACGTATTGCGTTAGGATAATACCATCACAGTCGTACACGAGTATCACCATAACTTTCACCATACTGGGGCACTGACACACTTTCGACTTTCGCGGCGACCCATAATGACACCATTCGTAGGATTTGAGTTTCAGTTTTTGCTTCGTGGCATTCGCTTCAGAACTGTTCCAGAGATTCGACAGGAGAAGACTGCTCCACCATCAACAGAACAGGCTCCGCTAACGGTATACTACGCCTTTCACATCACATCGCCGGCAACGGGCTCTACACAATGCTGATCACTACTTTGAAGGACAGTAACAGGTGAAAACATGTAACTCTTTTGTATCGGCTGTGAATAAATAGTTGCCACTATTTAAGTTCCAACCCTCATATTTTATGCGATACTGGCTCTTGAATGTTTTTTACAGTTAAAACAGATCGCCATTCAGTATTCTCAAAATGAGAAAATTCAATTTAATTTAAATAGAAGTTCAATCTGTGTCACGTTTAATGGTCATGTTATACGTTTCAGTTCTGACATACAGTAAGCTGCCTGGAACAATAAAATCT
Source organism: Schistocerca americana (assembly GCF_021461395.2). Classification (NCBI taxonomy): domain Eukaryota; kingdom Metazoa; phylum Arthropoda; class Insecta; order Orthoptera; family Acrididae; genus Schistocerca; species Schistocerca americana. The sequence continues at coordinate 743,727,096 of NC_060120.1, forward strand.
CCCGCTAAGTGTGAAGTGCGTACTGTCATTCGAGTTCTTCATACTGAGGGGTCCGGCCGACTTCATGCAGCTCGCACGACGTAACTGTCCTGCGTGCCACAAAAGTGAGGCAATGGAGCAGCAACTTTGAAGCAGGACGAACAGACCTTCATGATGCGGGTGGTCACGGAAGGAAAGGAGTGTCACAGTCGATGATAATATTCAGTGAGAGGGCAGGCGACTCAATAAAATCGTCTACGAAGGGCAGTTTCTGGTGAAGAAGAATGTTGTCATCAGGCATTGTGCTTCTTCATGACAACGCTCGGCCACACACTACAGCTGCATCGTTGCCGGCCGGAGTGGCCGAGCGGTTCTAGGCAATTCAGTCTGGACCCGCGCGACCGCTATGGTCGCAGGTTCGAATCCTGCCTCGGGCATGGATGTGTGTGATGTCCTTAGGTTAGTTAGGTTTAAGTAGTTCTAAGTTCTGGGGGACTGATGACCTCTGCTGTTAAGTCCCATAGTGAACCATTTGAACCTGCAGCGTTTTCGATGGAAAGTGATCACCCCACCACACAGCCCGGACTCGACTGTCCCTCTGATTTTCATCTCTTTGTTCACATGAACTGCGTGCCATGTTGACAGCATTATGGTACAGTCAGCGAGCTGCTGACCAGGTACAGAATTGGCAGAAAACACGGGCGACTGCCTTCTGCGACAAGGGTATTGGAAAGTTGGTACCACACTATGACAAATGTGCAATTTGGAGCAGCGACTGTGAAGAAAACTAGTTGCACACAAAACTGTTTTATTTGTACTGCGGTTTCCATTTCGCGATCGATCAGACCTTGAAAAAAACAAAAAGAAAAGTAGTCCTCGTGTTTCAATCTTTCACATGAAGAGTGCTCTATCCTGGAGCGTATGCCGTCACGCAATAGAGGAATGTCGGCCGGGCTGCCTACACAGCAGATGTCAACGTCAAAGCAAAAACATGTTTACAGTCTGGCCTGTGGAAGACTCCGCTCGGACCGGCGGCGCCAACATAGAGACAGGCTGTGTTTGAGTCGCTGTACTATTTTCCTACACTGATCACATGCCCAAAAGGAAAGCGAGACGCGTAACCTTCCTCTCAGCTAGTATTTACGAAGTCACATGGCTCCATGCCAATAATTCCGGTTGCAGACGCAGTTCCGATTGCAGCTCCACTGCGGAGAGTCACCTCCACATTGAGCAAGCAGCTAAGCCTAGTCGTCGGGAAGCCATCTATTGACCGTCAACCTCTGACGTTCAACAGGTCCTCGGACTTTGTGTCTATGTGATGAGACATCTCTCTTCGATTGTACTTTGCGTCTAAGTGATCCTTTGACTCTCAGTCATTTAACTCTTTTATTTTGGACTTGGTGTAAAAACTGATGATTTGATTGTATTGTTTGGATTTTTCACCCATGTGATAATTAAAGGACCAGTATAATTCGCATTTCGACTCTTCTTACGAGTTAAACTGTATCTACCGTGACTTTATTAAATGTTTTGGTTTTGGTGACACTGTCATTTATAGTTATGTAGTCACCTATGGAGGAAACGGAAATTTTGGGCATGCAGTATAGCACTCAGAGACTGATTCTCTCCCAAATAGTACCTTCCTATTAATTTGTACGTTTAAGTCATAACTCTTTAAATGGAGGAGGGTACCTACAGTCGGTCGCACCCGTTCTGGAAACAAAGTACTGCTACACCTTCCCCAACTGTCTTCCATCTCCTGTGGCACTACTGCGTTCAACTGATGACAGTGAACTTCTTCCAGGGGCTGAGCGCTATTCCCCCGTTGTATCTCTCGGTGATATACACAACAGCATAATTCGGAACAGAGCTGGACATCGGATTAGATTAACTAGCGAGAACTCGGAATTCCCGATTAGTGTGGTTCCTCCAGTTACCTCCGGTACTACCGAAGGTGCCAGCGAGCAGTCGGCGCAAACGAAAGGAGTAGTTATCTAAGCAGTGCACACATAGTTGCGGAGACCGTTAACCAGCGAGTAAATCGGAGCTTCCAATCATCGCGCTTCCTCTAGTTGTCTACAATGCTGTCATTGAAGGCGATGGGGAAAAGGGTGAGGCGGTGACCTGATGAAACACAGAGCAAGTGTAGTGACACTGTGTGTTTTAACGGAAGTGAAGCTGCATACGCTACAAGAGAGGTATTCTGCATCACTGTGTGGTTTACTTGAACATTCCGAATGTGTACGTTCCTAGAAGAGTTCTTCCTATGTATATACTATCTGCTCACAAGTATGCAAACACCTATTAGTGGACGTCACTATGGGATTGTCCACCCTCTGCCATTATGTGGCATGAACTCTGCTGGTGACACTTTCAGTGACGTGTCTGAATTTGTAGTGGCAGCTCATTCTTCCACTAGAGCCGAATCTAGAGAAGGTGGACACTGGGATATGGAGAGATGACAATCTTGTCCAAAAAACGTTTAATTTGGTTGAGGTCTGACTCTGCGCTCTGCACAGGCCAGTCCATTACAGGAATGTTACAGTCCACAAACCATTGTCTCACAGACGTTACTTTACGACAGGGTGCATTGTTGTGCTAATACGTGTTCAAAAAGTCTCTGCGCTGTTCCGTATGATTGTTAACGGCGCGTGCCGTATGCCGCAGTGAATATACCGAAATGAAACTCAGTGAAATACAAGTTATTAATTTATTGAATACTCATTTTCACTTACAAATTTTCACATAAAATGTTGAAAGTGTCCCCCCTGTTGTTGAATACACAGTTCAATTCGTCTAATCATGTTTACAAACACAAGCTGTAACATTTCTTCCGTAACAGAAGCAGTGAAAGTAGATATTACAGTTTTCAAATCGATGGATTTTGGACGGTGTTTATAGACAGTTGCTTTCGCTGCACTCCAGAAGAAAAAGTCAGGTGGTGTTAGGTCAGGCGATCGTGGAGGCCAAAGTCCCTGTGAAATTATGCGATCACCAAAAACATTAGCAAACAGTAACATCGAAACGCGAGCTACATGCGCGGTTGCGCCATCTTGCTGAAAATAACCGTTCAGTATTTCACTTAACACAAGGTCTCCTATGAATGGGTACAGAATATCACTGCAGTATCGTTGTGAGTTTATTGTTTCGTTGAAAAACATGGGACCCACAATCCGACGTCTAGAAATAGCAATCCAAACACCTATTTTCACAGAATGATGTGGTTCCTAATGAATACACAATGGATTTGCAGTACTCCACATACGAGAATTTTGCGAGTTCATGTACCCGGATAAATGAAACTACGCCTCATCAGTGAAAAGCATTTCATTAAAAATATCCCTTCCATTTCGTTGAAGGAAATTTTTGAACCATTGCCAATAATGTAGTCTCTTGCCACGATCAGTATTTTTCAGTTCTTGCACGACTGTCACTTTGTATGGGAAAAGTTTTAATTTTTTCCTTACAGCTGCGTGGGCCGTTCCGACACTAACATCGATTTCCTGGGCGAGTTTTCTTACTGATTTGTTCAGACTTACTGACTTTTATCGGAAATATCGAGTAGTTTATCCTCAGACAAAACGCTAGGACAACCACTTCTCGGTGCATCTGTCATTGAATCCGTACTTCGAAATTTGTTAATCAAATCTCGCACAGTATCGCGATGTGGGAGTGTTGTCTCCGGGAAAACTGAATTAAATGTTTGACGAACTGAAACTCTGTATTTACAGCCAGTTTTGAACACCTGTTCTACTAAAAACACACTTTCTTCAGTGGTTATCATTTTGACAGAGACAAAAACGAAACAACCGAACAAAGGAACTAAAACGTTCACGTCGACACGTAACGACACACACCAACGATACTACTGACGCTGGTTGAGATAAACGAAACACTGGAATGTTGGGAGAGTCCACTTGAAGGGAAGTAATCCAGGCAGGCGAACAATCATACGGCACGCGCGGCTAATCATACGGCACTGCAGAGAGACTTTTTGAACACTCCGTGCAATCATCGTCTCCGCAATGTTCCTGCTGCGCGGGATTAGCCGAGCGGTCAAAGGCGCTACAGTCATGGAATGTGCGGCTGCTCCCGGCAGAGGTTCGAGTCCTCCCTCGAGCGTGGGTGTGTGTGTTTGTCCTTAGGTTAATTTAGGTTAAGTAGTGTGTAAGCTTAGGGACTGATGACCTTTAGCAATTAAGTTCCATAGGATTTCACACACATTTGAACATTTTTGCACTATTCCTCTATTGTACGCAGCACACAATGCTGTTAAATATGCTCATATCCTTCTGCGTTTAGCATTTTCATGGGCGCAGTAAGAGGCCCGCACCCTAACAACGAAAAACATTCCCATAGCGCAACACTGTCTCCTCTGTACCTCACTCTTGACGCTACACGTGATGGCAGGCAACTTTCTCCAGGCGTTCGCTTAACCCACGTCCTTACATCATATTGGTATCCAAATGACGCTAATATCGAGTTCAATGAGTTTTAAATATTTACGAAAGAGCTCACTTTCTGATATCACCCAATTTTTCAGAGAAAAATTGAAAGTGGCTGTGAAAAAAGTGAATCTTGAGGCTTATCAGTGGTTCATCATTCCAAAATACGAGGTGAGCGTGAGTCAAATGAAAACCGTAAATATTTTTTTAAATATTGTTTATTGTGGAGAAGTGGTACAAAGCCGTATCACTTTTCAACATAATCTCCCCCACGCTCAATGCAAGTCCTCCAGGGCTTACAAAGTACATAAATTCCTTTAGAAAAAAATTATTTTGGTAGTCCGCGCAACCACTCATGCACCGCGTGGCGTACCTCTTCATCAGAACGGAACTTCTTTCCTCCCATTGCGTCTTTGAGTGGTCTAAACATATGGAAATCACTTGACGATGAGGAATGGCGCCATTCCTTGCTCGCTCTCTTCGTTTCCGGTCGGGGAAGTGAACCCAGGTTTCGTCCCCAGTAACGATTCTTGCAAGGAAGCCATCACCTTTTCGTTCAAAGCGCCGCAGTTCTTCACAAGCATCAACAGGTCGTTCTCTCATTTCAGGAGTCAGCTGCCGTCGCACCCGTCTTGCAGACACTTCGTGAAACTGGAGCACATCGTTCACAATGTGGTGTACTGACCCATGACTAATCTGTAAACATACTGCAGTGTCATTCAGTGTCACCCGGCGGTTTTCCTTCACTATGGCTTCAACTGCTGCAATGTTCTGTGGAGTCACAACTCGTTGTGCATGACCTGGACAAGGAGCATCTTCCACTCAAGTCACACCATTTGCGAACTTCCTACTCTATTTGTAGACTTGTTGCCGTGACAAACATGCATGACCGTACTGATCCTTCATTCGTCAATGAATTTGAATAGGTTTCACACCTTCAGTACGCAAAAACTGAATAACAGAACGCTCTTCTTCCCTGGTGCAAGTCACAAGTGGGGCGGCCATCTTTATACTGATACTGCGACGGTATGAGTGCATCTGCACCATGCTGCTACCTACAGGCCATTCTGCACGCTGTTTGTAGCACGAATACCAACTTACAGGATAACGGCGCGAAATTTCGATTTGTTATTACTAATTTAAGGTTTTCATTTGACCCATCCTCGTACTTGTTTTCAGTTGTCCACTTCCCAGTGTCGTCGCTCTTTTCACTACCGTAGCAATGACTTGGGAAATACTTGACTCACAAGGAACTGCTCGACCACTGTACCCCATTTTTCTCAACTCCCTGAGCGTCGCCGTTGTGCTAGCTGAACTGCTAGTAGCACTTTGGAAATCACCAGTGACTGCTTCCGTTGATTTTGTGTGACTTATTACAACTACCAACTGCAATGCTCAACGGTTCCTGTCCGCTAGTACTTGCGGTCTCCCTGGTCTTGGTGTAGCTGTACTTGATCCTTCCCGTTTCCACTTCACAGTGACTTCACAAATAGTCCACTCGAGCAGCTTTACAGGGTCTGAAATGTGCCTGATTGATTTATTGCAACAGGTAACGTCCAGTGACTAGTTCACGTTCAAAGTCACTGAGTTATCCTCACCGAGCCACTCTGCTGTTACTGCTTCTCTCCTGATAACACAGTGCTCCCTACGCCCTTTAATACTGGCGGGTCCGCTTCTCATGACATCTAGTCGTCAACTCCGCATTACATAGGGTTGTCCGGATATTTTTGATCAGATGTTGCATCTCGTGAAAAGACCAAGAATTTAAGATCAGGTAGGTTCGAGATCACACGGAGGCTTCTCAACAATTAGCGACTGTAACAGGAAAGGGAATAAGCTATACTGGAACACAAAGTACTTTTCGTGACACACCATAAGGTGGTTTACGGAGTATAATTGTAGACGTGCGTTTGAGACTACTGTCAAGTTTGTAATCGTAAAAGACACCGCCCTGCAAAACATGAGAACGAGATGAATAAAGCAATATAACATTAATTTACTCGGTGCGAATGAATGAAGGTGCGGAAGCGTATTCCCAGAGGTCTCCCAGGTGTGCGTTCGCCCCCGTTAGCTGAGTGGTGCCGGCACGGTACCTCAGCGTGTTCGGTCAGAGAGCTGGCCGAGTGAAAAGATCAACAACGAGCTTCGACGGATGTCATGTGACGTCCACTACGACGAAATAAAACGAACCATAACGAACAAAATGAAAAAAAAAGAAACAAGTGGACAGCGAGACGGAATGCCACGCCAAGGGGGGCCAGGGTTCGATTACCGGCTGGGGCAGGAGATTTTCTCCGCTCAGGGACCGCGTGTTGTGTTGTTCTCATCATCATTTCATCCCCATCTCCGACGAGTAAGTCACCAATGTGGCGTCGAATGCAATAAGTACTTGCCCTCGGCGGCCGAACTTCACCCGAATGGGGGAGTCCCCGCCCACCATGCCGTATGCTCATTTCCATTTTTTTCCCCAGGTGAGCACAAAAAGTTGAGCGTCGCACGGTGAGTGGTAAGCTTATAGGGCCAAATGGGACTGGCCCCATAACACGAGGAAATTAACGGAATGGGAAAAAGACAGTGTGTGTCTATCAGAGAGCAGTTACGGTACACTGTGGTGGTGTTGTTGGTTACAAGTGTGTGTGTGTGTGTGTGTGTGTGAATTCCTAATGGACCAAACTGCGAAGGTCATCGGTCCCTAGATTTACATACTACTTAAACTAACTCATACTAACAAGGGAACCTCCCCATCGCACCCCCCTCAGATTAAGTTATAAGTTGGCACAGTGGATAGGCCTTGAAAAACTGAACACAGATCAATTGAGAAAGCAGGAAGAAGTTGTGTGGAACTATGAAAAAATAAGCAAAATATACAAACTGAGTAGTTCAGGGGAAGATAGGCAACATCTAGGACACTGGGAACGCAGAAGCGCCGTGGTCTGATGGTAAAGTGAGGAGCTGCGGAACAAAAGGTCCTTGGTTCAAATCTTCCATCGAGTGAAAAGTTTAATTTTTTATTTTCAGTTTATGTGACAAACTCTTATGTTTTCATCACTTTTTTGGGAGTGATTATCACATCCACAAGAAAACCTAAATCGGGCAAGGTAGAAGAATCTTTTTACCCATTCGCCAAGTGTACAAGTTAGGTGGGTCGACAACATATTCCTGTCATGTGACGCACATGCCGTCACCAGTGTCGTATAGAATATATCAGGTGTGTTTTCCTGTGGAGGAATCGGTTGACCTATGACCTTGCGATCAAATGTTTTCGGTTCCTATAGGAGAGGCACGTCCTTTCGTCTACTAATCGCACGGTTTTGCGATGCGGTCGCAAAACACAGACACTAAACTTATTACAGTGAACAGAGACGTCAATGAACTAACGGACAGATAATAACTATGCAAAAATAAAGTAAAATTTTCACCCGGGGGAAGACTTGAACCAAGGACCTCTACTTCTACAGCTGCTCACGCTACCACGGGACCACAGCACTCCTGAGCTCACGTCCTCCTTGATGTTGCATATGTCTCCCATGGACTACTCAGTTTGTATATTTTGCTTATTTTTTCGCAGTTCCACACAACTTCTTCCTGTTTTCTCAGTTGATCTGTGTTCAGTTTATCAAGGACTATCCACTGTGCCAAGTTATAACTAAATCTGAGGGGGGTGCGATGGGGAGGTTCCCTTATAAGAACAACACACACACACACACACATGGCCGAGAGAGAACTCGAACCTCCGGCGGGAGGGGCCGCGCAGTCCGTGATATGGTGCCTCAAATCGCGGGGACATTCCGCGCGGTTCTTGGTTACAATATGTCCAGAAACTATATCTGGATGTCTTCTCACGAGGAAGAATGATTGGTAAACTAAAACAGGACGAAGTGTGACGATTGTAGCCCAGAGGTTTGGTATTGCACACAGTATTTTTCAGGTTCATGGGGAGCTTTCCGAAAGACAGGCACTGCTCCCGGAGGAGAGGAGGTGTCACAGTGACCACGTGGGGGTGGTATCTTTGTCCGACGACCAGTACGTTTTGTTCTGTTCACACCAGCACATCTGCGGCACATTTTGCGACGGTGCCAAGAGCATAGGAACTGGATCACCGAGGAGTGGAGCCACGTGCTCTTCTCGGATGAGAGTAGATTCATTCTCAGTAATTATTCTAGACGTGCGCTCGATGGCGAGAGGTGAGAACACGTAATGTACACAGGAACATTGTCGAACATTATTGTTTTGGTGGTCCAAGTGTAATGGTGTGGGGAACCATAATGTTGCACGGGTGTACTGACCTTCAAATCTTTGAACAGGTACATTCACTGGTCAACATTATTGTGACACTGCATTGCTTTCCCATGAGCATGTTTTCTTCATTTTTATGGGTGGCGATGGGCCACAACATCGAACAGCGCAGGAGGAGGGGCTCTTGAAACTACAGGATATTCGGAGAATGGACTGGCTTAACCGGTGGCCCGACTTAAGTCTCATAAAGTGTTAGGGAGAAGTATGGCTGCCTACAGCAATGGACGTCTGGTAGTTCTCTTGCAGACGTGCGTGACTGGTTTGTGGTGACTGACAAAAGTACGGAGATGGAATGTGTTGACACTTCTGCGGTGCCCAAGACACTGCGGGTAGCTTTTTTTCTGTCTCATTCTTTGGCTTCGCGAACTCACGACCAAACTATCGCCTTCCAACCTAAACCATATCTCGGTCTAGCCACAGATCAGTGACCACAATCACGTTTTTTTGCTTTAACCTTCGTTCGCTTCGCCGTCTCACAGACCTTCCAACCTAACCTAGACCTTGGGCAAAAGATGCCGACCAGTCACCACAACTAGGTTTTCGCCAACTGACATCCAAACTGTCACATTCCAACCTGGAGACCTCGCCTGAAACCTTTAATGGCAAAATAAATTATCATAAAAAAGTGAGTGGTTGTAGTTTTTTCAGCATTTCAATGTACATCAAAACTAATTCCTAGTAACACATGTCGTAGACTACAGCACACTGCGTTACGTTGGCAGACACGAAACAAATACTTAGTGTCCTTTATGCCACATGCTAAATGCTGCTTATCCCAGCAACAGCTGCAGGCTTCGCAGGAATGTCTCTCCGCACGAGAGTTCCACATCCGGTGTGCAGTATGACATGTGCTTTTGTTTGAGGAAGCGAAAAGGCAAACTGCGCCTCTGGGTTAGGGCTGTGGATAAAATGTTCGATATATCGATATTACTTCAGGGGAATGTACATTGGAGTTACTTCCTCCACCGATATATCGATATCAAAATGGTAATATCGACAACCGATATTTTTTATTGTTTTTTTCACAATTTTTGGCAAATATTTAAAGTTGCTTCTTTTGAAGTTGTAGTAGAACATAGTTTACTTTCACTCTGTGAAGGAGTCTTATTACTTTTTGAGCTTTCAACACGCCCAATCTTTTCTGTGGTCTTGCAGACTGTGTAAAGCAAGTGCACGTGGCACAAAAGAAGAAGTCCGATTGCACTGGGGGAGGGCGACACCTTTCATTGTGCCACTTACATCCAGTTACCATTGTTAGCAAAGTGGTCATAGCCATGTGCGAAGGTGGATATTTTTCCTTTCAAGTCTCTAAGGGAGATAGGAAGGCTGCTAGCTTGCTCATGTACATAGTACGTAATAATAAATATAATAAATCAATAAATATGCAGCTCTAAAGCCGACTGCATATTTACAATGTGCAGCCGATATTTTTATAGGCAGATACTTTGATATTTTTTCCATCGATACATCGATATTATTTTTCGATAAATCGAGAGCAGATGAAGGTGTGTATTAAAAATCAATACTTCGGAAACTCGATATTTTTTTAAAAAATATTGTAAGGTGGCATGGTCTCCTGACCTTCAATTTCATACATATTCCGTCCTCACAATCGTCCTCTACACACCAAGACGCTTCATTCGAACCCAAACTCGATAAGGTAGAGTCTGTTTTGTATGAATTCATGTAAGCGATATGCAAATCTAATAAGTAAATCGCAAGTGCGCACCGACGTTGAAAAAAGTCGAGGCTGGCGTACACAGCATGACGGCCACAGGAATTTTCGTTCTAAAGAGGAAACCAGCCCGCTGGGAAGACTGTCCCTTCAGAGGGCTGGGTCAACAACTTATCTACTTCGGCCGAAGCGGTCGCCCAGAGAGAAGACAGCTTTTGAAGGAGCGAAGGGATAACGACCCCCGTGTTCGACTTAAAAGCAAATTCCGCTACATTGTGCGGGAGCACACAGAAGACGCATTTTTTCACGGACTGACTGCGCAGTTACGGAGTTCTCACAGGAGGACAGTATACGCCTAATGGAGATGCTACAGATTTCTGCATTGGTCGACTCAAACGAAACGTCATTCTCCCGTTTAAAAGAGCAACGCTGATTGGCGGAATATTCCTACCGCAAACAGCCAGAGGAGTGAGGGAAGACAGTGAATGATATACCCTTTCAACGTTACCAGAAAAGGAGGTCACTCCATTGTCGCTCTTGGAGCGGGAACACGTAACGAGAGCGAGTGCACTTGTACGTGAACACAAAGAGCGAGGAACAAAGTCTCTCCTCAGTATTTCACCGGGAGAGCACCTCTGTCGTTAGCGAATCGGATTGACGCTCTATATTGAGTCGCTCGCTATTAAACGTCGTTCACTGTATTGGCCGCCACACTTATTGTACGGTGTAAACACGGGCAGGGTACTAGTTAAACGCCTGTGAGCGAGTGTTGAGTGGCATCGCGGTGGACTGGTTATCTGACCGGTGTACCACGCCAATAGTTAGACTAGGGGCGGATAGGAGTCCTTGACTTCATCAAGGCGTAGGGAGAGTTTGATTGGCGAAGGTCAAAAAAATGGTTCAAATGGCTCTGAGCACTATGGGACTCAACTGCTGAGGTCATTAGTCCCCTAGAACTTAGAACTAGTTAAACCTAACTAACCTAAGGACATCACAAACATCCATGCCCGAGGCAGGATTCGAACCTGCGACCGTAGCGGTGTTGCGGTTCCAGACTGCAGCGCCTTTAACCGCACGGCCACTTCGGCCGGCTGGCGAAGGTCAATCCAGATAGAAAGAGATAGTTGTGTTATTTGTCAGCAGCGAGCGACGCAGGCAGCAGTTGTCGCGGCTCACGGTATTGTGCGCTACAGCGTATGCGAGTCCCATCTGTCCTCCCTAGCAGTACACTCCACTACATTTCTCACGCGACAGCCTTCACTGTACCTAGAAAAGTTATTCAAGTTGTGTAGGAGCGGCTCTCAACCATTCTGCCGAGTAAATAACATTCTTAAAGAAAAGGGAGAAAAGAACCTTTAAATACTTTGTAAAATAATAGCATTCCTATCCATAAGAGGCAATCTGCTCTTCCGAAAAGAACCCGGAAATTTATTAATTTTTTATAAGAAAAAGTTTCACTTGATTTCTCAGATTTTTTTTTTTTTTGCAATAAATAATATTTTTCGTTCGTTTAGTGTTTTTCTTACACTAACTAGCAATACGACTGTACCCAAGTATCCCACTAGTTATGTAAGAAAATAGAATATTTTTGTGTCTTTTCCTTACAGCGGACGACTCCAGAAGATATTTGTTGCTGAATGTTTTTCAAGCAGTTCTTGTTGGTATATTAGGAGCGTCTCTCTGACTTCTGTAGTAGTGTGAGGTGGAAATTGTTTCTTACAGGAGACAAAGGGTACTTGCTGGATCAATCCATTGTGCAACTTGACAGAACAAAACCCACACACTCACAATATTAACAGTCCCGCTCTGGGCTAGTAGGATGTAGAAGCGCAACAGAACAGGGACTCAATAGACCGTGCTTAGAGCAGTAGGGACGCGCGGCTGTGCGTCGCACGTGCGGCGCCATGGCGTTTGGCACGGGTGCGGTCTGCAGCACGTGCTGCGGCTGGCATGCGGCCATTCGCCTGTATTAGAAGGGGACTTTTTTCGTTGGCAACATTCGCCGCGGTAGGCGCGCACAAAAACATAACGCGCCGGTCAATGAGCTCCTTTAGGAACTCGGGGCCAACAGATTAACCACTCGGCAGTCACAGATTGAGACTGAGTTTCGAGGACACGTGCAACGGAGAGAACAGACCGACTGTTCTCTCAACGGCAGTCGACACCGCACGCGATTTTCGCTGCAAAAGAGACTGAGCTACTGCTTCCTGTTACAAGGACGAATGCTTAGTGTTACGGAGTAAAGTCAGCCGCGGCACGCCAGTCGGGAACGACAGAGAAGAGACGGCTGTGAGAAGAAGTCGGCAAATCGCACGCGGACCGACCTGCCTCCAGGACGACAACGCGCCAGCAGCGACCCCTACGTGGAGAGGACAAAGGCCGCGCCCGATTGGTGGGAGCCACTTCGATAGCACCGTCAACGTTAGACTTTTGTTTGTCTCTTCTGAAGAAGACTGATTCTTTTGCTTATTAGATGGATTCGCAGTTGCGAATAATGACTACCATCAGCGGTAGAGTGGAATGACGACAATGAAAATTTGTGCCGGACTGGGACTCGAATCCGGATTTCACGCTTGTCGTCATTTCAGTCTACAGCTGATGGTAGCCATTATTCGCAATTGCGAATTCATCTGATATGTTTCGTAACGGCTGTGGTCGCCACAGTGCATCATTATTAGAATAACACAGGCACTGCAATATCGTATATATCTGCCGACACCGTGCTTGCGACTTTCAAGCACAACGTCTGATCTGAACGGGAATACGCATAATGGATATGCAAGTGCAGATCGTAGACGTATGGTTGATGACATATGGAAGTTTGGGTTTGTCCACGAGTCATGTGCGGATAGCCAAATCGGTGGCTGGCACGGTACCTCAGCGTGTTCGGTCAGAGGGATAGTCGCCCCTGTAATAATAAAAAAAGAAAAAATCTGAGTGAACAGATCAACGATGGACTTGCACGGGTGTCAAGGGACGTCCGCCCCAAAGAAATGCAATAAACAAAATTAGATAAAAAAATGGTAAGGTGACCGCTCACGAAACAGGGAAATCCGTGTTCGAGTTCCGGTCCGGCACAAATTTTCACTGTCGTCATTTTATTCTACAGCTGATGGTAACCATTATTCGCAACTGCGAATTCATCTGATGTGTTTCGTAACGGCTGTGGTCGGCGCAGTGCATCGTCATCAGAATAATATAGGCACTGCAATATCGTAATTATTTTCCATGTCGCCCTTTGCTTGCGACACATAGCAAAGTTACGTAATTGCAATTGTCTTTTGTAATAAAACTCATTAATACGAGTTGTTTGATCCTATGCCTAGCGAACCGAGTATGCAGGATTCCTGGATATAGCAAGTACTGTCTCCGCACAAGGGGTTGATTCTGTCAAAGAAGAGAACAGCAAGTGACCACCGTTAATAATACTATTTATTCACTCAAGTAATGCCGTTACCGGTTTCAAACTGACAAGTTCGTCTTCAGACGGCTGCTCACGTTTAGCTACACACTTGTTGATGTTTACGTTTAAGTTTTCGGTTCTTTAATCCCCGTTGTGATTAAAGCTTCTTGAAGTGTTGGTGCAATACACAAAACACGATGTGAGAAACAGTCTGTTTAACTGAGCCCAATAGCGGTTGAATACATTGTAAACAAATATTTAAGGTGGAACTGTTTTAGTATTAGGTTACCTACGTCGAGAACGATCAGCCTGGATTTTCGGCCTAAGTAACCGAAACTAAAACGGTTTTACCTTAAAGATTTGTTTACTCTGTGTTCAATCTATATTTACAGATAAATAGGCAGTTTCTTACATCTTTTTTCGCTGCAGGGCGCCACCGCGAAGGAGCTTTAAACATAAGGGAGAATAAACGGCTGAAAACTATGTAACATCAACAAGCATCTCTCTGCATGAATTTTTTTCTTGCTATCAAAAATGTGTATATGTATTGGCTTTTGAGGTTACTAGACGACATCGACAAACAATTTTGAAAAATACGTTGTCTTTTCCTAAATGTAAGAAAAGAATGGTTTGGCACATCTCTGGCACACCACGCATGAAACATGCAGTATCTAGCAGTTCAGTTTTGTTTTCTACTACTTTACTATGCAGCTTAGCCTCGTAAACTGTTCAGTGGCATACGATCTACATCAATACTCTTTTATTTACGCAGTGTGGAACATTTTAAAACACATTCTACACAAACGAACCACTATTGGACACTTACATTTATGGGGAAATCGACGCCAACGCAAATTTGCAGAAAGCAAGGACGGATAGATCCTTTGTCCAATGTGTGAGGTGAGTTCATTTCTATGTGAATAAGAACATAAACTGTGTCCAAATGTTCCATACTTCATGAGTAAAGGAGAGTTGATGCAGATCATGTCCCATTGGTTACCATGAGTAAAATAATAGTCATGTCATTCATTACAGCGGTAACAAAAAAAGAAACAATGAACTGGTAATATTGGACCTTACATGCGTGGTGTGCCAAAAATTTGGAACACCAATTATTTTCTTATATTTTGGAAAATTCTCTTCTTCTCACTGAACGCGTGGTTAGGGGTACTGGGCGATCAACTCATTGAGCCACACATTCTTCCACCACAACTTAATGGACAGACGTACCTTAGCTTTCTGCGGCGTCATCTTCCAGGATTGCTTGAGGATGTTCCCCATCAGCAACGTCAGAGTATGTGGTACATACATGATGGAGCTCCGGTACATTTTGCTACTGGTGTAACACGGCATCTATCACGAGGATACGGCCAAACATGGATAGGTCGAGGCGGACCTGTACCTCGGCCTCCAAGATCATCACCTGATCTAAGTCCTTTGGATTTTTGTGTCTGTGGTCATCTCAATAGCAACGTGTATAGCACTCCCGTTAACACGGTTGAAGAACTGGAGCAGAGAGTTGTACTTGCTTGTCAAGAATTCCGGAATGATCCAGGGGTTTTCGAAACGATTCGAAATGCATTGCAGAGATGAGCACAGTATTTCATCCAGATGGAAGGAAAACTCTTCGCAATACCTCCTTTAACAAGTACCCCATACGTAAAATGTGAACTAGTTGCGATGTACAACCCAATAGTAACGTCTAAATTCCAAATTAATGCTTACTAACTAGGACGACGTTTACAATGACGCCAGTGGCGGCTTGGAACCATACAGTAGTGATTATCTCTCAAGCGGCTCGTTTACAGACCCGTGTTTACTGGGACATTTGTGCTTCTATTATCGTTTACTTTCAGCCGTGTAAGTTTGCGCCATCCTTTTTGATACACCCTGTATATGCGCTGCCGACCGCAGCGCCGTATTCTCCCTATCTACACGTCTTTGTATTTGAATATGCATGTTTATACTAGTTTCTTTGGCGCTTCAGTGTAAAAGCCAGCAACAGCTGTAGCTTCGTAACAAAATTAAAAGTGTATTACGGGCCAGCACTCTAACCCAAACACTTTCTTTCGGCAGCTATACCGACTGAACTATCCAGGGGCCATTCAGCGTCTGCTTTCCGAGCAATCACTTATAAGCTTGACTGCATTGCGAGTCAATTGATTTTCCCACCAATCAGTTGTGGAGTTGGCCGTTCTTGTACAATTTTTCTAACACCTTAACTTCAAATTCAGATTCCCCGTAACTGATACTGGAAGACTCCACCTGAGCGCAGTATTAGTGGTGCACTTTGCTAGGGTATTGATCAAGGCATTTTCAATGTTTTATTCTCAGTGAAAATATCTAACTCGCCAGACTGTCCCCTTCTGGGCGAATGAAAATGATAGATAAATAAGTAAAATACCATAGAACGAAGCAAACTCTCAATTTTAAGATGATTGCACATTAAAATTCCATGTCTCACAGCCAGAGGTTACAATTGCCAGTAAACTGTGGCTACAGACTTCTCGGAATCGATACGTAAGGAACTACGCAGAATTATAGGATAATATTTGTGTCTGGTCGAGCTGATAAGAGTCACTGTCAGCTCACTTAAAGGAAGTACTGAGAACATTTAAATCGTATCGGGCAAACGCAGAACAGTTTTGATTATAGCTGGAAAAAATTTTTATAAACTGCAGTAGATGTATGTCTGTTCCAAGAAAAGCAACAAAAAACTTCAAACCACCGCCGTTATGTAATGGTTCCAAGCAGAGGCTGTTGCGAAAGCAGACTACTACGCTACCGCTGAAACAGAGATTGCAGGGAAGCTTATGGAGAAAAGTTGTGGGCTGGCTATACGTATTGTTTTGGTTACTCTGTAAATTCTGTTTCTTACGTAAATATCGATGCCCTCACAGATTAAAAACATGTAGCTAAGTAATCTTTGACCATTGCTACAATATCTTTGTGTTTCTACTCCGCCTCTGCCTGAGAGCGCTAGCAAAGTTACACGCATTCGAAGTTTCGCAGTGTTGAGTAGTAGACATATTTTGAAGAATGGTCAGGAAATTTTCTTTATAAATGTGACATGAGATTGATGGAACTAGTGAATAGTTTTGACGCCATTATGGAGACAGAAGCTAAGGAGATTATTCGTGAATTTTTCCGGAATGTTGAGAGATTAAGGTAAGCCCTCACGTGGGTAGCAATATTTTATGTTATTGATATTGTAGTAACGTAAGCTCAAATAGTAGGGTTGTCATATGGATTGCTCTGATAGGAAGATGATATTCCGCTTGTTTAAAGTTATTTCTTGAAGTCATATTATATAAATACTAGTGTGAACATTTTTAAAGCATTACTTTTGAATATAGAGTTTCATTTGAATTTTGTCAGACGACGTTTCCTAACAGTTAAAACTCCCACGGCTTATTCAGTTAGTTAGGTATGTACGCACATTTTACTTCGTGGCGCAGAATTTTCTGTCGCAGTTTCTAATGCTGACTTGCTGCTGTACGCTGCTTTTAAGAAATCAGCAAAAATGTCAAGACACTAGTAAATGTAAATACAGTTTCGGGCCAGGAATTTCTTTGTAAGTTCAGCTGCGCATTTATTTCGGAAGTCAGGCTGTATCCAGTGAAGTACTGCATTTTTACTGAAACAGCTAGCTTCAGTGTTGAGCAGACCGTATTAAGTCTTTGTATAATTCACTATAGGCGGAGTTGTGCGTAGTTCACGAGTTTAAGTTAGGAATTAGTTTGTTTGGTGACCATTTGAGAAGTTTTGGTACACAGTTTTAGGAAGATTCGCTCAGACAGAGAGAAGCAGACAAGCGCTTAAGTTACGAAGTTAATAGTAAATCCTTCATCCATAAGAAGAGCAATAAAGTCTACAACAGCTATCTTAGATCCCGGCGAAAAATCTATTAGAAAGTAGTAGCAATTCCTGGTCGTACGCAAAGTCAACGAATGGCCCCAAACATTCCAGTGAATCTCTCGTGGACCCATCTGTTTCTGGAACTGAAGACAGCAGACAGAAAGCAGAATTTTTAAATCCCTCTTTCAGCAATTAGAAGCACAAGGATACTACCGTAGCAATGTTTGAGCGCCGCGGAGACCCACTAATGAGAGATTTCGGTTTTAGCACTCGTGGTATTCAAAAACAATTACGACTGCGTAAAATGAACACGACACCAGATCATGAAAGAATTACAATTAGCTTTTGCGTTGAATATGCCGCGGAACTGGCTGCTTTCCCAGCTTATTTCTATCTAGAATCTGTAGCGGAGCGAACGGTCGCGGGTCACTGCTCTTTACAAAAAGAGTAGAAGATCGAATTCATAGAATTACATATCAGTAACGACGGCGACTGTCTGTTTCAGCAAATTCTATGTTCAAAAGGTATGACGTTCGTGGAGGAAACAAGTTCTCTCAAGGAGTCAGGATGTATTCAGAAGAAACCACTCGTGTGAAATACAGTTTGCGTTATTCATACACGACATCTTGCAAACAGTAGATGCTGATGAACAGGTAAATCTCGTCGTCCAAGATTCACGAAAGGCGTTCGACAGCGTACCACGTCGTCAGCTGCTAATCAAGATATGATCATCGGGAGTTTCTACGCAAACACGAGATTGGCTTGATGAGTATTTGTGAACCTGAACATATGCAGAACCCGTTAAGCTATAGAGGATGGTGAATATTCCACAAAAACAAAAATAACATTAAGCGTTCCCCGAGGCAGCGCAATAGTTCCATTACTGTTTCCAGTGTGGCCCCACGAAAAAAGTGATGCGCCCAAAAGATATTGTCGGATGTCAATGTAACTCTGTAGCAGGTAGAACAGCCACTAGTGGTGTCGTTCGTGTTTAGTGTCGTTATCAGACCTGACGCGGTATATAATGAGCCTGAACAGCGTCAGACGTTCAGTAATCACTGAACGACGCGGATATGCCGCCTACTCGTATGCAGGACTGTTCATATTTTTGAAAATGCTGGGAACCCGTTCATCGATATTTAAAAAACATCATTATCTGCTCTCGTTATATCGTAAAAACTATTGATATACCGACGGAAAAAATATCGACGTACTTGCCTGTAAAAAAAATCGGTTGCACACTGTAAATATACTGCCAGTTTTAGAGTTGTACATTTCAGTATTGATTTATTGTGAGATATTCTATAAATCAACAAGCTAGCAGCTTGCCTATCCCCCTAAGAGCAAGAGTTGAAACGAAAACGATGCACGTTCACGCTTGGCGATAACCACTTTGCTAACAATGGTAACTGCATTTAAATGCCACAATAAAAGGTGCCCGATGGGTCCATCGTTCGGTTTCGTCACACTTCATGTTGACTTCCCTGTTTCTTCATTCCCGCAAATACCAGCTGTAGTGTCGCAATTGCGTACTGAAGCTAAATGTTGCAGTCTCTGTTGGTAGCGTCGGTTACGTCAGCATTTCCCCTCGCACATCTCCGCTCACCGCAATGACCAATCTTGTCATGTAGATTTTTGTTAATCATTATCAGCAACTCATTTGAAGAATGTAGATGTGAAGAAATGGCACACCAGTTGCGTTAAAAATTGTTTGTAAAGCAACTGGTGTGCTGTTTTTTCACATCGGAAATCTTGTTCATTCCATTCGCACCACCGACCCCCGGTGCAGTCGGTGTTCTTCTTTTGTGCCATATATACTTGCTTCACAAAGTCAAAGAGAAAGACTGGACGTGATGAAAGTTCAAAAAGTAGTAAGACAGTGAAAGTAAAATTATGTCCTACTACAATTTCAAAAGAACAACTTCAAATATTTTTCGAAAATTCTAATATATGTATAAAATAAAAATATCAGCATTCGATATTGCTATTTTGGTATCAATGTGTCAATATGTCCTGAGAAGAAATATCGCCTATATATATCGATATTTTTCGGAAAATATATGGATATATTGATGTTTTATCAACAGCCCTATCCGTGCGAGGCAACGTCATGAGCTACTGACTGAGTTTTAAAGGGCCCTGATTTTGTGTCTCCATCTGGCCGGCTGCTCGAATCATGCAGTACCCAGATTTGTAAGCCATTCGGATGTGACAGTGCTTCGATTTGGACTGAAGTAGAAAGGCGTGGGAAGGCATACTCGTCGACAAGGCTCCAGACGACCATTTCTGAACACCACGAGGGGGGATCGCCGTACTGTGGACCAAGCTCATTGCAACCTCTTCACAGCTGCGCCTGCCATCCTAGAATAAGTAATGGGACCCTCTGCAGCATTGTCTCATTCCAAACCATTGGTCTGAGACTATCAGCAGCCGGGCTAGAGGAGTTCTGTCCCGTGCATAGGTTGCCATCAATACCACAACACAAACGGCCGCATCTGGAATTGTGCCATGAACGGGAAACATGGACTGCCGGTGAATGGAGTTGGATTGTGTTCAACGATGTCACTATTCTATACTGCCCCGGACAACTATCGTCGGCCAGTATGTCGGCGACCAGTGGAGACGTCCCATTTTTGAAATGTTTTGATGAGGCATTGCGCTGTTACCCCCGGCGTCATGGTGTGGAGAGCCATCGAGTATGACTTCAAGTCATGGGTCGTAGAGATTGAGGGAACTCTGACTGCACCACTGCACATCATGGACATTCTGCGTTTTCTTGTAGTACCTTTCAAGCGACAGTACGTGTTGTCATTTTTCAAAAAGACAATGCTCGCCCATGCATTGCACTTGCCTCTATGAACTGTGTGCGAGGTGTTACAACCGTCACCAGCGAGATTCCCATAACTGTCCCCGACAGAAGATGTGGGACGAGCTTGGACGTCAACTCTGACCCAGTGCAGTATCCAAGGTATCAATAACAAGTTACATCTGTTGGCCATATGCCGCAGGAAAGGACAGCAGCGTTATACACTGAAGCGAAAAAGAAACTGGTATAGGCGTACGTATTCAAATACAGAGACATGTAAACAGGCAGAATTCGGCGCTGCGGTCGACAATGCCTATATAAGACAACAAGTGTCTGGAGCAGTTGTCACATCGGTTACTACTGCTACAGTGGCACGTTGTCGAAATTTAAGTGAGTTGGAACGTGGTGTTATAGTCGGCGCATAAGCGATGGGACACAGCATGTCCGAGGAACGGATGAAGTGGATATTTTCCCGTACGACCATTTCACGAGTGTATCGTGAATATCAGGAATCCGGTAAATCATCAAATCTCCAACATCGCTGGGGCCGGTAAAAGATCCTGCATCAATGGGACCAACGTCAGCTGATGAGAATCGTTCAACGTGACAGAAGTGCAACCCTTCGACAGATTGCAGCAGATTTCAATGCTGGGCCATCAACAAGTGTCAGCATTCGAACTATTCAGCGAAACATCATCGATATGGAATTTCGGAGCCGAGGGCCCACTCGTGTATCCTTGATGACTGCATGATACAAAGCTTTACGCCTCGCCTGAACCTGTCATTGGACTGTTGACTCACTAGATACATGTTGCCTGTTCAGACGAGTCTCGTGAATCCATGAACCCAAAATGTCAGCAGGGGACTCTTCAAGTTGGTGGAGGCTGTGTAATGTGTGGGGCGTGTGCAGTTGGAGTGATATGGGACCCCTGATACGTCTAGATACGACTCTGACAGCTAACACGTACGTAAGTGTCCTGTCTGATCACCTGCATCCATTCATGTGCATTGTGCATTCCGATGGACTTGGACAATTCCAGCAGGCCAATGCGACATCTCACACATCCAGAATTGCTACAGAGTGGCACTCTTTTGAGTTTAAACACTTCCGCTGACCACCAAACCCCCCAGAGATGAACATTATTGAGCACATCTGGGATGCCTTGCAACGCGCAGTTCAGAAGAGGTATCCACCCCCTCGTACTCTTACGCGTTTATAGACAGCCCTGCAGGACTCATGGTGTCAGTTCCCTCCAGAAATGCTTCAGACATTAGTCGAGTCCATGCCACGTCGTGCTGCTCCACTTCTGCGTGCTCGCGGGGGCACTACACGACATTAGACAGCTTTAACAATTTCTTGGGCTCTGCAGTGTAAGACTGTTCGCTTACAGAAGTATCGTCACTGGTCGATAGTAAAAATTACTTGTACAGAACTTACACTTATATGGATAAATACAGGACAATGGCTATTACAGAGAGAATGGAGGTCATGGTATCCGATTACTGCATTCCTGGGTAACATCGAGTAACAATTTAGTGCTAATACCAAGAAGTGGACTGAAACCGACTTTTACAAATATTGTTACAGTAGCGTCTCCATAGTTCGAGGTGAACGGGACTGGAACCACCTCGAACTATTGAAAGCTCAGACTATGGAAATTTACGTGAGGAAAAAATAAAAATAAAACGACGTTGAAATGAATGCAGGCTTCAAAATATGAATTTTATTCAAACGCAGTGTTTACACAGGCATTTACATTGACAGATCAAAGGGTTTAACTTAAGTCTGGTAACAGTTTACTTCGTGAAATAAAGATGGAGTGTCTTTTGATTGACGAAGCTGCGATGTTTCTGCGCGGCTACATCACACCACCGTCTAAAAAGGGCATGGTTTCGTTTGGTGTCACCTCAAGGCTGTTGTTCTACTTGGCACATGGCGGCTTCAGGTGCAGCGCAGCCACTGGTGTATAGGTTCGGCTTCATCATCTTATCGGTGTCACACTGCACTGGGTGTCAAACGTCTCAATTACAGAAGAGTCTGTAACTTCCAACTGTTCGTCTAAATTTAACCACTCAGTAATTTTCCCATTTTCTGCCTCTTTACAGCCTGGCAACATTCTGATTAAATCACACAAAGGGTAATCGTCTTCGTCGTCTGTCTGAGGCCTGCGTTCCTGTAGAATTTTTCTACGTGACTTAGAAACCGCCGGCCGGGGTGGCCGAGCGGTTCTAGACGCTACAGTCTGGAACCGCGCGACCGCTACAGTGGCAGGTTCGAATCCTGCCTCAGGCATGGATGCGTGTGATGTCCTTAGGTTATTTAGGTTTAAGTAGTTCTAAGTTCTAGGGGACTGATGACCCACAGTGCTCAGAGCCATTTGAACTTAGGAACTGTATCTGACTTTATCTTGCTCCAAGACCCACTGATCCAGTACACAACTTCCTTCACAGTCACTTTCTTTAAATCTCCAACGATGCTTGCATTGTCTTTCGGATGCAAGACTGAATCAGCCAATGGATAAGGACGTTCTAGAATGCCTGAAGAGAAAGTAACGCTTAGTGGGAGAAACAGGGCGCGGATCCCGTCGCACTGTAGTTCGTCTGCGCTTGAATGTCACGACGCATTATCCATTGCCAAAATAGCTTTGCATGGCACCCATTTGCGGTGTGTGTACAAACAAAAACAATCAACAAAGAAAACGAAATTCAACACTGTGCTGTACTGACAATGACAAACCTCCAACACTCTTTCAGCAAAAGGATTGCCTGTGTAAACAATTGAACACCGGGACTAGGTATGCGTGGTTTCACCGACACAGACATAACTAAGGGAATTGAGTATTTCGACAGGTGTGCTGTGAGCGGGGCGGGGAAACGGATTGAGAATCGATACGCTCTACAGTTGTTTTATTTATTTACGTTTACGAGGTTCCGATTAATGGAAACCTCGAAATAGTGAGACTCTACTATATAACGGAAGGCAAATGGAACAGTTAGATTTGTAGCAAGGTTTCTGAGCAAATACAGTGCATTTGTAAAAGAAATTGTATATATATATATATATATATATATATATATATATATATATATATATATATATATATATATATATATATATATATATATCGAAACTCTACTGCATTAGGGAAGGCAAATGCAACGCTTAGCTTTGTAACAAGTTTTTGGGAAAATGCATTGCACCTGTTAAGGAAATCTCTTACAAGGCACTAGTGGACCAGTTCTAGAATATCATTCCGTCTTTTGGAGCCCTTATTAAGTAGGCATGACAACAGGCACCAAATGAATTGAGAGACACATCCTAAGAGTTCGGTACAGCCCATAAGAAAGTGTAATAGAAATTCTCTGGAACGGTCCACATAGCGATAAATTATTTACGTTTAAATAAATATTTAATTAAAAATGGGCCCATTATACAGCACATATCTCGCATAGCGGTCATGAAAATAAGGGAACGTGCAGAGGCACATACATATTTTTCCTCGCTCAAAACGAGAACGGAGTAAGACGATATTGGTTTAGTGGGTTGACATAACACGGTGCTGCAGAGCCAGTCCTATCAACAGACTCCTTTTGTTTTCAAGACATTGTGGAAAAGTAAATGCTGTGAAGATTTGAGGTACACTTTACTTGTTGGGGATTAGTGGAGCTCCACCAAAGTAGCTAGCTAGGCCTTTGCTTTGAGAACACACATGCTGCTTATCAGTAAATGTGTCATCTTGTCTCTGAAGTAACACGCGTTACGCAGCGGGTGGCGGCACACACAAGAAATACTGGCTTTGTTTAACTTCATGGTTCTCGACCGGTCCCACAGTTCTGGCTCTAATAGTTACCAGGACCACCGTTATATGTGCTTCCGCGAAACGACGTAGTTTACGTCCTCCTGATTCCACAGAAGGCAGCTTGCACTGAGCTCACGAGTAACAAAAATACATTACACTCGTAGTATATACAAAACACAATTGTAAGCATACCGAACAAAAAATTAATAACTACCAGCTACATCGCACTAACACTGTGTGACATCGCATCTAGCCTTGATAATAACCTCAAAGCGGACAGAAACAGGGCCCTCGGGTTTTTTCGGGTATATCATATTCAGCTGAAGCGACTAATTAACAGTTAAATCCCTAGAGCTACCAAATTGCTAGAGTACTGACTGTTACTTTGCACTCGCTGTACCGAACAGTCCCAGGCATTCTCTATGGGACTGAGATCGTGCGATTTAGTGTATCCGTCGAGGAGCTTTAGGGTGACTGAGTGTTCGACGAAACAGAAGCGTTTGCGTGTAGTCCTCTGAGCACGACTGCTGTCAGCTTGTAAGACGGGACTGCACCTCATACGCAAGATAAAGATGTAGAAAAAAACGGCAAACTTGGGCGTCAAGAATGTTGAAATAAATATTCTGACTTAACAAGAATGAAATTACGCTCTGCAGCGGAGTGTGCACTGATTTTAAACTTCCTGGCAGATTAAAACTATGTGACGTACCGGGACTCGAACCCGGGATATTTGCCCTTCGCGGACTAGTGTTCTACCGACTGGTACATCAAACAACGACTGACGTCCCACGCTTCATTCCAGCAATTTTAATTCTCTCACCTTCCGAACTCCACAGACGTTCTCCAGCGTACCTTGCGAGTCTATCACTCCCGGAGGAAATTAGATCATTTG
This sequence comes from Schistocerca americana, assembly GCF_021461395.2. Lineage (NCBI taxonomy): Eukaryota > Metazoa > Arthropoda > Insecta > Orthoptera > Acrididae > Schistocerca > Schistocerca americana. The sequence continues at coordinate 743,752,250 of NC_060120.1, forward strand.
TAATGTATCTAAAGAATTTATCTGTGAAACTTTGTAAGAGAAGTTTATGAGTTTCACTACAAAAGAAATAAGCTTCATACTCCTATCAACTGGAGCGTGTATTATGACTCTTTTGAAATCGCGACAGTAATTTAGAATAGACCTGCATACAAAGCGTCACGTCATCTCGACTAGCCAAAAATAATACCAGCGTGAACGGTGTTACATTTCAACCTGTACATGAAATCGCAGAGTATGTACAGACTTAACGCATGATACCAATCAGTAATACACAAAATAATATAACACGCCAATAAACAAAACTGTAAACAGTGATCACATTCAGAGAATGAAATAAAACTAAGCAATTCTTGCTGCCTTGATACTGGTTCCACAGCACGGCGCGCTTTACATACCATAAAACGTAAAAAGATTCAAAATACTGTTACCAGCTTTGTGACTATATTCGATACTACCAAACATACACTGAAGAACCAAAGAACCTGGTACACTTGCCTAATATCGTGTAGGGCCTCCGCGAGCACGCAGAAGTGTCGCAACCTGACGTGGTATGGACTAATGTCTGAAGTAGTGACAGAGGGAACTGACACCATGAATCCTGCTGCGCTGTCCATAAATCCGTAAGAGTACGAGGGGGTGGAGATCTCTTCTGAATAGCACGTTGCAAGGCATCCCAGATATGCTCAATAATGTTCATATCTGGGGAATTTATTGGGCAGCGGAAGTGTTTAAACTCTGAAGAGTGTTCCTGGAGCCGCTCTGTAGCAAGTCTGGACGTGTGGGAGGAATTGCCCGTCGAAATGCAACAATGGACATGAATAGATGCAGGTGATCAGACAGCTTCGTATGTGTCACCTGTCAGAATGGTGTTTAGACATATCAGGGGTCCCATATTACTCCAACTGCACACGCCTCAACCATTACAGAGCCTCCACCAACTTGAACAGTCGCCTGCTGACATGCAGGCCCCATTGATTCATGAGGTTGTCTACATATCCGTACACGCCCATCGACTCGATACAATTTGAAATGAGTCTCATCCGACCAGGTAACATATTTCCAGTCATCAACAATCCAATGTCGGTGTTGACGGGCCCAGCCCAGGCGTAAAGCTTTGTGTCGTGAAGTCATCAAGGGTACACGAGTGGGCCTTCGGCTCTGAAAGCCCATATCGATGCTGTCTGTTGAATCGTTCGCACGTTCACACTTGTTGATGGCCCAGCAATGAAATCTGTAGCAATTTGCCGAAGGGTTGCACTTCTTTCACGTTAAACGATTCTCTTCAGTCGTCGTAGGTCCCGTTCTTGCAGGATATTTTTACAGCTACAGCTATGTCGAAGATTTGATGTTTTACGGAGTCCTGATATTCACGGTGCACTCGTGAAATGGTCGTACGGGAAAGTCCACAATTCATCGCTACCTCGGAGATGCTGTGTCCCATCACTCGTGCGCCGACTATAATACCATGTTTAAACTCACTTAAATCTTGACAACCTGCTATTGTAGCAGTAGCAGTAACCGATCTAATAATTGCGCCATACACTTGTTATATACGTAGATATTGCCGACAGCAGCACCGTATTCTGCCTATTTACATATCTCTGTATTTGAGTACGCATGCCTATACCAGTTTCTTTGGTGTTCCAGTGTATCTTCCTAATGAGGTGAAATCATTAGCTGTCGAAGTAACATCAGGATTCTCCCGAGGAGATGTTAAAGGGAGGTTAATGGTATATAACAAGGCATAGCAGCACCGAGACGTGGAATTTTAATGAAAAAACAAAAGCTGTGTATACCTTGGAGAGCAGCACAGTAGCGTTCAGGGTCGCAAAATCTAGTTGGTGGAATGAGGGAGGTACCTACTCTCAGTTCGAATTCTGTTGTGGACAGAGGAAAGATGATTGTGTCGCGCACAGTTCCCGATAGTCTATGGTGCGCCTATGTGACTAGCAACTTCCAAACCTCTCTGTTGTGATCTATGAGAATGTGGCGCGAGATATTGTCGATGATTCACCTGATGTGGACGAGGGACTCTGCCCCCTAGTGGTTTTGCAGAGCAGGAGAGTCTGAACTCACCGGAAAATATTAGTTCCCCCCCCCCCCCCCCTCCCTTCTTACCCGACATTGGTCACTTTGGAGCGCTGTAGATGGTGCACGACTGGTACCTAGCGGTCATACGACCGTGATTCAAATGAAAAACTTAGAAGTTCCACAATATTTCTAAAATTGTGTGATGGGATTTGTAGATAGTAGTAGTGTTCCTTGAGGTTCAGAAAGTGACCCACAGGTGGCAGAATGATGCTACAGCTCAAGGGAAGCAGCAGCGTCCACAACACTATGGCCACCCCACTGTCCGCATACACCGAGCGATCTGAGATGCGTTTTTTTTTTTGTGTCAAACCAATTGAAATTATAACACAATGACAACGCATTACAGTGATTCGTATTTGTCGTTGCAGCAAGTGTACGAGTGGTGTAGGAAGTTTAAAAGCGGTTGAACTTCTATGAAGTATGCCCCAAGACCAGGGCAGGCTCTCTGCGTATTCTCGGGCGGGAAAAAAAGCATTAATGGAGGAGCTAACAATGGAGGAAAGGCACGTAACTCTGACCGAAATAGCCACAAGTTTGAAAATTAGTAATGAGTCGACACAGAATATTGTCCATAATGTACTGCACTTAAATATGGTGTCTGCAGAATGGGTGCCAGGCCAGTTGACTACCGAATCGAAAGACCGTTGCGTCGATGCCTGTGAAGAACATTTGCATCGTTTCCAAGTCGAAGGTGACGCACTTCTGGGAAAAAATTGTTACAAGTGATAGACTTTGGTCCAGTATCACCAACCAGAAACGATAAGGTCGAGCAAGTAATAGCGCCATAGCCCATCGCCAAAACTAAAAAAGTTCCACACTCGACCATCAGCTGGAAGTGATGCTCATTCTCTTCTGGGATGGAAATGGAGTAATTTTGGAACATTAAAGAGCGACGGTAACAAGTACGTCTCATTCAGACATGATGACAAATGAACTTTGCCCTGCGGTCAGGAGTAAACGACGCGGACTTCTGACTTAAAGAGTACTGCTATGACATGACAATGCCCAACCGCATACAGCTGTAACACAATTGAGACTATTCAGGAAATTAAATTTGATATCTGGTACATCCTACTTATTCACCACACCTCGCTCCTAGTGACTTTCCGATCTATTCGGCGCACTCAAAGAAGCAATGGTAGGCAGGTATTTCAGAAATGACGAGCAGGTGAAAACGGCAGTCCATGACTGGCTACCAAAAGAATTCTTTCATAGTGATATCTATGCGCTTCTGAAGTGGCGGAATACATACATTGAGTTATGTTGAAAAATGACATATAAGTTTTTTGTTCATTGCTACAGTTAAAAATATCATAACACTTTTAGGATTTTCATTTGAATCAGCCTCGTACAATCTCCACAACTGAAAAACTCATAGTAGTGAAGTGGTATGTATCTGTCGTTCAGTTGTATTGTAACAGCGCAGTAAAACGTGTCGGCATGGAGGCGTCACAGAATGGCAGGAAGGAGAAATCGTCTCTGGAGGTGTCCACAAATTACAACACGAGTGAAGTTGCCTGATTTGGTGGTGTACCAACGCAGACTCTCCGACAGGTCTACATGGAATGCTGCAGCACTTCCAGGCACATAAGAGGCGTAAGAACGATGCTCGCAAAAAGATCTTAACCGTCAGGGACTCGAGACGAGTGTCACGCTTTGTCAATGAAAATCGACTTCAAACCCCACAGGAACTGCTGTTGCCTCAACCAGTTTCCGAGTGAACATTCCATGCAATGGACATCTTGAGTCGGGTACGTCGCAAAATGTCAGTGCTCAAGAGGCACATAAAGCTTCAAGTCTTTATTTGAGCAGATGGGACAGGAACCTGACAGCAGTTGACTAGAGGTGTGTACTGTGGTGCGAATAGCCATGTTTTTAAATCATAAGGCGTCGGTGGCCCAATGAAGCATTTAACCTGTAACGTGTGGAGGCTGTAGTTGATACCGGAGGTGGTTCTGTGATTTTTTGGGGCTGTTTTTCGTACCATGACTTGGGTGCACTCATTCAGGTGATCATGAGCATGAAGTAACATGTTTAACTTTCTCGGTGTCCAGACGTTACCCTTTCTTCTAGATCTCAATGTATGTTGTGGACAATCCGATGTTGACAACTGGTGCTTTCACAGGACACACTGCTGGTTTGACAAGCGCCCACACACCCTGTCACACGTTACTAGTACACTAAATCATCCGATATCAATCATACAGAGAATGTCTGGGGCTATTTGGAACTGAGGGTGAAACGTGGCAATGAACATACTAGTAACTTTGTAGCTCTGCGGGATCTAATGAATGAGTAGATTCAGCTGGATGTGGCTTATCTGAAGAAACTTACGGATTCTTTTCCTTGTCAAATAGAGGCCATTATCAAGGATATAGGCGGTTTATTGGTGTGATGTCTCCTAAGTGTGACTAATATCGTTTCAGGTGTGCTTACGTGCTGGTGTCAGACTTCATTCTCTCCCTTCCTTAAATACAGAACTCGTCCCTAGCGACACGGGCATAGTATTAGCTTGTGCAGAGATCTACCCCAGTCGTCCACAGGATACAACTACACATCTGAAGCAGCATTTAAAGGTAGGAGGAACGCAGCAGTACATTGACGCTTTAAAGGAGATATATATGCGGTGTTTTCTTTTTCGGACATGTCTGAAGACACAGACACCATATATAAATAATTAAGGCGATGACAGCCAAAGATCCCTTCAGTGCGAACGCACATTACGCTCGAACTGTAACAGGAATCGGCTAGATGCCGCAAGCAATGAAGTTAGTGAGCAGGGGCGCTACATCAGTAATGTGTGGTATAAGTTGAGAATTTAGATCTGACGAGAAGCGTTCTAGGATAGTCCATGCAGTTGTCGTGACCACTGTGTGCAGATGGCGTAGTAGTCAGCGCATCTGCCTAATAAGCAGCAGACCTGGGTTCGAATCCCCGTCAATCACAAATCTTCAACCTGCCCAATTGAGATAAATCAAGGCCCACTGGCAACTTATGTTTTCTAATTCCTTTGCGTCTTCCTTAAAGAAGGCCCAACAAATCTACATCCAATTCCGTTTGATTCAGACAGCTCATTCATGTTTATACGAATTGTGAAGTCTCTCACCTCCTTTAGCTGGTCGTAAAAATGTAAAAATCACGAACAGAAACTATGTGCGACGAATTTTTACTGAGCATATCTGTAAGACGCCTCGATTAGTGTGTGAGTGAGAAGCACCTGTCATAGCAAATCTCTAACAATTCAATGCGCCTACGCTGAAGAGATTGTAGATTTTAAAAAAGAAGCATTTGACTACGTTGCCTGGAGTATGCTCTTTGAAATTCTAAAATTACCGCGTGTTAAAAGGGAGCAAAAGTTATCTATAATTTGTACAAAAACCAAAGTGCAGTTCTAAAAGTTGGGGGACATGATTTGGAGGCAATAATTGAGAAAAGTGCATCCGCTATGTTATTCAGCGAGTACATGGAGCAAGCAGCAAAGGAAAGTGAGGAGAGATCTGGAAATGGAATTAAAATTGAAGGAGAAGAAATAATAAATTTACGGGTTTTCTCGGAGACGGCATAAGGCTTCGAAAATCAGGTGGACGGAAAGATTAAGTGTCTTGAAAGGAGCTTGTAAAATGAATACCTGTGAAAGAGAAACATGAGTAACGGAAAGTAGACGAATTAAGTGAGGTATGTTAATAGAATAGGATTAGGAAATAAGACGCTGAAGGTGGCTGACGAGTTATGTTGTTTGGGTAGCAAAAGGACGATAGTGGAAGTAAAGAGAATTTGAAATGCAGGCAGCGAAGAGCAAGAAAAACTTTCGTGGAAAACAGAATTACTTTAGCGTGAGAGAGAAATTTAAATGTTTGGAAGCATTTTCTGAAAGTATTTTTCTGCAGCCAAGCTTTATATGGAAGCGAATCGTGGACGATCAACAATACCTAGAGGAAGAGAAAGAACTTTTGAAATGTGGTGCTGCAGAAGAATGTTGAAAATTAGATGGGTATATCAAGTATGTAATGAAGAGGTCCTCAATTGAATTGAAGAGAAATGAACTCCATGACTTGATGTGTGTGAAACTGGAGTGAGACATCAGAGAATAATTAATGTGATAGCGCAGTAAACTGTGGGGATGGAAATCAATTTTTGAGTACAATAAGCACGTTCAAATGTAAGTGGAGTGCAGTAGTTGTGCAGATGTGAAAATACTTCCACAATATATAGTATCGGGGACAGCTACATCGCATCACACTTCTCTTCGGATGACTACAATAACAATAACATCGTCGTCATGATAATTAGTATTCTGTCCAAAGGCAGGTTCTCACATGGTAACTATCCAGGCTCACCTGTTCCTGCTATCCTCTTCAGGTCCGCATAATTTCCGCTTCCGTTTATGTCTATCATCTTTTACCTACTCATTCCTTTTAATCTCCTCCCACAAACTAGTCGTTCCAAAGCGTCTCTTATCAAGCACTCCCGTCTCAATGACAGCACCATCTAGTTCGTCTTCCTTTCTCTTACAACAAGTAGCAACCTTTTCCAACACTCTTTCGTTACTCGCTCTTGCTATTCAGCTTATCGTCTTCATTCTTCTCCACACTCAAATGCTTCTAGATTTTTTTCATCCTCTCATCTCCGTGTCCAAGTTCCTAACCCGTAGAGTGGCTCACTCTAGACAAAACAACTGCCAAATCCTTTCCTAGGATCTTCATCTAGTTTGCCACATGATAATCTCCTTTTTCTATTACATGGCTCCTTCGCTATAGCAGTGTTTTCATCTCCTGATGACATCTCAATTCTCCAGTGATCTTTCTCTCAAGATATTAAATGCTCTTGCTTGGGCGATAATAATTTGTCCTATCTCAACAATTGGTGGTTTCCTTCCCATACCGATCACAATACTTTTTCTTTTTACTACACTGGTTTTCATCCCTTATTCCGCACTAGCTGCACTTGGATCTTCAAACATTTTATTCATACTTTGTTCAACTTCTGCCACTAGTAACATGTCATCGGCAGATCTCATACGCCCTATTCTTCTCCCATCTAATCCTTTCGCAATAGTGTCCTCCAGGTGTAAGTTGAACAGCGAAGCGGAGAAGCAACAGCCTCGTCTAACGCCCCTTCCATCCGGCAATACGCTTACATCGCAGACGCACAGCTGTACGGTATGCGTCGGTCTCAGCGGCCTGTCTCCTCCGGTATCAGTTTGCAACTGTGCAGCAGATTCCGAAGGCTGCGTGTTCAGCTTTGCCATATGCCACAGACGAGCTTTCATTTTGCGGCTAGCAAATCGCTCTCTAACGAAAAAATACATATTTTCATATGATATCAATTTTCTTACCTTAGGCAATACATTTACGAGGGTAAGTCAAATGAAAACCTTAAATTTGTAATAACAAATTGAAATTTCGCGCCTTTATCCTGTAAGTTGGTAAGCATGCTACAAACAGCGTGCAGAATGGTCTGTAGGTGGCAGTATAGTGGAGATGCAGACATACCGTCGCAGTATCAGTATAAAGATGGCCGCCCCACTTGCGACTTGTATGTGAAACCTGTTGAAATTCATCGATAAATGAAGGTTCAGTACGGTGATGCATGTTTGTCACAGCAGCAAGTCTACGAATGGAGTAGGAAGTTCGCAAATGGTGTGACAGTGGAAGATGCTCCTCGTCCAGGTCAGGCACAACGAGTTGTGACCCCACAGAACATTGCAGCAGTTGAAGCCATAGTGAAGGAAAACCGCCGAGTGACACTATATGACATTGCAGCACGTTTACAGATTAGTCATGGGTCAGCACATCACATTGTGCATGATGTACTCCAGTTTCACGAAGTGTATGCAAGATGGGTGCCACAGCAGCTGACTCTTGAAATGAGAGAACGACGTGTTGATGCTTGTGAAGAACTTCTTCGGCGCTTTGAACAAGAAGGTGATGCCTTCCTTGCAAAAATCGTTACTGAGGACGAAACCTGGGTTCACTTCCACCAACCGGAAACGAAGAGAGCAAGCAAGGAATGGCGCCATTCCTCATCACCAAAACCAAAGAAGTTTCGAACAGAACCATCAACAGGGAAGGTTATGCTGACTCTCTTTTGGGACGAAGTGTTGTGGACTGACAAGACAGCCAGTCCACAGTGACGGGTAACCGAAAGGCACGCGCTTAAACTCACGCGGGCTGGCGTGAGGTCTGAAACAGGATACGTAATGAATGCTATAAAGAAAAGTACGTAGCTGCTGGAATACTTAACTTTAATCCATAATTTGTATATCGCTCTTGACGATACAAGTTTGACTCTTTAGATACATGCACTATAATGCTAATGGCGCCTTGCTAGGTCGTAGCCATTGACTTAGCTGAAGGCTATTCTAACTATCTTCTCTGCAAATGAGCGAGGATTCGTCAGTGTTGCATCGCTAGCTAAGTCGTCCGTAGAACTGGGGCGAGTGCCATTACGTCTCTCTAGACCTGCCGTGTGGCGGCGCTTGGTCTGGATTCACTGATAGTGGCGACACGCGGGTCCGTTGTATACTAGCGGACCGCGGCCGATTTAAAAGCTACCACCTAGCAAGTGTGGTGTCTGGCGGTGACACAACACGAAGAAGGCGTCATTTTGGAGTATTACATACCTAGAGGGCCACTGTCACCAGTGCATCATACACAGATCTCCTAAAAAATCATCTGCGGCCTGCAATCAAATCAAAGCGACGTGGATTGCAGTCAGCAGGTGTCCTTTTGCAACATGACAATGCAAGGCCCCACACTGCCCGTTGAACAGTTGCAACAATCACAGACCTGCATTTTGAGTGTCTTCCTCATCCGCCATACTCACTAGACCGTGCCCCAAGTGATTTCCATATGTCTGGACCACTCAAAGACGCAATGGGAAGAAAGAAGTTCCGTTCTGATGAAGGGGTACGCCACGCGGTGAATGAGTGGTTGCGAGGACTACCAAAAGAATATTTTTCTAAAGGAATTTACGCGCTTTGTCTGCTCTGGAGGACTTGCATTGAGCGTGGGGGGGATTATGTTGAAAAGGGATACAGCTTTGTATCACTTCTGCACAATAAATAATATTTAAAAAATATTTAAGGTATTCATTTGACTCACCCTCGTATATTGCTTTGACATATATTTTGTTTCGACGGGAAACGCCGGAAGACTTTAGATCACTGGTCGTATACGGCCCCAATCGAGTGTTCGTTCTGCCCGCGGTTCCCAGTCGTACTTTATAGCAACACGCTTCTAGCAGCTAACAGCAGAATCCTAAAAAGGCCAACTGACTTTAAGAGCTACTTATTTTCCTTTCTCAGTTACAAACAATTTTACTTAGAGTGACAGTAATATTTTAAGAGTGCTTAATTTTAATTGACATTGGTGAATTCGGCAAGTTAAGTTAGCCGTTAACATCAGAGACATAGTGGCATGTAGGGAGTCCACTGCAAATTAACAGAGGTATATTTTATTGTTTGTCTTCCAATGCTGAGAACTCACAAACGTGCGCAGCTCGAACCGGTCAGCTGTTGTGGTACAAATGTCAAACGGAAGTAAAATACGTCCGTGAATGCGCAGACGGTCATCTTGAAATGTGTACATGTTTGTAGGAAGTACTACGAAATCAAATTAAGGCTGTTGTAATACAATACAATGAGTAAAAGAAAAACTGCGCTCAAAACATTTAGTACACACTTGTGATCGTGTCTCATACAGCAGTTACTGTTATTAATTAATATAAGATACTAATTTTTGTAAGTCACCCCTCAATAGTATGATCTGTAAGGGAAGGTGTTGCAAAGAGGCCAGGACGGTAACGGTGGCCATTGCATATTTTTTGCCCTAAACGGTGCTGCTGCCTGCCGAGAAGTGCTCGGACTATTTCTAATATACATCGCCATTGTTATCAGTGAGATTGACAGAGGAAGCTTTTTTCCGTTATTTTTTAGTAGAAACTTTTTGTTTTTGAATAGTCTGATGCGAGGTAAGCCATTTTATTACTCTCTTTACCTCACTTGTATGGACAGTAATACCATATCGATCTTTAAACAACATCTTTTGGCCTACAAATGTAAGTCCTTGTTTACTTCAGTTTCTGTGGACCGCTAATGCCGACATGCTGTCCGATCGGCAAAACTGGCCCTACTGCTCGTCAGGAAAAGACGCCAAGGTGTTCACCCGAATAAGAGTTACTTCCAACAGCACGCGTAACACAACGGATAGAACTGACATTTAACCCCGTCATTTCATCCCATTTTGACAATTTCGAGTTAATTTATATTATTTACAGCCGTCTCTGTTCAGTTAACTTTGGCCTTTATAGAAGTCAAATTGAAAACGGTTTGCCTGCAGCCGCAGGGTATTCTTTCAGACACTAGGGCGTCAAGACACCTAGAAAATATACACGGAAATCAGAGAAGCAAACACGGGATACTATTGCGGTGGCAATGCCACAGCACCCGCTTAGGTACGGAAAAAGGACACTATGTAAGCCTTAAGAAAAGTGCATTTAATTCCAATACATCATTTTCTTTTTCACTTAAAAATATTTAGTGATATACCTTATATGTAGATTCAAAAAGTCTAAGTGATAACCTTCTATCAATCGAAGAGTTTGAAGCCATTTTGACTATTTTTCGACCTTGACTGTCTCAAGAAATATGTTTTAAAAAAACCTTTACATACTTCTATCAATTACCATGGTTTAGTGAAAACTGATGCCCCCACTCACTCACTTTACTATGTGGTACGAAGCGTGGCCCTACAATGACAATATTGGTTCTTAAGCAAAAAACTTTGACGACCACTGTTTTAGATGAATCAATTGTACTACATTTATTTCACTATTGAGCACAACCTTAATTTTTTACCAGTGTGACGCTCAAGAACGCATTCGAGCACAAAAAGAGAATTTCTGGCCATGGCGTTGATATAAAGGGATTTATGTTTCTGTAATAGTGATATACACGGGGAAGTCGTGCTCTCGGACAACACAGCGCGATTCCTTGAATGCTTATAGTACAAAAATATCGGTAACAAAATTTCGTGCGGTGCATGTTTTCGGCGGAAAATGCGCGTCAGAGAACGGCAATTAGGCAACATTGTTGTCACCTGTATCTTCAAGTAGCATTGTGTAGCTGAGTCGAACAGTTAGTGCGCTGGGTACAGTTCTGCGGTGAAGCACTCGAATCCATTCCGGATCTTGGTGTATTCTTTTTTTTTTTTTTTTGTAATATTAGACTAGACTGCTTCATATGGTATCTGGCTTCTTCATCGATATACAACTGCTACAGGAAGACTTGCAAAAGTGACGGGCAGTTATTATCGTTTTCAGTATTCAACACTTTTAAAGACGTATTTTGCTTTTAAGCTTTTACTTTGTTCTCTTCGATGCACAATACTAAAAGAAAAAAAAATACACACTTCGTCTCTCTTAAGGTTCCTACACGCGCACTGATCGAGAAATTGGACGTGTGTGGCGTTTTCGCCAACCGACTGACAGATTTTTCGTGTCGGGAGGTCGAGTGGATATGACCACATGACAGCCGAGCCCCCTCCCCCCCCCCCCCTGGGAAATAAAATCTAAAACCGAAAATTAGACAGTCAGGGACTTTTATTCATAAGATGTACTTGCTTCAATGTTAAAAATATTTAAAAAAACACCAGCCTTCTGTTTACGAAGAGCAAGTGTAGGACACTTTTATAGTTCTACTCTATCTTTCATTTCTTATGTATCTATTTCGGTATTTGTCAGATGATCTGCACCACCGCCATTTGTATTCTTTCTTGTTCTCATCTGAAATGAGTCAAACTTATAGGGGACATGAATATTGTTTTATTTATTTTGCTTTACCATGATTTATTTCCCCAGGCAATTATAAATTACGTTGCATGTTTCACGAATCATTTTAGGTAATTGTGGGGATACAATCGCACTGAATTTGAGGTCCTCATAACTTCTGCCGGTGGCTAGAAACTATAACAGCTTCTACTTGTAGCTTGTAGTTTCCATCATGAGTGTATTCCTCTTTGTCAAATATAGTTTAAGACACTCAGCAGCTCCGAAAAGCATGTTTCATTCATTCTTAAATAATTTCGAAAATCATCGGTTCTCAGCTCTGTAAATGACGGTTTGTTATTGTTGTGGTCTTCAGTCCAGAGACTGGTTTGATACAGCTCTCCATGCTACTCTATCCTGTGCAAGCTTCTTCATCTCCAAGTAACTACCGCAACCTACAGCCTTCTGAATCTTGGTGATCCCTTGATGACTCAGAACATGTCATACCAACCGAGCCCTTCTTCTAATTAAGTTGTGACGCAAATTCCTCTTCTCCCCAATTCTGTTCAGTACCTCCTCATTAGTAACGTGATCTAACCATCTTCAGCATTCTTCTGTAGCACCACATTTCAAAAGCTTCTATTCTCTTCTTGTCTAAGCTATATATCGTCCATGTTTCACTTCCATACATGGCTACACTCCATACAAATACTTTCAGAAACGACTTCCTGACACTTAAGTCTATACTCGGTGTTAACAAATTTCTCTTCTTCAGAAACTCTTTCCTTGCCATTGCCAGTCTAAATTTTATATCCTCTCTACTTCGACCATCATCAGTTACTTTGCTTCCCAAATAGCAGAACTCATTTACTAGTTCAAGTGTCTCATTTCCCAATCTAATTCCCTCAGCATTGCCCGATTCAATTTGACTACGTTCCATTATTCTCGTTTTGCTTTTATTGGTGTTCATCTTATATCCTCCTTTCAAGACACTGTCCATTCCGTTCAACTACTCTTCTAGGTCCTTTGCTATCTCCGACAGAATTACAATGTCATCGGCAAACCTCAAAGTTTTCATTTCTTCTCCGTGGCTTTTAATTCCGACTCCAAATATTTCTTTTTGTTTTCTTTACTGCTTGCTCAATATACAGATTGAATAACATTGAGTACAGATTGAATAACATAGACACGACCGTATGTGGGTAAATCTGTTCCTTTGCATTACCCATTTGTTCACCCACAGCTTTCTCTCAATATTTTTTGCCTTCTTAGCTTTAAAACACACAAGACAAATCCCAATATTTGTGTCTGTATAATACCTAGCAGCACTTCGTAGAACACAGCCTTAGCGAACTCACTATAATGAATTCGCAACCAGCAATAGGAACAAGGTGGCGCTGTTATCGTTGATTGAAGTCAGTCGGGGCGTGTGTAGGTCGCAACGAAATTGGTCGGTCGGTCGGTCGATTACGGTTTATTGAGACATAGTTCTGAAATTGTGCAGCGCACGTATTACGGGGCCAGCGCACAAAACGTTGATAGACTCATTGTGGATTATTGCTTGAGTACTAACGGTTTAATTCGTCTTTCCTGATGCTTGCTCACAGCGATGGTGACTAAGCATGATTAAAACTAAGGAAAGGAGAGAAAAAGCACACCTATACCTAAATAAGAGTTGACTACAGACTCAAACTTATACACGATGTATCAAAATGAATATCTGGGTTTTAAGGCTTTGTAGCATTTATTACAGTCAGCCTACAATTTTAAATAGCACAGCAAATGCAAGAGCAGCTTAAATAGTTTTTATTACGAATGTTGAATGTGAGCACCATTCCTCACTCCACACACAGCGAATCGATAGGCGAGTCCTCCCCACACCTTGATCAGTCTGTCTGGAGTAATTGTTGCAACAACTGTTTCAATCCCGTTTCTTAAGTCAGGTGGATCAGCTGGTAGCGGAGGTACATACATACGAGTCTTTGTGAACCCCCAAAGATAAAATCGCATGGCGTCAGATCGGGCGAAGGTGGAGACCATGCAAAACAAGCCCTGTATCCGGCCCCTTAGGCCAATCTAGCGGTCGGGTACAACGTCGTTTATCAACAGCGTATCGAGTTATGCAAGTGCAGCGTTACACCGACTTGCTACCAAATAAAGATTTGTGGATCAGCTTCTTCCATTTGAAGAAAGAGCCGTAGTTCTAGCACATCAAGATAACAGACACCAGTTACACCTACTTCACTGAAAAAGAAAGGCCCATAATCTTTACGCCGGCATATAGCACGAAAAACATTCGATTTAGGAGAGTCTCGTTACAACTGTACCATATTGTCTAGTAAAGTCATGAAAACAAATTGCAAAATATTAGTAGAGATATCTGTATGGTGCGACAGTTGGCAGTTGACCCTAAATAATGAAAAATGTGAGGTCATCCACATGAGTGCTAATAGGAATCCGTTAAACTTCGGTTCCACGATAAATCAGTCAAATCTAAAGGCCACAAATTTAACTGAATACCTAGGAATTACAATTACGAACAACTTAGAAAAAATGGAAATGAGCGTATGGCAGCACTGGCCGGGAGGCCCCTATTCGGGGAAGTTTGGCCGCCAAGTGCAAATCTTATTTCAGTCGACGCCACATTGGGCGACTTGCTCGCCGGTGATGAGGATGTAATAATAATGAGGACAACACAACCCCCAGACCCCGAGCAGAGAAGATCCAACCCGGCCGGGAATCGAACCCGGGCCCGCTTGCATGGGAGGTGAGCACGTTATCAACCAGCTAAGCAGGCGGACACGAACAACTTAAATTTGAAAGAACACACAGAAAATGTTGTGGGGAAGGCAAACAACAGACTGCGTTTTATTGGCAGAAAGAAGATGGAGCAGATCTACTACAGAGACTGCCTACTCTACGCTTGTCCGTCCTCTTTTCGAGTGCTGCTGCGTGTCTGAAATCCTTACCAGACGGGATTAACGGAGTACATCGAGAAAGTTCAAAGAAGAGCAGCACGTTTTGTATTATAGCGAAATATGGGAGAGAGTCGTCACCGAAATGATAAAGGATTTGGAGTGTACATCATTAAAACAAAGGTGTTTTTCGCTGCGGCGGAATCTTCTCACGAAATTTCAGTCACCAACTTTCTCCGCCGAATGCGAAAATATTTTGTTGACGTCTACCTACACAGGTAGAAACGATCATCATAATAAAATAGGGGAAATCGGAGCTCCGGAGCTCGCACGGAAAGATATAGGTGTTCTTTTTCTCCGCTCGCTGTTCGAGGCTGGAGTAATAGAGAATTTTTGTGAAGGTGGTTCGATGAACCCTCTGCCAGACGCTTGAGTGTGATATACAGAGTGTAGATGTAGGCGCAGATCCGTGGTTTTGCTGACTCCCAGAAAGGCACATTATGTGTGTTCACATTTCCACATAGGTAAAGTGTCGATACGTCACTGAAGACGACACAATCTACAAAGCCTTCATCGTCAGGCGGAAACATTTCATTTGCAAAGTTGGCACGTATCGGCTCGAAGTGTGCCGTGTCGCGAATGATACTCACCTTGAACGCTCTTAAGAAAAACTGAGTTGCACTTTCATTCGATGTGTCATTTGCAATTGTAAATTGAATGTAATAAAAAACCGAATATTCGTTTTGAAACACCAGTATATTGTTTCACACAGTCCCATGAATACATTTGCAAGAAGGCTCACAATTTAATAAATTAAAAATAACTGAAATGAGTTGGTTGGTTGAGATGGTGGAAGTGACCAAACGGCGAGGTCACCGGTGTCATCGGATTAAGGGAAGGATGGGGAAGGAAGTCGGCCGAGCCCTTACAAAGGAACTATCCCGAAATTTGCCTAAAGCGATTGAGGGAAATCACGGAAAATCTAAATGACGAGGGCTGGACTCGGTATTGAACCGTCGTCCTCCTGAATGACAGTCCAGTATGCTAACCACTGCGCCACCTCGCTCGGTATCTGAAATGATTAAAAAAAGTGCTGTCACTGTAGAGAAACATTGGTAAAGTGACCGCAGACAACGGTTGGTGAATAACAAGAAATCATGGAACATACACATAGCAAAGCGAAAAATTAGAGCGATCGAGAGAGATTCTGTATAGTGACGGTACAGGGCAACAGCGAGTTACCATCGAAATTTCGATGTATATTTTGTCGCTACTAGCTCGTTTGCTCGACAAAGACGGCAGTCCATTCTCAGCTTCTGGTGCATCAGGCACTACTGTAGAAAGGCGCCCGGAGGTTAACTGTACGAACTGCTGAAGAACATGTTCCCTGTAGAAGATTATAATAATAACTGCGTGTGGCTCAATGGTCGGATGCAAGTCTTTCCATTCGACGCCACTTTGGTGACTTATGTTTCCCTAATCTACCGCAGTTATCCCACTGAGGAAAGGAGAGCTACAATTTAACGTGAAACTAGAACAACTTATCTTTCCTGGCAACTCCTCAAATTGTTCAGAGGTGAAGATTAAAGGCAATTTCCCTGATCTGGACAGGATTAGGTCAGCAACCTCTCAGCTTTCAGCCATGTGATTTATCGCTGAACCATCAGGCCAGGGGTCTGTAGGTCAAATTAGCAAAATGACGGCGACCGCTAGTTTTGAGTACTATATAAACCTTTGCACTCAAAGAAAACGGTCGTCTGTAAGGATATTTGCTACATTTTATAGCCAACCTTCGTGTTTTCAGCTTTGGGAGGACTGTTCAAACTGTTAGGTTGTCAGACACTAACGTCTTCTAACGGCTGAAACCATCTGTCTGGTATATCCATACGCGAACCATTCTTCTAGTTCCCAATATAGCTTACTATTAACAGAAAACACCGGCTCAGTACAAATTAGTAACTTCTTAATAAAACAGAACCTACTTCTTCTTCTTCTTCTTTTGCATACCCAGTAATGGATGTTAGCGAACACATGATGCATCTTTATACTATGAACCGCAGTACGAAATAGCAGATCTGCCTTGGTAATCCTGACCACTGCTCAATGTTACCTAACCAAGATGTTCTGTTTCCCTCAATCTTCCCCTCTATTATCAATTGCAGAAGCATATCTGATTTGATCCATTATAAATTGTTCTAAAGCATATATTTAATGTTCCGAAATACACTACTGGCCATTAAAATTGCTACACCACGAAGATGACGTGCTACAGACGCGAAATTTAACCGATAGGAAGAAGATGCTGTGATATGAAAATAATTAACTTTTCAAAGCATTCACACAAGGTTGGCGCCGGTGGCGACACCTACAACGTGCTGACATGAGTCAAGTTTCCAACCGATTTCTCATACACAAACAGCAGTTGACCGGCGTTGCCTGGTGAAACGTTGTTGTGATGCCTCGCGTAAGGAGGAGAAATGCGTACCATCACGTTTCCGATTTTGATAAAGGTCGGATTGTAGCCTATCGCGATTGCGGTTTATCGTATCGCGACACTGCTGCTCGCGTTGGTCGAGATCCAATGACTATTAGCAGAATATGGAACCCGTGAGTTCAGGAGGGTCATACGGGACGCCGCGCTGGATCCCAACGGCCTCGTATCACTAGCACTCGAGATGACAGGCATCTTATCCGCATGACTGTAACGGATCGTGCAGCCACGTCTCGATCCCTGAGACAACAGATGGGGACGTTTGCAAGACAAGAACCATCTGCACGTACAGTTCGACGACGTTTGCAGCAGCATGGACTATCAGCTCGAGACCAAGACTGCGATTACCCTTGACGCTGCATCACAGATAGGAGCGCCTGCGACGGTGTTCTCCACGACGAATCTGGGTGCACGAATGGCACAAAATCATTTTTTCGGATGAATCCAGGTTCTGTTTACAGCATCATGATGGTTGCATCCGTGTTTGGCGACATCGTGGTGAACGCACATTGGAAGCATGTATTTGTCATCGCATTACTGGCGTATCAGCCGGCGTGATGGTATGGGGTGCCATTGGTTACACGTCTCGGTCACCTCTTGTTCGCATTTACGGCACTTTGAACAGTGGACGTTACATTTCAGATGTGTTAAGACCCGTGGCTCTACCCTTCATTCGATCCTTGTGAAACCCTACATTTCAGCACGATAATGCACGACCGCATGTGCGAGTCCTGTACGGGCCTTCCTGGATACAGAAAAAGTTCGACTGTTGCCCTGGCCAGCACATTCTGCAGATCTCACCGACTGAAAACGTCTGGTCAATGGTGGCCGAGCAAATGGCTTGTCACAATACGCCAGTCACTACTCTTAATGAACTTTTGTATCGTGTTGAAGCTGCATGGGCAGCTGTACCTGTAAACTCCATCCAAGCTCTGTTTGACTCAATGCCCAGGCGGATCAAGGCCGTTATTTCGGCCAGAGGTGGTTGTTCTGGATACTGATTTCTCAGGATCTATGCACCCAAATTGCGTGAAAGTGTAATCACATGTCAGTTCTAGTATAATATATTTGTCAATGAATATCCGTTTATCATCTACATTTCTTCTTGGTGTAGCAATATCCGTTTATCATCTACGTTTCTTCTTGGTGTAGCAATTTTAATGGCCAGTAGTGTATATGTCCAAGGTATGCATTTTTTTCTTGTTTTAAACGTTGCTAATAATTCTCGCTGTTTGTATATTCATCGCAATACTTCAGTGTTACATATTCTTGCTGCCCGCGCTCTTTTAAGCATTCTGTGGTAAATCCACATTTCAAAGACCTCTCTATCTTCGTTGCTGTTGGCATTTTTAGGGTCCATTCTTCGGGTCCATATAGAATTACAGACCGGATACACCATCTTACAAATCGAACTCCAATTTTTAAGTCTCTACCTGTGAGAATTTTATGAAGGTGTAATGGGCGTTCTCTATGCGGCATTTTATGTCCATGTCTGAATTCCAACCTTCACACAGCCGTGTTCGAAGGCCTACTCATGTCTAGTCTTTGTGGTATGGAGCCACTGTACCAGAGATTTTTATATGTAAAGGACTTGGACTGTCGTCTGACAATCATGAAGTTCGACTTTTTGATGTAAATATTCAAAACTAGATTACTGTTGTAATCTCCTATTATTCTGAGGAATTGTTGAAGATCATCTAAACTTCGAGAAATCAATAATGCATCAGCAGCATAGCGAATGTTGTTGACGAAGACTGGAATGATAATTAAATCGACACCCTAGCTGCAAACAGGCGTTGATATACATCATTGGGGACATGCTGAAAATGTGTGTCCCAACCGGGACTCGAACCCGTGATCTCGTTCGGGGCACACATTTTCAGCATGTCCCCAATGATGTATATCAACGCCTGTTTGCAGCTAGGGTGTCGATTTAATTATCATTTCATTATAGAGAAGCTGCACGGTCATCAACGGTAACTGTTCTTTCGGGAGCAGATACTACCTTCATATGTAGTTGACCAAGACTCTGTTAATCTTTACGCCTTTTTCTATTTTACAAAGCGTTTCCTGAAAGATACTCTTCAGTATGAATTGTATAACAGGGGTGATAGGTTGCATAAGAACAGAATAACGACCCATAAAAAAATTATAGAAAAATAAACCTGCGCATGATCACTAGCTATTTAATCTCTCTAGTCTTCCCTCATATCACAAATGAAATAAACAACAAAAATTAAGCACCTGTTAACAAAACCAAAATTCCAGGTTATATAAGGCCTCAGGGGCATCCTACGCTTTAATTACTGTAATTATTTGTTAAATGTCGCCAGGCCTAGAGTATGAGGCACTACAATCTCTAGTAAGGATCATAAAGGCAAAATAAGGGAGTTTAGGGCTCGTCAAGTAGCTTATAGGCAAGCAGTTTTCTCTCGCTCCGTTCGCGAGTGGAACAGTGAAGGGAATCACTAGTTGTAAAAAGTACGCTCCGCCATGCACTGTCCAGTGCCTTGCACATTATGCCTGTAGATGTACTTACGTCGATGTCTTTATTCCGTATTTTTTTAACCATTAGCAGTAGTTTATTGCCATGGGACTAACAAAACACAGTTTGCTTCCTCTGACTACGACAGGAAACAGCGCGAAACTCTTGTTGCAGCACAGCGACGCAATTGCAAAGCGAGTTGCCGCCATTGTTCCTGTGTCCTCACACGGCAGCCGGCTCTGAATACAATATTAACAGCGAGGCGTGACAGGAAACACTCAGCAGCCGGAAGGACGCGGCATGGAGGTCAGTCAAATCAGAGCGGTACTAAATCAAACAGCAGAGCCACCAATAGCTTTGTCACAGTCGGTTTTTGTTGTTCTTTTGCCGCCAACGTTCCATTGTGCGCTTGCTCACTGTGAGTTCATACGGAAAGCTTGACTGTTATTCGTCTTCGTAGATGAGATCTCAGGGGCATTCAGCCACATTTCAGTAATATACTGTTACTGTATTACTGTATAATCCATTAAGCGGTTGTATTGATGGTATTTAACTGAAACGATGTCCGCCCCCTGTAGCTGAATGGTCAACGTGACGGATTTTCAATCCTCTGGGCCCGGGTTCGATTCCCGGCTGGGTCGGGGAGTTTTCTCCGCCCAGAGACTGGGTGTAGTGTTGACCTCATCATCATCCTATCATCCTCATCGACTGCAGGTCGCCGAAGTGGCATCATATTGAAAGACAGGCACCCGGCCAAGCCAGCGGTCTGCACGACGGGGGGGGGGGGGGGGGGGGGGGGTAGCCATACGATTAAATAAATAAAAACTGAAACGATCCATTCCGAGGTTATTTCAACATCAGATGTCATTGTGGCAATATAACTCAACTCAAACATTGTGATACAAAAAGTAACCACATCAAAATCAGGGGCTGTGTCCACGTAAAATACACTCCTGGAAATTGAAATAAGAACACCGTGAATTCATTGTCCCAGGAAGGGGAAACTTTATTGACACATTCCTGGGGTCAGATACATCACATGATCACGCTGACAGAACCACAGGCACATAGACACAGGCAACAGAGCATGCACAATGTCGGCACTAGTACAGTGTATATCCACCTTTCGCAGCAATGCAGGCTGCTATTCTCCCATGGAGACGATCGTAGAGATGCTGGATGTAGTCCTGTGGAACGGCTTGCCATGCCATTTCCACCTGGCACCTCAGTTGGACCAGCGTTCGTGCTGGACGTGCAGACCGCGTGAGACGACGCTTCATCCAGTCCCAAACATGCTCAATGGGGGACAGATCCGGAGATCTTGCTGGCCAGGGTAGTTGACTTACACCTTCTAGAGCACGTTGGGTGGCACGGGATACATGCGGACGTGCATTGTCCTGTTGGAACAGCAAGTTTCCTTGCCGGTCTAGGAATGGTAGAACGATGGGTTCGATGACGGTTTGGATGTACCGTGCGCTATTCAGTGTCCCCTCGACGATCACCAGTGGTGTACGGCCAGTGTATGAGATCGCTCCCCACACCATGATGGCGGGTGTTGGCCCTGTGTGCCTCGGTCGTATGCAGTCCTGATTGTGGCGCTCACCTGCACGGCGCCAATCACGCATACGACCATCATTGGCACCAAGGTAGAAGCGACTCTCATCGCTGAAGACGACACGTCTCCATTCGTCCCTCCATTCACGCCTGTCGCGACACCACTGGAGGCGGGCTGCACGATGTTGGGGCGTGAGCGGAAGACGGCCTAACCGTGTGTGGGACCGTAGCCCAGCTTCATGGAGACGGTTGCGAATGGTCCTCGCCGATACCCCAGGAGCAACAGTGTCCCTAATTTGCTGGGAAGTGGCGGTGCGGTCCCCTACGGCACTGCGTAGGATCCTACGGTCTTGGCGTGCATCCGTGCGTCGCTGCGGTCCTGTCCCAGGTCGACGGGCACGTGCACCTTCCGCCGACCACTGGCGACAACATCGATGTACTGTGGAGACCTCACGCCCAACGTGTTGAGCAATTCGGCGGTACGTCCATCCGGCCTCCCGCATGCCCACTATACGCCCTCGCTCAAAATCCGTCAACTGCACATACGGTTCACGTCCACGCTGTCGCGGCATGTTAAAGACTGCGATGGAGCTCCGTATGCCACGGCAAACTGGCTGACACTGACGGCGGCGGTGCACAAATGCTGCGCAGCTAGCGCCATTCGACGGCCAACACCGCGGTTCCTGGTGTGTCCGCTGTGCCGTGCGTGTGATCATTGCTTGTACAGCCCTCTCGCAGTGTCCGGAGCAAGTATGGTGGGTCTGACACACCGGTGTCAATGTGTTCTTTTTTCCATTTCCAGGAGTGTAACTTGGCAGACGCAGTGGTATGGAGGGGGCAGTGCTAGCGGTGACCCAATTTTGAATAACCACCGTGCGTTTCGAGAGATGAAGCGTATGCACAGACGTATATCTTGCATAACTTGTAAGCTACAGCCAGTGACTGTGCAATACGTATTCACATGTTATGTAACTTTGACAGATAATGAGACAATAGTTTCTCACAAGGGAACCGAAAAAGAAATATTCGCACAAACAAAGGCTCAACCAAAGCAAAGAAGATCGGCGACGTGCTACCAGAAATATAAAACAAAACAGGAGTAAAAAGTGTAGTGTAGCTTACCGCAATAATGGCAATGTAAAATAAAGAGCCATGTGTCATGTGAAAATTGTGCGTCAGACTATTAGCCTATCCGGCAGTATTGTCCAAGTATGACATTTCCTTCCTCTTCATCATCATTCAGGAAGTAAGGAAGTTTGGGAAGTATAAGCGGCAGTCAAAAAGATCCGTTTGAGAACGTTGCTGTAGCGAACGAGCATAGCGCTACTCCGATGTGGGTATATAAGTATCCATATGTAGTGGCACTGGTGTCTTTCCGACGTGCGTGTACTGAATGAGGAAAAGGAACTATGGCGACTTTGTTATCAAATGCGCCCAAACAATACCAACATGCTCTTACTCTTTTACTAGCTGCCGAAGGACAAACACCGGTAGACAAGCACTGGAGAATGAAGAATGTGTATGGGGCAGCATGTCTGTCGAAATCCATCGTTATCGTACGGTGCGATAGGGTACCGCCGCTGCTACTACTTCATAACGCACGGAACCATAAAGCAAATGTAACGCAGCAGTTATGGCAACCCAAGTAGGAGACACTCGAGCAGCCGCCCTATAGTCCTCTCTCCATGCGATTGTCACGCCTTCGGTCCCTAAAAAACAGGTCTTGAAGGCTCAACGATACTTGTCGGACGATGACGTGCAGCAGGCGTTTACAGACTTCTTCACGCAGTAGGACAAGGTATTTACCAAACGGCTGTCATCAACCCGATGCGTTGCCGGAATGATTGACTCACGGCGATTTTGCCAGATTGGCATAACAATTCTGGAATGCACGGCCTTCGAATGGAAACTTTTTGACCGCCCATTATACTTGTAGTTAGGTTTTCCCACTAATTCGTGCTCTTAGTTGAACATGTGGAATACCTTGCGCTTCCTTCATCCCTTTCAAGCACAGTTTTTTTATTGAGATTTTTGCCTCTTCTGACGACAGTTTAATGGCATTCCATATACACTGTCCAGTCACATTAATATGACCACCTGTCAGAAGCCTGAATAACAACCTTTTGCAGTGCGGACCGTTGCGAGACTTGCAGGAACAGTGTCGCTGAGGTTCTGGGTGGCACCGACAGAGATGTGGAGCCGTGAGAACACCTATCCTGTGCCCAGCTGCCCAAAGTTTCTCGGTTAGGTATACACGATGTGAACAGCTCAATCGAGGTCGTCCCACAGATTCTCCATTGGATATAGATCCGGGGAGTTTGGTGGGGAGGGAAGAACGGTTAACTCACCCTGGTGCTCTTCGAACTGTGTGCCACATTGCGTTGTCCTGCTGGTAGAAACCATCGTGCTGAGGGAAAAAAAAGCTGCATGTGGGAGAGGACATTGTCCCCAAGAATAAATACACTACTGGCCATTAAAATTGCTACACCAAGAAGAAATGCAGATGATAGATGGGTATTCATTGGACAAATATATTATACTATAACTGACACGTGATTACATTTTCACGCAATTTGGGTGCATAGATCCTGAGAAATCAGTACCCAGTACAACCACCTCTGGCCGTAATAACGGCCTTGACACGCCTGGGCATTGAGTCAAACAGAGCTTGGATGGCGTGTACAGGTACAGCTGCCCATGCAGCTTCAACACGATACCACAGTTCATCAAGAATAGTGCCTGGCGTATTGTGACGAGCCAGTTGCTCGGCCACCATTGTTCAGACGTTTTCAATTGGTGAGAGATCTGGAGAACGTGCTGGCCAGGGCAGCAGTCGAACATTTTCTGTATCCACAAAGGCCCGTACAGGACCTGAAACATGCGGTCGTGCATTATCCTGCTGAAATGTAGGGTTTCGCAGGGGTCGAATGAAGGGTAGAGCCACGGGTCGTAACACATCTGAAATGTAACGTCCACTGTTCAAAGTGCCCTCAATGCGAACAAGAGGTGACCGAGACGTGTAACCAATGGCACCCCATACCATCACGCCAGGTGATGCGCCAGTATGGCGATGACGAATACACGCTTCCAATGTGCGTTCACCGCGTTGTCGCCAAACACGGGTGCGACCATCATGATGCTGTAAACAGAACCTGGATTCATCCGAAAAAATGACGTTTTGCCATTCGTGCACCCAAGTTCGTCGTTGAGTATACCATCGCAAGCGCTCCTGTCTGTGATGCAGAGTCAAGGGTAACCTCAGCCATGGTCTCTGAGCTGATAGTCCAAGCTGCTGGAAATGTCGTCGAACTGTTCGTGCGGATGGTTGTTGTCTTGCAAACGTCCCCATCTGTTGATTCAGGGATCGAGACGTGGCTGCACGATCCGTTACAGCCATGCGGATAAGATGCCTATCATCTCGAGTGCTAGTGATACGAGGCCGTTGGGATCCTGCACGATGTTCCGTATTACCCCTATGAACCCACCGATTCCATATTCTGCTAACAGTCATTGGATCTCGAGCAACGCGAGTAGCAATGTCGTGATAAACCGCAATCGCGTTAGGCTACAATCCGACCTTTATCAAAGTCGGAAACGCGATGGTACGCATTTCTCCTCCTTACACGAGGCATCACAACAGCGTTTCACCAGGCAATGCAGGTCAACTGCTGTTTTTGTTCAGAAATCGGTTGGAAAGTTTCCTCATGTCAGCACGTTGTAGCTGTCGCCACTGGCGCCAACCTTGTGTGAATGCTCTGAAAAGCTAATCGTTTGTATATCACAGCATCTTCTTCCTGTCGCTTAAATTTCTCGTCTGTTGCACGTCATCTTCGTGGTGTAGCAATTTTAATGGCCAGTAGTGTATATACTTGCACTAATCCATTGTGCCTTCCGGAATGTCAGAAAAATTTTTCCCAGACCATAACGTTCCCTTGATGGTGAAGGGTGTTTGCTTTCAGACGTTTCACACCGTACATGCAAACGGGCATGTGTCCGAAAGACCATACAACGTGATTCATCTGAAAAGGCCACACGTCGCCAATCAGTGGACTGGAGTTGCGAAATTGGCGTAAAAATTCCAGCCTTAGTCGGCGATGAACAACAGTCGGTATGGGTGCATGAATGGGGCGCCTGCTGCGGAGGCCCATACGAAGCAATGTTTTCTGAACGGTCGTCGAGGCAACACTGTTGATAGCCCGTTGGCGGTCAGGTGTTCGGCAGTTGGACCTTTGTTCGCCCATAGACATCTCCGCAGCCATCGTTCACCCATGTTCGTCTGTAGGCCGCAGTGCATCACACTTGCCTCGCCACCAATTTTGAATAGCGCCATTTTGCGTGCACTGTACACTTTACCACTGTGGGAAGCGAACAGTTCACGAACCTAGCAACTGCGGAAATGCTTCCACCCTTGACCCAAAAGACAATGATCATGCTCTTTTGGACGTCAGGTAAATAGCTCCGATTCTACGTCACCACAACTACTGCACTTTTGTTCTTTTTCCGCCTTAGGCTTTATATACCCTACACTACTTGTGCTGTCACCAGCAGTCTGAGAGTGGTTATCGCACGTTGACATTGATGATACTGTCCAATGTAACTAAATATGCTCGTTATGAAGACTTTCCCTGCACCTATAGTGTCTGAAGACTGTGGTATCATGTTATGTAAGCAGATAGGAACGACAATACTCGAAGCGTACAGGTCGGCGGGAGATATTCAACTGAAGCGATCACCCCTTCCGAACAACAGGATGGACTCGACCAGCGCTCATGACGAGAATGCGTTTCAGCACCGATCCTTCGTTATTTTGCGCGAGATGTGAACATACAACATTCCAGTTCCTGTGTGCACCATATGAAGACCAAAAATTCAGTAACGGAAGTTTTACATCCAAGCAAAATTACACATTTTACTGCTTTGCCATCTGGTTACCTATTGGATCACTTCATATACTTCAGTGTTTCGACTGAGATCAAATACCCCACGCACAAATAAAGATAAAACTAATAATTTCGAAACCAATCAAGTCCATTATTAATCATAAATACAACAGCTGAACAGATTGTCCAATAACAATACACCATGTGATCAAAAGTATCCGGACACACCAAAGAACATACGTTTTTCATGTTAGGTGCATTGTGCTGCCAAAGAACATACGTTTTTCATGTTAGGTGCATTGTGCTGCCACCTACTGCCATATCAGCGACCTCATTCGTCATTAGACATCGTGAGACAGCAGAATGGGCGCTCCGCGGAACTCACGGACTTCGAAAGTGGTCTGGTGATTGGGTGTTGCGTTAACCAGTGCGCCATCCGAGACGCAGTGTTAGCGCAACTCTGCGGACTATCTCGGAGCAGCTCACGGCAGACCCACATTCCCATCGAATGCCATCTATCCGCAGTTCCTGTCCATTCCCACCATGCTCGCTAATCTTAGAATCCTGTGAGAGGTCGGACGTACCCGTGCATCCACACTGAAGGAAATGGATCCATTGATCTCCGAGGCGAATCCATTAAGAACAGACACAACACATTCACATAAAATCAGACACTTCGTACACTAACAATGTTATTTTTCTGTTAAGTGGGTCGCTGTAATGTCTCACGTACGCCAGATAGTACCGTGAAACAGTACACTTGAAGGCAGGACTGTGTAAATACGCCACAATGGGAGTCAGTTTGCATTTATGATCATTTACATTCATCAGAGAAAAGCGAACAGGTGTTTACAACGCGCCGGCCGAAGTGGCCGTGCGGTTCTAGGCACTGCAGTCTGGAACCGCGAGACCGCTACGGTCACAGGTTCGAATCCTGCCTCGGGCATGGGTGTGTGTGATGTCCTTAGGTTAGTTAGGTTTAACTAGTTCTAAGTTCTAGGGGACTAATGACCTCAGAAGTTGAGTCCCATAGTGCTCAGAGCCATTTTAACCATTTTTTGTTTACAAAGCAGCGAAATCAAGGAATGAGTATTGCGCTGCCCGAGTCAACAGCTTTCGCCTTGTCAAATGTTTCCACACACAATGCAGACTGATCTCGATTCCACGGTTTATGTGTTTGCTCGTTTACATTTCCCAACGTCCATTATACATTTCCCAAGGTCCATTTTAGAGGCCGCGTCGACATCCGGCGTAGGAACGAGCAGATTATATAAACACAAATGTTTACAAGCTGGAATTTAGAGGGGCAGCATTACAATGAGCTCTTTGTTGTCTTTCTCTTATCTCTGACGGTAAAAAGAAATAACACTATTGATAATTAATTTTTTCTCGACGACTAAATGCTTTTTCTTATATTTTGTTTGTAACTGACAGCCTGTCGTGTCCAAAACCTTCTTGACGAGAAATCGATGAGGAAAAGGATCTGTGTTAAAACCGACAGAGGCGGCGCTGTGCTTAAGGTGCTACTCTCGCATCCGGAGGACGCCGGTTCAAATCCCCGTCATTCGTCCAGATTTCGGTTTTCCGTGGTTTTCACAATCGCTTAAGGCAAGTGCCGGGATTCTTTGAAAAGGACACGGCTGAAACCACTCCTTCCGTGTCCACTGAATTCATCGTCAACAGGACGTCAAACACTTACTTTTTTTTCCTTCTTTGTTATAGGAAGTTACTTGTGAAAACTATTTGAAGCGTAAATCGGAGATTTCAATCCGGCTCGCCCGCAATATTAAGCCTGCTGCTACCATGTTTTAGTTCAGTTTTCGCTGCGAGACTGCAATGGTTTTTAAGTTATCCAGAATTTCGTTAAAGGATGGTGACACTCATTTACTTCAAACACAAATACGAACAGAACAAAGCCAATACAATTACAGAAAGACTGTGTACATTTCTCAACGTAAAGAATATGCCAGTTTGTAAGATTGTTGTCTATAATCGGCGCAATTTTCCAGCGGTGGAACAATTCATGAAAAAAAAAAAAAAAAAGAGCTTGCACTAATCTTTCTCATCCATTATCTATACCTCGTTCCCACATTCAGGCCGCATCTGCGATTACCCCTCTGAAGAATTATTCAAATTCAGGGTTGAAGATGGCATCTAGTCAAGTTTGAAATGTATCTTCGTTATAGAAAAAGTTTTTTCGAAGATTGTTACAGTGAGAATGAGATGTATGGATTTCTGAGAGTGCGTGAAGGGGGAAGTATGAAAGGAGTGAATCTGCTGGCTAGCTACATATCAGTGTGCACTATCATCTACCACCACCCACCTGAAACAGTTGCACCCCTCGTACCGGCTGATTGTAATTAAAGTGCAGCTACTCACAGAGATTCACTGTGGGCTGTAATCATCGTATGGCAGCGAAACTTGGTAGCTATTCTAATGCATTAATATGGACTCGATTTACGCTGGAAAAACTTACTTTCAATTTTGGCCACCAGATGCAAAGCTAGCACTGTGAATGGGAGAAATACATATAGAAATATTTCCGCAAGTAAACGAGACGTGGGCAGAAAAAGACAAACAGGTAAAAAAGGGCATAATGTTGAATTTATTATTAACTGCTGCTTACATAATTTGTTAATATGAGCACTGGAGACACCGAGGAGATGCTGTACAGCGCCAGATTTGCACCTGATGGCCAAAACTGGCAGTAATTTTTTTCCAGCGTAAATCAGTTCCGCATTATTGCATTAGCACAGCTACCACGTTTCGCTGCTATACGATAATTACAGCCCACATGGGTCTCCCTGTGTAGCTGCACTTTAATTGCAACCACCCGGTATTTCTTCAATTGAGACGTTGTCCACTTAATAAAAGTAGCGCAAGATAGTTGACTGGTCCTAGTTCATAGCGTCTGAGAATGCCTGGTTGATCTGAAGTGGTTCTCGTGGTTTAAAGTAATCTGGAGTTGCTACAGCATAGCCCGATGGTCTCTCTGGATGTTTTGATTCACTCGCGTCAAATCATCCCGCTTTAAACGACGCAGCTGTTTTGCTGGCGCGTTTCCACCAATAGCATTAACTTTATAAACCATCAAAATGAATTGCATCTTCACAGGTTCGCTTGTTAGAGAATAGTAATTTATCTGCGGCGCTGACTTTTTTTCTTCTTTTAGATAATACTCCACTTCGTTAGCTTCCAAGTAATTCAAATATGTTTGAAAAAATTGTATGCTTTAGTCTATAGTCGTCAGATGTTCGAAAAAATTATTTGTTTTAGTCTATAGCCGTCGCAATTTTTTCCCCTACCGCCTACGGTTACGGTACCAAGTACAGTCATCAAGCCACCCTATGATCAAAAAATTAAAGTACATACTTGAAACATTTCTTTAAGAAACGTTTGCACAAATTTTTTTCTCAAAGACAGCAAAAGCGCAAACTTAACTTAAAGAATAAAAATACCACACAATATGAAATGTGAGAAAACAAAGAACAAAAGTCCCCTCTCTAATAAAACATTAAAAGCAAAATAACAGATCTAGGTTGGTATGTTTTCATTCTCCGTCTTTATACTGTTCATACTACTGTAAAACATCGATATGACCATGAAGCTTAACTGTCAGTTGGCCATGTTTGACATCAATTGTAACCTACACAGGCCGGCTGATGTGGCCGAGCGGTTCTAGGCGCTACAATCTGGAATCGCGCGACCGCTACGGTCGCAGGTTCGAATCCTGCCTCGGGTATGGAAATGTGTGATGTCCTTAGGTTAGTTAGGTTTAAGTCGTTCTGAGTTCTAGGGGATTGATGACCTCAGATGTTAACTCCAACACTGCTCAGAGCCATTTGAACCATTTTGTTTTTTACCCTACACACAAAATAACAGAAACTTGCCCATGTGGTGATGTAACTGTTTTGGTAGTTGTCACTTCCTTTCTCGTTATCGTATCTTGAATAACTGACATAAACAGGCAGTTTAAAGTACAGGTCCAATCAACGTGACATTTCACTTTCGTAAAATAAATTATTGTCTGCTGTTTAAAGTTCCTTGAATATTCCGTTAAATGTGAAATGTTTCAGGCATCACGTCCTCTGTCCATCACATTATTCCGAACAGGAGCACCTATGTAACGTGATGGTCAGACGTGGCCCTTGTACTTCCGAGTATTGTCACACGAGAAAACAGCCATAGGATAATGAATTGGTGTGCAAAACATAAGGACGAAAGTAACCTTCGCACACTGTGTCACAGCCGAGCAACATAGCTCTATAAAACGTGGACCATACGTAGAAAGATGGTGAGTGTTCATCGGAGGTGAGGGTATCATCTGGAGTGCCCCAGGGAAGTGTGGTAGGTCCGCCGTTGTTTTCTGTCTGCATAAATGATCTTTTGGATAGAGTGGATAGCAATGTGCGGCTGTTTGCTGATGATGTTGTGGTGTACGGGAAGGTGTCGTCGTTGAGTGACTGTAGGAGGATACAAGATGTGGTGTAAAGAATGGCAGCTAACTCTAAATATAAATAAATGTAAATTAATGCAGATGAATAGGAAAAAGAAACCTGTAATGTTTGAATACTCCGTTAGTAGTGTAGCGCTTGACACAGTCACGTCGATTAAATATTTGGGCGTAGCGTTGAAGAGCGACATGAAGTGGGACAAACATGTAATGGCAGTTGTGGGGAAAGCGGATAGTCGTCTTCGGTTCATTGGTAGAATCTTGGGAAGATGTGGTTCATCTGTAAAAGAGACCGCTTATAAAACACTAACACGACCTATTCTTGAGTACTGCTCGAGCGTTTGGGATCCCTATCAGGTCGGATTGAGGGAGGACATAGAAGCAATTCAGAGGCGGGCTGCTAGATTTGTTACTGGTAGGTTCGATCATCACGCAAGTGTTACGGAAATGCTTCAGGAACTCGGGTGGGAGTCTCTAGAGGAAAGGAGGCGTTCTTTTCGTGAAACGCTACTGAGGAAATTTAGAGAACCAGCATTTGAGGCTGACTGCAGTACAGTTTTACTGCCGCCAACTTACATTTCGCGGAAAGACCACAAAGATAAGATAAGAGAGATAGGGCTCGTACAGAGGCATATAGGCAGTCATTTTTCCCTCGTTCTGTTTGGGAGTGGAACAGGGAGAGGAGATGCTAGTTGTGGTACGAGGTACCTTCCGCCACGCACCGTATGGTGGATTGCGGAGTATGTATGTAGATGTAGAAAGAACTGCTGCTGTGTAGTACAGAAGGTGACTGAAAGAAATACGCAATCAGACGAACAGTATGACTCCTGTATCTAAAGAAGTAATTACCATCAAAGGTGGTTCCCTGGACCTAGCAGAAGGCCGGACATGGTTCTTAAGAGGATGTGTGATCACCAGCGCATGCTCGGCATCGTGCTCTTAGATTGGCCACACGGTTGGTAAGGAGTCATTGTGATAGGGCGTTCCCTTCCTCCACCCGTGCGGCTGGCAACTGGTGGATGGTCGTTGGTGCACGCGCACGGGCTGCAATACGTCTCCCCAAGGCGTCCCAAACGTACTGGATGGGATTTAAGTCGGGGAAATGGGCAGGCCAGTCCGTTCACCGAATATCCTCTACTTTCAAGTGCTCCTCCACCTGCACGGACATTATACACCGAAGAGCCAAAGAAACTGGCACACATGCCTAATATCGTGCAGGGCCCTCGCGACCACGCAGAAGTGTCGCAACACGAGGTAGCGTGGACTCGACTAACGTCTGAAGTAGTGCTGGAGGAAACTAACACTGTGCGGTTAGTCCCGGCGGAGGTTCGAGTCCTCCCTCGGGCATGGGTGTGTGTGTTTGTCCTTAGGATAATTTAGGTTAAGTAGTGTGTAAGCTTAGGGACTGATAACCTTAGCAGTTAAGTCCCATAAGATTTCACACATTTGAACATTTAGGAAACTAACACCAAGAATCCTGCAGGACTGTCTATAAGTCAGTAGGCGTACGAGGGGGTGGAGATCTCTTCTGAAAAGTACGTTGCAAGGCAGCCCAGATATGCTCAATAATGTTCGTGTCTGGGGAGTTTGGTAGCCAGCAGAAGTGTTTAAACTCAGAAGGGTGTTCCTGGGACCACTCTGTAGCAATTTTGGACGTGTGGGGTGTCGTTTTCTCGTACTGGAATTGCCCAAGTCCGTCGGAGTGCACAACGCATATGAATCGATGCAGGTGATCGGACAGGATACTTACGTACGTATCACCTGTCACAGTCGTATCTAGACGAATCAGGGATCCCACATAACTCCAACTGCACATGCCCCACACCATTACTGAGCCTTCATCAGCTTGACCAGTACCCCGCTGACATGCAGGGTCCAAGCATTCATAAGGTTGTCTCCATACCCGTACACGTCCATCCTCTCGATACAATTTGAAACGGTACTCGTCTGACCACGCAGCATGGTTCCAGTCATTAACAGTCCAATGTCTGTGTTGACGGACCCCGGCGATGCGTAAAGCTTTCTGTCGTGCAGTCATCAATGGCAGACGTGTGGGCCTTCGGGTCCGAAAGCCCATGTCTATGATGTTTCGTTCAATGGTTCGCACTCTGACACTTGTCGATGGCCCAGCATTGAAATCTGCAGCAGTTTGGGGAGCGGTCGCACTTCTGTCACGTTGAACGATTCTCTTCAGTTGTCGTTGGTCCCGTTCATGCAGAATCTTTTCCCGACTGCAGCGATGTCGGAGATTTGAATTTTACCGGATTCCTGATATTTACGGTATACTCGTGAAATGGTTGTACGGGAAATTCCCCACTTCATCGCTATCTTGGAGACGCTGTGTGCCATCGCTCGTGCGCCGACTATAACACCACGTTCAAAACTCACTTAAATCTTGATAACCTGCCACTGTAGCAGCAGTAACCGATCTAACAATTGTGCCAGACACTTGTTGTCTTTTATAGACGCTGCCGACCGCAGCGTCGTATTCTGCCTGTTTACGGTATTGCATTTGAATACGCATGCCTATACCAGTTTCTTTGGCGCTTCAGTATAACGTCTTTATTTCGATAGACTCTTACCTATGCTGTCCTATAAACTTCGCGTTTGCGCCACTCTGCTGGTCTCATCGTTTTGCATTTCATGATTATATTCAAGGCACTGCTTCGTTGTTTTAGCCGTGTGTGTCGCTGCTGTTCGTTGCACCTCTCCACCACAGTTCTAATTGCCTGCCCCACGTAAGACGGTGGTTGGTTGAGTCGGGGTGGGGACCAGGCAGCGAGGTCATCGGTCCCATTGGATTGGGAAAGCGCTGGTTGGCATGGTAGTGCTAAAAATACAAGTGAGAATTGGCCATGAGCTTCACAGTACTTTTGGACCAAGATATATCTTACTTCTGCCATACTTATCCACGCGTCTCCAATCTTTTTTTGTATAATTAGCGATGCAGTCTGACAGGTTTTTGATGTGTGTAGGTTTGTTCCGTTTATACTACTTAATGTCTCGTAAATGCTTCAGAGAATATATACCGGAAGATTGTTACTTCCATTTCGATATTTCCTGTTAACTTATTTGTTTCTGATAGTGGAACTTTGTAAGGCAACGTTTCTAAACCACTTGCGAAGGATTAAGTGCTATAAACGAAATAAACTTACCGAGACATCCAAAACCTGTATGAGTACACCACTAATCACACAGTCCGCAGCTCGTGGTCGTGCGGTAGCGTTCTCGCTTCCCGCGCCCGGGTTCGATTCCCGGCGTGGTCAGGGATTTTCTCTGCCTCGTGATGACTGGGTGTTGTGTGCTGTCCTTAGGTTGGTTAGCTTTAAGTAGTTCTAAGTTCTAGGGGACTGATGACCATAGATGTTAAGTCCCATAGTGCTCAGAGCCATTTGAACCATTTTTTAACTAATCACACAAAGAAAGACTGGTATGGCAGAAGTAAGGCATATCTTAGTCCAAAAATTCTCTTTAACTCATGGCCAATCCTCGCTTGTACTTTTTACAGTATGATTCCGATTGCGCGTGGATCAGAGGTGTACACATTCCGCTTTCAACCTGCCCATGCTTGTCTATTGTCAACGGCCTTGCCGCAGTGTTAACACCGATTTCCGTCAGATCACCGAAGTTAAGCGGTGTCGGGTGGGCTGGCACTTGGATGGGTGACCATCTGGTTTGCCGAGCGTTGCTGGCAAGCCGGGTGCATTTAGCCCTTGTGAGGCAAACTGATGAGCTACTTGATTGTGAAATAGCGGCTCCGGTCTCGTAAACTGACATAAGGCCGGGACTGCGGTGTGCTGACCAGCTGTCCCTCAATATCCGCATCCAGTAATGCCTGTGGGCCGAGGATGACACGGCGACCGGTCGGTTCTATTGGACCTTCATGGTCTGTTCGGACGGAGTTTTAGAATTTTTCTTCGCTTGTCTATTACACAGGCAGTCCGCAGCTCGTTGTCTTGCGGTAGTGTTCTCGCTTCCCGCTCACGGGGTCCCGGGTTCGATTCCCGGCGGGGTCATGGATTTTTCCTGCCTCGAGATGACTGGGTGTTGTTGTGTCTTCATCATCCTCATCCCCATTCCGGTCAGAGGAAAGCATTGGCAAACCAACTCCACTAGGACCTTGCGTAGTACGGTGGTGCAGGTCTCCCGCATCGTCCCCTACCCTCATCATCATCCCCTGGGATAGGCAGCCAGGCTGTCGCATGTTATCAGCGGAGCAGGCAGGGTGCTTTACTTCTATCCAAGCCCAGCTTTGCTCAACCCAAGCAGGCTAAAGGAGTCTTGCTTGCCTCCACTTCCTCCAGCTCTGCTACACTACGTAGCAATTTTTTTCATCGTGCTTTCATTGTAGTGTTAGGGTACAATTTGGAAGTTGATATAAAGTCTTTTTTTTTACCTGAGCATTTAAAGGTGAGGCTCAATGAAATACTTATTCGTTTTAAATCGATGTAGGCTAGAAAATGGAGTTTATGTGTCCATTTTTTGCCGGCCGGAGTGGCCGTGCGGTTCTAGGCGCTACAGTCTGGAGCTGAGCGACCGCTACGGTCGCAGGTTCGAATCCTGCCTCGGGCATGGATGTGTGTGATGTCCTTAGGTTAGTTAGGTTTAATTAGTTCTAAGTTCTAGGCGACTGATGACCTCAGAAGTTAAGTCGCATAGTGCCCAGAGCCATTTGAACCATTTTGAACCATTTTTTTTCCTTTTTGGCGTATTTCGGGCTTATTTATTTATTTCGATGTGAAAGGTTTTTCCAAAACTTCACCCTCTTTCGACTAGATCTGGTTATTCTCAATTCGAACCACAATCAGGTCACCTTAATACATGTTGTCTTCTGTAGCCAGGAGAACCATCTCTGAAAACCCGAACTACAGAAAGATTTTGGAAATCTAGTTTCTGTAACCTTAGTGTGTTTCAATTAAATGTGACCACAGTTATACCAATTTTAATTATTTTTTTTCAGGATATGTACGGCGCGTTTGCCGAATTCATTCTAAGTGGCCAAAATAGTTCATTCTAAATTCCCCAAATGCATTTTAGCAAACACGAAGTTCGTTTCTTGTATAACATTAATCTAAAAAGTAAATGTCTGGAAGAAGCAGCCGGCCGCTGCGGTCGAGCGGTTCTAGGCGTTTCGGTTCGGAACCGCGCTGTTGCTACGGTCGCAGGTTCGAATCCTGCCTCGGGCATGGATGTGTGTGATGTCCTTAGGTTAGTTAGGTTTAATTAGTTCTAAATTCTAGGCGACTGATGACCTCAGAAGTTAAGTCGCATAGTGCTCAGCCATTTTTGACAGCAATCCGTGCTTGGTCTTGGGCCGTGTGGACAAAGCCCGCGGTGACGAGCTTCGCGTGCGGCTCAGTGCTGTTTTTCTGCAGCGCCTTCCAGGGATCCTAGCCAGTCAGCTACGGCGAAACGAGGCAATTACGAGTCGGTCGCATTCCTGGCAGGTCTACCGCTTCCTGTCGGCCACCAAATCGCCTTTAAAAATGTTAAACGCCTGTAACTGCTGTACTTCCTGTTTTCGGTAGGCCTGTTCCAAAGCGCTGAACCGCTACAGGCTGTGGCCACAAGCCATGGCTCTTCACCTCACCGTCCCTTCCCCCCTCCCCCCACCCCATCTCAACGTGTTATGAATAGAGCGTCCGGCATGCTTACTTGAGTGACAAAGCTGGGAGGACAGAATATCCTGCGGTCTCACTGAGACGCTTCAAAAGGTGGACGCAAAATTCAAAAGGTTTGTTACCTCTGCAACTGTGTTGGCTGTGTGAGTACAATCAGACGAGCTTTGTTACTCGAGACACCACAAAGATGGGATGGTACACTTGCTGTCCCTCAGTTGCAGCACGGGACAACAGCACTGTTCACGGTCTGAAGAAGCGGAAACATCTAGCCTGTTAGATCCAGCATGCCTTTCGCCTCATCAAGAAACACCGCGCGATATATTTAACCCCAATTTTAGCTCCGTTAGGAAGTGAAGTGAAGGAAAGTAATTTCCCTTTAATGTTCTCGAGTGGTTTCACATCCAACTATGGAAGACGACGTTTGGTAGACGTAGTAGGTTCGAACGTCAGGAAGTAAAATGCACTTGTAGGTGGAGAGAAGGAGATTAGTGTTTAACGTTCCGTCGACAACGAGGTTATTAGAGACGGAACAGAAGATCGGTTTAGGGAAGGATGGGGAAGGAAACCGACCATGCCCTTTCAAAGGAACCATTCCGGCATTTGCCTGAAGCGATTTAGGGAAATCACGGAAAACCTACATCAGGAGGGGCCGGACGCGGGTTTGAACCGTCATCCTCCCGAATGCGAGACCAGTGTGCTTACCAGTGCGCCACCTCGCTCGGTAGTAAGTTACATATTTAGTCCCACGCTACGACTAATGTGCAACAAGACTGGCACAGCCAGGAAGTAGTACATTTTCCAGGTTTCCAGCAGTCTTAGTTGTGCTGCGGTACTCATAACAGGTACTCCACAGTGTGAGATTGAAATGTCACAGCAATTGGAAACGTACTCCAAAGTTGAAGTGTGCGGGTCAGTACGATCTGTGTGGACAAAACGTCTAAACTGCACACAGATTCACCGTGAAATTCAGGTGTTGTAGAAAGCAAATGCAATGCCGCATCCACCCGTAGTGAAATGGTGCCAACGGTTTGACCGAGGCCATACGGATGTCGGCGACACTGGTTCGGGAAGTGCAGATCTTGGATCATGCGATTTCCATCTTTATGGCAAGCTAGAAGAACATCTGGGGCGAAAGAGATTTTCCGATGATGAGGGCGTTCACAAAGCGTTTCTCGAACGACTCCATGGCAAAGAAATGTATTTCTATCGTCGACGAATTGAACGAAAGTTACTTGGCCTGCCATAGTAATATGTAACTTACTTGTGTAAGTACCCCTTAGTAGCAGTAATGAGTCAACCTCAGTTCGAAGACTACCTCGATGCAGGTCTCCAAGCTACGTTATCCTATCTTTACATAAACACTGAAAGCAAATTCCATTTGAATATTATTACTGTTTTCGAGCCTCGCATTACAATATTTAATCCTCATACTCCCTCCACTGCCAAATTAACTGTTCCTTGATGCCTTAAGTGCCTTAAGACTATTCCTAAAAAAAAAAGAAAAGAATCCGGTCTCATAACTCAAGTTATGCCTTAAATGTTCCCCTCTGATTAGATTCAACACCGCATCATCATCTTCATCATCATCATCGTCGTCGTCATTATAATATTCTTGGAGATGTGTTTTGTCTATGCAACTAAATAAAAAGGTGTGTGTTTGAGCCACTCGCGCATTTTGTTTCATTTTACTTACGAAGCCTTGTAATATACGTTTCTATGTGTGTATAACAATTACTTTATATACTATTTCCAGCTACATTACCACACTACAGTTTTTTCGTTATTCTCTTATTGTTAGGTAAGAAACTACTTTTTGGAGCGTAAGTTTCGTAAGGATAAATTACTGTTTAGTTTTACCTACGGTTTTTCGATCTTATTTAGTGCACATGTGTCACCCTGGAATTGTACGTCGTGCCTTACGTACACCAGGAGCCCGATTTTCGGAGTTTGCGAGCACATTTCACTTGAATTCTTCTCTTTTTCTGTATGTTGGTTGTATATGTTTACTGTATATGGTACTGCCAATTGTCAGTATTTGTTTCTCGGCCGCCGTTTGTTTGGGTTGTGCTGCCTGTATGCAGTTTGATATGTTTGTTTCACTAATTAAAATGCTTCGGCGTCTCCAAGGGGAT
The DNA here is from genome assembly GCF_021461395.2 of Schistocerca americana. NCBI lineage: Eukaryota > Metazoa > Arthropoda > Insecta > Orthoptera > Acrididae > Schistocerca > Schistocerca americana. The sequence goes on from NC_060120.1 coordinate 743,790,637, forward strand.
TTGCACCTATTCCAAAGTCTGATGCACAAACTAACTCGCAACCAAAAGTGACGTTACATGTTCTGAATCGCGGCCAACGAGATAAACGGGCCCTGGGGCGGACAGGTACGTCACAGCACGTGACACTGCGCTTGTGACGAGTTCCAGCGACCCTCTCCTGGAGGGAGCGAGTTACTAATTGAAAACCCATCACAGCTGCGTGTTTAGGCTGACTCACGCTCTCTACAACATATGACAAAGTTAAGGACTTTACTGCGTACCTTTTCAATCAATGATTTTCCGCCTGGCTCCGAACATAGAAGAGCATTTGCGACAAATGTCTTGCAGGGCAACTAGTGTGACATCACAAAACTATTGCGACGTCACAAGTTCGTTGCGGGGCCTGTATTTCGCGTGGTTCTCGTTTCGAATAATCGAGCACAGTTGTCCATTGTATCAGTCTTCCACCTGAGGTGACGACAATACCGGACGATACCAACCGACAACGGCCAGTAGCACTCGAGCGTTCAAAACATATGACATCACGCCTCTAGACAAGAACACGCACCATGCGGAGACTGAATTTTACTTCAGCTAGTACCGAGCCAGGGTGTGCATCGTACCTTCAAAAAAGCTTAGGCCCTCTTTGAAGATGTCCTCCACAGATGGGGGCGGAACGTCCGGTTTCAATAAGAAAGTCAGCGACCACGCCGCGCGGTCTATGGGCGTCTTGCCACAATTCGCGCGGTTCCCCCCGTCGGAGGTTCGAGTCCTCCATCGGGCATGGGTGTGTGTGTTGTCCTTAGCGTAAGTCAGTTTAAGTTAGATTAAGTGGTGTGTAAGCCTGGGGACCGATGACCTCAGCAGTTTGGTCCCTCAGGAGCTTACTACAAAATCAACGACCACAGCATAATAGCCCGGAATATTTTAGTAAGTATGCCATCCCTGGTCGTTAAAGTTTACATTTTACTGTTAGTTTATTTTATGTTGGAGGATGTTCTTGGGAAGAGAGAAATGCATATAGAACTCGGGTGCTACCAATTGTTGAGAATTTCTCGAGTGTTTGGGATCCGTGCCAGGTCGGAGACAACTAAGACATCGAAGCAATTCAGATGGGGGCTGCTAGATTCGTTACCGGTAGGTTCGAACAACACGTAAGTGTTACGGAGATACTTCGGGAACTCAAATGGGAGTCCCTGCCGGGAAGGCGACGTTCTCTTCGGGGAATACTCTTGAGAAAATTTAGAGAACCGGCATTTGAAGCTGACTGCCGAACGATTCTACTACTGCCAACGCATATTGCGCGTAAGGTTCATACGGAGGCATAAAATTATGGCTCATACAGAGGCCATAGACAGTCGCTTTTCACTCGCTCTATGTGCAAGTTGAACAGGAAGAGAAATGACTAGTAGTGGTACTGGGTACCCTCCGCCACACACCATTACAGTAACTTGCGGATTATGTATGTAGGTGTGGGAGGGAGATATTTGAGTGGAGGGAATCGTAAACATCAGACTTTTTCTTTCCTTCAAATCACGCTATGTAAGCAAAGGTGGCAACAAAAGAATAATTTCCGACTTTTATTTGTGAAATCGAAAGCACCAGAAAATTTCGCTTCATTACTCTACTTGGTGTAACGAAGTACCATAAATTATTGACACTAAGTTTACGATTTCGCGATAGACCAGTTGTTTCGTCGCCCGCTTTGGCGGTTAACTACCGACAGTGGACTCTAAAAAAATAAAGGCGTTTAACAGCAGCAGTTCGCCGCTGCCACACACTTGTTCCTGGAAGTTCCAGGCCGCAGCAGCAGAGAATCAGTTCAAAATTATCGCTACTACACAAGTATGTTACCTTTGAAGATTTCCTCCCTGTATACTCCATGCTCAGTGACAGACCAGCTGCTACTCTGAAACTTTCTGGCAGGTTGCGATTGTGTATCGGCGTACCAGACCAGGACCCGAAACTGGAACTCCAAAATTTCGCGGGCAGTGCTCCTACCGACTCGTGATCCGCCCTTACAGAACATCTTGTGCCAGAAGTTCTCACAGCTGGGCTCATAGCAGGCACGGATCCAGCGCTCAGTACTAGTTGGAAGGGGGGGGGGGGGCGGGGGTGCGTGCCATAGTTTGTTACAGTCTCTCGCCCCCTCCCCCCCCCCCCCCCCCCCCCACCGGCAGAAATAATTTGCAACCCCCGCCCGCCCTCCACCACACACACAACACACATAAGCACATTTTTAAGAAGCTGTGAAGGAGGGTTCTGAATCGTTCTTGGATAGCTCAGTCGGTAGAGGCATTGTCCACGAAAGGAAAGACTCCGGATTCCAGGCTCTGTCCGAAATCTATCCGAGAAATTTGGAAATTACTATCTGTAAAAATATAAACGTTCTACATAATTTTTTTGCGGGAGGTGGAAGGGGGAGGGGAGAGGGGGACGCTCATGGCGTCCATGAAACCCCGTCTCCCTTGGATCCGCGTCTTTGTGATAACCCACATGCTCCTCTTGTGATACCACATCGTTTTAGGAGGGAATTAATACATTCAACACTGCTATCCCTCCTCTTCGACTGCGTTGGTGAACTGGCGATTTTCTTGCACATTTAGAGAATAGGTACACAACAGTCAGGTATCTTAGAGGCATACACCTAGCGTCACTTTAAACCCGCTACTTTATAGATCAGGAAATATGCTTGGACATATACATTCGCATCGGTACTGGTGTATTAGCGTTGCTGAAAACAAGAAAAATGTCTCCCCTCCCCCTCCGCCTCACCCCGGAAAAAATTTACATTTGCTTGCAAAGACTTGAAGTAGAAATAAAAACAAAAAATTATTTCACGATTGCGTATTTGTTTCGTATTTTACAACAAAAAAGATTAAATGTAATTTATACATAATTTACTTACAAATGGTAGTCTTGAAAACATTGATACACGAAGTCCAGCAATTACAGTCTTTGTACCTTTGCTTTCTTTCCTTATTCGCTTTCCAGCCTCTTTCTTTCCTTTGTCAGTGGCACAGGGTGTTTACCTTGTTGACAGTCGGTGATACCTTATCTGGAAGATGTCTTAGGAAAACGCGAAAGAACGAAAAGTTTTATCACCACACGATTGTTTTGCTTGCGAATGAGTAGTTGATTGACATGGTCTACACCAGTCTTGGTCATATTATAATGTACGACAGTATTTGGTTTTACTGTTCTTGTAAAATATCCTTTTGAATGTACAGAAACCGCTTTGGTGGTTGCCTGACGTTTTGTGGAGAGACAACATATATCACGTTTATTTTTGCACTTGAGCGCTAAAATACGACCATTCCCGGAAAAAAATTTAAAAATATTGCTTCATCTTCCTTGTTTTGGAACTTGTTGGCAGGCACTTTCTGTTCTTCATGACAGTTTTGACAGCTAGTGTCTAATGTTCCTACAACATATTCAGTAAAGGCGTACTTACATGTCGACTTCTGCTGCATTTTGTGGACAAAATGTGAACTGCTACAGCTATCGTATACTCGGCAGTCGTGTAGCTTGCGCGAAAACACATTTCAGCGAATGAAAAGCTCCTCCAGCCCTAACAGATTTCCCTCGCAATTCGCTGGTAAGACAAACGCAGCTATTTGTAGGAACGGCCGTTTAGGTTAGCATTAGGAACTAGTGCGTACTCTGACAGTCTGCTTACTGGGACCGAGTAGTTAAATAGGGCTCAGCAGGATCACTCATCCTCAGTTTTGTCGGTGTTCAACACGTAGCGTAGCGCCAGCGTCCTTCAGCAAAGACCTCGCGGACAATCGCCAACAGCCGTCGCCACAACACGACGAGGTGCTACGGCCTATAGACTCGGCAACGCGCCATGTGTTCCACTGTTGCCCCTCATTGCTAGCATTTTTCTCTCTCTCGCTCTTCTCGAGTTTATAGGTGCCTCGTTGATTGCGTTTTTGTAACTTTTGTTTTAAGTGATGGATGATAACACGTGAACTAGATAGTGGACATTAGTGCTCTCTTTCTTCCTGAATTCAGTTCTAAATATCCGTTTTCCGTTGTCTTGTAAGGCTTGAATGCAGAATATATCGCATTTAAGGAGTAGAATTTTGGCTCTTCTCATTGATACAACTGTGGTACTGCCCTTCTTGTCGACCATCTGAATGGCTAGCTTCGATTAATCAAAGTGACTGATTGATTCACATCTGCAAATAGGATGGAGTCGATAGCTTTCTAGGCCACAAGGTTTGGCATCACCTTCATTGGATTCTATTTGTTAGCGGAAGTAGTGCACAGAGAAAATTAACACTGAAAGGTCTCTAGATTATTTTTGATACTCGATGAGAGTGCTATGAGTTCTCTTTATGTACGACAGGTCATACTTCATACTTGTACGCTAGATATTTACAAGTCTTTAATAGTCGACATGTTACGCTACAGAGGTTCTGACTTCAAGTAACATGATCTTTGCTTGTCAGTAGTATTGTCGTTGCCAGTGAAGCATTCACGATTATTGTTAAGGGGCGCAGTCTCGTGTCCGTCGCGCTGCTGTGCGGATTGACAAAAGAACTAGCAGAACACGGAGATGAAGGCGCAGAAGATGTTTGTTTTTGGAAAAACTGTTTCGTAAAGGTTGATTTTAGAAGACAAGATATTCAGGTAATATTGACGCTGCATAGCTTGCTCGTCCGTAATTTATGTTGAGATGAGAGACGCAAATTTTCTGTATGATTGTTCTTAATTGATTCGGATCGGTTAGTTCGAATCAGGAGACGAGGTTCAACAAAATTATCTAGTCACATACCTTGAACTCAGAGTCACAGATTGCCACTCCTTTAGCATTTCATTAAAGAGTTTCATAGCAGAGTTACATTTTTTTACAGTAAGTGAATGTTGTAAAGATTTTTGTAATCGTTAAGAGTCAGCTTCATAACACAGTTTTTAAAGGCTAGCTCTTTTGTGTCACTCAGTAGGTTCAGCTTCTTTTGACGGCCCCTTGCTAAAGCTTTATTCAGTAGTCGAGTGTTACCGCATTGCAGTTACCGGAAACAGATACTTAAAGCTTAAAGTGTAATATGCTTATCATAGTTGCTTTTCCTTGCACTGCACTTGATCAAGGTTTTCTTTAGCTGGTCTGAATCTGAAGCAGCGCTGCATTATAACATCCACCACTTTCGAGCAGTGCCGAGTTTCCGTTGCAACGGGTTAAGTTACGAAAGTTTGTTGGGACCAGTTTAACATCACTGTTAGGACACTGTTCTGACGATTACAGCTGCGATAAACTTTACGAAGTACATGCGCATTCTGCGACTGTGCACTGACGTCAGCAGTTTGCGTCAAATGACTTTTGCGTAACATATGGAGAGTTGTATCGCTCCTGGAGGCGTGCTTTTAGCCGAAGTGGTTAAGGCGATCACTCGCCATAAGAGGGAAATATGGATTCGAGTCCCGGTGCAGCACGAATTTTCACGTGTCGCACACAGTTGACTGACGTCAATACGCAGTCGCAGAATGCGACTGTACGTCGTGAAAACTCTGTTGTTTAGGCGACAGTGCGAAACCTACGAAACGCTTTCTGGAAGTCACGTAACATGCAAACTACCTGGGCGCAGGCATGTACATCTCACGACAGGTTGCATCGCGTATGCTGTGAGGGGGTCGTGTGACTAAAATGTGGACGGTATTACCGAGTTTGGCTGAAACCGGAAATCGGCCGCGTGATGTCCCTCGCTCACTACTTTTGGTACACCACACTGGATTTACTTATTTCGTCGTTTTCGTGTAATAAGTTGTGTTCTGTGAGAGTATGCCGCTTCAAGGCAATGGTGCATTGAAGAGGCACATTTTGTTAGATTTAAATGCCGGTTAATGACACATCGTCGATAAAAGGCTTGAGGAGTTCCTAATATGAACGATAGTAGTGTTCAGAGGTGTATATATTCACCTTGGTCTAGTGGTTAGTGACGTACTGTTCTGGAGTCTAAAAAAGTAGTTTCGTGTTCTGCTGCATGCTCATATTTTTATCTTCGCGTTTGTAACACAGTCTGGGGCTTCCTTCTTCATGTAATAGAAGTATGTTGTGCAATATTGGATGCTATTTATGTACAGGGTACTTATAAATAAGTAATCTTTTACTGTGAAAAAGGTGCATAACTTACAGACATCTTTCATACAGCACTGAATGCAGTATATGTTCAAGTTTTATTTGCAAATTTTCATTGTGGATGCCTTTTGTAACACGACAATTGTCCTATTTGTGACCAGTTGCCTGCCAAATACTATGGAGCAAGTTTTGATATACGGTGGTAGCTGCTTGTGTTATCCTTTGTCGCAGCTCGTCGATGTTCCACGAAAGCGGAGGAACAAACACTCTGTTTTTAATGTAACCCCGTATACAGAAATCCACTGAAGTTATATTAGGTGATCGTGGTGGCCAGAATATTGATCCGTCACACCCAGTCCAGATCGGCACATTGCTACGGAGATAAGGAACAACTTCACAAGGGCAATACAGTGGCGCGCCCACTCGCTGTAAAATAAATTCTGTGTCCATATCCGTATTGTAATTGAGGCATTAGATAATGTTCAGGCATATCTAGGTGTGTCGTAACACCTTCCACACTGTAACACTAGGTGTATTCAATTCTAAGCTGGCAAGTTTCGTTGATTTACCCGGAATACGAAAGTAACACAGCCAAACTACACTGAAGCGCCAAAGAGACTGGTAAAGGCATGTGTATTCGAATACAGAGGTACGTAAACAGGCAGAATACGGCGCTGCGGTCTGCAACGCCTATATAAGACAACAAGTGTCTGGTGCAGTTATTAGATCGGTTACTGCTGGTACAACGGCAGGTTATCAAGATTTAAGAGAGTCTGAAAGCGGTGTTACAGTCGGCGCACGAGCGATAGGACACAGCACCTCCAAGACAGCGATGAAGAGGGGTTTTTCCCGTACGACCATTTCACGAGTGTACCGTGAATATCAGGAATCTGGTAAAACAGCCAATCTCCGATATCGCTGCGGCCGGAAAAGATCGTGCAAGAACGGGGCCAACGATGACTGAAGAGAAAAGATTCAACGAGACAGAAGTACAACCCTTCCGCAAACTGCAGCAGATTTCACAATGCTGGGCCATCAACAAGTGTCAGCGTGCGAACCATTCAACGAAATATCATCGTTATAGGCTTTCGGAGCCGGAGGCCCACTCGTGTACCATTTGTGACTGCACGATACAAAGCTTTACACCTCGCCTGGGCCCGTCAACACTGACATCGGACTGTTGATGACTGGAAACATGTTGCCTGGTTGGACGAGTCTCGTTTCAAGTTATATCTAAGCAGTTGGACGTGTACGGGTATGGAGACAACCTCACGAATCCATGGACCCTGCATGTCAGCAGGGTTAGTTGGACGTGTACGGGTATGGAGACAACCTCACGCATCCATGGACCCTGCATGTCAGCAGGATTCAAGATTTGTAATGGCGTGGGTCGTGTGCAGTTGGAGTGATATGAGACTCCTGATACGTCTAGATACAACTCTGACAGGTGACACGGCCGGCCTGGGTGGCCGAGCGGTTCTAGGCGCTACAGTCTGGAACCGCGCGACCGCTACGGTCGCAGGTTCGAATCCTGCCTCGGGGATGGATGTGTGTGCTGTCCTTAGGTTAGTTAGTTTTAAGTAGTTCTAAGTTCTAGGGGACTGATGACCTCGGAAGTTAAGTCCCATAGTGCTCAGAGCTATTTGAACAGGTGACACGTACGTAAGCATGCTGTCTGACACCTGCATCCATTCATATCCATTGTGCATTCCGACGGGCATGGACAATTCCAGCAGGACAATGCGACAAACCACATGTCCAGAATTGCTACAAAGTGGCTCCGGGAACACTCGTCTGAGTTTAAACACTTCTGCTGGCCACCAAACGCGCGAGACATGAACATTATTGAGTATATCTGGGATACCTTACAACGTGCTGTTCAGAAGAGATCGCCACCCCCTCGCACTGTTACGGATTTATGGACAGCCCTGCAGGATTCATGGAGTCAGTTCCCTCCAGCACTGCTTCTGGCATTAGTCGAGTGCATGCCACGTCGTGTTGCGGCACTTCTGCCTGCTCGCGTGGGCCCTACGCGATATTAGGCAGGTGTACCAGTTTGTTTGGTCTTCAGTGTAGTTCAGCTGCTGCGTCAGAGATTGCTGGCCAATCCTGACGCAGGATCCTATGTGATACACAGCCATTTTCGGTGGAACGATCGTACCAATTAATAACAATTTGTCTCTGAGGTAGTAATTTGCGATATTTATAATTGGAGTAACGAACGATGGTTGTCAAGTATAGGCTTGTTGCGTTCATTTGCGTCACGTGTTATTCGACGACCATTGAGCGTTCATTGGTGTTCTCGGCGCACTGGTGTGAAAGTCGTAGACAATGAGGGCATTAAACGTGATCGTTGCGAGTTATTTAGTAAATTTTTATTCCACCTGTTGCGAGCTGTCACGTGTGACGGCGGTGGTAAGCGATAAATTCTGCACAAGCACGCTAGTTACATAATTTGCGGTATCCACGCTTTCTTAAAACGCACAGCGTATGCGCGTTCCGCAGCCATCACTTGGAACCGGCAATAATGTAATCCCCGTCCCCGTCTCGAGCTGAGCGAACCGCATCGTTCGTGGATGGGACTATAGTCGCGAATTGTCTCTGAACTGTTGTAGCGGATTTGGATTCATGAGACCATAAACGACAAGGCGCACGCTCTGGATCATTGTACGACTCGATGATGACTGCTGGAATAACTGATTCGCGCTTTCCAACTGTCGAGAACGTCGGGAGCTAACAGGGTTAGGTGGGAATAAAACTTGGAAGATGTACTGCATACAGTGTATGAAATATTTCTTTAAGTTTTTACCTTTTTCACAATTAAAGGTTACTTCTGTATAACTAATTTATAAACACTCTATGTAGGAGCGCGCTGTCTCAGGAATGAGTGTATTCCATTTTGTCCAGTCTGATTACAAAACGAAAGATGAATGTCACTAGCATCTGGCTGTTTTTTCCGAGGGTGCAGGTGGGCCGGAACCTAAAAGCACAGCTTCAATTGCTCAGAGTGGAACGAGCAGCAGTAACTTGTATATTGCTGCTCGTCACAAATATTTAGCCGCGATCGAATCCATAGCAACGCTTTCGTAATTTCGGCGGCCAACCAAACGTCACACCACACAGGGAGCAAGGGACGTCATGTGACCCGAACGTTGTTCTAGCGTCCTCATTTCAGTCGCTCGCGTGAGGGGCGCGGCGTGGTTTAGTTGGTTGGTTGACTTTGGGGAGGGAACCAAAAGGGGAGGCCATCGGTCCCATCTGATTAGGGAAGGATGGAGAAGGAAATTGGTCGTGCCCTTTCAAAGGAACCGTCGCAGCGTTTGCCTGAAGCGATTTAGGGAAATCACGGAAAACCTATATCAGGATGGGCGTACGCGGGTTTGAACCGTCGCCTCCCGAATGGGAGTCCAGTGTGCTAACCACTGCGTCACCTCGCTCAGTGCGGCGTGGGTCGCGCCCGGACAGCTCACAAGGTAAGAGCAGTACCTACTTGTAAGGTAAGGTTCTGGATTTGAGTCCCGATCCGGCACACATTTTAACTTGCTAAAAGTTCTAAAACAGCTGAAGAGTGAATTTTAACTGTGTACCTTACAACATGTAGACTGCACATACATACACGACACTGGTATTTTGAAGGAAGAAAGAGGAATGAAATGTTTCTTTTAGGCAGGAGACGTCTCAAGCCACAGCTTTCTCTCGCGCCGTACTTATCTCCTAGCCACGGGAATGTCAGCTTATCTCTGATGGTAATAAAGTTACAGAGATGAGTACACGTAACGTGCAGCTTTCTTTCCAAACCTGAGTCGAAGTATGTGGAACGTCGACCCTAGCCATTCTGATGGTACGGAAATATTCAAAGTTCTAACACTTGTCTCAACCATTTTTGGGAACATTGCTGCATAGCTTTTTAAAAACATACGCCAAAATTATGCAGGATGTTCTCGGAGGAATGGTTAGTATTCAGGGATATGACAGCAACGATCATTCGAAGGAAAAAAGACTAGTAAACATGGGATCTAAACCGCATATCTTAAGACCTATGACCTCTAGTGCATCTTCACTACTGTGAAACACATCTCATCTACTGAACAACTGCTCGTAGCTCTTAAGTTCTGCATTTCAGAGCTCATTTTTAGAAGCCTTTTTGTTCCGAATGGTCGTTCTTGTCACATCCCTCAACACTGACAATTCCTCCTGGGACATCTGTGTAGCTAAAACTCTGCGCATATAAGAAAAGTATTATCTGCACCACAGGACTGCCGAATCCCGTACCAGCATCCGTGAGTCTTTTATGCGCAACCGTGGATATCAAATTTTTGAAAACTACTTCGACCTATTCGATTCGACGGAACACCGAGGGTAGGCTTCCGTTTTGGCTTACAGTCTTCTGTCGCTGCCGGTTCGTACGAAAGAGCTCATCGATCAGATGTATCAAAAATCCTGAAGTTGGCACTGTCCTTTAACTCTCAATCACAAAGTAAGTATTACTGTGAATATCCTCCGATATAACCACAGATATGCCCCAAAATAATCGTTACTGTGTCCACAAAAATCCGCATCTGTGCAAATATCTACAAGTGTTGGAACTTCAACAGTGGCAACTATTTATTTACATTTACATCTACATTTATACTCCGCAAGCCACCCAACGGTGTGTGGCGGAGGGCACTTTACGTGCCACTGTCATTACCTCACTTTTCTGTTCCAGACGCGTATGGTTCGCGGGAAGAACGACTGTCTGAAAGCCTCCGTCCGTGCTCGAATCTCTCTCATTTTACATTCGTGATTTCCTCGGGAGGTATAAGTAGGGGGAAGCAATATATTCGATACCTCATCCAGAAACGCACCCTCTCGAAACCTGGCGAGCAAGCTACATCGCGATGCACAGCGCCTCTCTTGCAGAGTCTGCCACTTGAGTTTGCTAAACATCTCCGTAACGCTATCACGGTTACCAAATAACCCTGTGACGAAATGCGCCGCTCTTAATTGGATCTTCTCTATCTCCTCCGTCAACCCGATCTGGTACGGATCCCACACTGATGAGCAATACTCAAGTATAGGTCGAACGAGTGTTTTGTAAGCCACCTCCTTTGTTGATGGACTACATTTTCTAAGGACTCTCCCAATGAATCTCAACCTGGCACCCGCCTTACCAACAATTATTTTTATATGATCATTCCACTTCAAATCGTTCCGCACGCATACTCCCAGATATTTTACAGAAGTAACTGCTACCAGTGTCTGTTCCGCTATCATATAATCATACAATAAAGGATCCTTCTTTCTATGTATTCGCAATATATTACATTTGTCTATGTTAAGGGTCAGTTGCCACTCCCTGCACCAAGCGCCTATCCGCTGCAGATCTTCCTGCATTTCGCTACAATTTTCTAATGCTGCAACTTCTCTGTATACTACAGCATCATCCGTGAAAAGCCGCATGGAACTTCCGACACTATCTACTCCTACAAAATAGATACGCGTTTCAAAGTTTTACTGACCTTCAAAGTAGTCACCAGCATTGTGTATGACACGTTGCCAGCGATATGGAAGTCGCAGGATACTCTTAGCAGTGCCAGTTGTGTTGACACTTCGAGCGGCGCGGTCTATTGCCCGACTAATTTGTAGCAGTTCTGAAGCGAACCCCGTGAAGTGTTTCCTTCAGTTTAGAAATCGAGCTGAACTCACGAGGGCCTAAGTCAGGGGAATTTAGTAGGTGGTATAGCACTTAGCAGCCCCATCAGTCAAACAAATCAGTAACCGCTTGCACTGTACGTGCTTGAGCATTGTCCTACAAAATGATGGTCAGGTCGTGCTGAAAGTGTCAACACTTCTGTCTCGAAGCTGGTCATAGGTTGTGCTCAAAAAATGAACAGCATAGAGACAGAAGTTATGACACTTTCAACACGACCTGACCATCATTTTGCAGGACAATGCTCAAGCAGTAACAGTGCAAGCTGTTACTGACTTGTTTGACTGATGGGGCTGACAACCTTCTGCACTCCCCTGACTTAAGCCCTCGTGAGTTCAGCTAGATTTCTAAACTGAAGGGAAAACTTCACGGCATTCGCTCCAGAACTGCTGCAAATTCGTCGGGCAATAGACCGCGCCGCTCGAACTGTCAACGCAACTGGCACTGCTAAGAGTATCCTACGACTTCCACATCGCTGGCAACGTGTCATACACAATGCTGGTGACTACTTTGAAGGTCAGTAAAACTTTGAAACACGTATCTATTTTGTACGAGTTGTAAATAAATGGTGGCCACTGTTAAAGTTCCAACCCTCGTATAAATGGTACATCAGAGACTTTTTGGCAGTATAAATTTTGCGATCCAGGAGCTGTCTGCATTAATTGGAAAAAATTAGTTGCAGTGCCATGAGGGAATTCTTTCATCGGCGTAGGGCAAATTTACTGAACTCAATAACGGCACAGTAACAAAGCACTAGCGACACATCGGAAATGAAAGAAATTACACCATTCAATCGAGAACACACTATAATAAGGAGCACGTCAACGGTTGGCGAAACGAGCCAAGTCTCAACTGAAAGTACAAGTCCGTAATCAAAGAGTGGCTCGATGGGTGAAGGTAGGCGAGATTGATAGAATTATTTATTTTTTTCTTGCTTGTAATCACTATACCAGACAGCAGCATTCTAATGTGGGACGTGCTTCCACATAGTTATAGAAATTTGTATACGACGGTAAATAAACATTCACTTGAAGATTTCTAATGTAGTTTACCAATTGCCGAGAATTGGTGAAATTAGGTATAATACGAGGAGCGTTCAATAAATAGTGCAACACATTTTTCTTCTGAAAGCAAGTTGGTTTTATTGAGGATTCCAATACACCATGTTGCTCCCTACTCATTTGGTTACAAAACCCATTTTCCAACATAATCTCTGTTCAATGCGACGGTCTTACCCCACCTAACATGGAGAGCCTGTATGACCGCACGGTGCCGCTTTACTGGTCGACATCGGAGTCAGCGTCTTGCTGCATCAATAACTTTTCCATCATCCACGTACTGCTTCCCTTGGAGTGCGTCCTTCATTGGGCCAAACAGATGAAAGTCAGTAGCCGCGAGATCCAGGCTGTAGGGTGGACGAGGAAGAACAGTACAATGAATTTTTTTGAGCTTCTCTTGGGAGCGCAGACTTGTGTGAGGCCTTCGTTTGTCATGGAGGAGTAGTTCACTTGAATTTTTGTGGTTAGGAGCACGTTAAAGTCGTGCGGGAATCACAGCAGTTTGCGGCCGGTCGGCGGGGAGATCGCCCGGGTTTGCGAGGATGGCAGAAGCCTCACCCAACGACTCATCGTGCTTTTGTTCACTGCCAGGTCTCCTTAACCACTGACCAAGTGCCTATGAATATCTACGATGCTCTTGTTTTCCACCGAAAGAAACTCAATGACAGCTATCTGCTGGGAACGCACCTCTGTTAGAGACACGTCTTTGAAGGCTACGTATACATCGGAACGTCATGAAATACATCGTAGTAAAGCAAAATGAATAAAACGTTGTTAACTGATTTTTGGAAGTAGCATAAATTATATCCCCCTGAACATTAAGAAACTCATTTCAAATAAGAAGGAGGAGGGCTACAAGTGGTGAACATCATCTAATAAATACAGCAACAAATACACAAGAAATAAAGCATTTAGCGACTGTTGAAACTGTAAAAAAAAAAAAAAAAAGCGACTGAAGTGGTAATATTCTACGATGTCCCACAACAAATTCCGAATTTTTCCAACTGAAATTGGGCGAGAAATTAATGTTGCATTTATAACTGAATACCCTCGCATAGAAAAGAAAAACCCTTAAACCATGATATATTTGTTGCTCGCCTACACTACCGTCGCAGCAGATGGCTTACAGCCAGTTCCTGATCTTAACCGCTGGGACATATCAGGAAGTTATATTCTTTGGGAAACACCTGTTGCCGAATTCTGCATGTATGACCTATGCTAGCATTACTTCTTTGAGTGTGGATTCCCCGGGAGAATATGCTAAATCTCTGGAACCGGAGTTCGAGGATACCCCTACTATCGGCTAACAACCCTAAACTCAAAGCTCTGAGATGGGGGCCACAGGTGGTCTAATTCCGACTTCGTGTCAACCAATGGGGCTAAAGAGCCATACAAACGCACCAACCGACCGGCCGATTTCGTATGCAGTCTAAAATACCCCGATTACAGCGACGCCTTTTCCAGTCGCTGGTTGCGAATTGTTTGTAGTGAGTTCATTGAGCTTAGGGACGACGAGATGCTGCTTGGTATGACACAGAAATAAAAACCGGAATTGTTTTGGCTGCTATAGATGCAACAAGGCTAAGAAAGTCAGAGAAAGCTGTGGGCAAAGATGTGGCGAATGCGTTGAAAGAAATTCACCAACGTTCTGTTACTTCAGGGGATGGGAGCCAATCATTTTCGTTAATTATCTAAGATAAGCTGGAACACGCTTTTCGGAGCTGCTGAACATCATCAAATCATTCTTAACAAAAATGAATACAGTCATAAAAGAGGCAGAAGCTGCGAGGAGAGGCTATTAGCTACACTGCGTTTTCTAGTCACTGACAGAAGTCACGAGACTCCCAAATTCAGTGCAGGTCTATCCCTACAATTGCTATGTAAAATGATTGTTGAAACCTTCAGCGTGATTTATAATTTCCTGGGGAAATACATCGTACTAAAGCAAAATGAGCCGGCCGCGGTGGCCGAGCGGTTCTAGGCACTTCAATCTACGTTCTAGGGGACTGATGACCTCCGATGTTAAGTCCCATAGTGCTCAGAGCCATTTTGAAAGCTAAATGAATAAAACGTTATTAACTGATTTTTGGACGTATCATGAAATATATCCCCCAGAAGATTAAGAAACTCATTTCAAATCAAAAGAAGGAGGACTACAAGTGGTGCACATCATCTTATAAATACAGCAACAAATACGTAAGAAATGAAGCATTTAGCGACTGTTAAAACTGTTAAAATGTCCCACATTTTGTTCTTTGTAGCAGAGGGCATGACGACAGCCTGGATTTTTAATACTTCACAGAATGAAGCAAGTATATTTTTCGAGTAGAAGCCCATTGGCAGTCGGTATTTTGGTTTTTAGGTTTTATTTCCGAAGCGTATCGAAAGTAAAACCTAAAATTTAATCTGTCTCTACTTCAGTCTTTTAATTTCCGATGCATCTGAAATCCAATAAGTACACTTCGGCTGTTAGATTTCATTTTCGAAAATCATCGGAAATACTAAAAACACAGACGCTCGAAGGACTTTTATTCAAAAAATATATTTATCCTTTAGTGTCTTGTGACACATGGAACAATTATGGATTCGTTAAAAAATGAAACAAGTGCTTCATATCTTACATCTCTGTTAGTGTAGTGGCTCTGAGCACTATGGGACTCAACTGCTGAGGTCATTAGTCCCCTAGAACTTAGAACTAGTTAAACCTAACTAACCTAAGGACATCACAAACATCCATGCCCGAGGCAGGATTCGAACCTGCGACCGTAGCGGTCTTGCGGTTCCAGACTGCAGCGCCTTTAACCACACAGTCACTTCGGCCGGCTCTGTTAGTGTACTCCTCGCACGTTGTGTCTCACAAATGTCTGCAATCCTTAAATTTCTCCAGAAATTCTGTGGTCAAAGTTCGTACTCCTCGCACTCTCCCATGTTGGTCATATCTGAAAAGCGTTTAAACCGCGCGGAGTGACATGAGACCAACTTTTGTGCGGCGAATAGCGCGATAGCGCTGTACACGGCACATTGGTTCAAATGGGGGTGATTTGAAGTGGAAGGGGGGCGGGGTCGTCTGTCAGTTGTTCATATCCAACAACCAAC
Organism: Schistocerca americana; assembly: GCF_021461395.2. NCBI lineage: Eukaryota > Metazoa > Arthropoda > Insecta > Orthoptera > Acrididae > Schistocerca > Schistocerca americana. Next base: position 743,806,544 of record NC_060120.1, read on the forward strand.
AACTAATCTGCTGGTCGGTCGGCCGATTGGTGGCGCGTGTAGGGCCCTTGAACGGATCCACCACAGCACAACACAGAACACAACACCCAGTAATTAGCTCTGAATGGGAGAGACGCACATATAATCACCTACAACTTCTCATCCGTTCTGCTGGTTCTGCCACAGTTCCCATATTGTTGGCCACATATACACACATTGAACGAACACACACACCATCAGAACTGCCTGTAAAAGGCTGCGTGAGGGTAGATACAGGCCTCTGGTTGCTGGTGGTTGGCTACTTACAGCGTCACGCTCCTGACGTCGCATTTTTCGAAGCTTCCAAGACATTTTTTATTTCATCGCTAAACAAAGTAATATCCAGCTCTGTAGATTTAAAATCTTTAAAACAACCATGAAACTTACTGGAGCCTTCACCAACAGTGGAAGTAAACCTTGAAAAATTTGCTTCCATGTATTCTTGCTACAAATCGCAGCTTGTTCACCACTGGTACCAATTGCAGAGCATTTTTTAAGACCACCAATTTTATCAACGCACTTTTTAACTCCATTAAAAATATCCAAACCTTTTGTTCTGTGTATTGGATCTAAAGCGAGTAACTCTTCATATACAGAAAAGTCGTTCTCCATCACGCGAAAAAATTTAGTAAAAACTGCTGTTTTCAGTCTGGAGTCTACATCTTCCCTGCTTCTAACGTCGCCATTTATTTTGCTGCCAAAATGCTTATTTTAATATGAATCACTGTGTCAAACGTATAATTGGTTCTAAAATGGCTCTGGGCACTATGGTACTTAACATAGGAGGTCACCAGTCCCCTACAACTTAGAACTACTTAAACCTAACTAACCTAAGGACATCACGCACATCCATGCCCGAGGCAGGATTCGAACCTGCGACCGTAGCAGTCGCCCGGTTCCGGACTGAAGCGCCTAGAACCGCTCGGCCACCGCAACAGGCCAAACGTATAATTTTACTTTGCTTTTTTTACTGAGCTGTACAGGAAGTAAACGTTTCCTTTAGTGTAACGGATTGACCTAACAAGCCTTGTTGACACTGGTAACGCTTCTGGCATTCCGCGAGCAATGGATGATCTCACTTCTACGCCGGCGTCTCATACACTGTCCTGGGTCAGCCGAGGGTCCGCCAAAATTCAGTTAACTGGCTCTCCCACGCCCCTACTTCTACATAGCAGGCACCCGGGCAGAGCAGAGGCAGCCGTAACGTTGGGCGGAGGGGAGGGAGAGGAGGGCAAGAAGAGGCACTGATGGCAGCGGGGGGGGGGGGGGGGGGGGGAAGGGGGGTTGTCAGTTGCTGGCATTGTTTGCTGCCGGAAGCCCGCGTCGCTGCGACAGCAGCGCCGGCCGCTGGTGCTGGAGAATTGGCGCGCAGCAGAAGGGACCGCAGCACGCATCCAAGACTTTCATTACAGGGAGGTCACAGTTTACTCACGTTTTAGGGTGATATTCAGAACATGTTTTTTTCTCATCGGCCTACCTATTATTTTTGGAGTTGGGAGGGGGCTGAAACTGACAGCTATAGCCTCTAGAAATCTTTTCCTTCTTCAGCATGTACTCTAGTTTCAACATAAATTCTCCATGTCCACAGATATTGTCCTCTCCCACCCCCCCACCCTCTCTGGGCAAGTACAGGTTGTTTTAGGAGAATTAGTAAATATTTGGTAGTTTAGCAAGAATGGAGGACAAAGGAACGCTTGGCTTAAAAAGGATGTAATACAGGGATGCAGTTTGTCGTCTCTGTGTTCAATCGATATTTCAAAGATGCAGTGCTAGAAACGAAAGAAAGATTCAAGAGTGGGACTAAAATTTAGGGTGAAAGGATTATCAATGATAAAGATTCGCTACTGACATTGCTATCTCCAGTGAAACTGTATAAGAATTAGAAGACTTGCTGAATGAAAAAATATAGTCAAATGATTACAGAAGACGAATTAAGGGTGAATCAAAAAAAGACGAAAGTAATGAGGAGTACCAGAAATTAGATTAGCGATAAACTTAACATCAAAACTGGTTATCACGAAGTAGATGAGGTTAAGGAAATCTGTTGCCTTGGAAACAAAATAACACATGATGGACGAAAGAAGGACACTAAACGCTGGCTAGCACCGGCAAGGAGTGAATTCCTCGGCAAAGAAATCTACTAGTATCGAACATGGACCTTAATTTGTAGAAGAAATTTTTGAGAATGCACGTTTGGAGCACAGAGTTGAATGGCACTGAATAATGGTTTGTGGGAAAACCGGAAAAGAAGAGAATCAGAGAGTTTGGCGTGCGCTGTTATATAATTTAAGTGGACTGGTGAGATGAGGAATGAGATGTTCTGCGCAGAATCGGTGAAGAAAGGGACATATGGAAAAAATAGACAACAAGGGGCAGGATAATAGGACATGTCTTAAGATATCATTTTAATGTGCGTAAGACATATATTCGATATAGGAAAAAATCCAAAATCATTAAGTGATATGTGTGGTGGCAGTGGTAAAGTCTTATGGGACCAAACTGCTGAGGTCATCGGTCCGATATGTGTAATCCACAAGTTGTGGAGAACAGAAATTTCAGAGAGAAACGTACTACAAAAAGTTTGCTTTTAAGTAAGCTGTATGTAGCACGCAGTTAAATTTGCGCTTTAAATATACTGTCTGTTACATGGATCAAATACAGAAACACTGACTCAGTTATCAGGTATAGCACGACGTAACCTACCCAGCCAGTCTAATAAGCAACGAAGTTGTTGGCTCATCGTAAGTTTATGAAATTACGACACTACCCCGCTCCCAGCCAGCAGTGACATTTGGTTAAAAAGAACAAAGTCATGTTCTACAACGGCCCGCCAATCTTTCATGAGTAGCCTATAAAAACAAAACATACAATCCTAATATTTTGGACAGGCAAGGAATGCTGTTTAGCCCCGCCTCACACTGTTATCAGAAAGAGGAATTTCATGCCAACTACGTAACATAAATTAATCAGCATTTACGTCCGAAGCGCCTTTGGAACGCAATTAGAACAGCGCGAATTTCTTAAAACAAGATTGGCCCAGTTACTTACTTGCTAGTCAGAGCACTCACAATTCTTGCCGAATGCTGAAACGGTGTTATAGACAAAAAGAGTCAACACTCCAACTTTATTTATAGCCTCAAATTTATAACCAATCTCTGTTGTAATGACCACCTCACGCAAAGAGCATTCACTTAGGTCGCAAATAATAAGGGTAGCGGATTTGATCTATGTACGCACAAACAGAACTGTTACCTCACACTTGGAACAGAAAATTTATGCTTCTCAGATTTTCTGACCAGACTGCTTTTTTTCCTTATAAAAAGCAAACCATACGAAAAGTATATAAACTGCGAGGTCTGTGGCATTTGAATGTAAGTCAATTAAAGAGCGACTTATTACTGATACAAAAAGAAAACATTGGGAATTTCGTGTCGATTCTTGTCCTAAGTTTCAAAAAGGCGTTGACAGGTCGTTATTCTAACCCAAACGAAAACTGTACGCATATTAAAGCAATTTTCTGCACACGCCGCACGTTCAAGACGCCGCTTCCGAAATAATTATTCGATAGCGCTCAGATAGCTTTATGACGAGACTGGAGATATACAACACAACGTAGCGAAAATTTAAAAAAGCTAGAACAGTACAGCTAACACATATCGCTAAACTGGAATATGTCGTAAGATCAACGGATCACGCAGCCAAATCCACAAAATATCATATCATAAAAGACCAATTATCAAATATAGCAATACATCATAAAGTCGCTAATGGAATCCGACAAGAGATAAAAATACATTTTACGACATCTCCAGGGTCTGTACACTAATTCGTCAGCGCCAGGAATTCATATCCCGAATTCCACACCAGCATTACTTCCTCGGCGCCGATGATATATCCCACAGAACTGTATAAATGCTATTGGTATCAGATAGGACCAAAACTGACACAGGTTTCTAACGATCTACTACGAACAGACGTGTTGGCAGGTAATTTTACGGAAGGGATCACAGTTTTAATTGAGTATAATCTTTTCAATCATCATCTTCTTCCTGTAACGTGTTTCAGTACTGATTAGGGACTTTACACTCGCGTCGTCAGCTCAGGCTTACACCAAGTTGTTCACCGAGACTTGGGTGATTATCAAAAAAATGTAACTCCTGGACGAATACAATCAATGTAGTGGCTACATATCGTGATATACTGGCGATGGCCTCGAACCTAAGTTTCCCTATGGTATTTGCGATATTATATTTTAAAACGCATGCTGTCGAGTAGGTCGTTCCTACACCCTTGAGTGCATGCATCAAAACGGTAAAGCCGATTGGTCTGTCAGAATAATCATGAGATGTGTTGCTAATGCTACCACCAAAATTAAGATTCAGAAATCCCTAATCTCTCACTGCAGTAATAATGTTACTAAAAAGGTTTCCGGCAAGAATACCAGTATCAGCTACATTATTTGTTTTGGTTATAGAGCTGCTGCTGCGAATGTCACTCTAGTGAACCAAAACGTTATGGTCACCTACGAGGAGCGTTCGTTAAGTAATGCAACACTTTTTTTTCCTTGGCCAGTTTCGTTTGAGAAATTTCTTTTGAGACATCGTGGAATATCCCCTTCTGCTCCTATAGTTTCGGGAAGTTCCGGAAGGTGGCAGTGCTATACGTATCCTTCAAAATGGCGTATGCAACGGATGTGCTTTGCAAGCAGAGAACTGTCAGTGCCTTTCTTTTGGCGGTAAACCATAGCATCGCAGATATTCTTCATAGGCGCTTGCAGAATGTCTACGGAGATCTGACAATGAACAAAAGCAAGTGAATCGTTGAGCGAGGCGTTTGTCGTCATCGCAATAATGTCGCGCAATCCTGTCCGACCTCCCACGTGCCGTCCAGCCACAAAAACTGTGACTTCTGTAATGTTGGTGCGTGTGTACACTCTCATTCGAGGTGATCTCGCTACACAGCTGGACGTATTTGTTGGTAGTGATGACACATTCGTCCATTAACAAAAGGTCGGCTCCGACATCGACCAGTAGATTGGTACAATGCGGGCGTACAAGCCCTCCCAGTAAGTTGGGATAAGGTCGGCGCATTGAACGGAGATTATGTTGAAAAATGGGATTCTGTAGCCAAAATAGTGGAGAATGATAGGATATATAGCAATCTTGAATGAAACCTATCCATTTCCCTTTTTAAATTTTCTAACCTACGTGCCCGATTAAGGGATCTGACATTCCACGCTCAACGCAAGTTTTCTTTCTTCTGATAACAACGTCCTCCGAGTAGTCGCCACCCGGAGATCCGAATGGGGGACTGTTTTACCTCCGGAATATTTTACCCAAGAGGACGCCATCATCATTTAACCAGCAAAGCTGGATGCCCTCGGGAAAAATTATGGCTGTAGTTTCCCCTTGCTTTCAGCCGTTCGCAGTACCAGCACAGCAAGGCCGTTTTGGTTAGCGTTACAAGGCGAGATCAGTCAATCATCCAGACTGTTGACCCTGCAACCACTGAAAAGGCTGCTGCCCCTCTTCAGGAACCACACGTTTGTCTGGCCTCTCAACAGATACCCCACCGTTGTGGTTGCATCTACGGGGCGGCTATCTGTATCGCTCAGTCACGCAAGCCTCCCCACCAACGGCGAGGTCCATGGGGGGCGGTGGGGGATGGGGGGGGGGGGCAAACCCATATAATTACAAATTGTACCCGTGTAAATTGATGAGCCAAAACAAGCTTAATAACTTGTTTGTCCGTCTTTGGAACTAAATGGTTGGTTCTAAGCACTATGGGACTTAACATCTGAGGTCAGCAGTCCCCTAGAACTTAGAACTACTTAAACTTAACTAACCTAAGGACATCGCACACATCCATGCCTGACGCAGGATTCGAACCTGCGACCGCATCAGCAGCGCGGTTCCGGACTGAAGCGCCTAGAACCGCTCGGCCACAACGGCCGGCATGGAACTAAATAGATCACTAATTCTGCGTACCGGGGACCCGACAGTTTGTTGGTAGGCTTGTGGAGGTATGTGGCATTAGATGTCTACGCACAGGTCATGTAATTCGCGTAAACAACGGGTCGCTGATTTCCATACGCGGAGATGGCCCCCGATAGCGAACGAGATGGGTTCCATAGGTTTTACATGTGGCGAAATTGGTCGCGGAGACATCGACGTGAGTTCACTATAATGCTCCTCAAAGCACTATAGCACGGTTCTGGCTCCAAGACACGGACAGTTATACTGCTCAAAGATGACATGGCCGTCGAGCAATACATCAAACATAAAAGAATGCAGGTGGTTGGCAACTGTCAGCGTGTCTTCGATTACTACCGCAAGGCCCATTCAAGTGCAGGAGAATATCTCCCATAGCATAATACTGGTCCCACCTGCGTGTCTCCGTGGCGCGCTGCACGTTTCGAGTTTTGCGCCGTTCATTTCGATGACGGCATTTGTGGAGACTATCATCAACCTAGTGCAGGAAAAATGTAATTCACCAGAAGAGACGACACGTTCCCATTGATCGACTGCCCACTTCAGTCGTAATTGACGGTGTAGTTGGGTCAACATATGAACACGTAGGGATGAACATATGAACACGGTGAACGGTGTGCTCCGACGCACTTGTTCGTCCACCAGCAGTCTTCTGTATCGGTAGAGATGCCACAGATCACCACCTGTACTACTTCACAGAGGAGAAAACCCTTCGAACCCCAGGTCGTGGACGTTCAACCATTTGGCGCCTAGTGGTAGTTTCACCGTCCTTCTACCTCTTTCTGTAGATACGTACGACAGTAGCACGTGAACATTCGACCAGCTTCGCCATTTTCTAAATACTCGTTCACAGGTTGTGCATAATGATAATAATCAGTCCTTTGTCAAAGTTGCTTCTCTCAATGGATTTCCGCATTTGTTATCGGATCACGTGACCGCAACACCACCAGACAGCATCCAACGTCCCGGTGGGCAGTGGTCATATATATACTACTGGCCATTAAAATTGCTACACCACGAAGATGACTTGCTACAGACGCGAAGTTTAACCGACAGGAAGAAGATGCTGTGATATGCAAATGATTAGCTTTTCAGAGCATTCACACAAGGTTGGCGCCTGACATGAGGAAAGTTTCCAATCGATTTCTCAAACACAAACAGCAGTTGACCGGCGTTGCCTGGTGAAACGTTGTTGTGATGCCTCGTGTTAGGAGGAGAAATGCGTACCATCACGTTTCCGACTTTGATAAAGGTCGGATTGTAGCCTATCGCGATTCCGGTTTATCGTATCGCGACATTGCTGCCCGCGTTGATCGAGATCCAATGACTGTTAGCAGAATATGGAATCGGTGGGTTCAGGAGGGTAATACGGAACGCCGTGCTGGATCCCAACGGCCTTGTAACACTAGCAGTCAAGTCTCGATCCCTGAGTCAACAGATGGGGACGTTTGTAAGACAACAACCATATGCACGAACAGTTCGACGACGTTTGCAGCAACATGGACTATCAGCTCGGAGACCATGGCTGCGGTTACCCTTTACGCTGCATCACAGACAGGAGCGCCTGCGATGATGTTCTCAACGACAAAACTGGGTGCACGAATGGCAAAACGTCGTTTAATCGGATGAATCCAGGTTCTGTTTACAGCATCATGATGGTCGCATCCGTGTTTGGCGACATCGAGGTGAACGCACATTGGAAGCGTGCATTCGTCATCGCCATACTGGCGTATCACCCGGCGTGATGGTATGGGGTGCGACTGGTTATACGTCTCGGTCACCCCTTGTTCGCATTGACGGCACTTTGAACAGTGGACGTTACATTTCAGATGTGTTACGAACCGTGGCTCGACCCTTCATTCGATCCCTGCGAAACCCTGCATTTCAGCAGGATAATGCACGACCGCATGTTGCAGGTCCTGTACGGGCCTTTCTGGATACAGAAAATGTTCGACTGCTGCCCTGGCCAGAACATTCTCCAGATCTCTCACCAACTGAAAATGTCTCGTCAATGGTTGCCGAGCAACTGGCTCGTCACAATACGCCAGTCACTGCTCTTGATGAAATGTGGTATCGTGTTGAATCTGCATGGGCAGCTGTAACAGTACACGCCATCCAAGTTCTGTTTGAGTCAATGCCCGGGCGTATCAAGGCCGTTATTACGGCCAGAGGTGGTTGTTCTGAGTACTGATTTCTCAGGATCTATGCACCCAAATTGCGGGAAAATGTAATCACATGTTAGTTCTAGTATAATATATTATATATATAATTGGTGTTTTGCCCTTAAAGAGCGCAGTTGGACTAAACTACATGGCCAATTCCTTTTGCTGCCTTCCTTGCTGGCTGTGATCTTGTTTGCGTTCTTCGGTCCATTTTACGCCTGTTCGTTTGTCACAGTGTATCTCATGTAGTTTTCTTTTCTTAATGATGTTTCTGAATTTTATTCTGTCGTTTATTGAGTCTGGTGTGATGATGAGTTGGTTCAGGGCGTTTTTTACCTCTGCCACCAATTTGTTGTTTCTAGTGGTTACCTAGCCAAAGATCTGTTTGGTCGGTCTGTGTGATGGCATTCTGTATAGGTGTCCATAGAATTGTAGTCTGCGTTTTCTAATCTTTTCTGTGATTGTCTACGTATGTTTGCATAGTTCCTCTGTGGGTCTCTTGATTCATATTCCATTGCTGTTAGTTGGGCCAAATATTTTCCTAACAGGAGAATTTTATATATATATATATATATATATATATATATATATATATATATATATATTCCACTGTTTTCAAATTTTTTAACATAAAGATATGAAAAATAACGATGTAAGTTCTTACTATTAAACATTTGGGCTGGCAGGATCAAATTGCCACCAACTGACTGATGGTGCTTGAAATGCTGGGCGGTAGATAGCTCGTGGGATGTTGCACTCGGAATTGAAGTTACACGTTCGTGAGTGTTATACTTAATTAAGAAAACATTTACATTTAACGCAGTATTTCCTGACACATAATGTGCTTTACTTCGACGCTGGAAGTATTGTGTTAATAATTGTTTTTATTTTGATTTAATTATTGCCACCTGTACGAGAGCATGATAGTTTTGTTGTTGCTCTAAGAAAGATAACTCATAGCATTTTTTTTTTTTTAAGTCAGATGGTACTGAACAATACTGTATCTATAGATAGTGAAAACTGGCTTACGTTTTTCCACGAATTCATATGTATAATGACACTATGAAATAATCAACGTACTTATCACTCTGATCAGTTTCTTTTCCTACAGCTTTCCATGCCTTTTCCACAACAATATTGTTCGAATACTCTGGCAAACTTTGATTGTATAGACACAAGTGTCTCTCCCCTGCTTGGCGCAAAAACTTGGTCTCAGTCTGACATAACTAATAAGTACGAAAGAACACACAATGCGAGGAGAGATGACACTAGCGTTGCATCAGAGTCACGACAACTGCCAGAGCAGTTGCATCGCATGTGGTTGCATAGGAGTTGCACGCAGGTTGCGTTGCAGTTGCGCCAGTGGACGAGGTACAATACAGTGTAATGGGTCAGACTCGCAAGTGACTTCCGTTCGACGCTGACACGACATTTCGTTGAAGTTGCGTTGCGCCAGTGGACGAACGGCCTTTCCTCGCACGACTTAATTAAATAGTCTGCCTAAGCAAGGGAGATAGGAAACTTGATAAACAGCACGGAAGTTTAGGTTTAAGTAAAGCCGGGAGCCGGAACTTCATTTATTAAAGTACTGCCGGCCATCTCAACCGCCAGAGTCGGCTCTGCTGAGGGAAATTAAGTATCATGGAACGCATGGACGCCGTAAACTAAAAGTGCATCAAAGCATAGCGTAGTGGGCACCGGAAGTCGAAATGTAGTGCGAAAAGCGTCGGAGATAACAACGAGAGCACAGTCTGAAGTCGGTGAAATAACACTTTTAACAACATCACCCGTTCCAGCTGAAGAAGATGGCGAAGTCAGTCACAGAAATATTATACGGAAATACATAAGCGCCAAGACGACTGGGTAGCTGGAAATACACGATGTGATCAAAAGTATGGCTAATGGTTCAAATGGCTCTGAGCACCATGGGACTTAACAGCTATGGTCATCAGTCCCCTAGAACTTAGAACTACTTAAACCTAACTAACCTAAGGGCATCACACAACACCCAGTCATCACGAGGCAGAGAAAATCCCTGACCCCGCCGGGAATCGAACCCGGGAACCCGGGTGGATCAAAAGTATCCGGACACCCCGAAGAACATACGTTTTTCATATTAGGTGCATTGTGCTGCCACCTACTGCCAGGTTCTCCCTATCAGCGACTTCAGTAGTCGTTAAACGTCGTGAGAGAGAGGAATGGGGCGCTCCGCGGAACTCACGGACTTCGAACGTGGTCAGGTGATTGGGTGTCACTTGCGTCATACGTTTGTACGCGAGATTTCCACACTCCTAAGTATCCCTAGGTCCGCTGTTTCCGATGTGATAGTGAAGTGGAAACGTGAAGGGACTCGTGCAGCACAAAAGCGTACAGGTCGACCTCGTCTTTTGACTGACAGAGATTGCTGACAGTTGAAGAGGGTCGGAATGTGTAATAGGCAGACATCTATCTGGACCATCACACAGGAATTTCAAACTGCCTCGAGATGCTCTGCAAGTACTATGACAGTTAGGCGGGAGGCGAGAAATCTTGGATTTCGTGGTCTAGCGGCCTCTTATAAGCCACACATCCCGCCGGTAAATGCCAAACGCGCCTCGCTTGGTGTAAGACGCGTAAAGATTGGACAACTGACCAGTGGAAAAACGTTGTGTTGAGTGATGAATCACGGTGAACAATTTGGCGATCCGATGGCAGGGAGTGGGTATGGCGAATGCCCGGTGAACCTCATCTGCCAGAGTGTGTGCCGCCAACAGTAAAATTCGTAGGCGGTGGTGTTAATGGTGTGGTCGTGTTTTTTGCATGGAGGGGACTTGCACCCACTGTTGTTTTGCGTGGCACTATCACAGCACAGACATACATTGATATTTAAGCAACTTCTTGCTTCCTACTGTTGAAGAGCAATTCGGGGATGGCGGCTGCATCTTTCAACACGATCGAGCAGCTGTTCATAATGCACTGCCTGTGGCGGAGTGGTTATACGACAATAACATCCCTGTAATGAACTGGCCTGTACAGAGTCCTGACCTGAATCCTATAGAACATCTTTGGGATGTTTTAGAACGCCGACTTCGTGCCAGGCCTCACCGAACGTCATTGATACCTCTCCTCAGTGCAGCACTCCGCGAAGAATGGGCTGCCATTCCCAAGAAACCTTCCCGTACCTGATTGAACGTATGCCTGCGAGAGTGGAGGCTGTCATCAAGGCTAAGGGTGGGCCAATACGGAATTGATTTCCAGCATTACCGATGGAGGGCGCCACGAACTTGTAAGGAATTTTCAGCCACGCGTTCGGACACTGTTGATCACATAGTGTGTATCGTGCATTCCTAATTTTTCTTTCGATTGTTGGAGTCCACTTCCATTCATCCGCAGGTTAATTTCAACATTCAGCTTTGCGTTCTTGTTCTTTTATGTGTGTTACACTTTTATTCGATAATTTTGCCACATGCGTTTGGTATTTTGTACGGAGGTTTCTTGTGAACGTGTCCACGGCCTTGCCGCAGATCGCCGAAGTTAAGTGCTGATGGGCTTGGCTAGCATCTCCACAGGTCACCGTCCGGGTCTGCCGAGTGCTGTTGGCAAGCAGGGTGCACTCAGCCCTTGTAAGGCCAACTGAGGAACTACTTGATCAAGAAGTAGTGTCTCCGGTCTCGTAAACTGACAACGGCCGGAAGAACGGTGTGCTAACGACATACCCCACCATTCGGCATCTAGTGGCGTCAGTTGGCGAGGATGACACGGTGGTCAGTCGGTACCGTTGGGCCTTCCGAGGCCTGTTCGGACGCAGAGGGAGAGAGACAGAGTGACTGCTTTTGAACACATTCCGAGGCGGTGGATCTGTGGTGTTAGACTACGGGCACCATACACCGTACATCTCGCAAGAGAACAACGAGCAGAAATCTATATTCGGATTAAAATTATTATGTGATAGACGTTTCAGCGAGTCTAGTGGCAGAGGCCAGCCACCATCCAATCGTTTTTCGAGTGATACATGCTAGCTGTATTGCCTGTGTCGTAGGCGTGTGAGCGCGTTGTGAAAAGTGACTGGCTGTATGTCCGAAACACTGCCCCCCCCCCCCCCCCGCCCCCGCCAACCATTGCAGCCCGTCAGTCACAGTTATTTTAATCAGCGTATAGAAATCCGTATTGTGCTACGAAAGAGACGAAAGCAAACAAATAAATGAAAAGCGAATGAAGGCCGCGTTACACACTTCAGTGAGGCGAATGTGCCGTGACCAGCGCACGACTGCACCGGCCGTGTCGCCGCAGCGACGCCTATTCACAGCAATCAGTGTTTGTTCCGGCGTGTGGCAGTGCACATGAGCGGCCGGGATGGCGAAGTTCTCGGACGAGGATCTCACTCTGACTGCTTCGATTTTGGATGAAGCAGAGGGAAAGCACGTGAAGGAAAAAGAAAAAAAAACGGAAGTGGGTCCATCTGGCGTGCAAACAAGAAGGAAAATAAGAGGGTTTAGACACTGTGTAAAGTGAATTGATGGACCATGCAGCAAAGTTTTATGAATATTAGAGAATGTCAGGAATACATTCAGCTAACTATTGAGCAAGTTAAAAGTTCACCTGTAAAAGCGAAACACACACTGGAGAAAAGCCATTACAGCGAGAGAACGGCCTCGTCGTTTGCTTGAGGTCAGTTAGTATATAATATAACTAACACAGCCTAATTAAGGGTATGAAATCAACATTCATCTTTATTGGCTTGTATTATACTGTCTTGAGTGTTTTCTTCTGTTTCGAGCGATACTGATTCATTACCGATAAGACCACCGCTGAAATCTTCATCTATTACATCCCTACTGTCTACGTTTTTCCAAATATTTGGTCATTGGATATGCGCTAAACACAGTTTCATTTAGTTATCGCGTGGAGCATAGTACAGTTCACAATTATGATATACCTGCAAGATAATTACAGACAATAGGATGGACGAATTGACGCCTACTTCGACAGAAGAAATGTGGAAGGAACATAGCTTTCACGAATTTATGGGAGTTTTAGGTGGGAAACACATTTCTATTCAGGCTCCTTCGAACGGGGATCACTATTCTTAAAGTACACATTCTCCATATCTTTGTTGCCTCATGTAGACGCTCAGCTTAACTACACACATCAAAAAAAGTTTTGCATCGACTCGGTTCCGAGAGTTCCGGAACCTGTACAGAAAAATGGAATAGAGATCAACATAAACTTTATTTCTGCTCTTTTTATTGCTCATGAAAACCACACATTGCATGTTGTACCACCATACAGCGATACCTTCAGAGGTGGTGATCCAGATAGCTGTACACACCGGTACCTCTAATACCCAGTATCGGGTCTTCTTGCATTGATGCATGCCTGTATTCGTCGTGGCATACTATCTACAAGTTCATCAAGGCACTATTGGTACAGATTGTCCCAGTCCTCAACGGTGATTCGGCGTAGATCTCTCAGAGTGGTTGGTGGGTCACACCGTCCATAAACAGCCGTTTTCAATCTCTCCAAGGCAAATTCGATAGGGTTCATGTCTGGAGAACATGCTGGCCACTAGTCGAGCGACGTCGTTATCCTGAAGGAAGTAATTCACAAGATGTGCACGATGAGGGCGCGAATTGTCGTCCATGGAGACGAATGCCCAGCCAATATGCTGCCGATATGGTTGCACTATCGGTCACGGCGCCTTCCATGAACAGCAGCAGCGTACGTCGGCCCCACATAATGCCGCACCAAAACATCAGGGAACATCCGCCTTGCTGCACTCGCTGGACAGTGTGTCTAAGGCGTTCAGCCTGACCGGGTTGTCTCCAAACACGTCTCCGACGATTCTCTGCTTGAAGGCATATGCGACACTCATTGGTGAAGAGAACATGATGCCAATCCTGAGCGGGCCATTCGGCATGTTGCTGGACCCATCCGTAGCTCGCTGCATGGTGTCGTGGTTGCAAAGATAGACCTCGCCATCGACGTCGGAAATGAAGCTGCGCACCATGCCGCCTATTGCGCACAGTTTGAGTCGTAGCACGACGTCCCGTGGAGCATTATTCAACATGATGGCGTTGCTGTCAGGGTTCCTGCGAGTCATAAACCGTAGGTAGCGGTCATCCACTGCACCAGTAGCCGTTGGGCGGCCTGAGTGAGGCATGTCATCGACAGTTTCTGTCTCTCTGTATCTCCTCCATGTCCGAACAACATGGCTTTGGTTCACTCCGAAACGCCTGGACACTACCCTTTTTGAGAGCCCTTCCTGGCACAAAGTAACAATGCGGACGTGATCGAACCGCGATATTGACCGCCTAAGCATGGTTGAACTACAGACAACACGAGCCGTGTACTTCCTTCCTGGTGGAATGACTGGAACTGATCGGGTCGGACCCCATCCGTCTCATAGGCGCTGCTCATGCATGGTTGTTTACGTCTTTGGGCTGGTTTAGTGACATCTCTGAACAACGGGACTGTGTCTGTGATATAATATCCACAGTCAACTTCTATCTTCAGGAGTTCTGCGAACAGGGTGATGCAAAACTTTTTTTGATGTGTGTATATCGCTACGAACACTCTCAAACATTAATGTTTTACCTAGCTGGATGTATTCATTGACGTAACATAAGAAATATACATTAATGTCCTTATCAGGTGTTCTTATTTTTGCGCCTATTTCATTCCAGTGCGTAATCTTCTGCTCTATGTCCATGTGTTTGGGATTTGAGAGATCATACAACGCAATTCAATAGGTTTTTCATCATTCGTGATAAACTACAGCATGACAACACAACAACCTGACCGTGTCGCGGCAGCGAAGCAGGAAAGTGTCGGCGACAAGGAATACGGCGACGACGGTACGGTTTGCACTGTCACGGTCACGCCACAGGCGAGTTCACGCTGCCCCTTGAATTCCCAGAACAATACCTTCAAACACGTCGGCGGTATAACGGGCTAGTCACGGCACTGTCTCGTGTGTGAAGCGGCCTTTGCAGGATTAATCTGATTGGGAGTGCAAGCTTGGGAAAAAAAGGTAGAAGGCTTTTTAAATAAATTTCTAATTTTTACATTTTACAAAAAGAACTATGAGCACACAAGCAGCGGGATGCGGACGATGCAGCTGACGTGAAAATAAGTAATAATTAATTTATCATAAGAATGTGTAATTTTTTTGCCCGAACAAGATGTCATTTCTGATCCATCCTGAGTGGAGATGGCTTGGAACTGTACTAAAGTCTTACCTGTGTTACAATACGTTCGGGTACTTCCTTGTTCTTTTCGAACCTGCTGGATTGTCTAGCACGTTAAAGCGTTGGATTAACGACAAGAGACCAGTGTACTCGCTGGCCAGCCTGGATGTGGTATTTAGGTGGTTTTCCATACCCATCTAAGTAAAAAACCACGGTGTTTCACGCATCCCCTTACAGATACACGTTGTGAAAAAACTTGTCACACGATGTCTTATTTGACTACGCGATTGCCTAGTCGCAGACAGAAGGAGTAACCGAATCTCCCTTACTCCCCCCCCCCCCCCCCGGAAAAAGTTTTAAACTGCCCCTGGAAGTGGCGACCCCATAATCATAATAGCCTAAACGGGGTCCCGGGTTCGATTCCCGGCAGGGTCAGGGATTTTCACCTGCCCCGAGATGACTGGGTGTTGTTGTCATCATCATCATTCATCCCCATTATGGTCGGAAGAAGGCAACGGCAAACCACCTCCATTGGGACCTTGCCTAGTACTGCGGTGCAGGTCTCCCGCATCGTTCCCCTACGCTCTGTCAAGAAGATTGGGACTTCTTTTCCTTTTCCACAGGGGTATGATTGTTGTTATGCAAATTAGGACCAGTCCTGACCGGACAATGGCTGGATAATGGGCACTGAACAGGGCGGAGGACCTCTTTTGATCTTTTGGGCGTAAAGTGAAGTGGCATTTGTGAATCCGTCTTGATGCAAAACTGTTTTACGAAAACCAGATTTTAATGAGATTGCATCTTCATAAATTGCTTTTTATTTGTGAAAAGTACCAACCACACGGGAAGAAAAAATATTAAAATAACTTCATTATCGATGTTGTTTGTTAATAATCGTATTTTGAAATGTATGAACAATTTTTCCTCTTTCATTTCGTAAATATACAAAACTCATGTGCACTGTGTTTCGTAACATAGCATACAGTCTGCTACGTGAGCCTCATTATGACAAATTTAGAGTCAGCGTTAATTAACTTTAGACTTACAAAATTATCCCTTTACGACTATAATGGGATGTAGAAGGGAAACTTAAGTGAAACAGATGTGTTATTGACGTAATTTGTTTCAATTTTGTTTTCTTTTTCATTGGTAAATTGGCCGTACGAACATGTACGAATAGTCCTGCTTCATTTTCATAGCACTGTGACAAGCGACACACAGTTTTCCGCGAGTCTTATGGTAGGATTACACCGGAGCAAATGACCATCAGTGAAGAGCTATTCTGGTATAAACGTTTGGCTAGCCGTTTGGCTAGCATGAGCAAACAGCATTCAGTCGTGTTCGGTAAGCATTGGCAGATACTGGTCGGTGTTCGGTTGGTTGTCGGTCTTTCAGCGCGAAGCGTCAAAAGGAGATCACGTTTCCTTCGGCTTCGCGCTCACAGCACAGCGTGCGTTGCTCTGCTGTTTTGAGTGCGAACTCCTTTTATTGTTGGTTTGAGCAATTTCTACCAGGGTAAAGAGATGCGAATATTTATCTATTACACTGAATAATGTAAAATTACAAAATATACGAAACATGTGATCGTCCTGGTGGTTCAATGAGGCTGCAATTACGTCACAGATGTATCACTTTTATTTTAGAAGCTTTTGATGTAATAACCGAATTTATAAAGATCGTTTCTCCCTCAATGACATCATCTCTCCTCTAGCAAAATATGTAGAAAATTTTATCGAATAGTTGTAAGGTTTCTGTTTTATTTTCAGTGTTCATGGAAAGTCATTTGAGCTTTATATTTTCATTGGATGTGTCATATTTCACATTTTTCAAACAGTAGTTTTCGATAGTCGATACGTTACGCCACAGAGGTTCCGAGTACATGCACTTTGATCTTTGGTTGCTAACAGCATTGTCATTTGTCATTGCAGTAAGCATTCTAAGAGTATCTGGTGAGACAATCGTTTGTTGACTGTGCTACTGAGCGGATGCTAACGACTTGCAAAGCTCGGGGGTTAAGATACAAAGAAGGATAAGTTGTGAATTACGTTTTTGTAAGGATTAATCAGGCAAGTGTAAATTTTTTTCAGTAAAGTGTTGCTGCATTTCTTGCTTGCACGTAATTGTGGTGTGTTTGAAAAATGAAAAGTTTTGGTTGAACCTTTTTATTTCTTCGAGTTTGTTGGTTTCATTCTTCAGACGAGAGTTAGTGAAGTATTCTATTCACAAGGCTAGCACTCAAAAGTTATTGATTTTACCTTTTCTTTACCGTTTCAGTAAATAAGTTTGGTAGAGCAAAATTTGTTATAAAGAATAAATTTTGTAAATATGATTGTTATAGTCAGACAATTAATTTGTTTGTGTAATATAGTTTTTTTCTGTAGTACAGTTTTTAACAGTCAGTTTTCCTTCAATCATTTAACAAGTTCAAATTCCAGCTCCGTCTCCACATGAAAGAATTTTATTTACTGATTATTTGTGGTTCAAATGGCTCTGAGCACTATGGGACTCAACTGCTGTGGTCATTAGTCCCCTAGAACTTAGAACTACTTAAACCTAACCAACCTAAGGACATGACACACACCCATGCCCGAGGCAGGATTCGAACCTGCGACCGTAGCAGCAGCGCGGCTCCGGACTGGAGCGCCTAGAACCGCTCGGCCACCGCGGCCGGCTGATTATTTGTGTCATCGCATTGCACTGCGGAACATAGTGTCAAAAAGTAACACATGATGTCTTTGCAATAGTTGCACGTTCTTACATTGCACTTTCACAAGACTTTTCTTTCCTATTTAGCTTTCTTGCTTGCTGCTGCACTGTGTGTTTCACGTTCGTCACATCGAGCAGTACCAGACTTCCGTCACCACTTGGAAGCCACATGAAATTTGTTAGGAGCCAGTTTTCCATTACCGTCAAGATAGCTAGATTATTTTCTGTTAGGTTTTTCTTTTTTAAAACTCATTATCAGTCAGTTTAAGCAAAGGTTCAGTTCACATTACATTTCACATGCAGTCAGTTTTATTTTTATACTGCAGTGTCACATTTGGTGTGCATTTTCTGTGTTTTGAGTTTTGTTTAGTCGGACAAAGTAAGTAAATTTACAGGGTATTTTTGTAGAAACTTGGGTATTTTTGTAGAAACTTTTTTTTATTATTCTTTCGTAATTCAATTGGTAATTTTTACAGCTTTTTCACTTTGTTGAAATTGCAAGTTAGGTACTGTGACGTGACGCATTGGAGCACTTCACTGTACTGCAAAACAGTACTTCACAGAACAGCTTATTTAATTTACAGTTAAGTTTCCAGTCACCTTGGTAAGGTTAATAAAAAAATACAGTTATACAGTTTTAGTTTTGGCGACTCTCTTTTCTTTTATAGATAGCGTTTCCGTAATTACACTACTTGAATTGTTCAACACACACACACACACACACACACATCTATGTGTATAAAGACCAGCAGTTCAGTATACTCCAGTACACAAAAATAAACAAGTAGAAAGGTTACATAGTTCATGTGATTATATATATAGGGTGAGTCACCTAACATTACCGCTGGATATATTGCGTAAACCACATCAAATACTGACGAATCGATTCCACAGACCGAACGTGAGGAGAGGGGCTAGTGTAATTGGTTAATACAAACCATAAAAAAATGCACGGAAGTATGTTTTTAACACAAACCTACGTTTTTTTAAATGGAACGCCGTTAGTTTTGTTAGCACATCTGAACATATAAACAAATACATTATCAGTGCCGTTTGTTGCATTGTAAAATGTTAATTACATCCGGAGATATTGTAACCTAAAGTTGACGCTTGAGTACCACTCCTCCGCTGTTCGATCGTGTGTATCGGAGAGCACCGAATTACGTAGGGATCCAAAGGGAACGGTGATGGACCTTAGGTACAGAAGAGACTGGAACAGCACATTACGTCCACATACTAACACCTTTTTATTGGTCTTTTTCACTGACGCACATGTACATTACCATGAGGGGTGAGGTACACGTTTGACGGGCGTTTCATAGGACGTGGAGGACGCATAAATTGGCCAGCCCGTTCTCCTGATCTTACACCTCTGGACTTTTTTCTGTGGGGTACGTTAAAGGAGAATGTGTACCGTGATGCGCCTACAACCCCAGAGGATATGAAACAACGTATTGTGGCAGCCTGCGGCGACATTACACCAGATGTACTGCGGCGTGTACGACATTCATTACGCCAGAGATTGCAGTTGTGTGCAGCAAATGATGGCCACCACATTGAACATCTATTGGCCTGACATGTCGGGACACACTCTATTCCACTCCGTAATTGAAAACGGAAACCACGTGCGTACGTGTACCTCACCCCTCATGGTAATGTACATGTGCGTCAGTGAAAAAGACCAATAAAAAGGTGTTAGCATGTGGACGTAATGTGCTGTTCCAGTCTCTTCTGTACCTAAGGTCCATCACCGTTCCCTTTGGATCCCTACGTAATTCGGTGCTCTCCGATACACACGATCGAACAGCGGAGGAGTGGCACTCAAGCGTCAACTTTAGGTTACAATATCTCCGGATGTAATTAACATTTTACAATGCAACAAACGGCACTGATTACGTATTTTTTATATGTTCAGATGTGCTAACAAAACTAACGGCGTTCCATTTAAAAAAACGTAGGTTTGTGTTAAAAACATACTTCCGTGCATTTTTTTATGGTTTGTATTAACCAATTGCACTAGCCCCTCTCCTCACGTTCGGTCTGTGGAATCGGTTCGTCAGTATTTGATGTGGTTTACGCAATATATCCAGCGGTAACGTTAGGTGACTCACCCTATATATATATATGTTTTACATTAATCGTATTTCTTGACTCTGTCTTATACGTACTTCAGTAAAATCCTTCAGTGCTTCGCAGTCGTCAGGAACTAACTGAAGCCATTGAAATGTGAAACAATTGTAACTTGACTGCCCCCAGTTGCTAAGAAATTGTGTAAATGCTAGCCTTCCTACAGATTACATTACTCGTCTGTAATTAGTGTCCCGCTTTTGTATTTTCTACAGGTTGTATTAATCATCGGTAATTGGAGTCATGCTTTTCTATTTCCTCCTCAATTGCAATTAGTAGCCATCGAAAAGCGATAACTGACGTACGTGCAGATTTTGGAATAATACTGACGAATGCTGGAACTGCTGTTCAGTGATAAATGCACTACTTAACCGTCTTTGTTTCGAGTGAGTATATGCTCAAATGGTTCAAATGGCTCTAAGCACTATGGGACTTAACTTCTGAGGTCAACGGTCCCCTAGACTTCGAACTACTTAAACCTAACTTAATCTAAGAACATCACACACATCCATGCCCGAGGCAGGATTCGAACCAGCGACCGTAGCAGCAGCACGGTTCCGGACTGAAGTGCCTAAAGCTGCTCGGTCACAGCGGCCGGCTGTAGCAACATGCTTGCGACTCTTTCTCCATTTATCAAGCGTGTTCGAGCAGTTTTGTTTCGTTTCGCTTTGCCCACGCAGAGCAATAAATTAACGTTAGAATTTATAGTTGTCGGTGGACCAGGAACTTCTCTGAGAAGTGAAGTGGAAGCCCGAATAGCCATTTATATAAAAAGAAAACTAAACTCCGCCGGAACACGCTATGTAGGTTCAACGGTACAGACCGGCCGCCGTGTCATCCTCAGATATGGTCGCCACTGTATGCGGATATGGAGGGGCATCTGGTCAGCACACCGCTCTCCTGGCCGTGTGTCAGTATGCGAGACCGTAGCCGCTACTTCTCAACCAAGTAGCTCCTTAGTTTGCCTCACAAGGGCTGAGTGCACCCCTCTTGCCAACAGCGCTCGGCAGACCGGATGGTCACCCATTCAAGTGCTAGCGCAGCTCGACTGCGCTTCATTTCGGTAATCTGAAGGGAACCAATGTTACCACTGCGGCAAGGCCGTTGGTCCATTTATATTAAGAAGTGATATAAAATATACCATCCGATTTTGCAGTGATTAGTATTTTGAAGCTTGTGTCATAGAACTAGAATTGATGGGGAGTTTATAGTAATAATATCGATGCAAAGGACTCCATCTTAAGACTTTGAATTATTTATGAAATAATTACACACATTATTAAAGTTTTTAACGTCTAAACAGAATGACATACCTAACTACTGTAATGTTAAAAGGACATCTTAATTTAAATGCTCAGGCAAATTCATTATACAGTTATACTCAAGCCCAGTGTCATTTCATGTAGTCTAATTCTGCTTCACACAATTTATGACAAGACAGTATCTCTATAGACATATAGAGTAAATTGTAGTTAAGCTATAAGAGTAATGAATAAAAAAGGAATGGAGGACCGACTAACGTAAAACGAATTGTGATGGCACACTGGAAAGATGTCAAGATGTACACAACCCATTTGGCGTCAGTGAAAAATGTAATATAGTCTGTAAACTAACCTCCAGTTCCCACGAAAAATGTTTCAAAACAAGCATAATACATTATAATTCTTGTTTCTTTTAAATTTATGTTTTGCAGGTATTCGTTGTAATACGGAAATTAACTGCAACTGCAGCTAAATACAGCAGCTCGCTCATTTTCCTAAGCAGAATTTCACGACACATTGACGTCCGTAATACTGACTGAAATTGCATGGCAAAACGCTCGTGTGCGGGGCTCCAGGTGAGCGACCGACTACAGGCGATATCGCTTGCGACTGATCGCTCGTATGTGTGGCCCTTTAAAATACCTCACTAGGAGTTTACGACTGGTTTACAATGAGACAACGCGTGAATCCGTGTATGAAGTGCGATCTCGTGTAAAAGGGAACAATTTGTTGGAAATTGCATGACGTACATGTGCAATCTCATGTTAATCTTATGATCATGTAGAGGAGTCTACGATCGGTTTTTGAAGAGGAGACATGCGGTTTAGTGTGTGAAGTGCGATTCTGCGTGGAGACGACACACTTTGTTGAGAGCTGCCTCGGAAAACGTGCAAGTGTGATCTCGAGCTGGTCTTACGATCGTGAGCAGTACTGTCTATGGAGTTTTAACACGCTCGAGAAATAATAATTAGTATCCGGAAACTTTTCTGTGAAGCCGGCCGTGGTGGCCGTGCGGTTCTAGGCACTTCAGTCCGGAACCGCGTAACTGCTACGGTCGCAGGTTCGAATCCTGCCTCGGGCATGGATGTGTGTGATGTCCTTAGGTTAGTTAGATTTAAGTAGTTCTAAGTTCTAGGGGACTGATGACCACAGATGTTGAGTCCCATAGTGCTCAGAGCCTTTTCTGTGAACACTAATGCTAACTGGTTCTCGTTTTCTGGATTTGTGGTTCTGTGAATAAAAGAAAATCAAGTGGCATCCCATTATTTCACAGTTCTAACTTTTAGTAGCGCTGAGATTTTTCCCATTTGACTTTTCGTTACACACTGCACATTGGAGGCTGCGGCCGTCGGAGTAGGAACAAATCGACGACGACTGTGAGTAATCTGTATAAGATAAGAGGAAGCAAGTTACCTTCAGATATGTTTGGATAAGTGGGCGTGGTGGCGTATCCTTTTGGTGGAAGGTGTTACATTCGGGTAACCACCGGGTTTTACGGTATATGAGGGTTACAATTTGCATCTTTTGGGAACGTCATAAATACTGCGCTTGGTCGTAAAAATTACACTTGCGTTACCCCCTTAAACACACTCATCTACTTGTGTTCGCTTCCATTCGTTCCGCTGCAAACGAGGCTTTCGTCAGCATGAGCACAGTCTGTTGCAGACATCCCATAGCACATCTTGGCTGCGAGTAAGCATCTAGGCTGCAACGAGCTTACGGGCGATTCTGAAGGCTGAGGTGGCCGGAACTAATACCATGACGTGTGAAGCTTAGTTGTTCCCTGTATTTCAGTCGCATTATGCACACATTTCCTTGCGGTAGTCACTGAACTAGGCGATGCGTAAGAGCGAAGCCTGTTGTTGACTGTCATGACGTGAAATCAACAGCGTTTGCCCGTGAGACGCAGGGAGATCACCGTATCAGTCCATACTAAGTGGTCCAGCAGTGGTTGCTTGAGGATTTCAGAAAAAATTGATATTTTCTGGGTGAGTTCCCTAATCTTTAGTGGACTCGCAAATATTTTAAATTTTTGTTGTTGTTTATCGTTTAGAAACGGCGACCATTTTGGTTTCAAGCAGTAAGCATTTTCTCATTTGCAAGCATCTGTGTTTTTTAAAAATTATTCAGTAATAGGTTGCCCTAGGCCTTTCAAGTGAAAAGCGTTTAGTTCAGCACACATTGACCAACAAATTAAAACTTGTATCACCTAGCTGAATGTATTCCTTAATATAGTCTATTGAAATAGCCCAAATTTACTGGTCGCAAATTAACTTTTTTTTTTTTTTTGAGGGTAGTTTTCCAAAGGAGTGATTTCTCAGCCCTAATATATTTTTGCTATTACGCTATATAGTACAGTTACTTTGTATAGAGTATCAATGGTCAGAAGCTTACACTTAACAATACTATTTTTTAAATCTGTTTTTTTGAGTTATTCCATTTTTTGGCCTGCAATATCTTGTTTATTTTTATTTGAAAAGCCTAAGGCAACCCATTTCTGCGTAATTTAAAAAAACCGCAAATGCCAGGAAATGCTTGCCGAGTGAAACAAAAATGGCAGCCGTTTGTAATAACAATAAAACGTTTTAAAAAATGCTTTTCAGTCCACTAAACGTACGGGAATTCACCTAGCAAATATCACATTTTTTCTGAGATGGTGAAGCAACCAATTTTTGCTTTTTGCACCACTTGGTACGCAGTGACCCTGCCGTGGCGGTTCGCCACATTCGGCGGAACACGTGCGCCCGCATCCACTCTGCTCGCAGCTGCCAAGAACGCCGCGAAACACGGATGGTGGCACACACGGCCGCGCCAAGTTCCGCTCACACGAGCGCAAACGGTGAAGCGACAATGAAATATTCATATCCCTCGTACATCTGTTCCACAAAAATATGGGAACAACAAAAACACAGCACATTACCATACTGTGTAGGAAACACGTTGGCATTCAAAACAGCTTCCAGTCGTCTCTGAATGGTCTCCAGTGGATTCTTAAACCACCCTTCCTGCAAAATTGTGCCAAGTTCAGATAACGATGATGGAGCTGTATAGCGATCACACTCCCTTCTCTCCGAAGTAGACCACAAAGGCTCAGTAATATTGAGATCTGGTGACTGGTGGCCAGGGGAGATGCAGCAGTTCATCCCTGTGCTCACACGACCAATCCTAAACGATGCGAGCTGCGTGAAAATGGGCCCTTTCGTCTTGGATCCCAGCGTCACCACTGGGGAACAAACATTTTTCCATGAAATGCACCTAATCAGCCAGAACGGTCACAACTTTTTGCAGTACTGCGACCTTGCAAAGTAACCAAGGGGCCCATGGAATAACGCGACTTGGTTGCCCAAATCAAAAAAATGGCTCCAAGCGCTATGGGACTTAACATCTGAGGTCATCAGTCCCCTAGACTTAGAACTAGTTAAACCTAACTAACCTAAGGACATCACACACTTACATGCCCGAGGCAGGATTCGGACCTGCGACCGTATCAGCAGCGCGGTTCCGGACTGGAGCGCCTAGAACCGCTCGGCCACAGCGGCCGGCTTGCCCAAATCATTAAAATGTTCAAATGTGTGTGACTTCCTAAGGGCTCAAACTGCTGAGGTCGTCGGTCCCTAGACTTACACACTACGTAAACTAACTTAGACTAACTTATGCTAATAACCACAAACACACCCATACCCGAGGGAGGACTCGAACCTCTGGCGGGAGGGGGCCGCGCAAGCTGTGACACGGCGCCTCATACCGCGCGGCAACTCCAGGCGTCCCAAATCATTACCGAATCCTCGTCATGTGAACCCTTGGGATGTAAACTCCACCAAATGTTGGAAACAGTGTGAAACAAGACTCATCCATCCATAATGACATTCTTCCATTGCTTCATGAACCGGGTTGTAATGGCTTCGGCGCCACCTTTTTTTGTTAGCATCACTGATGAGTGGTTTTGAAATTCCAGCTCTCCTTGATATTCCCAACTTGTGGCGCTCCCCTCATGTTGTTTTGGTGCTGCCAGAGTCATCAAATGGTTCAAATGGCTCTGAGCACTATGGGACTTAACATCTATGGTCATCAGTCCCCTAGAACTACTTAAACCTAACTAACCTAAGGACATCACACAACACCCAGTCATCACGAGGCAGAGAAAATCCCTGACCCCGCCGGGAATCGAACCCGGGAACCCGGGCGCGGGAAGCGAGAACGCTACCGTACGACCACGAGCTGCGGGCTGCCAGAGTCATTACATTCCTCTTCAATGACTGTCCGTCACGAACACTGAACACGCACTTCCGTCCGCGTTGTGACTTGGCGGACGATGTTTTTTCTCTTTCCCTTTATGCTGTGAATATCTTCGATGTGGTGCCTCTGAAGCACCAAACACGTCAGCTACCTTCGTTTCGGAAGCACCTACTATACGAGCACCAATAAATGTACCCACTTAGAAGTCGCTAGGCTCCGACATGTTGCACTCGCAAATACACAAACAGTGATCTTTCCACGACTGACATCTGCAACGTTGAGGGCATTGCACAGATACCGTTTGTGGCCAAATACAACAGTGCAACAAGCAGTCTCAGCTAGCATCTCCAGGAATGTTCAAGCATGCATTTCTCGCGGCATTACGTACTTGCCCGACACCTGTATCTCATAAAGGTCTGTGAGACATCGATACGAGATTTTGCCAAGTGACAGTCCGCAAAGAGGAGAGTATTTCGCAACATCGTTAATATGTGAAATTATCTTATACTGCGATAGACAGATTATTTTTCAATGAAGTAGTGTAATTTTATAAGGGCCGTCGATAGCTGGTGACACGAGAATTGCTGTGGGTTTTGCAACAAGAAAAGTGTAAAAATTACACTTCTTCTTTTATACCGAGACTGGGTTTTTTCGCTGTTTCACGGTTTAGAATGTTAGTGAGATGGATTTTTGTAAACTCTGCTGTGTTTTGACAAAAGAAGCACACTTTCACGTGGCTGAAAGAGAAGTGTAGGTCTTACTCACAATTCGTCACTGATGATACTTCTTTGAAGGAAAAAAGGATAAACAAGTCTAGAGAAAATAAATCGCCACTTAAATTGTAATTTCGGCAGAATCCTATATCCCAAGTGGGCCTGAAACTCGCCAATGGATTTTATTTCCACACTGACAGAAAGAAATTCTCAACACCAAGAAGGAGTGGTGCGCATATACGAAATATAGTAGGCGTGTCTCTACAACTGAAAGATGATGTCTATTCAAATTTCGCGCCAGCCGCATAAGACTGGCCCTGGCAGCGCCACTATGAGGGTGCAAACCAGGTTTGCTTCAAATACGGCGCGTAACGGTCGTGAGCGTTAGTTACCTTTAAGGCTGGACATAGTGAGTTGATGTTAGACAAGAATGCCTTTACGGCAGGGGTGGGCAAGATTTCGAGTCGCGGGCCAAGCCCGGGCCCGACAACCAAAGCACTCCGTCTCTCTTCCCCCACTGCCACGCCACGCTCTATGAGCGCGTCGGTGGTGGTATTGGCAGTAGAGTGGGGGAAGAGGGGACCACAGCGAAAGCGCCGCATATAAATGACAGTGGAAATTGGAAATTTGTGGTGAGGGCTTATGGGAGCAAACAGCTGGGGTCATCGGTCCCCATAAAATGCAGTACAGTGGCTACTGCATACAACTTGGTTTTGCATTTCACATTTCTCAACAACATAGATTAAAAAAACAAAATAAGTTTTCAGTATCAATTAATTATTTTTGGCGCACTGAAGACATAATACAATTTTTATCTGGTACAAACTGTCGACATACGGGCAGGCTAATACAAGTTCAGAGTTTTGCACTCATGTAATTGTGACCTACTTAAGTTTCATAATCGAAAAAAGGTCTTTCACACAGAAATGTCGATCGAAAGATTGGAGCACTTTTGCAACCTCACTCAGTATGGCGACTTGGAGAATCTACCTGAGGAATGCCTTGTAGATGTTCTGGGTAGTTTTAACATAAAAAGATTTGTAATTAAAAACTGGAATTACTTTGTAGCTCAATCTGTTACATCTGCACATGCACAGGGATGCTTTCAACTGAAACGACAAACGGTCTCGAAAACAGCACGAAAGTAGGTGTAAGACTGACAGTATCCTCAAAATACTTATAATACTATCGTTGTAATTCTTACACGGGCACAATGAATTCTTCAGGCTTTGCACTTTCTTTAACGCCAGTGAGCTTACGTAACTGGATTGTCTTTGTCAGAATTTCTTTTTACATGCATCTCCATCAAATTAGAAACAAGCTACCTCGCAGTGTCTTATTGTGGACAGTGTGCGGTAAAGTCCGCTTGAAATGTGAATGAAGTCTGTAATCGATTCCGGCTGGCCTAATTTTAGTTCCTACGATTTTTTTTTCTTCGTAAATTCAACAATAGCGAAATTTAAATCGAAAAATCGTTCCGGGCATACGCCTTGAGTTAACCAATGTATTCTACAATAATAAAAGAGGGCTACAAACTCTTCCTTACTTTCCATTGAGAAATGCAACTCAAAATGAAATAATGGGCGTGACTTCAGAAATTTTATTATTCGTCCCATCACTTTCTACAAGTGCTCCATGCCTGCAAATTTAACACAGAGTGCTTCTTGATGTAGTGAACAATGAATCCCATCTGTAGATCGTCGTAATTTTTTGCTCTTTCATTGTCTCCTAAAAATATAAATTCTTTCTGGGTGATACTATAAAGTCGTTTCGCAGCGAATAAGCAGAACTCATCGCCTGTGGGATTTGACAATTCTCTTCTCTCTCTCTTCTGTCATTCTCGTTCTTTTTAAATGATTGTGTCTATAGGTCGCTAAGCTGCCTCTTTTTGTGCAAACAGCTCTGGACCTGTGAACGTTCTTCATACCATGAACAAATAGCGGAGGGTAAACAGCGGTGATATCACAATTCTGCCTAACTCAGCGAGCTCAGCCGACCGCAAAATGCCACACCACACTGCTAAATGAATGTCGCGCTGCACCGGGTACTTCCGAGAAGGGCCGAACAAAGCCGAGTGACAGCCAGGCCTCGCCCTGCCTTCGGACTGCGTACGCTGCACACGTGAAGTGTGACACGCCCTGACCGGCCCTGATTTAAGGCGACAAAGGCACCATTCTCAACATCTCACTGAGTTTGAACGAGCTCGTGTAATAGGACAACGGGAAGCGGATATTCGTTCTGCTATGTTGCAGAAAGACTTGGCAGGACTGTAGCCGCTGTACGTGATTGATGGCAGCAGTGATCACGAGAACTTACGGCCGCAAGAAGACCAGGTTCCGGACGGCCACATTACACTACAGAGAAGGAAGACGTTCGCATTCGGCGCGTGCCTCTGGCGCATCGTACTGCATCTTCAGCAGCAATTCGAACTGCAGTCGGCACCACTGTGACGCAACGAACTGTTTCAAATCGGTTACTTCAACAACCCAGACACCTTGAAGCGTGCATCCTACCGGCTCCAAACCACTGCCATTTGCGACTTCAGTGGTGTCAAGCGAGAGCTCACTGGAAGGAAGGGTGGAGGTTCCTGATGAAAGCTGTTTCTGCCTCGATGCAGTTGGTTTGAAGGAGGCCGTTTGAGTGCCTGCAACCAACGTGTCTGCATGCTAGACACACTGGACATACACCTGGATTTATAATCTGGGGTGGGATTTCGTATGACAGCAGGAGCACTTTCGTGGCTATCTCACGCACGCTAACTGCAAATCTATGCGTCAATTTGGCGACTCGACGTGTTGTGCTGCCATTACAGCATCCCAGGGGGTGTTTTCCAACAGGATAACGTTCGCCCATACACCGCTGTTGTAATCCGACATACTCTACAGACTATCGACGTGTTGTCTTGGCCTGTTCGATCACCACTTCTGTCTCCAATCGAGCACATATGGGACATCAGCGGAAGACAACTCGAGCGTGTTCACGAAAGGCATTAACTGTCCCTGTATTGAGCGACATGTTCACGAGAAGCATTAACCGTCTCTGTATTGAGCGACCAAGTGCAAGAGGCTTGGAACCCCATCCCACAAACACATCCAGTACCTGTACAACACAATGCATGCACATTTACATGCTTGCATTCAACATTGTGACGGTTACACCGGTTATTAATGTATCAGCATTTCACCTTCGCAATGGCTTATCTCGCGTTAAATTAACCTGTGATCTTGCAATTTTAATCGCTTAAATATGTTACCTAGACAAATCTACTCCAGAAATTTAATTGCTCTAAATGGATTATTTTTTGGTATTGCGATATTTTTCCGTCAATGTATACCTCAATGATCTCAAAAATATCGACTCACAGCACCTGGTGTACATCTTTTAGCTCGTATCCCTATACAGAGTGAAGGAATGTACTTTTTCAAAAGATTCAAATGGCTCTAAGCACTATGGGACTTAATATCTGAGGTCATCACACACATCCATACCCGAGGCAGGATTCGAATCTGCGACCGTAGCAGCAGCGCGGTTCCAGACTGAAGCGCCTATAACCGCTCGCCCACAGCTGCCGGTCGTACTTTTTCATTTCAACTGTCTTTTAGTTCGACACAGACACTGATAATTTGTTTTCCCTTGACCATTAGTTGACAGGATTCTGCAAATCATCAGAGTGTCACAGCTTCGCAGCTACGAAATAATTGTATTGTCTCAACAAAAACTATTCCGTTTCTGTAAAGGAGCATGCTTCTATTGGAAAAAATGTGGTTGATTCCTTTCGTGAGCCGTCAAGATGAAAATAGATTCCATCTTAACATATCGAAAAGTATCTTACTCCTTGATGTTCAGAGAAACGTGATCAGAGGCAAGTTTTGCATAATGCCCACACTGCCGACACGGTAAAGCATTCATATCTCCGTCTATGCAGAACGCACGCCATTTAGTGCTAGAGAAGTGCGAAATTGTTGTAGTTACAAATGGTTCAAATAGCTCTGAGCACTATGGGACTTAACATCTGAGGTCATCAGTCCCCTAGAACTTAGAACTACTTAAACCTAACTAACCTAAGGACATCACACACATCCATGCTCGAGGCAGGATTCGAACCTGCGACCGTAGCGGTCGCGCGGTTCCAGACTGAAGCGCCAAACATTACTCATAAGATTATGTATTAACAACAATAAATTCGTAGTGAATACAAGATATATTGCTCTGTTGCTAGTTACATTTTGTGTAATTCATTTGCATGATTTTTATCGATAAGTTGCGGAACAAGTTTGTTTACAGACTATGTGTTCCTGAAAAGTCTTACAGCTACACGCTGGCCATTTACGGCACAACAAATAGAATATTGCTTATATTCAACAATAATGAACAAATTAGTCTTTAACACTATTCTTGTAGCTTTTGATTCACTTATATGGGACGATCAAAAACTTTCCTTTTGAGGGCGTTGCTGCAACGCATATGCAACGTTGCGTGACTCCGATGCGGATATATAAGTACCGACACGTAGACAAGGGGTTGGTGTGGCATTCGTGTCTTTTTGAACTCCGTGCGGTAAATGCGGAAACGTGAACTGTGGCGACGTTATTATCAAATGTGTTTAAACATGCCCAACGTGTTGTTATTCTCTTCTCGGTTCCCGAAAGACAACCACCAGTAGACATCCATCGGTGAATGAATGTGTATGGGACAGCACGCCTATTGAAAACCATCATTGCGGGAATAGTGCGCAAAGTTCCGTGCTGGTTACGATCCATCACAAGGCGTCGGTCGATCTGGAATGCTAGCCTCATCCATTGCAGACCAACTGGGATGGAACACACTCAGGCACCCGCCATATAGTCCTGATCTATCTCCATGGGAATATCACGCCTTCAGTCCCTTAAAAAAGGCCATTGAGGGTGGACGATTCCTGTCGGACGGAGATGTGTAACAGACAGCTACGGCCTTCTTCACGCAGAAGGTCATGGCGTTTTACCAGACGGGTATGTTCAACCTGGTACGTCGGTCGGATGACTGCCTCAATGCTCACGGCGATTTGCCAGATTTGCATACCGGTTCTGGACTGTAGGCCTTCGAATGGAATTGTTTTTAACGCCCCTCATAATTTTAGTTTCTTTAGCTACACAACACCTCTGAGCACTCTTTCCTAGCTTTTGCCTCTGCATACGGAGTAGGTTTTTTTTCGTGATTTGGAAAATGTATATTAGTTATTTCATCTTTGTGGACGGACGCCTTCCGCCTCAACATAATCATTTCTTAACCTAAGGGACGGCATTTGTGTGCGCCATCCGCCTGTGTGCTGTCGTATTTTAACTAAGTATTCTATGCTTTGACGCGGAGACTGGGAACCAGCCCAGCATTTCGCTAAACGTGCATGAAAAACAATCTAAAAACCATAATCAGGCTGGTCGCTGCTTCAGACCGACGCTCTTTCATCCACTGCACGCATTCAGTCCAAGTCTGGTTCACATTCGTCTTGCAAGTTAGCACACCACGTATTAGGCTGCACGAGCAGGTTTTTAGTTACAAAGACTATCGGTTACTGTTTAAAGGTTCGTCTGTAGTATAAAAGCAGTTATACAAATGAAATTTTTTTAGGCTACATTTGAAATCTGCTTTGATATCTTTCATAATATGAGGTGGATTCAATAAGTAACGCAACACTTCTTTTTTTGTGAAAGCAGGCCGGTTTTATTCAAGATTCCAATACACCATATTATTCCCAACTCATTTGGCTACAGAAACCTATTTTTCGACATATTCTCCGTTCAATGCGACGGCCTTACGCCACATTGCCGCTTGGTACCACTCGACTGGTCCACGTCGGAGACAAAGCCTTGCTGTATCAATAAACTACCCATCAACCACGTACTGCTTCCCGCGGAGTGCATTCTTCAATGGGTCAAGCATATTGAAGTCGGAAGTGCGAGAACCTGGCTGTCGGATGGATAAAGAAGAACAGTCCAATGACGTTTTGTGAGTTCCTCTCGGGTACGGCGACTCATGTGAAGCCTCGCGTTGTATTGGAGAAGTTCGTCTCCAGTTTTGTGGCGTCGAACACGCTGACTACGGTCGCAGGTTCGAATCCTGCCTCGGGCATGGATGTGTGTGTTGTCCTTAGGTTAGGTTTAAGTAGTTCTAAGTTCAAGGGGACTGATGACCACAGATGTTAAGTCCCATAGTGCTCAGAGCCATTTGAACCATTTGAACACGCTGAAGTCGTTTCTTCAGTTTCCTAGGGATAGCACAATACGCTTCCGAGTTGATCGCTGCACCATGAGGAAGGGCATCAAGCCCCTTCAAAGTACGAGCGGACCCTCGCCATAACTTCCCCAGCTGAGGGTCCGGCTATGAAGTTTTTCTTCGGAGGAGAGGTGGTGTGGCGCCACTTTATGGATTGCCGTTTTGTTTCCGGTTCGAATTGATGAACCCATGTTTCATCGCCTGTGACGATGTTCGACAAAAAATTGTCTCGATCAACGTCATAGCGCGCAAGCAATTCTGCGCAGCTGGTCATTTGTTGTTTCTTACTGTCTTGTGTTAGGCGGCGAGGAACCCAGCGGAAACACACTCTTGAGTACCCTAGCTGGTGGATGAGTGTGTCAGCATTACCACCCGAGACATCCAGTTGTGCAGCGAGGTGTTTGATTATGAATGAGAGTGTCCGCATGTTCCAACATCATTGGAGTCACGGCTGTGTGCGGCCGGCTGGCACGTGGGAGATCGGACAAGTTTGCGCGACCTTGTTGGCGAAGATGCCAAGGCCCCGCCAACAACAGAACATACTTTTGTTCACTGCCGGGTCTTCATAGACATTCTACAAGTGCCTATGAATGTATGCGACACTGGTTTTCCGCCAAAAGAAACTGTTGGGAACGCGGCTCCTTTACAGACGCCATTTTGAAGGGTACGTATAGCGCCGTCACCTATGGGAACTACATAAACTATAGGGGCTGAAGCAAAAACATCCCAGTATGTCCCACAACAGAAATTGGATGGAAAAAATAAGTGTTGCATTACTTATTGAACGCCCCTTTTGTGCTGTTGAATAAATGATTAAAATTTTTGCGCTGCTTATTGAACTTCTTTCTAAGAAACAAGAGGCATTAGTAATGAGCGATAAAACGACATATTTATTGTTCTAGTGTTGTGATGCGAACATCACTACAAATTCAAAGGTTCGGTCACTTACGAATCTTCGACCTCTATGGAAAAATGCCATGTTACCCAATGTTTCGCAATCCACCTTAAACGGAAAAGTTATTTTTAGCTGGCTACGTAAGCCAGTTTACAAGAAAGAGGAAGGCAAAAAAATTGTTCAAATGGCTCTGAGCACTATGGGACTCAACTGCTGTGGTCATCAGTCCCCTAGAACTTAGAACTACTTAAACCTAACTAACCTAAGGACATCACACACATCCATGCCTGAGGCAGATTCGAACCTGCGACCGATGCGATCGCGCGGTTCCAGACTGCAGCGTCTAGAACCGCTCGGCCACTCTGGCCGGCTATAAAAACAACTACAACTATTAATTTACAGACGTTTTGTTTAACACATTTACTTATAAGCTTGTAAGCCATCATTGCATGTAGAATACGTGAAATTAAGGTGAAATCACAAGGCTAGATGTAAAAGTGCTAATGATGGCCCACCTTTTACTCTGTTCGAGATTGTTTTTATAGCTTTGCGTTGCGTTTATCATCACAACATTGCTTTACACGGAAAATAACAACTCTGCAATTCCTAAAAGGTATCGCGACACGCTCAATGGAACCATGGCCGCGAAACACACAGCATCTCTTTCACTTTTCGTCTTGTAATGCAACAACCTGATGATGAATGGAAGTTCGATACCACTAATGGCAAGGAACAATAAAATGTGTCAAACAAAAACGTCCTTAAATTAATGGTTAGTAGTCGTTCTTATAACATGCACTAGTTGAGTACCCGACGCTGCACAGGTACTTATTCATTCCAATCTTTTTTTAGTCCATCTCCCTGCCCCTCTTTCCATCTCCTCCTCCCACCACTCTGCTTCCACTTTCTTCTGCCCTTCTCCCTTTCCATCTGTTCCTCACCCCTCTGTCCATCTGCTACTCCCTTCCCCTCTGCTCATCTGCGCCTCCCCACTCTATCACCTCCTTTCCCCTTGT
This sequence comes from Schistocerca americana, assembly GCF_021461395.2. Taxonomy (NCBI): domain Eukaryota; kingdom Metazoa; phylum Arthropoda; class Insecta; order Orthoptera; family Acrididae; genus Schistocerca; species Schistocerca americana. The sequence goes on from NC_060120.1 coordinate 743,841,084, forward strand.
TAATTCATGTCCTCTTTCCCCCTCTAAATTCATCTCCTCACCCCTGCTACCTGCGCTCTTCTCTTCCCCCCCCTCTCTATCATTCTCCTCACAGCCCCTCTCTCTGTTCATCTCCTTTTCCTTCTCTATCTCTATTCATTTCGCCCTTCCTCCCCTCAGTCCATCTCTTACACCCTACCATCTCGCTAAATCATTATGTTATCACCCCTACCCCAAGAGCTGGCTGGTGGTTCTTACCCCCACAGTATTTCTTTCTAAATAGTAAGGAATGCGGTTACCGAGATTGGTTGAAACTGATTCAAGGGTTTAGGAAGAGCTTCTTACCTGCGCCGTTGCCAGAGTATGCACATGTCTCACATATTTCACACATATTTAACATATTTCACTCATATTTGTACACATATTTCACCTGTATCTGTATTGAATTTCATCCTGCAGTTTCTTTTCCACGTCATATGACCTGAACTATGCGTCGTACAATGATATAATTTACAGGTACATTCGAGGGTGTTGCGGCGTATGTTGTGAATGGAATTACGTGTCGTACATTGATACAGCTTTGAAGGTTCATTCAACGGCATAAACGAATATCGTCTGTGAAATTTTTTTGTTGCTAGTTATTAGCAGGTAAGTAACAAATTTAAAAGTAACGTTTGATACGTAGGTTTTTCAGGTATTTCAGTGTTTATAACACAAAATCTCCCTGAACTATGCGTCATACAATAGTATAATTTGGCAAGTACATCCAGTGGTATATATGAATATTGTCTGCAAAATGTGTCGTGAATATAGTTAATAGTGATGAATAATAGATCAAAACATCATGTCTGATCCTTCAGTTTTACTGCATGAACAGCCAAAATATAGTAAGCGATAAATATATATTTTTTTTTTTTCGTTTCATCATTTTGTGCGGCTTGTCAACTAGAAAAAATTTCGTAAAGGTCTGAAATTATGCGAAGTTCGCTGCACGTCACTAAGTGTCTCTCATTCTCAAATGCTGAATTTTTTTTATAGCTACGTCATTCTTACTCCCAAAGTGATTCTTTTCAGAAAGTGAGTGATACGTATACCAATTTTGGTTGAAGTCTATCCAGTGGTTTCGGAGACGTGGAACATAAATACATACATACACATATAGTACAGGGTGATCAGAAACAGTCTGAAATGCTTATATGGGCGTTGAGGGGCGGTTGTGCTGAGAAACAATTGTTAAGAAAAAATTGTAGGCCGATCCAATTTATTTACCATCTAAGATAACAAATCAGGTCGTCGCGAGCGCAAATTCAAACACTTGACCGCGCTTAAATGCAGTAATGCATAGGTATCTGTGAGCCCGTGAGTTACCACGTGTTCCAATGCCCATTGCTATTTAAAATGTACCTTTTCCCGAAATGGTACATTTAAACTAGATGAACAAAAGCTAAGTTTGTTCGGCTTGAGCAGACCAAACAAATAACGCGTTTGTCGACTCTTGTCTCTAACAGGCTGGTTGAATTTGCTCGTACGACCACCCGATTGGCTAACTTGGATGCTAAATAATTCGGGAACGAGCAACGCCTCGAATTTGTTTTCTTAAGAATTATTTCTCAGCCCTATCTCTCCCGCAGCATACTTACAATCTTTTCAGACTGTTTCTGGCCACCGTGTATACGTAGATCCATTTTTATAATATTTGTGGATTTAAGTAAATTTATCGCCGTGTGCACATTAGGCCAATGGAGGCCAACGAACGACAAAGTCTGAATTCAGCCGAACGTTGGTCGCCGATGCAATTGCGTTCGGCCTCTCATCCACACCAAACGAAGAGCTTGGGGCCAAGGGATTCGGCTATGTGAATTTGCATTTGACTCCGATAACTTGCCGACGTTGTTCCCGTTTCGTTATCGTTATAAAGTATCATTTTAATTACAATTTCGCCGGCCGATACTGTGAGGGAAGAGGAGGATTTAGCAGTCGTCGCAAGTGGAGCATTTATTTTAGTACAAGGAGCTCAGCATCAGAGAAAGAAGAAGAAGAAACGACTCTGGAAGACGCCTGCTTTTAAAATGTAGGGAGGAGTGTGGTGAGAACAAATTAATGTCTGATCTGAAAACTGAATTAGTGTATGGGCTATTTCATATTTTTTTCCCAAATGAGAGCCAGAGATTTCGAACTTTTATTGAATTGTGTAGGCCCTAAAATTTCCAAAAGATAACACCCTTTTTAGGAGAAATGTAATTGCAGCAGAACGTTAATAGTCACTCCCAGTTTTTTTTCTCTTTGTCATTCACGGCGAAAAGATATCAATAAAGATACCGTTTTCTTTTCAACATCTCGCATATCACTAAGTAATAGCCGAGTTATTCCCCTCCAAGCGTCTAGTCTTTTCAGTTCGGTTTTGCAACCGCATTTCTTAAGGGCCCATTAAAATTCCCGTTCACGTTAAAACTCTATCAGCTTTAATGCTCTCTCGATATTCCACGCTATACTCCAGCATTTTTAAACACAAAAAATACACACCTTTAGAGAGAGAAGGCATTGCCTACAGGGTAAACAGCGATTGCTGAAATTAAAGTTTTTCAGGGCGGCCACAAGTCGCACTCAGTACGTTTTATTGAGTGATTTAAGTCTTTGATTTAATAGCCAACTACTGTACTTTAAATTATAAATTCCAGAGTTTCTGATGATGCTCTTGTTAAATAAAAAACAATAAGTGCAACTTGTGTCTATCCTGGAAAATTTAGCAGGGCGGCCCATAGATTTCAAGGGCCTTCAAACTTTCTTAGCTCATAAGTTAAATATCACAAATACTGATTCTTCAGTACATTGTTTTCCTGGTAATTAAATTCTGCCTGCATGGAACACTGTGAACAATTTATTTATGTATTGAATGTAGCGTTATATATAAATAATAGTAGGCGCAATGTTAATAATAACAGCTACTAAAAGAAACAAACCCAATATTCACTGAAAAACGTTTGTAGCATAATTCATTATACTGATTTTAAAAGTCTTTTTGAATTTGTCAATGCCAGCTAAACAGTTTCGGGCAACTATAGAATCTTTCATTTGTGCATCAGTGAAGCTCATTTTTGAAGCAAGTTCATGTTCTACTGATAACTGTGCTAGCTGACTAAGTATCTATTGGTTTAAAATTATTGGTAAATGATTTTTTGATTAATGTAATTTACTAAATCCTCTCTCAGCTGAAGCAACAGTCATTCGCAGGGTAATGAAAATCCTGAGTGCAATACGAAGTTTTGGATTGTAAATTTCATTTAGGAGAAGAAATGGAAGCCCCTTGTTTTCTGTTGTCTTTGTCCAGTCCAGAAAAGTAGCAGTACTCACTGACTTCAACATTTGTATTTCTTTGATGAGATTATGACTCGTGTGATCAGGAAAAGTTTTGATCATTTTCTTAATGGTGTCACGATCCATATGAGAAACAATCTTGTTGGGATCATGCCAAAAATCTCTTATTGAAACAGTTTGTTCATCTGTTTCATCTATGAGTGTCAGGTGTTCCACTAATACCCCAGTCAATTTCATCGATGAAAATCTTCGTCTTCCTTCCTCTCTTTAACGAAAAAAGTGTCTCAGTCTCAATTTCAGTAGCCTTTTTTTTTAAGTTCTGCGTAAGTATTCACGCCAGAAAGCTCTTACCTCCACATCTACAGTAACCGTCAGAGCTCTAATGTTTTTCATTTATCAAGTGAAATTACTTTTGACTACAGAATCAGACTTAGATGGTCTGCATTCCAAACATTCAAGAGGATCAGTGTTCCAAACATGGAGAAGTAACTGATCAACATTGCCCAAGAAAAGTTGGAGAAGCTATAAAATCTTTTTGTTGCGTCGATATATTTTCTGTTATCTCAATTTATAAACTAACAAAATCATTGACCTCACGTGCTTGTACGGTCGTCCAGCACAGACAGTTCGCCGAAAATTTCCATCTTTTTTTAAAAAAAAAAAAAATAAATAAATAAAAAATAAAAAGGAATTTAATAAAGATCAAAAGTAGATGTAGAGACATAATCAGTCCCTAAGCTTACACACTACTTAACCTAAATCATCTTAAGGACAAACACACACACCCACGCCCGAGGGAGGACTCGAACCTCCGCCGGGACCAGCCGCACATCCATGACTGCAGCGCCTTAGACCACTTTTTTTATTTTTTTTTTAATCTCATTTTGTTCGTTATCGTTCGTTGCATCTGCTCGGAGCGGATGTCGCAAGACATCCGTTCCAGTTCGTCGTTGATCCATTAACTCAGGTTTTTTATTTATTATTTTTTTTTTTAATACAGAGGGCAGCTACCCCTCTGACCGAACATGCTGAGCTGCCGTGCCGGCACCCGCTCGGCTAATCCCGCGCGGGGAAGTGCAATCAGTCTACAAAGGAGATTGCTTACGTGTTACTCGTGCGGCCGGCTCTAGAATATTGTTCACGTTCGTGGTACCATACCAAATAGGATTAACAGGGGATATTGATCCTATACAGAGAACGCAGCACGAATGGTCACGGGTTTGTTTAATCCATGGGATATACCGAAAGAACTGCACCGGCAGAATCTTACAGATAAACGTAAACTATCCGAAGAAAACAAAATTTCAAGAACCACCTCTAAATGATGTTTAGAAATGTAGCAGAAGTCCCTACGTATCGCTCACATAGTAATCACGAGGATAAATTGGAATAATTAAACCACGCACAGACGCATTCGAACAATCAGTCTTCCCGCGCTCCGTACGTGAGTGGTAAGTGAATAAACCCTAATAACTGATACAACAGCTCGTAGCCTCTGCCGTGCGCTTCACGGTGGTTTGCGTAGTAGATGCAGAAGTTTATCTACGAGAAGGTTTAACGTGTGCGCTGTACGCGAACCGGCAGGCACGCACCTGGTGACGACGACGTCGAGGTCGAGGTAGGTGCCGCCGAACTTGTAGAGCGTGAGGAAGCGCAGCACGTCGGAGGCGTGCGAGCGCGGCCAGCGCGAGGCTCGCAGCGCGCCGCCGCGGTACCAGCCGGCGAGCGGCGTGCCGCGCACGTAGCGCTCCAGGCTGACGCGGCGCAGCCGCACGTTGCCGTAGTGGCGCAGCTGGCGCGCCGCGCGCGACCACGACGCGTTGGCGGCCGCGGGCGCCGCCGCCATCAGCAGGTAGACGGCCAGGTGCGGGTTGGCGCGCGCCGCCGACTCCACGGCGCACGCCTGCCGCGGCGTCAGCGTCACCTCGCCGTCCGTCGCCGACGCGCACGACGTCTCGTGGAAGAAGATGGCGGCTCCCGCGTGCTCGGCCGGCTCCGCGCCCACGTCGGGCAGCGCCCACGAATCGTCCGCCGTCGGGGAGACGGAGCCGGGCGCGGCGTCGTCGGAGGCGGCGCCGCCGCGCTCGTAGCACGCGATGCCGTCGGCGGAGGCGCCGACGCCCGTCACGTCGGAGAAGGCGGCGCCCGCGCCGGCCAGCACGGAGCGCAGGAAGGCGTCGTCGGCGGCGGCGGCCCACAGCGTGAGCAGCAGCGCGGCGGCGGCCGCCAGCGCCAGCCCGGCCGCCAGCGTGGAGCGGCGCGCCAGCAGGCACGGCGCCCGCATCTCGCGAAGCAGCGCACCCTCCCGCGTCCGCGTCCGCGACGCTACTGACCGCCACCTCGCCGCCGAGGGTCCTCTCCGGCCCGGTGCGCATGCGCGCTGCGCACGCGCCCCGCCACCTGACCCTCTGCTTAACAGCTGACTGCCACTTCCCCTGCCGCGGCGACAACCTTTCGCGACGGCTACCTTTTGCTTCCGAAACGCCCGCGTGATCGGCTGGCTGGCTTCCGGCCATCCGTAGGTGTCTGCATGGGGGTGATTTCACCCAGAATTCGGTCTTCTACACTACTGGCCATTAAAATTGCTATACCAAGAAGAAATGCAGGTGATAAACGGGTATTCATTGGACAAATGTCTTATACTAGAACTGACATGTGGTTACATTTTCACGCAATTTCGGTGCATAGATCCTGAGAAATCAGTACCCAGAACAACCACCTCTGGCCGTAATAATGGCCTTGATACGTCTGTCATTGAGTCAAACAGAGCTTGGATATCGTGTACGCCCATGCAGCTTCAACACGATACTACAGTTCATCAAGAGTAGTGACTGGCGTATTGTGGCGAGCCAGTTGCTCGGCCACCGTTGACCAGACGTTTTCAATTGGTGAGAGATCTGGAGAATGTGCTGGCCAGGGCAGAAGTCGAACATTTTCTGTATCCAGAAAGGCCCGTACAGGACCTGCAACATGCTGTCGTGCATTATCGTGCTGAAATGTAAGGTTTCGCAGGAATCGAATGAAGGGCAGAGCCGCGGGTCGTAACACATCTGAAATGTAACGTCCACTGTTCACAAAGTACCGTCAATGTGAACTAGAGGTGACCGAGACGAGTAACGAATGGCACCCCATACCATCACGCCGAATGATACGCCAGTATGGCGATGACGTATACAGCCTTCCAGTGTGCGTTCACCGCGATGTCTCCAAACACGGATGCGACCATCATGATGCTGTAAACAGAGCCTGGATTCATCCGAAAAAATGACGTTTTGCTATTCGTGCACCCAGGTTCGTCGTCGAGTACACCATCGCAGGTGCTCCTGTCTGTGATGCAGCGTCAAGGGTAAACGCAGCCACGGTCTCCGAGCTGATAGTCGATGCTGCTGCAAACTTCGTCGAACTGTTCGTGCAGATGGTAGTTGTCTTGCAAGCGTCCCCATCTGTTGACTCAGGGATCGAGACTTGGCTGCACGATCCTTTACAGCCATGCGGATAAGATGCCTGTCAATTCGAGTGCTAGTAATACGAGGCCGTTGGGATCCAGCACGGCGTTCCGTATTACCCTCCCGAACGCACCGATTCCATATTCTGCTAATAGTCATTGGATCTCGACCAACGCGAGCAGCAGTGTCGCGATACGATAAACCGCAATCGCGATAGGTTCAATCCGACCTTTATCAAAGTCGGAAACGTGATGGTACTCATTTCTCCTCCTTACACGAGGCATCACAACAGCATTTCACCAGGCAACGCCGGTCAACTGCTGTTTGTGTATGAGAAATCGGTTGGAAACTTTCCTCATGTCAGCACGTTGTAGGTGTCGCCACCGGCGCCAACTTGTGTGAATGCTCTGAAAAGCTAATTATTTGCATATCGCAGCATCTTCTTCCTGTCGGTTGAATTTCGCGTCTGTAGCACGTCGTCTTCGTGGTGTAGCAATTTTAATGCCCAGTAGTGTACTTCTGCACTTTCCGTATTAGGCCTATGCGGTCTTTTAGGCTGCGTCCGCAGTGGCACCGACAACGGTCGCCAGACGTTGTCGCCAGATGTCGACCGATAACACCGGGCGACCACTTGGTCACAACGCTTCCCATCGCCTTTGTCAGTTTCTGGCGGGGTCAAAGAGGTTAGGTTAGAATCTACACTGACCAAAAAAAAAATCGCAACACCAAAGATAATTAATGTAGAGTAATAAGATTTCCGGAATACATTTCATTAGGTAACATATTTAAGTGATTCACGTTGCAAGATCATATGTTAATGTAAGCGCGAGGTAAGTTATTGCAAATGTGGTTCGCTGGTACACTAATAACCTGTGTAACCGACAGAATATTGCATGGAAGCAAGCAAACGTGCATGCACTGTGTTGTGCAGGTGCCAGATGTCAGTTTGCGGGATGGAATTCCATATCTCTTCCACTTGTCGGTTAGTGCAGGAGCGGTTAATGCTGGTTGTAGATCTCGCTAAAGTTGTCGTCCGAAGATGTCCCATATGTGTTCGATTGGAGACAGATTTGGTGATCGAGCAGGCCAAGGCGACATGTAGACTTCTGTTGAGCATATTGGGTTGCAACACTGGTATGTGGGCGAACGTTATCCTGTTGGAAAACACCGCCCGGGATGCTGCTCATGAATGGCAGCACTACAGGTCGAATCACCAGACTGACGTACAGATCTGCAGCCATGGTGTGTGGGACAACCATGAGATTACCCCTGCTGTCTTGCGAAGGAGCTCTCCAGAGCACAAGCAGTCTAAGGCGCTTTAGTCATGGACTGTGCGGCTGGTCCCGGCGGAGGTTCGAGTACTCCCTTGGGCGTGGGTGTGTGTTTGTCCTTAGGATAATTTAGGTTAAGTAGTGTGTAAGTTTAGGGACTGATGACCTTGGCAGTTAAGTCCCATAAGATTTCACACACATTTGAACATTTTTTTCTCCAGAGCATAACCCTAGGCTGAGGTCCAGTATGTCTAGCATGCAGACATGCTGACTGCAGGCCTGAAATGGCCTTTTTCTAACCAAAACGCAGCCAATCATTCCACCGACGCAGAACCAGCTTTCATCAGGAAACGCAACAGACCTCCACCCTTCCTTCCTATGAGCTCTTGCCTGACAGCAGTAAAGTCGCAAGCGGCAGTGGTTTGGGATCTACATCTACATCTACATTTATACTTCGCAAGCCACTCAACGGTGTGTGGTGGAGGGCACTTTACGTGCCACGGTCATTACCTCCCTGTTCTGTTCCAGTCGCGTATGGTTCGCGGGAAGAACGACTGTCGGAAAGCCTCCGTGCGCGCTCGAATCTCTCTAATTTTACATTCGTGATCTCTTCGGGAGGTATAAGTAGGGGAAAGCAATATATTCGATACCTCATCCAGAAACGCACCCTCTCGAAAGCTGGCGAGCAAGCTACACCGCGATGCACGGCGCCTCTCTTGCAGAATCTGCCACTTGAGTTTGCTAAACATCTCCGTAACGCTATCACGGTTACCAAATAACCCTGTGACGAAACGCGCCGCTCTTCTTTGGATCTTCTCTATCTCCTCCGTCAACCCGATCGCACACTGATGAGCAATACTCAAGTATAGGTCGAACGAGTGTTTTGTAAGCCACCTCCTTTGTTGATGGACTACATTTTCTAAGGACTCTCCCAATGAATCTCAACCTGGTACCCACCTTACCAACAATTAATTTTATATGATCATTCCACTTCAAATCGTTCCGTACGCATACTCCCAGATATTTTACGGAAGTAACTGCTACCAGTGTTTGTTCCGCTATCATTTAATCATACAATAAAGGATCCTTCTTTCTATGTATTCGCAATACATTACATTTGTCTATGTTAAGGGTCAGTTGCCACTCCCTGCACCAAGTGCCTATCTGCTGCAGATCTACCGGCATTTCGCTACAATTTTCTAATGCTGCAACTTCTCTGTATACTACAGCATCATTCGCGAAAAGCCGCATGGCATGGGATGTGTCGTTCAAGGCGTCTGGCTTGGACCTGTCCTTGAAATAACAGATTTTTAACAGTAAGTTGCGTCATTGTGGTTGCAACTGCTGCTCAAATTGCTGCTGCAGATGCAGTAAGATTCGCCAGAACCATCTCGGTAGTGCCACGTGGCCGTCCGGATCCCGGTCTTCTTGCGACTGTCCGTTCTCGTGACAACCGCTGCCAACAATCATTTAGCCAATCAGTGGCTACATTCCTGTCAACTCTTTCTACGGCTTCGCAGAAGGAACATTGAGTTTCTCGTAGACCTATTACACGACCTCGTTCAAACACAGTGACGTGTTGATAATGGCGTCTTTGTCACGTTAAAAGCATTTTTGAGTAACATCACCTCACGATCTCCAATCTCAAATGTAATTAATACTCAAGGCCGTTACAGCGTTTATTTAAAGCAAACCTGATTTGCATCCCCATACTGGCGCTGCGCTACTAGAAATTTGAATAGACATCATCTTTCAGATGTAGAAAGACGCCTACAAATTTTCGTTTGTGTCACACAGTTCCTTCTGGGCGTTGGGATTTTTTCTCCGTCAGTGTATTCTACGTTAGACTTCATCCCCCAAGGGTGGAATGGACACCACGACGCCTCTGTATTTGCAGACAAGTGCTGCAGCGCGACGTTTGCTATGAAAAAGACGCCGACTGTTTGTGAATAAACTCTATCTGCCTCGAAAAGAACGTGGCGAGTACTTTGTAATCTATCTTTAGTTCCTGGGATTACCAGTCAAGTTTTAGGAATATATGAGATGAACGGAAAAACGCCATGCGGCAAAAGTTTGAAACGGTTCAATGTTTCCCCGCCACTTTCTTTTTCCCACCATCGATTAGCGCCAGAACGGGCCGCCACCTTTGAAGCTTAACATGCCGTATTCGATGTTTTTCATATTTATATGTGTATATTACGAAAACACGTAGTTTCTGTGATACATCGCATTAACAAATTCTCCAAAACACGTTGTTCCGATTACGGTTCATTATGGTACAGTGGTGGGATGTCCGACTTCGGTGTATAATGGTTTTGCCAATGAGCGTATGTTTAATGAACGTGGTGAAAGTAGTCGATGTTTCTATACAGTGCATGATGCATGGGTAAAATCTGTGCGTGAGTAAGCGTTTATCATTTAATTAATAAAAGGTACATTCGTCGTTTCACAGCTGCTCTCTTTATTCTATAAATAGTGAAAATTAGTGCAATACTAGCAATATATTCAGATAATCAGTTTTTGGTACTGGAAACTTCAATGCTCTTTAAAAACCCGTCCAGTGGATTTAAAAAAGGAAGTAACAAGGTTTCTGGTGGCAGTTTTATTTCAGATTGAGTGTAGTTTTTAACAAAGGAAATCAGCTATAGGGTTACTACAATGTCATTTAATGCACTTGCTCGATGCCTACCGGTAGCCCCAAAATTAGGTAGAGAACAGGTTTAATATTTCGTAGTACTTGGAGCGCAAGAGTGAAAATATTAGCCTTTAAATTAATCTGTGCGGTATCGTCCATAACATCCAACGTTTCATACAAAAACTTTGTAATGATAATTTTCAGAACGTTGTATAAGCCTACACATTGGAAAGATGTAAACGCCAGATTTTAAATATCCATGTGTCACTTCTAGTTTTACTTGAGCTAGAATGGTTCTTTAATGTGAGAACTGGATTTTTTGGTAGAGCTCGAATCACACCTCGAGTAGCATTTGAAAAGCAAGGTTACAAACACTCTGTTCTGCTGAATTAATCTCAAGCTATGCAGACGTGCGCCAATTAATCTTTAATGATTGTCATCCAGCATACGTGCGAAAGACAAACATGATGTTTATAATAAGATACTCTGAATACATAAAGCACTGAAAAGTGGAAACACATACACCACATTTGCTAACCACTTCATGTAACAGAATCACCACCCTGCTCGCGTAAAAACGCCACTAAGCAGTAACAATAATTTGCAGCAGTTAATGTCCACCTACCACAACTCAAAAAAGATGCACTACAGTAACTTAAAGCGGTAAGATAGGCCATCTTCCTCACTTGAACAAATTATTTTTTGAATATATAATTTACACCTAATATTACCGATAAAGATCTTGCCTACTTGTGGTTTTCAATAAACCTGCTAGTTCGGTTCGTTGAATGCGATCTATATCACGACAACGATATTTTTCGTCCACAGGATGCCAGAAACTCCTTCTTTGACTAAACTTACGTTTCTTTCAGTCCATATTTCATGTTATGTCGGCCGATATGACCGAAGAAAACAAACTGATTTGAATTTCACCGATTATCATCCGATATTTGTATGTTCCGGCGATGAGATCGGCTGCATTGTGATGGAGTACATAGTGGCGCACCGATTTTTAAAAATCGGCCATCTTCAACCGATGTCGGTCATCGCGGAATCCGCCGATATCGGTTCCACTGTGTCCGCAGTCTCACGGTTCCCATCCTATTCTCGGACTGCCATGATCTCTTTTGGTTTAATGTTCTTTATCTGACGTGGAAGCCCCTCTGCATCCATTACTTTTAGATCTTCCTTCCATTTATTTCTGTTTTCATCTAGCTCTACTTTCATACTCCAAATTTTCAACTTCTTTAGAATATCTTCATTTCGTATTTTATCCACCCTTTTACATCCCTTTACCGCTCTAAGCAATCTCTTTTCTGAAACTTCCCGGCAGATTAAAACTGTGTGCCAAACCGAGAATCGAACTCGAGTCCCGAGTTCGAGTCTCGGTCCGGCACACAGTTTTAATCTACCAGGAAGTTTCATATCAGCGCACACTCCGCTGCAGAGTGAAAATCCCATTCTGGAAATCTCTTTTCTATTCCCTGTATTTGATTTTCTTGTTTTATATCACTACCCGCCATTCACTTCCATATAATAGGGTTCGCAATGCGACTTTCATAAAATTTCAGTCGTGTTTTTCTCAATGTCTTATTCTTTAAAGTCCTGTTAACTGTTTCACAAATCTGTTCAAATTAATATCCGTGTCCTCTTCGTATTCATATGCTACTGGCGCCCGGAAAAGCAATGCCTCCGATTTTTTTATATGGAAATTCTTAAAGGTTTTTAAATAAGTTAAACGTTATTGGCGTTCTACATCTTTATTCTGCATGTCTATATGATTATTTCTCAACATATTCACCCTGTTGACCATCACATTTCTCCCAACGAGAGACCAGTCTGTTGATACCGTCATTGTAAAATGCTTGCCTTTGTTGAAGGTGCGACAACCTCAGCTCTGCTTGCCCCACTTCATAAGCCTCAAAGTGAATTCCTCGAAGATATTCTTTAATTTTTCGAAACACATGAAATCGGATGCGGTAAAGTCGGGATTGCATGGAAGATGATCGGTGACAGTGAACCCAAGGCGTCGGACTGCTGCAGATGTTGCATCGCTCTGTGTAGTCTGGCATTGTCATGCTGAAGGAGAGGCTGCTTCACGTGTGAACGAACTCTTCGAATTTTAGACTCGATTACAGCACACTGTTTCTCACGCACCGACAATTCAGTCACTCACCGCCATGTTATACGCTACCATTCGGAGCACACTAGTGGCAGAGTGCTGCAAATATATAGACATGGAGAAGAACGATGTAGAGTGTGATAGCGTTTGTTTTATTTAAAAGCTTTGAGTTCTTACATGAAAAATCGGGGCATTACTTTTCAGCACGCCCTTGTACATCCAAGGTAGTTAAAATATTTTACGTGTTCAGTTGTTTTCCCAATAACTATCGTAGTCTCGTTGAGTAATTTCCAAAAAATGCCGTTGACTTAGATTTACTAGAAGAAATTTTTATATTTTTTTCACTATTTTATTTAGTTAGTAAATCCTTTCCGGATTGGGAAGGAGCGCCTGGTCCCCGGCACGAATCCGCCTGGCGGACTTGTGTCGAGGTCCGGTGAGCCGTACAGTCTGTGGATGGTTTTTAGACGGTTTTCCATCTGCCTCGGCGCATGCGGGCTGGTTCCCCTTATTCCGCCTCAGCTGCACTATGCCGGTGATTGCTCCGCAAACAAGTTCTCCACGTACGCGTACACCACGCAAACATAGGGGTTACACTCGTCTGGTGTGAGACGTTCCCTGGCGGGTCCACCGGGGGGCGAACCGCACAATAACCCTGAAAGAGTGGTTCGGTGTGGGGCGGCGGAGGGGTGAAGTGGACTGCGGTAGTCTTCGTAGGGTTGTGGACCACTGCGGCTGCAGCGGAGACGGAGCCTCTCCGTTGTTTCTAGGCCCCCGGTTAACATACAATACAATACAAATAGTTAGTAAATTCCTTTTTTAAACCATTATCCCTTCAGAAAATCAGTGTGAAATTATCATCACATAGGAGAGATTTTAGCTTTATCGAATTATTCAGCTCTACATCAGTCTTTATATTAGAATTCATGTGCAAACTGCATCGTCAGTGTCAATGCCGAACAGCATGGGAGTAAACAACAGCCTTGTCACATCCCTTAATTTTACTTATTTGCATCCGTCGATGTATAAATATCTTCTGTATCTCCAATTACTGAACTTTCTTCATACAGACTTTTGATAGATGATTTAAGCTACTGATGGTAACCTCTGTGCTCCATTATTCCCTATAACGTTTCTCTGACCACACTGACGAAAGACTCCACAAAATCTGCAAAAGCAATACGCATCTCTTTGTTAAAGCCTCTGCTTTTCAAAAAAACTATCCTAAAGTAAAAACTGCATCAGTCGTTGAGCATCCGTTTCTAAATTCGACCCGTTCTTCCACAAATAAACATTCTGCTGTCGTTTTCAGTCTTGTGTTTAAAATTCTTGCATAAAATTTGTAAGCTGTGTCAAGTAAGTTGCGGAGTGTAGCTTTCGCATTGTCCCGTCCTTCCTTATTTTTCGTTATTACTTTTGCTTTATTCCAATTTCGCGACATGTCTGTATGCTTCCGGCATATGTTGAACAAATATAACAATTTCAGGCGTAATTGCAATCCTCCACATTTAATAATCTCTGGATTAACTGCATGTAGACCTGTTGCGTTTCGACTTTTTTTGTTCTTCAAGGTTGCTGTAAATTCTCTTATTGTTATATCACCTGCTCCTTTTGCTTCCTTTTCCGGATGTTTTCCTTTCTTCTATTCCCTGTTAGCATCATTCCATAGGCTTTTATAGTGCTTATCCCACTATACTTTCGTAATTTTGTTCAAATGAAATGTATTCTTTTCTGTTTTATTAAATGTTTTCATAGTTTTATATGATATCTGTTGATGCCCATGAATATCATGTGCACAGTGTTATTATTCATTATAGAGTTCTGATACACATCAAGAACTGAGTGAATGACCATCAGTTCTCTGTGATAAGTTCTTTGTGCAATTTAATAAAATGTATTTCTTGTGACATGACACTGACCAAATCATTTGTATAAAAAATGGCAATTTTAGAGACTTGTTCGCCCCTCCTCCTCATGGATAAGTTTCTGCGGACGCCCATGCATCCACCGAACCTCTCCCCCAAACATTCACGCTAAACCTCTCGCCGCGGCTACGTGTACTTCGCGCGGCCCAACTAACTCGTTTAGCACCCGCGATGTTGAACAACGATTGTGATTTATCGCCAGTTGACAAGTGTGGAACGAGACTTGTTCTAATTAGTAATGACATCACAGGGCTACTCGACGCAAATGGTCAGCTGATGACTAAAACAATGAAAAATGAAAAGCAACAGTACAAATCGCTATTTATTTTTGTTCTCTTTCATGTAACCGGTTTCGGTTACAATAACAATTAGCAGAGTAAGATGTGAAGTGATATAAGGAGCCGGCCCGGTGCCCAGTTGGTAAGAAGGTACCTTACGGTATTAAACAGCACCGCCGGGCACCGGCTCTATATGTCATCTCGTATCTTGATCAGATGATGGTTTTTATAACCAGTCACCTCCAGCAGAACAGCATAAATCGCTTTTTGGAGCGCTACTGTTTGTTTTTGTATCTAGTACAAGCGCTGAAATTCTAACATGGTACCAGCATTACTTTAGAAGGAATTAGTTTCATATGAGAGGAAGAAGAAACACAGAGCAAGCCTCGAGGCGTTTGAGCAGTGGGCGGGAAAAATAAGTTGAATGGGTGACGAGGTACTGAGAAGAGTGTGGTAAAAAGAATGAAAGGAATTAAATAGGACTAATAAAAGCAGGGGCTCATAAAAACAGTCTTAGATGAGTACACGGAAGGGAAGGAGAGACGAGGGAGAATAAACAGACAGAAAGAGTTATTATTGGATGATTAAACGACTGCATAACAGTTCCTGGAAGCAGTCACATCCATTAAATATCTGGAAGTACGCATAGGAAGCCGTTTAAAGTGGAACGACCACACGTAACTAATCACAAATAAGGTAGATGCCAGAGTCAAGATTCGTTGGAAGAGTCCTCAGATAGTGTAGTCCACTCACAAAGGAGGTAGCTTACAAACCCCTCTTACGACCAATACGTGAATATTGCTCGTCAATCTGGAATCTGTACCAGGTAGGACTGGTAGAAGAAGTAGAGAAGATGCAAAGAAAGGCAGTACGTTTCGTCACAGATTCATCTAGTCAGCACCAAAGCGCCATGGAGATGCATATGAAGCTCCAATTGCAGACGCTACAAGAGAGGTTACGTTCCTACAACAGTCAACCAAGATATTGCGAAAACATCATGAAGATAAAATTAGAAAGATTCCAGTTCACAAGGGAGCTTGCCAACAACCGTTCTTCCCTCGAACCACCCGTGAATCGAACAGGGAAAAGGAGTGACAGTGGTACACAAAGTACCTTCCGCCACGCGCCATAAGTAAAAATTCAAATGTAGACGTAGAAGAGAGTCCAGATCCTACAAGATGTCCTGCACGGTACTACGTGCTGTAACGGAACGGAGCAAAAAAAAATAAGGAGATAGCCGGTGTCAGGTTTTGTGGTTGCGATGAACATTGGTGTGAGGGCAGTTAATGGAGTGTAAAGACGCCAGCCAGGCTTGACGGGAGTCTGGAGTGAAACAATAGCCCTTTGTAAAAACGTGGGTGGAATGCGACACGGCGAATTCCGGACTGTTGCCAGGCCAGACAAGCCACTGCCCGCTGCACAAGGCAACGACGTGTCCAGCCCGGCACGCCTTAAAAAACAGTGAAGTCTACCAAAATGTGGAGTCGACGAATTGGAGCCCTGTGTTTAAACTGTGTATGTCCTCTTTACTGTGAAAAGCAATCCATGTGTACAACATACACTCTAAGACGAGGAGGAACAAACAACGACGCTCCACGGAGGAGTTTTTCCGAATGGGAAGGATATCGGTTAATGTGATCTAAATGTACAGTCAAACAAATGATTACAGTTCCAGAATAAGTGGATGATTTATTCAGGAGGAAGAGGTTCACAAATTGAGCAAGTCAATAATGTGTTGGTTCACTCTAGTCCCTATACAACCAGTTATCCGGCTTTGCATAGACTGACAGCTGATGGAGGTCTTCCTGAGAGAGATTGTGCCAAATTCTGTCCAACTGGCGCCTTAAATCTTCAAAATCCCGAGGTAGTTGGAAGGCCCTGCCCTGACTACTCCAAACGTTCTCAATTGGGGAGGGATCTGGTGTCCTTGCTGGCCAAGGTCGCCATGAAGACAAGCCGTAGAAACACTCGCCGTGTGCGGGCCGGCATTATCTTGCTGAAATGTAAGCCCAGGATAGCTTGTCAACAAACGAGGTGTAGAATATCGTCGACGTACCACTCTGTTGTAAGGGTGCAGCGGATGACAACCAAACGGGGGTTTCTGTGCTATGAAAAGAAATGGCACCGCAGACCAGCACTCCTGGTTGTCCAGCTGCATGGCAGGCAATAGTTGGTTTGGTAATCCATCGCTGTCTGGAGCGTCTTCAGACACGTCTTCGCTGGTCATCGAGTTCAGTTCGAAGAGAGACTTATCAGTTAAGACAATTCTACTCCAGTCATGAGATTGCGGGCCGAAATTACCTTGAGACTACTTTTTTCACGCAACACGTTGCACGTTGGCAAACATATTTACTACAGGTAAGTCGATTACACTCTGTTATTGTATAAAGATGGGAACGACTGCCTGCAAGAGATCCTTAAAACTTTCGATGCCCATCACTCTAATAAAACTTTCACATACAAAGTTGAAGAGAATTGCAAGATTAATTTTTAGATGTTTTTATTTGTAACGATGACAGGCATAAGTTTAACATTTTTAGAAAGCCGATCACTTCTTGATGCAATTATACTCTTTCCATTAGTGTACAGAGAAAAATATAAGATGGCTTTCGTTTACAGTATGATCAGGAGAGCCGTCCGAGGTAGCCGAGCGGTTCTAGGTGCTACAGTCTGGAACCGCGCGACCGCTACGGTCGCAGGTTCGAATCCTGCCTCGGGCATGGATGTGTGTGATGTCCTTAGCTTAGTTAGGTTTTAAGCAGTTCTAAGTTCTAGGAGACTGATGACCTCAGAAGTTAAGTCCCATAGTGCTCAGAGCCATTTGAACCATTTTTTGATTAGGAGAATGGTTAAAATCCCACTAGAAGAAAATAAATGACCTGAAGCTTATAGCTGTCAATGACAGGTTTCAAACAGGCGTTATCGACTACGTGTACATGAAAGTCATGAAGAGAAAATCAAACTTGTTAAACAATATCACGCTTCAGTGGGTTACTTAAAAGAAAATAAAAAGTTTTTTGAAGTATTTGCTATCAAGGCGGAGTGGATAGCTCAAATACTCTGGAAGGCAGATGTTTGTGTCGGATTCCGAAACAGTAACACCTTGACTAGAGTACTGATGAACTCAATCGAATAATCTGATATTTATTCAAACTCTGGAATATCTAAGATAAAGTACAATAAATGCGATTTCTTAAGGAGCCATGAAGGATACATAACGATCAGACTGAATCGAAAAATAATTGAGTACTTTAGAAAGGTCCTTAGATGAGGCAGGTTAATCTGTTATCTGGAATCTCTATCCCTTTCTTTGCCGTCCCCCTTTTCCCCCTGTTTTCCCTCTCTCCTCTCACTATTCTGTAATAGAGCATTTTGTGTGTCGGTTCATATACAGGTCCTTTCTATTTCAATGTACTGCCTGTACACATTTTATTTACATTACACCACCATAGTAGTATTCGGTTTCAAGTTGCTTTTACTTATGACTTTTCCTGATGGCGCTTATACTTTCTGGTTATTCTGTTTTAAATATCTAACGTAATAGGTCTTTCGCCATTGCATACGGTGTTTATCTTCTACCAAGGGAGACTCCCCCCCCCCTCCCCCCCCCCCCCCCCCCACCCCTCAGATTTAGTTGTAAAATGGCCCAGTGGATAGCCTGTCAAAAACTGAACACAGATCATTACCATCTCGAGTATATGTTTATATGCCGTGACGTATTTCATATACATGGATTTTATGTCTGTGCGTTCGCGGCCATGTGTCTGAGATTGCGCGGCGACATGATACACGGCTAAACGTTTCTTACTGAGGAACGTAAATTGCTGCAAACGTGTTTTTTTCTATTTATGTATGATGCTTTTCTATAATATGAATATAATGGGTGTACCTTATGCGTATTATTTTAGCTACGTGTACATCGTGGTTTGCAGCTACATATAAGTGCTATCGATAGATAATTCGGTCCCTTTATAAGATATTTCTGGTGTTTCTGTTATTTCTGAGATGTTTTGATTGGAGGATTTTTACCCTGTACCACGTCTGTCTGCTACTTTGTAATGTTGAGCAGTGTATCTGACTGTTAGATTTCGATGTTGTGTCGTACACACAAGCAATGCTGACGCAACTGAGATGCTGTGTTATTTGTTTTAGTGCATTTGGTTTCCTTAACTAGATGTTAAGAAATAAGCATATTCTTGCGCTCGTATAGAATTTGTATCCGATCAGGATTATCTTTTTCTGACACCACACACTGCATTCGACATGAAGCTTTGTGTGCTATAAACCGAATACTCTATTTTCTTTTAACTGCGACTTACATGGAATTGTATAACTCTATCTCCTCATGGTTACTCACACATTAATTTTTGTGATTCGCTGCTTTTATTGGTCCAGATTTTAGAATGATGGTTTTATTTTATTCACATCTTATTTTATTCCTTTTAGTATCTGATATATTGGGAACCTACACATATTGCTGTAGTGGTGTAGAACTACTTTTAAATTTTGCCAGTTTGTAACGTTTAGTTGTAGGCTTCTTAATGTAATTCTGTATAATGATAATGTGTAATTCATATGAAGTTTGTTACCCATAATTTTAAACGCCCTCAAATGTTCTCATTGCTGGTGTTGCGTTGTTCATAGGGCCTGGTGACGGCATAATAAAATGCCGAAACCGGTGGCTTCTGGGATACATCAAAGGTGAAAATGTAGTTGTTGATTTATTACTGGTTATACTCTGTCAGCTGTCGTCCCTCATAGTAAGGATGAACGAAATTAAGTTACATTGTAACATATTTTGCCCTACAAAACAGCCAGGCTGCCCTGAACTTCTGAAAGACACTGAGAAAAACCACTGCAACATAGCACCTACACTGATCAATTAGAACATAATGACAACCTACCTAACAGCCGGTATGTCCACCTTTAGCAAGCATAACAGCAGCGACACGTCGTGGCACGAAAGCAATGCGGCCTTGGTAGGTCGCTGGAGGGAGTTACTACCACATCTGCACACACAAATCATCTAATTCCCGTAAACTCTCGGAAGGGGGGCGATGAGCTGTGACGTCACGTTACAATCACATCCCAGATGTATTTGATGGGGTTCAGATCTGGCGAGTTGAGGGGCCAGCATATCAATTGGAACTCCCTATTGTGTTCCTCTAACCACTCCATTACGCTCCTGGTCTTGTGACATGGAGCGTTATCTTGTTGAAAATTGCCACAGTCGTTGGGAAACAAGATCGTGATGAAGGGATGTACGTGGTCTGCAACCAGTGTACGGTACTCCTTGGCCGTTATGGTGCCTTGCACGAGCTCCATTGGACCCTTGGATACCCAGAGTAATGTTCCCCAGAGCATAATGGAGCAGCCACCAGCTTATATCCTTTCCACAGTACAGGTGGCAAGAAGCTGTTCACCTGGAAGACGGCGGATTCTTGCCCTCCCATCAGCATGACGTAGAAGGTATCGGGATTAATCAGGCCATGCACCGCTCTGACACTGCGACAACATCCAGTGTCGATGGTCACGTGCTCATTTCAGTCGTAGTTGCCGATGTTGTGGTGTTAACATTGGCATGTGCATGAGTCGTCAGCTGTACATCGTGAGGAGTGTTCGGTGCACAGTGTGCAGACAAACTTGTACTTTGCCCAGCATTAAAGTCTTATGTTAGTTCCGCCACAGTTCGCCACCTGCCCTGTTTTACCAGACTGTTCAGTCTATGACGTCAGACATCTGCAACGAGGAGTGGGCGCCCAACTCCCACGACGTCTAAACGTGGTTTCACCTTCGTTACGCCACATATTGAAGACACTCACCACAGCACTCTTCCAACACCCCACAAGTTGTGCAGTTTCCGAAATGCTCGTGCCGAGTTTCCGAGTCATCGCAGTCTGCCCTCCGTCAAACTTGGATAGATCGCTGAGCGGAGTAGCCGCGCGGTCTAGGGCACCTTGGCCACGGTTCGCGGCCCTCCCCCCGCCCCCCCCCCCTCCCGTCGGAAGTTCGAGTCCTCCCTTGGGCATGGGTGTGAGTGTTGTTCTTAGCGTATTTAGGTTATATTAAGTAGTGTGTAAACCAAGGTACTGATGACCTCAGCAGTTTGGTCCAATAGGAACGTTCCACAAATTTCCAAAAGAGGTAGTCTGCCTTCCCCATTCTACACACGTACAGCACGCTCAATGTTACTACATGCACTGTACATGTGTCTAACTAGCAGCCATTCCTCGCCAGGTGACGCTGCTATCTCCTGGACAGGTTTATTTCGATAGCAGACCAGTGTAAGCCGCAGGTCCATGTGGCTTTCAGGCTGACTCCACTAACGGTAGGAGATACGCAGCAACATGTGACCAACCACTAGCTTTGGGTGCTGTTTAAAAGTGCAAAGGAAACAGTGGACTGTCCAGGGAGGCTGTACCCTTCGCAGCCAACGTAAATGTGTTTCAGCCGTGGCGCCATTGAATTAGTAGACTGTTCTGTCTGGTGCCACTGGCTCAGGTGTAGTATCGATTATCCCTCTAGCGGCCCCATTGCCAATATCTAAGAGGAAGAGTTGGTATCTGTGGGTTGTGTCCTTAGGTCTTTGCTTGCCGAAAGATATACGGTGTTCGCAGGCCCGAGAGGAGGCACCAAGTTTGGGGATTGGCGGTAGCGTCGCGACAAGAGGTGGTCACGGGGTCCGAGCGGCCGAAGCCAGGAGCTGCGCAAAGAGGGCCTGGGCAGAGCGAAGATACCGGAGTACTTCACCGGTGTCAGCATCGACTTAAAGCAGCAGGCCGACATTCCGTCGGTTGGTTGGCAACATCCGTGTCGGACGACCGCTCGTGGCCTGGCTGCCCTCTTCTACCTGGCTTTCATCGGCACCACTCAGTAACAGCTGCGACGCACCGAGGATTCAAGGAACTGCTTGCTGATAAAGGGGAGTAACATTCTGTAATCCTCGAGGTGATTTGTGTCATTGTCTACTTCCGTCCTTATTATTTTCTGGTTTCTACCCGACCCTCAGAGTTTCACTCGGTCGACTCTTTGATTGTAGATATAGACCATAGTATTGTACTAAGACACTAGTTGTCGTTTGAAAATTTATCCCTCTATTATATAAATGTGTGTGAAAATCTTATGGGACTTAACTGCTATGGTCATCAGTCCCTAAGCTTACACACCACTTAACCTAAATTATCCTAAGGACAAACACACACACCCATCAGCTCCTGGTCGTAAATACAGCCCGAACAATTGTAGAAAGGTACAGGTTGCCGTTAAACAAAACAGGGACCTTGTGGTTAGATTTTGATGTTAACTGGTTCTATTCTTTGATTGTAATTACAGTTTTCAGCCATTAGTTATAATGTGAATAGCCTGTTGTAATAAGCCGTGCGTTCCTGTATTTGAAAGACCGGGTCACTGTTAGTGTGTTTTAGCTGGATCTTGTGGTTCCGCCGACTGATTTCTCTTGTAATAAGTGATCACAAATAATGTTCTAAAACGTTCCTTCAGAGCGGTCTTAATAACTGACAATCAATTTAACTTTGAAAATATTAAAAAAAGAAACTAAAGGTTATGGTTGTATATTGTTAAATAAACAGGTTGTGTGAAAAGAAAGTTATAATGGTGGGTCGTCCCACTTTTTCCTTAATTCCCTTAATTCCAGCAAGTACCACGTTTCGGTGTCCTTTTTCATTGCTTTGGGTAGGCTGCTTAGACCCACGAATCGAAGAAGAAATGACGGAAATAAAGCATAGGTTCAAGAGTGGGATCAAAATTCAAGGTGAAATGATACCAGTATTAAGATTAACTGATGACATTGCTGTCCTCAATGAATGTGAAGAAGAACTTCAGGATCTGTTGAATGAAATGAACTGTCTAATGAGTACAGAATATGGATTGAGAGTAAACTGAAGAAAAACGAAAGTAAAAAGAAGTAGCACGTATGAGAACACCTAGAAACTTAACATCAGGATTGGCGATCACGAAGTAAGTGAAGTTAATGACTTCTGCTACCTAGGCAGCAAAATAACCCATGACGGACGGAGCAAGGAGGATATCGTAAGAGGACTAGAACTGGCAAAATGGGAATTTTTAGCCAAGAGAAGTCTGCAAGTATCAAACATAGGTCTTAATTTGAAGAAGAAATTTCTGAGAATGTACGTTTCGAGCACAGCATTGTATGGCATTGAGACATGGATTGTGGGAAAACCAGAACAGAAGACAATCGAAGCACTTGAGACGTGGTGCTACAAAAGAATGCTGAAAATTAGGTGATAAGATACGGAATGAGGAGTTTCTCTGCAGAATCGGCATGGAAATGAATAGATGGAAAACACTGACAAGAAGAAGGGACAGAATGATATTACATATGTCAAGCCATCAGGGAATAACTTCCATGGTACTAGATGGAGCTGTAGAGGGCAAAAACTGCAGAAGAAGGCAGAGATTGCGACACATCCAGCAAATACACTCCTGGAAATGGAAAAAAGAACACATTGACACCGGTGTGTCAGACCCACCATACTTGCTCCGGACACTGCGAGAGGGCTGTACAAGCAATGATCACACGCACGGCACAGCGGACACACCAGGAACCGCGGTGTTGGCCGTCGAATGGCGCTAGCTGCGCAGCATTTGTGCACCACCGCCGTCAGTGTCAGCCAGTTTGCCATGGCATACGGAGCTCCATCGCAGTCTTTAACACTGGTAGCATGCCGCGACAGCGTGGACATGAACCGTATGTGCAGTTGACGGACTTTGAGCGAGGGCGTATAGTGGGCATGCGGGAGGCCGGGTGGACGTACCGCCGAATTGCTCAACACGTGGGGCGTGAGGTCTCCACAGTACATCGATGTTGTCGCCAGTGGTCGGCGGAAGGTGCACGTGCCCGTCGACCTGGGACCGGACCGCAGCGACGCACGGATGCACGCCAAGACCGTAGGATCCTACGCAGTGCCGTAGGGGACCGCACCGCCACTTCCCAGCAAATTAGGGACACTGTTGCTCCTGGGGTATCGGCGAGGACCATTCGCAACCGTCTCC
This sequence comes from Schistocerca americana, assembly GCF_021461395.2. Lineage (NCBI taxonomy): Eukaryota > Metazoa > Arthropoda > Insecta > Orthoptera > Acrididae > Schistocerca > Schistocerca americana. Next base: position 743,865,088 of record NC_060120.1, read on the forward strand.
ATGAAGCTGGGCTACGGTCCCGCACACCGTTAGGCCGTCTTCCGCTCACGCCCCAACATCGTGCAGCCCGCCTCCAGTGGTGTCGCGACAGGCGTGAATGGAGGGACGAATGGAGACGTGTCGTCTTCAGCGATGAGAGTCGCTTCTGCCTTGGTGCCAATGTTGGTCGTATGCGTGTTTGGCGCCGTGCAGGTGAGCGCCACAATCAGGACTGCATACGACCGAGGCACACAGGGCCAACACCCGGCATCATGGTGTGGGGAGCGATCTCCTACACTGGCCGTACACCACTGGTGATCGTCGAGGGGACACTGAATAGTGCACGGTACATCCAAACCGTCATCGAACCCATCGTTCTACCATCCCTAGACCGGCAAGGGAACTTGCTGTTCCAACAGGACAATGGACGTCCGCATGTATCCCGTGCCACCCAACGTGCTCTAGAAGGTGTAAGTCAATTACCCTGGCCAGCAAGATCTCCGGATCTGTCCCCCATTGAGCATGTTTGGGACTGGATGAAGCGTCGTCTCACGCGGTCTGCACGTCCAGCACGAACGCTGGTCCAACTGAGGCGCCAGGTGGAAATGGCATGGCAAGCCGTTCCACAGGACTACATCCAGCATCTCTACGATCGTCTCCATGGGAGAATAGCAGCCTGCATTGCTGCGAAAGGTGGATATACACTGTACTAGCGCCGACATTGTGCATGCTCTGTTGCCTGTGTCTATGTGCCTGTGGTTCTGTCAGTGTGATCATGTGATGTATCTGACCCCAGGAATGTGTCAATAAAGTTTCCCCTTCCTGGGACAAAGAATTCACGGTGTTCTTATTTCAATTTCCAGGAGTGTAGTTGAGAACATTGGCTGTAAGTGTGGAACATCGTTCTGAATCCCAAAACGACCTTCACGTAACGCAAAATGACTTCTTAGTGAAAGCACTAGAACCTGTCCCTGGTGCCAGCCGGTGTGGCCGAGCGGTTCAAGGTGCTTCAGTCTGGAACCGCGTGACCGCTACGGTCGCAGGTTCGAGTCCTGCCTCGGGCGTGGACGTGGGTGATGTCCTTAGGTTAGTTAGGTTTAAGTAGTTCTAAGACCTAGGGTACTGATGACCTCAGATGTTAAGTCCCATAGTGCTCAGAGCGATTTAAACCATTTGAACCTGTCCCTGGAGGTTCCGGGTTTCTGAGGTGTCTTCCTCGTTCATGTCCTTGCACGATGGTCTCATGTCCACTCAACTTCGTATCAAATAATTAGCGGAGATTACTGCCAGCGCTTAAAGGTGGCTGGGGCCACGGCCCTGCCTCCATTCCTCTCCAGTGCTACGGCGAAGAATGGTTACTTGCAATCTACCTGTGGTCAGGCCAATACCCCGGTCACGGGCTTGTGCCACAGACTTTAACTTTTAAGCACACATTATTCAGTTCAGATATCTATTAAAATACAAAGGAAAAGTTCAGATATCTATTAAGACATAAAGGAATTATACACTGAAGCGCCAAAGAAACTGGTATAGGCATCCGTCTCCAAATACAGACATATGTAAACAGGCAGAATGCCGCGCTGCGGTCGGCAGCGCCTATATAAGACAACAAGTGTCTGGCGCAGTTGTTAGATCGATTACTGCTGCTACAATGATAGGTTATCAAGATTTAAGTGAGTTTGAACGTGGTGTTATAGTCAACGCATCAGCGATGAGACACAGCATCTGCGAGGTACCAATGAAGTGGGGATTTTCCCGTTAGACCATTTCACGAGTGTACCATGATATGAGGAATCCGGTAAAGCATCAAATGTCCGACATCGCTGCGGTTGGAAAAAGTTCGTGCAAGAATGGGACCAACGATGACTGAAGAGAATCGTTCAACAAGACAGAAGTACAACCTTTCCGCAAATTGTTGCAGATTTCAGTGCTGGGCCATCAACAAGTGTCAGCGTGCGAACCACTCAAGGGAACATCATCAATATGGGCTTTCGGAGTCGAAGGCCCACTCGCGGACACTTGATGACTGCACGAAACAATGCTTTACGTCTCGCCTGGGCCCATCAGCACCGCCATTGGTCTGTTGATGACTGGAAACATGTTGCCTGATTGGACGAGTCTCGATTCAGATTGTATTGAGACGATGGACGTGTACGGGTATGGAGACAACCTTTTGAATCCATGAATCCTGCACGTCAGGAGGGGGACTGTTCAAGCTGGTGGAGGCTCTATAACGGTGTGGGGCGTGTGCATTTGGGGTGATACGGGACCCTTGTTACGTCTAGATACGACTCTGTCGGGTGACACGTATGTAAGCATCCTGTCTGATCTCCTGCATCCACTCATGTCCATTGTGCAATCAGACGGCCTTGTGCAATTCCATCAGGACAATGCGACACCCGACACGTCCAGAATTGCTTCAGAGTGGCTCCAGGAACACTCTTCTGTTTAAACACTTCCGTTAGCCATCAAACTCTCCAGACATGAACATTACTGAACTTATGTGGGATGCGTTGCAACGTGCTGTTCAGAAGAGATCTCCACCCCCTCGCACTCTTACTGATTTATGGATTGCCCTGCAGGATTCATGGTGTCTGTTCCCTCCAGCACTACTTCAGACATTAGTCGAGTCCATGTGACGTTGTGTTGCGGAACTTCTGCGTGCTCGCGGGGGCCCGAGAGAACGTATGTGTTATTTCTGGCCTCAGCCGATTTATCTGCTTTAATGACTCTAATCAAGCCTTAATAAGTAATATGGTACCGGATAACCATGCGTCTTAAAGCGCCGCTGCCGGGAAAGGGAGCAGCGGCGGCCCCTGATGGAATTCGCCTGGCAGATTAACGTCGAGGGTCAGTGTGTCAGCCAGCCTGGATGTGGTTTTTAGGCAGGCTCCCACGTTCCACTAGTGAATGCCGGGCTGATTCCCATGTCTCGCCTCATTTACAAGATTTGAAAACATTTAGATAAACTTCTGCACTCTTTCACATGAATAACACAGCATTCAGACAGCTAGGGTCCACATAGTCCGTACCGGGGCGTAACGGGGTGGCGACAGGAAAGGCATCCCCTGCGCTGATGCGAGAAAAAGGCACAAGAAAATGACGAATGATGATGCTCCTTTACTGATTAAATTGTCTCACCTGTAGATAATGGCGTCACAGTAGATGCAGGGAAGGCGGTATCCTGGACTTCCCAGCCGTGGACTTTAAGACCCGTGAGTCATCGTAGTGATTCTAATAACAGATGCTTTAATCGTGGGTTTCCTACCGTCAAAGGAAACTGCAATCAGTGGGGAAGTCCTGCCTACCGATTTTTGATAAAAGCATACCTTCACATTTTATCCATGCTTTGGACTGGCTATGCATATAGCCATTTGTTTATTTTTATCTTTTTATTTATTTTTAATTTTTACTTTGTTTCTTTATAACACATTACTGCCGCAAATGATGAAACTTCTTGTCTTACTTTATGCATTTTAATTTTTTCACTCAATTTTTTGTAATAACGCCAGAGATTTTAAACATCTTCTTACACAACGCGAGTCCATATATATCCTTATAAGGTCTTTTAACCTTTTTTCGAGATCTGTGGGACATTTATTCTTTTTTAAAGAGACAAGGTAATGATTTTTTTTTTCATTTCAAATATAGCAGTTACTGTTTCCACCTTCAGCTTATTTATCAGGTAACATATGTTCGGATGGTCTTGATTCATTGACGATTTTAGTTTGCAATGCCAACTAGTCCTTATATTTTCTTCCACAGACATTGGCTGAAGTGAAGATTGCAACCAGGAAGAGATGTCTCGGGGAACACTGTTTTCATAGCTTCAATTGTAGCGATTTCAAAGTCTAGTACTACCGTTTTCGGTGACGATCTAGGCATCTTATCTTTCAGTCCAGAGGAAAGTCTTCCCTCGTTTTTTTACTTTTGTCTGGCAGCATAGCAAATAATAAAGGAAATACCTTCGTCTCTTCTCCTGTGTTTCCAGCGTTAACGTGTGTGGTGTACAGTTGATTGAATTGTTTCGAACAACTGTCAAATGCCCCGCCCAGAAGAACAGTCCCATGTTTACACTGGATTTTCTTCGCTTGTTCACCAACCGAACAACATGATCCTTTAGTCAGGAACAGACCAACCGTAAATTTTCAAAAAACTATTATCTTCAGTCAGTTTCAAAACGTCTTCTCTCATTTGAATTTTCGAACTAATGCTAGGGTTCTGGGTCGTCCAACTGTAGTCTTGCAGTTCTTATAATTTGCCATATTTGTGACGAAATCTAAACCATTATCTTCCAGATCTTGAAATTCCTCTTGAAAAATTGGGAAAACAGGCACTGTCTTTCCTTCGTGGATTCCTTTCTTGCAGTTATGAACTAGTTGCTTAATCATCACGTCTGCTTATTCAGGCGGGTAAGATTCTGACATCTGCAATTTTTGAACAGCCCTCGGCGCTTACTCCGTTCGGAATTCACTTACAAGCAGTTCGTTGACTCATCAGTTTTTCGGTGCACCCTGTAGCGATGAGATCCTTGTATGTTGTAATTATTTCCATTACTCACAGTGTGCAGAACTGAAGGCCTGAGAAACTGTACGGAAACGGACACTGTCGGAGAGGGCACTGCATAACTGACGCTGACAACACATCTGCTGCTGGTGAGCGATTGGTTAAAATCAGCAATGAAGGAGACTCTGGTCGAAAAGTACACGGTGCAATTCTGGTTGGTCGGAAGTCCCACGGTACCTACGACACCCCCAAAACGGTCGGAAAGACGACGTAGCCGGATAGGCTAACGTGGAGAGTTGCAACAACCAGCTTGTAGGCTGAAGATCGAAACACATTCTTCTACCTTAATCAGACCAAGCAATCAAAGAGTGTATAAGAGGACCCCCTATCATTTCAGATAGTACGTGCAGGGTGTCCCAGAAAGGAATAGCCAATATATCAGGGTTACGACAGGAACGCTAGTTGGAAGTAAAAAACTTGATGTGGACATACATTGTACTCCGAATGGTTTCCGATATAGAACATATTTAACATAAATTTGTTTTCGGGCTAGTGGTGCGTGCGAATGTGTCTTACTCGCCCAAACTATTTGACGTTTAATCTAGCCAAACCTACCTCGTTGCTTTCAACCTCTTTGCTCGGAATGTCTTTTTGCCATTAAACTAGTCCATTGAATGCGCAGCTGTCCGTGGTATATCGCGAATGAAGTAGTGCGAGGAATTGAGATTGTATCAGAGGAAGCTTCAGTTAACTGTGTTTGTACACGCGCTGGCTAAAATGCCACTGTTCTACACTAATGAAGAATATGAGGTATGGCGTATGTTTACGGCTTCTTCGATCGTAGACCTACTGCTGCTATCGAAGAATATCGTCAGCGCTTTACGACACGTCGAATTCCTGATCGGAATGTTTACCAGAATTTTCAGCACATTGCGTGAAACAGGTATTCTTCCAAGTTCCCATTTTTCTTCTGAACCTGCAGTTCAATATTCTGTTCAGGAACAGCAGCAGTTTGTTGAAATGTTGCAGCGTAGTCCTGTTACCAGCAAATGGCGACTTTCAACTTTCTGAATGTATCAGTGTCCCACGAACACATGTACGGCGATTATCACATGAGGAAAACTTGTACACATACCGCGTGTCCTCAATCTCCAAATTGGCGACAGTGCCACACGACTTGAATTTTCTCACTGCCTGCATTTGTTACCATTAATACAATCCACTGATAAAGCCACTTTTACACGGAACTGAATCAACAACATACGTAATAATCACCTATGGTCGCAGAAAAATACACACGCTACTGTGAAAACCAATTTCCAAGTTCGTTTTTCGATCAATGTCTGGTGCGGCATGATCGCTAACATCAGTCGTTTCTGAAAAGTGAATGACGGGACATAATTACTTGCATTTTTTGCAAAAATTCGATTGTTGAACACCTTGAGGACGTTCCTTTGGCCACGCCGACTGCAGTGCACTTTCAGTGTGACGGAGACCCTCCAGATTTTATTAGACGTGTTTCCGTTTAATGTCCCGTTGCCGCTGATAGCAGTGATCCCCCTTCACTTCTCATACAGTGTTTCACAGATGCTGGATCTGCGTAGTATCTGTTCTTTCGAAGGAACGGACACTGCGCATTCAAATAATTGATAAGCCTGTCTGGGGAATGGATCCACTTTCTTCAGTGCCAATGCACAAATAGGTCCGAGATACTGTGGGAATCCACAAGTAGCGAACAGTAGTATAATGGACAGGGACTGTGGATAGATGGCACTCGATGGAAGTACGGATTGGCCGTGAGGCGTACCGAGATAGTCCGTGCAGTTGCGGTAACGCTGTCTCCCGGATGAGGCAGTGGTTACCGCAGCTGCCTAGTAAGCAGGAGATCCCGGCTTCGAATCCCAGTCGGGCACACATTTTCGCTCGGCGCCGCTGATTCCGCTTAATGTCCCGCTGCAGCTGATAGCAGCCATCCCCCTTCGATTTACATATAGTGTGGGAAAACGCTCAACTGCACTTATTCTATTCGCTGGATTGATAGTGGTAGTACAACTAACTGGCCACAGAAGGCCATCAGAACTCACGCCATTAGATTTTTGTGTGTGGGGTTGGTTGAATTCGGAGGTGTACAAACTTAAGGTGAATACACGAGATGAACTGCTTGGTCACAACAGGGACGCTGCTGCCGTTATTAATGAACGTCCAGAGGCACTCAGATAGGCCCACATGTGCTCCCAAGAGTGAGCAAATACAATGAAGTTTGTAACGCCGCTTCCTTTGGACGAAAAATGAAGACTATAAAAATAGTGCCCCAAAGCCCAAAAGTCCCAAAAATCAAGTTCCAAATTTCATAAACGAAAAAAAAAAACGAAGTCCCTTTTGGAATAATATTGCTTGAATAGTAGCACGTAGATAGAAAAGAAATTCAGTACCAAGTAGCTTAGCGTTTTGAAAAATAAAAAAGATAGAATCCCATTAGTTTCAAAATAAAATCCTAGTAGATCGCAAACTACCGTAATTAGAAATCACGGAGTAGGACAAACGATCTCAAAGAATACTCCTTATGAGTACTCTTTGAGAATCGTATGTAACACCTGAGAAAGAGTCATGCATTGTTACTGTGTTACGAGAGTTTGCCGGAGCAAGTCGTACTTCAACGTGTGCTTGTATACGTGGGCGCGACGAGATTGTTTTTTGAACGCTAAAGATTTGCGATCTACTACGACGCACTGAACTTGTAAGAAGTAAATTAGTAACTTCAAATAGGATATTACGTAGAATTCAGATAGTGAAAGATTCGAAATTGTCTTAAATTGAATATTTTCAATAAAAGACTGGACATTACCCAAAGTTAGAAACTATTAATGATGGACCGATATAGAGACTAAACTTTGAAACCGAATTGTGAGAAAAGAATTAACTTTCGTAAAATCAGTTAATGGACTCTGGAACTTGCGTAATATCTTGGACTGAAGTATACGTCATTAATTACACCCAGATAGTAAAAGCTACTTCCTTACGGCAATGTTAGGATGTGAAAATAATGCAGTAAATGAGCATTCAGTGTTATTACTGCGTTAATAACTTCTTTCAATCCATTAAATATTGTGTACTCAGTAGGAACGCGGCGTGCATAAGTACTCTTTGCCGCATTAACAAATTATCGCTGTGTTACGAACCATTAGGCTCAAGTAAATTGGAAAACTTTAGTGGAGATATTGGTGTTGTGGATGTACTGAAGATATGATTAATACCGGGATAGGAACTGATATATCCTTCGTGTAGCTGTGTTTAAATACGTCGGGGAGCACGTAATTGCTTGACCTGATCGAGACAAATAATACGCACTCGGTGGGATTTCAGCGCAGCCCAGATACATCTTTTATTTAACGTCAATATATACATCTCCACCTCTAGTTAGCCAGACTGCGACGTTATAAGTTCTCGGTGGTAGTTCACTGTAGGGTATTCGAACATTTATCGTGGACTGTAAAATAGCTGCAACGTAACTTTTCCGATAATGTTTAGAGGTGAATGTGTTAAAAATACGAATTTTCAATTGATGCTATCTAAAACGAGTGTGGTAATGTTTACTAACTGTTGTGCATGTGTAAATTCGATAATGTACTGAATAATACGGGAAACAAATAACCAAATACATTACAGGTGTTCCATCTCGGAAACCATTCGGAATGAGACATACACTGATGAGCTAAAACATAATGAGCACTTGCTTAATAGCTTGTTTGTCTGCCTTTGGAACGAAATACATCACTGATTCTGCGTATCAGGGATCCAACAGTTCGTTGTTAGGTATGTGGAAGTATGTGGCATTAGATGTCTACGCACAGATTATGTAACTCGCGTAAGTAACGGGCCGCTGATTTGCGTACGCGTCGACGGCGTCCGATAGCGACCCGGATGGGTTCCATGGGATTTACATCAGGCGTTTGGTCGCCAAGACATCAACATGAGTTCAATATAATGCTGCTGAAACCACTGTAACCGGTTCTGTCTCCGAGACGCGGACAATTGAAAGATGACATCGCCATCGGGAAAGACATCAAGCATGAAGGGATGCAGGTGATTTGTGTATGTCGGTGTGTCTTCCATTACTACCACAGGTCCCATGCAAGCGCAGGAGAATGTCTCCCGTAATATAACACTGCTCTCACCAACCTGCGTCAGTGACGCGTTGCACTTCTCGGCCGCCGTTGACATCGATGATGGCGTTTGTGGAGACGACCATCGACCTAGTGTAGCAAGAATGTGATTCATCCGAAGAGCCGACACGTTTCCATTGATCAACGGTCGATCTCGATGGTCCCGTGCCCACTGCCATAGTATGAGAATTTCGTTGGGTCAACATGTTAACACGTAGGTGTGGTCGGTGCAGAGTTCCATGTTCAACAATGTACAATGATCGATGTGCTCTGAAACATTTGTGCGCGCAACAGCATTGTGCTCTTTCGGTCGAGATACCACAGATCACCATCCATGCTGCTTTACAGAGCAGAAAAACCTCCGAACCATACGTTCTATGAAGAGTCGTGGTTGTTCAACCATTTGGCGCCTAGTGGTAGTTTCACTGTCCTTCTACCTCTTTCCATAGATGCTCACGACAGTAGCACGTGAACATTCGACCAGCTTCGCCGTGCCGGCCGTTGTGGTCGAGCGGTTCTAGGCGCTTCAGTCCGGAACCGCGCTGCCGCTACGGTCGCAGGTTCGAATCCTGTCTCGGGCATGGATGTGTGTGATGTCCTTAGGTTAATTAGGTTTAAGTGGCTCTACGTCTAGGGGACTGATGACCTCAGACGTAAGTCCCATAGTGCTCAGAGTCATTTGAACCAGATTCGCCGTTCTCGAGATACTCGTTCGCAGGCTCTGCATAATAATAATCTGCACTTTGTCAAAGTAGCTCATCTCAATGGACATCCCCATTTGCAGCCCTTATCGTCGCTAGGGTGATCCCCCGTCCCTACCTGCTCCGCGTACATACTTTCGCTACCACGTGACGTGCCCGCAACGCCACCACGCGGCATCCAACATCGCAGTGAGCAGTGGTCATAATGTTTTGGCTCATCGGTGTATGTCCATCTGAAGTGTTTTGCTTCAAATCATCGTTCCCATCCTATCCCTGAATATCGGCCGTTTCTCCTGGGACACCTTGTATAAAGCTTTAACTACAAATAACAAGTAGTTATCCTTATCAAGGCTTCTTGTAATAGTGGCTGCAACGCCTGTAGTTTCATCATAATGTCTTGACATGGGCACACAACTGGAAGAAGTGTACTTATGTGGTGATGTGGTGATGTTTACTTGTTTTTGAGCGGCCACCGGCTTATTTGGACGCACCATGGAAGGTACACCGCCCTCTCAGCTGCTGTCAGCTTTCCCGCTGCTGCTTGCCATTCATGTCGCTTCTCGACTGTCCTCGTGAGGCTGAGAGCACCTCGATGCAGTCCTCCCACCAGTACCGAGAACTGAAATCGTGGAAACTTATCTCGAAACCAGACAGCTCACTAGCTTCTGAAAATAGAAGAAATCGTGTAAGAGGTGTTGCATTACTGAGGTAAAAAGTAAAAAGAAACCATTTATTGAGAGAAAGAATGAGAAGAGAATGTAACAACAACGAAGCGGTCGTGGCGGATAATGTACGAGTAGGCCATTAGTTGGCTTCGTTGACTCTCATTCGCGTTATTATTTAATTTATGCCATCGCAGTTTTGGTGTCCTCTCTATGTATAAGGCCCTGGTAACTACTGTATATCGTCATTTTTCGAAAGCACTGAACGTGAAAAATATTTTATGTTGACCTCCACGCGCTTGGTGGTAAACAGTATGAATTCGGACTTAGTAGAAAAATAATGCAAGGTTCGACTTTGTATGTATATAATAGTGAAACGATCGACGCGGAAAGCTATTTGCCGTTTTGCTTCCAAACAATGTGTGCACAATCGTGACACACAGACCTGAAACATTAGAACTCATACGCCAGATTAGCGTAAGTGATACTAATAGATTCTACAAATGACTGCAGACACATTTATAAGAAAAGTAACTTATTATTCAGTAATAATAATAAATTGCACAGAGTAATTACACGTACCACTGTTCACTAAAGAAACACAAGAAGAAGTGACGCGAACATCAAAAGAAGATGGCCACATTTCACTACTTTTGTTTTAAAAAGTGACTAACATTAGGTATAATCTTTGCTGGTTTTCGCTATACACACACTGTAACGTTGCATTTATCTTTTACGATACAGATGTCGTATAGCGTAATCAATTCATCACAACATTCAAGGTGTCCACAATAAAAAGTTCCAGTTTCAAATCAATGTAGAAAGAGAACCATTGCTCAGAATGACGTGAAATTTGAACAGCATATTACTGATGCAGGGAGAAACGTCATGGAAAAAATTAACGAAAATTTGGCCAACAGATGGCGCTGTAAGCATCACAATAAGCATACCAAAGACGTGCGGGACACGGCTGTTCCTGAGTCTGCGTCAGAGACGCCCAACATAACTATCTCCATGAAGTATCACGTGCTGCGTGCGCCAGTAGCCCTGCAGAAGTTCGGGCACTCGAGGGTATCAAAAAGGCATTGGTCCGATATCTGCTAAGGCTCTGGAGAAAATGATTGGAAAATCCGAAAAGACACATCCTTTTGACGGGCAATCTGTCAGAGAGAGGAAAGCAGTTGATTCGACATCAGTCGAAGATGTGGCCACAGCATTTCAGGAGGGATCGAGCTGTGGCGTGCAAACATGCAGTGCACGGGGAATAGTCCGAACGCTAGACATACTTGCGAGCATCTTGCATAAAATCCTACAAGACATCGTGCTTTGCTAGTCACGCAAAATCAACCATGTTCAGGAGCTGCTACCTGCTGACCTACCAGCAAGACAAAGTTCGACCCGCAATTTGTTGCACGCATGGAAGTGGGCAATGATTGGCATAGCATATTCTGTGGACAGCCGAAGCCCACTCCCATCTCCAAGGACATATCAATAGGCAGAGCTGCAGAATACGAACGACGGAAAATCCGCACGCACATCAGCCGGTACCGCTCCGTTTTGCAAAGTTGGTGCGGTGTGACGCCATTGTTTGTCGTAGCGCCGTATTTTTTCGTGGGGATCAATCCTGCGGGGCCTTGTTACGTGTGGCGTCACTGATAAACACTATGAGAGTTTTTTGCGCACCAACGTCATTCCAACTCTTCAACAGCGAGGATGTGTTGGTAGAATCATTTTTTATGCATGACGGCGCCGCTCCGCACACTACACAGCCATTGAAGCGGCTGCTGCAGAGGCCTTTCGGAAATTCTAGAATTATCAGCCGTCATTTCCCTATAGCTTGGCCATCTAGATCACCTGATCTTAGCCGGACGCTATGGCTGAGCGGTTCTAGGCGCTTCAGTCCGGAACCGCGCTGCTGCTATGGCTGCAGGTTCGAATCCTGCCTCGGGAATTCATGTCTGTGATGTCCTTAGGTTTGTTAGGTTTAAGTAGTTCTAAGTCTAGGGACTGATGATCTCAGATGTTAAGTCCCCTAGTGCTTACAGCCATTTGAACCTGATCTTAATCCGTGTGACTTCTGACTGTGGAGCTATCTGAAAGATGTCGTGTTCAGTGCTCCAGTTACGAACATAGTTGAATTGAAGGCACGCATTGCGCAAACATTCAGAACATGACCCCGAGATACTTCGATCTGTTGTGGAACATACTGTTTCTCGCTTTCAACTTGGGACAGGAAACCGTGGACAGCCTACTGAAAAAGTCTTGCATCAGTCGCAAGACAATATTAGAAACCGGTGTTGTTTTGGTTTTTATGCGGTTTTTGGCCTCATGCCAGTTAAAAACCTATTTCTCCCATCCGATGTCATACAAGCTTTCCATGATGGATTCGCTTACCTAACAGCATCACAGCTGTTGAGTGCCGAACTTGTGCAATCATGCACACTGAACGGTACGGATGGTGTAATGTGCAGCTCAAACCGTAGCCGTCGTACTGCTATTCATCTGTCATTTGTAGCCGACCCTGTTTACGTTAAGAAGCCGTTGGAAAAATTAGCTTTGGTTTTTTTTCGTGACGTTTCTCTCTGTGTCAGTAATATGCTGTTCAAATTTGACATCATTCTGAGTAGTGGTTTTTTTTACAGCGTTTTGAAACTGGAACATCAATTATGGACACCCAGTAGATAATAAATGAAAATTAGTGTATTTTTGATTTTACGAGATTCGTTTCGACTTGCTGAATTATGCAATAACTGCCTAATAATGAACCGTAGTCGCAAGACGGGAAGAAAAACCGAAGAATATCCTATTTTAAAATCTAGAAAAGAAACTATGAGTGTAAAGTTTTCGGCCTATCTCATGGATAGGTCGACTCTACCAATGGAAGCACACTCTCGGGTCACTTATTACCTCATCTTTTGCGCGATTGTACTACATACTTACATGTAACAAATACTGTTGTGATACGATGGGCTTCTCAAACTAAACTCAAGAAATCCGATTTCAAAGTTTTACGAGGAAAACTAGCTGGGTCTTTGTGCAGCAACGTCTATAGAAACCATTTTGTTATATTAGGTTCCCATGCTCGGAAGACTTTTCACCGCCACTTTCATCTTGCAGGATATCTCTGCCTATGAAGAAGTGTTCTTTCTCTCAACGTCGTATTTCAATGAAAATCGCCATCTTAGTGGTAGTTGTATCTTAAAAAACAAATCAAAACAACTATCTGTGTCAATCACCTTCTTTCCTGCCACGACGCGTTTCGAGGATCAGTCAGTGGACTACATTATATTTTTGTTTGCTGGATGTAGCCATTTCTCTGTTTCGAACGTCGTTTCACTGAAATAAAACTAAACTGAACTCCTACCGAACAGGCCATGAAGGTCCAATGGTACCGACCGGCCGCCGTTTCATCCTCAGCCCATAGGCGTCACTGGTTGCGGATATAGAGGGGCATGTGCTAGCACATCGCTCTCCGGGGTCGGCCGCTGTGGCCGAGCGGGTCCAGCCGCTCCAGTCCGGAACCGCGCTGCTGCAACCTTCGCAGTTTCGAATCCTGCCTCGGGCATGGATGTGTGTGATGTCCTTAGGTTTAAGTAATTCTAAGTCTAGGGTACTGATGACCTCAGATGTTAAACCCCATAGTGCTTGAAGCCATTTATTTCGCTCTCCCGGCTGTATGTCAGTTTCCAAGACCGGAGCCGTTACTTTTCAGTGAAGTAGCTCCTCAGTTTGCCTCACAAGGGCTGAATGCACCCTGCTTGCCAACAGCGCTCGGCAGACCGGATGGTCACCCATCCAAGTGCTAGCCCAGCCAGACAGCGCTTAACTTCGGTGATCTGACGAACCCGGTGTTACCACTGTGGCAAGGCTCACTCAAATAAGGTAAGCTTAATTTGCGTTTGGTCGCCTAATATGGTACTGGGATTATAAGTTTCAAACAATATTGAAGCTGGTTACAATATGCTGCAGCAGAAAGAACCCCTAGGTTCGTTATAAATATGCACTTTCATCATTAGATGACACACAAACACGAAAGATCACAAACAATTCAGAGTAGTACAGACGTACGAGTGAGTTATCACTTGCTGTTATGCCTTTTCTGTATTAAATCATTTATTTCCTTTCTATATATGCATAATTGTGGAGAGTTTATACGTAAAATGTGGTTTTCCACACCGAGAAGATAGTATGTTACCGAAACATGTAAAAAGGAATATTCATTAATACACCTCTGGTCATGTATTTAAAAAGAAAGAAAAGCATTTCTGAAGAAAGACAAATTTGGTACCAGAATATAAATTTAAGTGGTAAGAAGGTGCTGGAGATTCCTGTCTCTATGGGGTAGCCTTGTACAGAAGTGAAACAGTTCACATAAAAATAGAAACTTTGAAATGTGGTGGTACAGGATAACGCTGCAAATTAGTCAGGAAGATCGAATAATTGACAAAGGGGTGCTGAATCAATCTGAGAAGAAAAGACATTTGTGGCGCAATTTGACTAATACGGATCGGCTAATAGGAGATATCCTCTGGCATCAACGAATTTTCAGTTTTATATTGAGGGAAGTGTGAATGTGGGGAGGCGAGGGTCTAAAAATTGAAGAAAGAGAGCACGGTTTAACTACAGCAAGCAGGTTGCATTGGTTAATCCGGGATGGCGAGTCTTACACACAGAACAGACCAATGTGTAGATGTTTACGAAATAATTGTTCGCATTGAAGACCACAACAACAACAATTAGAAATTTTGAAGCATTTTTCGGCACGAAAGCAGAGGCAGAAATTTTCCGTTCAAGTGAGAATCGCAGTAATACCGATCACTATTGTGTATCGCGCACAAATTTCCGTTTTGACAAGCATGTGTGCAGTGCCGCTCCATACGAACTGCCTGAAGCCTAGACCTGCTACGAGGCAAATACGGGAAGATAACTGAGGATAATGACATCCATTTGAGTAGTGTGTTGTTGAGGGGAAACCCTGAAGGTAATCTGCCTAATCGTATGGCACGAAAACAGCTTCTGATTGGCATACCAGCAGCTAATTTCCTTCCTGGTCACTCAAACCGAACGGCCTCAGTTGTTGTGATGTGCACACAAGATGGTGGACGGTAAGGCGATGCTCACTGGCAAGGAACAGTGTAGCACGTGACGTTCCGCCAATAGCATCAACCTACCGCGTCTGTAAGGAGAGCCGCAAACAGAGACAGTGGCGCTTACCCCAGCTTTGACAATTACCAGGGTGGACAATGGCTGCAGAGTGTAACTTGTTACAGAGACACAGACCACACTGGCAACCCTGCAAAGTACACTCCACATAATGTTACTTGTGTAATGGGACTACATAAGAAAGTTTGATTTTAGTTTTATTGCGTATCCACCAGAACGAGCTTGGAAATGGCTTTCTCCTCTTTTCCAATCTTTACTCTGCTTGGTTAACTGCCTAAACGTGTGCTTGGATTTTAATAAAGAAATGTTTATTTTGGTATTCAGTGTGTTATCTTTGCTTGTGAAATAAAATGGTTTCACTTTTTACTTGACAATAGAATATTTTTGCACTTTGACCATTGCCTAAATTAGAAATCCTCTCCCAGTCAGTCTACATCTGAAACAATTTTGCTGTGATTTGTTCAACGTCTCTGGCCGTTACATGCAATGGAACTTACTGTAGGGTATGACGAAGGATTTGGAGTTCTCTGAAGTTTGGTCTTTGGAATTGCATCATCTTTATAGTCATATTCCTCTTCTTCTTTTTGTTGTCTCTCTCTTTTCCCTAATTTCTCTCTCTTCATCAAAGTACGTTAAACTCTCAGCGATTTACAGTAGCCCTAGAACCAGGTTGCAATATTATTCTTCTCCTGAATTCCTTTGTTCCTTTTTCAGTACTGGGGCCATACTGCAGCTCGCAGAGTCGCAGAGTACTCCAAAGTACTTCCTATCCTGACCATCGTCTACAGTCTTCAGATGGTTTAGCACAACATTGTATTGGCATCAAGTTTTTAGGTTTATTATAAAACCATTATGTTATTACCACATCTGTGAAGTGGCTCGTAGCAGCACCTCCACAGTCTCTTTAGAACGCCATCAATCTTGAAATTTTATGTTTCGGGCACGCGGGCACGCGGCTGATCATGACTATGCCATATGCTAAAATACAACAAACAAAACCGTTAATGCGCTACCTCACTTTCATCTTCAACTAATGTGAAGGACACTCATTTATTATTAAACTACTGTTCAAAGTTCCGATGCTAGAACATAACTGAAGCATTTGCAGTAGTCAAGAAACGTATTACTAAACACCTGAAAAATAATGAAAGCAATTCCACTTAAATGTGGCAGTACTGGTCTTTGCCGAAAGTAGAGCCACTGCTGTAATGCTATATCTTTGTCGTTAAATAAAAAAATCACTTATTCGACAGTATAGAGTACACTGACATTGTACAACATATTCTAAGTACACTGTCGGAAAAAATAAAGCATCTTGTGTTTTTTGTTGCAATTAGACAATGATTCTTACAGCCCCTCGAGAATGATTAAGTTGTTGCTTCATCGTTTCACATAAGTGTTCAAGTTGCGAGAGATTTGGTGATCTTGCAGGCCAGCGTAATTGTTACACACCACGAAGAGAACTTTGCGTTGCAGCAGCCCTATGTGGACACGTTGGCCTGCTGAACAATCACATCACTTTTCTGCAGAAGAAACGGAAGTAGCACGGGACTACAGCCTCTTCAATATAGCGTGTACTGGTTGCTTTACTCTGCAGTAACACTAGACGTGACCGCGAGTTGGCCCGTTCACCATAAAGGCTGGGATGGAACCTGTGAGCCGTGGGCGAATGCGGTCGGGAATAGGCATGCAAGGTACAGGAATGGATTTAGCTGAATTTGCGTGAGTGGTGCTCATACACAATCCCTCTTAACTATCACCTTAACTTATGCAGAATGGAGAAATGACCGCTAAGAGAATTAATAAAATGACCCAGTAGATGAGTAGTAAAAAGAGTTGCACACATGCTATAATTTAATTATCTTATTAATCAATCTCTATGCTCAATAGTGATAAAAATGGGCAGGAATTGTCAAAAATGGTTCAAATGGCTCTGAGCACTATGAGACTTAACATCTATGGTCATCAGTCCCCTAGAACTTTGAACTACTTAAACCTAACTAATCTAAGGACATCACACAACACCCAGCCATCACGAGGCAGAGAAAATCCCTGACCCCGCCGGGAATCGAACCCGGGAACCCGGGCGTGGGAAGCGAGAACGCAGGAATTGACATCTGACTACTAAATGATAAACAAATTAAGTATCACAATGTGATTTGTTTTGTCTAATACACATGTAAATGTGCGATTCAGTGATCAATACTTTAATAGAACACGGGTACAAAATAATGGACCTCAGAAAAGGAGTTGGTAGGTATTTTAAAGGAGCATCTACTCTGAAATACTGAGTACGGTAATCTGTTATGAGTGGGTTAATCGATAGAGATAATGATAAATCCGACTGTATGATAGAATGACAATCGGAAATGAGTGTAAAAAATCCACAAACAAAATCATGGGTTTGTAGCGCCACAACGAGAGAATACGCTGCTGAGGGCGTCAGAGATGAATCACGGGTTTCTATTATGCCGGTGCTGCAAATACTTTACCATCACGATCTCAGACAGCGTGTAGACAGCAAACAGCAGTAAGATGGTGCAGTTTCAGACCTGTGTCCTGCTGGGCTCTCTGATGATCGATGACCAAATGGCTCTAACCACTATGGGACTCTGAGGTCATCAATCCCCTAGATTTAGGACTACTTAAACCTATCTAACCTAAGGACATCACACACAACCATCCCCGAGGCAAGATTCGAACCTGCGACCATAGCAGCAGCGCAGTTACGGACTAAAGTGCTTAGAACCGCTCGGTCACAGTGGCCGGCTCTGATGATCGATGCCCGTGGAGAAAACCTTATGAGATAAATTCCAGAAAGAATCGAAACGTCTGCCCGTGACAGTCTTCCCCCTAAACCTACGCAGGAGTATCTGCAGGAGGAGACTGTCACTACAACTATTCTCCCTGGTCGTCCAGAGGAGACTTCCTTACTCGTGCTCCGCGCGCCAACACCGAAAACTAGTGCTTCGCAAGCCCAACCTGCTCGGATGTTTCCAATCGTAGGAGGCCACGAGAATATGCAACGCTGAAAAGAATACTGTCACCTGGCGTCTGGCAGACGCAAACATCAATAAAACGTTTTACAATGGCTCCAGAAAGTTGCGCCCGCCGTCGCTTCATGCCTAATTCAACGGCCAAGATCCGTAGCAGTTCGGCAGCCCTGAGGAGCCGCCACACGCTATTTTCCAGGCTTCCTCGTATTCGCAGAAAAGCCGGTCCGGCCCTACCTCACGTTTCTCTGCCAAACACAATGCAGATGGCCTTCGTCCAGCCTCAGCTCGTCCACTGAAGAAGGACAGAAGAACAAGCTGTGTCGCACCACCAGTTCAAATATCACGAACAAAAATCAGAGTCCTCATTGCCGGTTTCATTTACAGCAATGACCATTTTAGGCCCACCCCCAATGAGACACATGAATAAAATGGTAATTCAGATAAATTGAGAAAAATGAAAGGAGATAGGTCACAAAAGGCTTGTCACCATCCCAGTCATAATAGATTTGTTTTTGACAGTGGTAGACAAACTTAGAGTAATTATAGTTTGTCAATCACTCAAAAAAATATGGCTAGTAGTTACCAACATGTGACTAGATAGGTCAAGTTTGAGTCGAATACTGATGACAAAAAGGGGAAGTCGATTACGACGATGCCGACTTCTTATTTCCTTTGATAAACAAACCACATCCAACACAAAAAAACCACTCAGGGATCCCTCAGTCATCTACAGAAGGACTCGTACATTTACATAAACTTTGGACACAGACCAGATGGACAGGCTAGAAGCTGGTCTTTGTAAGCTTCGCATTTACGATTTAGACAATTAAAATTCAGTGACAGGTGTCCAACTCAAACACAATCAGACTTTTCCACGAAGCGAAATGGTAGAGACTATTTTTCATGCATATGGATTTAAATGATGACATTCTCTCATACTGTCTCCTTGATCAAGAAATATGACTTGTAAAGGGTTGATAAAGAGTGATGGTCCTCTCACCTCATATGCAACCAATTGTCATGAATTTATAGTAACAGGCATCCCTCACTTATGCACGTCAGTAAGGTCATTTTAAATGTAACTCACAATACATGTGACATTCGGTAAATTTTGAAATGCAAAATGGTATTGTGTAACATATTACACACAGTTGTTTGTGTGGACACTATGAAATATGTGCACATAAATATTTGTCTAGACAAAGTTCAATTAAAATGTTATGTGAACAATGGTATAAATAAGTAAGTTGACTAAGTAAGTTTTAAATATTAATGATCCCTACTCTATTAAACAACAGATGACATATGAGATATGAAAATTAAAATTTGAAACTAGAATCACAAGCTTAGGGAGCAATGATGTTTCCTCTGGGGAGGCGTACTCTGGTTCGGGACTGTGACCTGTCCATAGCAGAGTCATAGTATAGGAAGTGTCACATGCTAGCACTTCAACTCTCATCACACATGGACTCTTCTGCAGAAGTCTGTTGAGCAGGGAATGTGGGCTGGTGTAGGCATGTTCATGTCTGCTGGGAAAGGTTTGACCAGAGGCAACGGCCACCAATCTGATGTCCCTCAGCAGCAGGTGGATGGAACAGCAACAGTGAGCAGCTCCAAACATCCTCCCAGGTGGACAGGATCGTTGTTTGTTGGAGCAAGAGGCTCCCGATGTCAGGTGATAGCTCATCATGGAAATAAAGCTCTGCTGGTCAGGATGGCAGGCATTTTCGCTCTTCTTAATGTCTGTGAGGATCGCCACATTCAAGGCTTCTCAGCAGGACTAATTATTGGCTGAAGACAGTTAGGATGTTGTTGGTCAGCCCGAGCACATAAGGATGGGCCAATATTATTGGAGTGACGCAACAGACGTACAGAAGTCACCCATCATCAAACGAAGGACAGCAGATAGATCAACATGCGGACAGTTGCTCCTTAATGCTCTCATTTGAAGAGAAGAAAATAAATAGAAACATATATGGTCCTCAACAACATAGCAAGGATCCGCCTTGTGCATGCAGTCCACCCGATTGTGTGAGTTGCGAGAACTCAAAAGGTACTAGAGCAAGCGTCCGACATTAGCGTGGCACTAGAACCATTTTCTTCATCGCTCTGTGTCGCCATTGCGCTGGATGAGCCCGCCTCCCCCAAATGGTCACCGTTACCTCACTGGGGCATTCCCAGCCACGTGTCTCCCCGGGCGCAAGGCTCTCACTGCCGCGACTGCCTTGGTGAGCACGGTAGTTGCCTCTGTCCGGTGCTTCTCCTTGTCCTAGACAACCTGGAGACGCCTGGCTCAAGCAAATGCCCTCCAGGAGGAAAATAATGTGATGAGTTGCCGGTTAGTTGCTGGGCTGATCCCCTCGTCTCTGCTACCCATGGCCTGTTCTTCATAGCCGCAGTCCTTCCAAAGCGTCCCGAAGTCTATGCAGTTGCCTGCTGCTGCAGTCCATCTGCACAATACTAAAAGGTTCCCCGTTAGTTTTTATCCATAAACTACGGATAAAACAGTACAGTACACATTTATTCAGAATGTAAAGTGTTTACTATTAAAATATAAGGGAAAAACAAATACAAGTATATTGTATCATGGATCAAATTTCATGATCGAACATGTCTCGATTTTAGCTGAACATTGCATATACTAACGTAACCTACCGGGCCAGTCTAACTCTAAAACGGAAATCTCACCTAATGACAAACAGAAAGCATGCTCAAGAAGACTACTTAAATATGAATTGATCCATGAGTTGCCATTACTAGGCAGGACCTCTAATTACATTCTGCCCACCATAAAAAAAATGCTGATTTACTGCCATTAACCTACTGATTAACTACTGGTTGTGCTGGTAATATTCCACTGTCACAGTCTCTGGAGGTGTCCTGTTGTGTTTGCTGTGAACTGCTAAGAGCATGGGGACACAAACACACATAAATAAGAGTAAATGGGGAAATCATTTGTGATCACAGTAATAAAGCAAAATGAAACAAGAACCTATGTTTAATCTATTATCTATACCCTGGTTACCAATACGGTTACCCTAGTCCTGCCATGGTGAGTCGACCTGACGGAGCCCTGCTGTACCTTGCGTCTCCTCATGGCGTTATGTCGAGCTCTTTCGCTCAGTTCTTCGACAGTACACTGGTTCCCCTGCAACTCATACAATAGACTTTAGAAGGAAGTAGATCTCTTGGTCGTACACGTTAAGAACGTAACATTGTTCCACAACTCTGTATACCTACGTAGTATCCTGTAAAATGTAAACATTCAGCTCTATCTGCCCGACGTTCGACGAAACCCATAATCCTGAACTTGCTGGGGAGTTGCTGTCGTATGCGTTGTGATTTGAGCGCTCGCGTTCATAGACGTGGCATTCTTTCTCGCTAATATCTCACTATACCGTAAAAGATGTCTCCAGCAACATTTGCATGGGTGGGCATGGTTGCCACTTTAACATCACACGTCTAGAAGCCCAAAACTCTCGGAAATATGGTGCTACGCAACTATGGCGTTCCTAAAACTCTAAAGATAGATGGCACAGTACAACTATGGTATGTCCAAAACACCAACCATAAACAAACACAGAAAAGAAAGTGACACAATGCTCATATGGCATGCCCCCAAAACCTCTTCAATACGCATACCGCAATCTCCTCCCCAACATTGTTACAGTCAAAGACGTGGTCAGAAATCTAGAGACAGAAAGATATTCTCTATATGTCCATCTGTTGCGAAACCTCGGCTGCTCAGTATAGAATGTCATCACCTTTCACCCATCTAAAACAACAATTTTAGAAAATTAGATGGCTGAAAGTTGATGCGATTTGACATTCTGTACAGAAAGATATAGTTGGAGCCTCTGTTGCCTAGGAAGGTTGGTGATTCTCCCAGACTGTAGAAAGTTGGACACAGCGAGAGAGGAACTACACATTGACATTTCATCAATACAAGGAAACAATAGGTTTGCGTATGATAACGTAGCGTGGATGGTCTGCATTATCGGGCATTCACAAAATCACACATAACAAACTATGTTATGGGCATCAGTTCTTTAGACTAACCTATTCTACAAATGGCTTACTATGTGGTGCAGGACGATTGATTTCTTGGCCTTTAACGTCTCCAGTTCAGATGCATTTTGGTGGGCGTTCCTACGTATTCGGTATGGTCCATTATACACAGAAAAGAATTTCTGACATTTCAGCTTCTGTTTGCTGGACAACTGAATTGATTTCAGCAATATTTTCTGTCCATCAAAATTTTCGTTCTCGCGCTTTTTTGTTAGTGCGTTCCTTCCCCCTCCGAACAGCCGACTGAATCCTCTGGAGAGCTTCACCGACGATTGGCCTTTTCTGTACACGGGTCCTCCTAAATAGGTCCCGTGTTTTTTTATTCTTCAGTACTGTAATTGCCGCTAGCTTCGTGATCCCATCCTGGAAATATTTGAGGAAGACGTCCCAAGAAATTTATTGTTTGTTGTAGTACAGCCGACATAGGTTTCTTAGCTCATTTATCACTCGTTCGGCGAATTCGAATCCTGGTGGTGGGATGAGATAAATATTGTTTCAGTCTTGTGCCTTCTTTGACTTCTGTTGTGGCCCATTATCAGAGAAGATTCTCTCTATGTGCCCCAAATGAGGCAGGAAATCTATCCATAGTGCTCATTATGCTGTCAACGATGTAGCCTTTTTGAGTGGTGTGAAACTAACAAACTCTGTGATTGGTTCGATGAAAACAGGGACATGACTGTACCCTCTCAATGTCATGGGGAATGGTCCCATTAGATCTGAGGCCTCGATGTGCCTTAGTTTGTTGGGAACAATAGGAAACAGTGGTGCTTGCTTATTCGCAGTTATATGCCTCGTCTTCCAGCCATCTTTACAGACTGACAGCACGTGACAAATTCACCTTTCCATGTTCCCGAAGTAACACAGTTACCTTAATGTCAAGAAGCACGTTCCCAGGCCAATATCACCATAGCTTAAGTGGGTGTGCCACACCACTTTGTAACCACTTGTTCAGGAAGACGTAGATATCATTCCTATGTTAATTCTGTGGAAGAGAATTCCTTTCCTTAATAGGTCTAATTGTCGAATGACAGCTTGATTTCGATCTTTCCATTTCTTCTTGAGCCTTAACAGGTCCGGACCCTTGTCCTGTTGTCTCTTAATGTCCCACATATTTCAGGCCACAAAGTTTTCAGACGCTACTTTTCTTATGTAATACAGGCTAAAACGGTTGTCCTTAAGACCGTCAGTGACATAGCTCTGTAAGCTAATAGGAGAACGTTATAATGCATCTGCTGTTGTATTCTTACTACCCTCTATGTACTGAATGGCGAAATTATATTGCTGCAGGCACATTACCCATCGTATGTGGCTTTTATGGATTAATTTTCCAGTAGTCAAGAATTCCAGAGCTTTATTAAAAAAAATGGCTCTGAGCACTATGGGACTTAACATATACGGTCATCAGTCCCCCAGAACTTAGAACTACTTAAACCTAACTAATCTAAGGACATCACACAATACCCAGTTATCACAAGGCAGAGAAAATCCCTGACCCCGTCGGAATCGAACCCGGGAACCCGGGCGTGGGAAGTGAGAACGCTACCACACGACCACGAGCTGCGGACCAGAGCTTTATTCCCTTTTCTTCCACATAAGAAAAACCGCCACACAATCTTGAGGGTCTCCAGTTCAGTCATGTAGTAATTCTTTTCACATTTTGTGATCAATCTATTCGCAAATGCTATTGTTTTCCACACATGGTTTCCATTCTCGATGTAGTCATGAAAACTCATCACTCACAATCCAAATCCTGTGTATGAGAAATCCGTGACCATACAGGAATCCTCTCTGACTGGATGGCTGAGTATTGGCACCTCAAGTGGTTCTGACTTCAGAGCCTGAAACTCGCCCTCCACTGTTTTGTTCCAAGTCCCATTTACTTTTCTGACCTAGAAACTTTACTGACAAAGTCCTGAAGGTCAACATTTCAATATTTATGGTGTCACCATGCTCCTTAAAGTTGTGGAGGAGTTCCTTCAGAACTGCATTGTGTTGTTCTCAAGTCTTTTCGGCCATAAGAAGATTGTTGGCTAAGTTATTACATTCCATTTGAGAAATTCGCTGAGAATGCCGTCAAGGCTTCGTATAAATGCGGCAGATAATATATTTAGCCCAAACAGCACTCTGCGAAATTGATAGCACTTGCCAAAGGCAAGAAATGATGCGTAAGGCCTGCAACTGGGATCGAGCTCAATTTGCCAGAAGCTCGACCTGAGGTCTATTGAGAAAAAAACAGATACTCCATGGAAGTTCTGGAGAAGCTTTTTTGCATCTCAGATTCGTCCACCTCTGGCTCAATAATTGAAGTTACCTGGCGAGAATCTAGGACGAAACGGATAGATCCATCTGACTTTTCGACCACTTTTAGCGGGTTATTATATGTAGATCTGGCAGGTTCTATCACCACCATCTTTTAGCATTCTCGAAATCTCGTTCACGACTTTGTTTCTCTAAACCTGGGATACAGCATAAGGTGGCACGATGAATTTCTTTTGCGGACGGACATTAAATTTATATTGAAAATTCTTTATCGAACCTGGATTTGACGGAAAAAGTTCTCTGTTCTGCAGCAGCATATTTCTTAACTCACTATGCTCAGCAGGCTCAGTGCACTGTACAGTTTTTACTTTGTTTTCTATCGCCTCTCTCATTTCTCTGATCACTGCTTCCTTCTTGTGTTCATTGTCTTCTTCAAACAATTGTTCAGCGGATCAGTCTTTCTCATTATGCCAATAGCTTAATTAAGTCTAATACAACTGACTGGAAGTTGCACTTGCATAACCTGCTCTTCGAATCTAATGCAAATGAGTGTCCCCTTCCGCAACACAACTTTCTCTCTTCTAAGGTCAAGAATCGTTCCGTATCCATCCATTTGTTCAAATGTGTGTGAAATCTTATGAGACTTAACTGCTAAGGTCATCAGTCCCTAAGCTAACACACTACTTAACCTAAATTATTCTAAGGACAAACACACACACCCGTGCCCAAGGGAGGACTCGAACCTCCGCCGGGACCAGCCACACAGTCCACGACTGCAGCGCCTTAGACCGCTCAGCTAATCCCGCGCGGTATCAATCCAAAAAGTCCATGCCTACTATTATGTCTATTGCCAAATTTACATCATACAGAAGTTGGTCCTTATTTTGTGTCCTTGACGCACGAACACTAATAGAATCTGCAGGTTTACTTCCATCCATTTCACTAGATGAGCCCCCTTTACTTTCGTCCTTTTCATGGAGTGTTGGCTAGCTTCTTTTCTCAGAGCAACGCTTGTATCCTATCTCAAAAATAGTAGTAATATGGCTGCCAGTGTGCAGAATGAGTTTGTGCCACTTGCACTGAGTGACACTTGTATGAAGAGGGAATGTGTTGACATTGGTACGGAGCTGAGGACACTGTAGGTAGTGGACAGGGTGTTCCAGAAGTAGGATACACCAGCCTCTCTGCCGCTACCTGCGGCGTATTCTGGGGAAGACCAAAGCCCATTTCCTGCACAAAGTTCCCTGTCCTCGCACCAGTTCGTAGGGTGCATGTCTTTCTCCCAGAATTTAATACTGCAGCTGACCTCTGAATGGCAAGTAGTGTTCCGTGTTTTAGTGTTGAGATGATGGAGTTCACCCAGACCTCCAGATGAAAGCCTTTACTGATTTACGACGGGCATTGGTATATGGTGGGCTACACAAACAAACAAGAAGTGACATACTGGCGTTGTGTAAACTTTAAAAACAATAAATGCAAATGAAGATTATCCCAAAAAGTGACACAGTTTTAGAGGAAGGTAGCCATGTTTGTATTCCAGAGGAAGCAGCAAATGTAGTGCGAAAACATTTAGTCAGCGTAAAGAAGCAGGGAAAAGAAACAGACGTTACAGTTTCACCAGTTCATGTTGAAGAAATAGAGCATCTTTTCAAACGAAGCTAGACTTAGTAACGTCATAACCATCACACGAAAGTGCGAAAACAATCGTTACATGCATAGGCGAAAAGATATGGGAACTACACAAGATCCCACACATTCTGGAGGAATATTCTTCCAAGAAAATAATTCACGAATGAATAATGGTAGCAGTTTTTTACTTGCAGATGATAACAGGGGACCGAATGAGAGAATATTGATGTTTGCCAGCTAAAAGGGAGAAACGTGTATATCAAATTGCAAATCATTGTTTGTGGATGGAACATTCAAGAGATCGGACAAGCAGTCTGAAACAGTTGTTTATACTCCACTCGGAGCCTAATAGTTCTTGGGAGGAAACAGAAACTATTCCAGTGTTTACGCTTTGCCGCCAAATAAAAAGTGAGAAACATATGAACGTTTTTAAGCTATTAAAACTAATGTGCTTGGATGGAACCCTGTATCTCTGCTGATGGACTTCGAACTTGCCACCCTCCAAGCAGGTAACTGTTGTAAGTAGGCTGTTTAAGTTTTTACACTGGTAACGCCACGTAGCGCTCTGTATGAAAACCACTGATTGTGCTGTGTGCAGTCTGTGGCTAGTTTGCATTGTTGTCTGCCATTGTAGTGTTGGGCAGCTGGATGTTAACAGCGCGTAGCGTTGCGCAGTTGGAGGTGAGCCGCCAGCAGTGGTGGATGTGGGGAGTGAGATGGCGGAGTTTTGAGAGCAGATGATCTGGACAGAGACAGTAAATTTTACATTGTTTGTTCTGTATCAAAATCTTTCATTTGCTAACTATGCCTATCAGTAGTTAGCACCTTCAGTAGTTAGAATCTTTTATTTAGCTGGCAGTATTGGCGCTCGCTGTATTGCAGTAGTTCGAGTAATGAAGATTTTTGTGAGGTAAGTGATTCATGAAAGGTATAGGTTATTGTTAGTCAGGGCCATTCTTTTGTAGGGATTACTGAAAGTCAGATTGCGTTGCGCTAAAAATATTGTGTGTCGGTTTAGTGTTGATCAGAATAAGTAAAGAGAGTAATGTCTGAATACGTTCAGTTTTGCTCAGCTGTTTGAAAAGCAAATAATGTAAGAGGTTTATCAGCACAGTAATTTATTAACTTTTCTAAGGGGACGTTACACTGTTTGTTTCCTGGCACAGAGGTTACTGCTCTAACACATCTTCCACGGAAATGTTGGATGATGGTTGGCTATGTGTTCAGGAGAGCACGTCTGAAAACCATAAGCTTCAAGACTTTTGTTACTATTTAGTGGGCAAGTGGCTCGATAACGAACGTATGCCAAGAGAGGTGTGGAACTGCAGTGGAAGACACCATCGCACTAATAACGTCTCAGAAGGATGGAACCGAAGAATAAATACGTTAATATCAAAAGTTCATCCGAATGTTTACTCGTTTGTGGAAAATCTTTGAGGAAATGCAGAGTACCAAGGACACCAGTCTGACTGACTAACTTTGAACTTTGATGGAAAAAGAAAATGAAAGTCAGCATTGAAGACTGACGAAACGATTGCAAAGGCTTTAAAGAAACTCCAAACAGATGGGATCTAAATCATTTCTGATTTGTGTGGCTTACTCACAGAAATTACAGTGGCGAAGAAAACGTCAGAAACATTGAAAAATTTGTATATATTGAAAAGTAGTTCAACGTACTCATTGGCAATTTCGTAAATATTGTAAATAAATTTAATGGGCCACGAAAAAAGACGACCTTCTCATGGTGTTCCCTGGAAACGAAACAAAGTCTCCTCGATGTCTCT
Source organism: Schistocerca americana (assembly GCF_021461395.2). Lineage (NCBI taxonomy): Eukaryota > Metazoa > Arthropoda > Insecta > Orthoptera > Acrididae > Schistocerca > Schistocerca americana. The sequence goes on from NC_060120.1 coordinate 743,892,998, forward strand.
TGAAATTTGTAAAATATGAAGACAGATAAGACTATCTCAAAGGCCGACCCTTTTCTTGGGAACAATTGCAGCATTCGCCTTGAGTGGTTTTTAGAATCAAAATCTATAGGGGTGGACACCAAACATAAAATCTTTGCAGCGGAAACAAAGGCAAATGACAAACAATTAAATCCATACTCTCTTCCTCCATTAGAAGGTGTGCAAACCAGCATGAAACTGGCAAAGACAAAACAAATTATCATAAAAAGTAACTGGTTGCAGTTTTGCAACCTTTCAACATGAGTTGAAACTAATTTCTAGTAACACATGACTACAGCAGGCCTGTTGAGGATGTGGCTAGGCGAGCAAGGACGCTCACGCTCGCTCGGCGTCAGGGTTGTGAGCGCTCGCTGAGGAATGGGTCGGTCAGACGTCGTTGCGTAGCGCAGCACGGTCAACTGTTAGGGCAGCAGTGCAAACAATATGCTGCCTTCAGAGCAATGACCGTGATTAGGTTCGGTGTAGCCTTAGATATGTATGTACAGTTTATACGGCGCGGTGCTTAAGGGGAGACTCCACCTAAAAATTTAACTTTTGTCTACTTTGCGAATAGAAATTAAATTTTAAACTCGTGTCTGTTATGTAAATTTGTAGCAATACTCAAGTTATGAAGTCTATAGCTTCAGTGGTTTCAGAGTTTTGAATTTTTAATATGATTTTAGTCGTGATCTTGAAAACCAACTTTTGGTATCCACGCCACAATTTTCACATGCCGGATTTTGTATCACAAGACATAGTTCAACGGCTATGTGCATTCGTTGTATGAGAAATATTAATAATTTGTTTTTAGTCTTTATTTCAATAATCAATCTTAAATTTTCTTTAATTATCAACAAATAAATGTGATGATGGAATAAACACATTACATTTTCGATAAGATTAATACATAGAAGTATGTAAACACATAAAGAATACTTCCTGCAAACATTTCATTCAGGTTAGTTAATATTTTTGGTAAAAAAGTTGGCATCCAGCTTAGAAAAAGAAATTTTTGGTGAAATGGATTTTTAAAATTTTATAAAAAAACTGTCCCATTAAAGTTTACCGGCACCATAACGTTTTCCATTCCTGCTTATATGAGACTTCTTCTTGTACTTTCAAGATCAAGTAGATTTTCTGCCGAATTTTCTGAATAAAAATCTGCTCAAAATCTTCTTGAGAAGGTGCAGTGATAGGGATATCTTATCTTAAGTCAGTACCAATTTTCTTGGAGCTTGTTGACTGTGCGAATTTCCTAAATTTATATTTACACAGTCAACAGGCAGAGCAATTGATTTCCAACGACTGGCTGCCAATTGTTTTGCTTCAGTTTTTCTGGAAATCTTACAACTTGTTTTTCCCAGTTTGAGTTTATACCAAGTTCGGAGTAAAAATGGTTCTGTTTGATGGTGACTGAAATTTAAAAAAAAATGACAACTCCGCTTTTAAACAATATGACTGAAGAAAGTATTCATCATACGGAGCGGATAAACAAATGTCTCTTCGTTATATTAGCTTTTTCTGCTATTTGTGTAGGTGAAAGTACACTGAAGAGCAAAATAAACTGGTAAACCTGCCTAATATCGTGTAGGAGAAGTGCCGCAACACTTATTGTGACTGTGATCATGGGGTGAAGGTCGTGTCATGTTAACACTCCTTGTTCCTCCAGCAAAATCTCCCATAAGTCCTCGTAATTTAACATGTGTACTGGACTCAGTGCGATAACAGTTGCGAGATTTTCAAATAACTTCCGGGAATTCAGCCAGGTAACACTTTCAGCTGAAAGTGTTACCTGGCTGAATTACCGGAAGTTATTTGAAAGTTGTATACGCCAGGAGAAACTCAGGTCTCAAGTTGCGAGATTGCACTGAATCCTCCCTGTACGACCCTGGCGTCAGTTTCTTGTCAGGCTACGATTGCACTGTCGGTTTCTGGAGTTTGATCCCCAAACTACCACCTCCTAGCCTTCCTCATGACCTCGGTTCTTTTCCCGGAATCTTCGCAAAAGCGATCGACAACCCTTCGGGCACCTTGGTCATGCGTGCAGCCTAAATTGCCCCTGCGCGTTTCAGCGCCGTGAACTCGCCTTGTCGCTGTATCGGACGGACACTAAGCGGCCGTACCAGCGCTAGCAGAGGCCGCCACTTCCAAGGGACTTATCTGTGTCCGCCACACAGGTGACCAGAAAACAGGGCCGCGAGTATTTTGCCACCAACCGCTTTTTAGGTTGGCGCCAGGGCTGCAAATGTCAGTTCTTCCAGCTTCGAGAGCCTCTCCTAGCCTCAGGGCAGGTGCTACTCACCCCATCGTCTTAGGACGCTCTCAAAGTCCATCGTAGGGATTGACGTCGCAGAATTCAGCATTCATCGTTGTTTCTCTCGGTGCAGTCAGAGTGTACCCAGGATAGTCTTCTCTGTTCATGTGCTGGTGTTATTCAGGATAGCTTCATTTGTCTATTAGGATCCTAACTGTGTTACTTTGTCAGACTCTGGACTCACCAGACTATCAAGTTTTCATAACTGTGAGACACTAAGTGTGATTTTCTTTTTATCGTCGAGGCAGACGTTTCTTTCCTCGGTCAGTACACTTTTGTTAACTTTGATCACTGTTTTCTCTGTGTCGGTGTGAGAGACACATGAAGTTCTGTTCATAATGACTCTCGTTATTACCTTTTCCGAATTCTTATTAATTTCCTCTTCGTCCAGAATTTCGTCCGTGATATTCTTGCCTTCCTGACTGACCGTCCCTCTCATTTCTTCTGTCATTATACATGTTGGGCGCCTGAAGTTCCCATTCTATCCTCCCTTTCGTTCTTGCGCAGATTTTGTCTCAAATATAAGCTCCAGCTCACGGAGGATGCCCTTAAGGGGAGCCGGAGGTGGTCAGATCCAAAAAATTACGATTTTTTTGCTATCAAAAATTAATTGAAACATTAATCTTTAATGCAAACTTTTAATTATTGTTCTACCCGCCATAGAAGTGGAGATATTACCATTTTCTCCAGTGCCTGCAGAGGAAATGGGCGAGGCCGCTGAAAGCGTTTACTACTGTCTCGTGACTTCTTGGCGAACAGCTTGGAATTTTCTCGTCCTGAAGTTGAATATTTCCTTATGTTACCCATACAGCGAGTGTGCAAGGGTTGGATACATTGTTTCCTCTGCAAATGAAGCGCTAAGAGCGCCGAACATCGTCTCTTTGTTATTGATTGTTTCGAATTATCTCAGTGTTGCGCCTGTTGTTAGTAATATTATATACCACGTTTTAGTAATCGTATGTATAAGAAGAGGAATAACGTAGGGAAAAGAAAATGAACACTAATACCAAGTTGTGATGCTGTAACTACAAAAACCAAGCGTTCTTCTGCTAAGCAACACATGGCTGGCCATAGCCCTGAGACGTCTTCTAGCAAGAAGTTGACTGGTGGAAGACACAGATTATGTGAATATGTAAGTGACAGTGATAATATTAACGAAGTACCGTATATTGGGGACTGTTATCTTCTGTGCTGAAAGAAAGTGTTCTGTGCAAAATTTGTTCAAATGTAGGAGTGGAACTGGAGATAACAAAGCTCTTTTGTTTAGCTTGTGAGACGAAGATAATCTGTACATGTTGCAAGTATGAAGTGACTTTCTACAATTCACATGCCAGTCTCTCTGCTGAAAATGGGCGATCTAGGGTGTTTCATGTGAATGTTTGACTTGTGGATGGTCTTCGATCCATCGGAAAAGGGTCTGCTGCTGGTAAACTGTTTTATGCTATTATGAACTTGCCATCGCCTCCAAGCAAATTTGGGTACTACTGTGAACTGTCAGGATCTTTTGTTGAATATGTGGCTTTGAAAACCATGAAGGAAGCAGTAGAGGAATCTATAGAAATGAACGGTGCTTCTAGGGAATTTGTAGTGGCATTAGATGGTTCCTGGCAAAAGAGGGCTCACAAATCCCTGAATGGGGTCGTAACTGCTACTTGTGGTGATAGTGCAAAAGTGATAGGCGTTGCAATATTGTCAAAACATTGTAGGTGCGGAAATAAAATCAAAGGAGAGCACAGTGGTACCTGTGAGGCAAATTTCAATGGATCAAGTGGAGAAATGGAAGTGCAAAGAGTGAAACAAATTTTTGAACGTTTAGCTCCCAGATACAATATTAAGTACATATACTACCTTGGCGATGGTGACTCCAAAGGTTTCAAGTCTGTGGAGGAACTGAAGCTATATGGAAATGAATTAGTAGTTGAGAAGTTGGAATGCATTGGTCATGTGCAAAAGCGTATGGGTGCACGGCTTCGGAGGGTCACACAAACTTTGAGTTCAAGTTACCTCAGTGATGGAAAGTCAATAGGAGGGAGAGGTAGGTTTATTGATGATTTGATTGAGTGTCTACTGAGATACTATGGGTATGCAATAAGGCAAAGTAGTTGTAATGCTAGTGACATGCAAAAAGCGGCGTGGGAATTGTTCCTTCATACTGCCTCTTTCAACGAATGTCCTCAACACAGCCTGTGCCCAAAAGATTCTTGGTGCAAATACAATGCCAGAAAGGACTATGATCACAAGCATAGTTTTGCCAGTAGCTGTGATAAACGCAATAAAACTTATTTTTCATGACTTAGAACAGCAAGAAGTGTTACAAATACGTTTACACGGAAAAACACAGAATCCTAATGAGATCATTAACAATTTAATTTGGACAGTGATCCCTAAAAGGGTGTTTGTAAGCATAAAAACACTGCACTTTGGCATTTATGATGCAATAGCAACCTACAACCAAGGGAACAGTGTGAAGTGTGAAGTATTGAAGGCTTTAGGAATTCCAGCTGGGGTGAACACTGTACGAGCACTAAGAAATATTGACAGAGAGAGGATAAGAGGAGCAGAAAGTAGAGAAATGGATATGAAATATGATGGATCAGCAGGCCAGAAAAGAAGAACAAAAAGGAAGCTTTTGGAGGATGAAGAAGAAGACCATAATAATCCATCCTACAGTGCAGGAATGTATTGAGAAACATTGATAGCCATTTCCTGTAAATTAGAACTTCTGAATGTAAGGAACATTTTCTTAAAATCCACTCAAACTAGGGAGATGAAATTTTTATACAGCACTCCTAGTGGTCAAACTTATATTGTAATGCAACCATTTGGCAAAATGTTCAGTAGTTTCATTTCAATTTCATTAAATAAAGCATTTTTTCTAAAAAAGTTTGCTCATTAATAAAAAAAATTATTGAAAGGAAACTAGAAAAGATGCTCCGATATCCCTCCATCATAACTGCAATATTAAACCACTCTATACGCTGAAAAAATTTCAAATTTTTCTATTTGGTAGATTATTCATAAATGTCCTTCAAACTTAGTGATTGTAACATGGGCTGCATAGTCACCTCCAGCTCCCCTTAAACCACTCGATGTCTAAAAATGGCTCTAAGCACTATGGGACTTAACATCTGAGGTCATCAGTCCCCTAGACTCAGAACTACTTAAACCGAACTAAACTAAGGACATCTCACACATCCACGCCCGAGGCAGGATTCGAACCTGCGACGGTAGCAGCAGCGCGGTTCCAGACTGATGCGCCTAGAACCGCTCGGCCACATCGACCGGCACTCGATGTTCGTCCGACGTTTTTCCACCAGTGATTGCTGGTAATTATTGGCAATTTTCAAAAGCAAAATCTAATTATCTCACTGCCAGTAAAGGAAGCGTCTATGAACTGGTTCATTTTAATGGGTCCTTCGAATAACTCGGTATGGCTCTTATATCCCAATGACTCAATATCGCCGGACGGGGTGGCCGAGCGGTTCTAGGCGCTTCAGTCTGGAACCGCGCGACCGCTACGGTCGCAGGTTCGAATCCTGCCTTGGGCATGGATGTGTGTGATGTCCTTAGGTTAGTTAGGTTTAAGTAGTTCTAAGTCCTAGGGGACTGATGACCTCAGAAGTTAAGTCCCATAGTGCTCGAACAATTTTTTGACTCAATATCCTGACACAGTGAAATTTCTTGTTTTCTCTCCTGCATTTCCCGCGACGAATCAGTCCCGAGAAACGCGTCCTTAAATTCTTGGTATGAGCAGAAAGTTGCCGCTAGTCAGCGCATTTCTTTCTGCTGCTGGTCCCTCGATATGTCCACAGACAAATTCTAACTTGGCGTCCAATGGTCATGATGCAGACGACTGAATTTAGCCAGCCAGACCTTGGAGTGAAGTGGACTTCCATTCTCACTGAAATTCTGCAAATTTAGCGCTGAGAGAAAGTGCTTGTAATCAAACACCGGCCCTCCTCTCGTACTTGTAGTTAAGGCAGAATCACACTCTAGTTTGTCCCATATGCCACGAGGTTTCATGTCGAGTGCTGTGACCGACAATTGCTGTGCCACTGTGCTACTCGAACTCCGCATTACACCGCATAAGCGGCCTGCAATTATGCGAGGAATCGGTTTCCGTCCTGGAGTGCCCGCGTTATGACCCGTTGCCTTGCGTTGACCCCGCGCATGGCGAACATCCCAACTGTGACACCATTCTGCGTGATGCTTCCCGTCTGAATGGGAGGTGACCTTGTATATCTCCTGTTATAGGTAAACAAACTTTTCCTCCACCCTGTCTGACCTTCGTGATTTGCCTGTAATCGCCTTCTGTCCTTCCGTTGTGAGGGAGCTAATAGCACGTGAACTGCTGTTTGCAGTATGCCTGGCTGGTCTGGCACCATTATTTGGCATGACTGCCATTTTCTTGGTGCCTGCCGCTTCTGCTGCTGCTACTGCCTGTGTCCTTATTGGCAACTAAAGCCTCGCTTCGGTGCTAATCTTTCCCGCTTCCGTAATGTGCTCATCGATTTTACTCAGTAGATTATTCATCTCCTGTACGTGTTCCTTTGCGTCTCCTTCTCTCTTCCATTGTGCGTATTCACGTTTCCTTTCTATTTCTTGCACTTCCTGCTCACATTTGCTTCCTGCTAGCTTCATTGCTTTCAGAATTTGGAAGAGTAAATTCGGCTCCTGCTCGTGTTGTGTCCTTCCTGCTAGTGCACCGATGTGGCAGGATTGTCCTATGTTCTCTTCCGTCTTTGTCTTTTGTGTTTGACTATGTCTTCTTCCTCAATCATATTGTATATTCGTCCGATCCAACACGATCTGATTCTTCTTTCTTTCTCTGCTGGAAAAATATATCATCTCATCTCCCGACATTTTTCTATCCTTATCCTGTGAAAAGTCCATCGTACTAGGCCTCTCTAATTGACTTTCGCTTTGTAACACTCTTGTTTTGCTCCGTGGTATCATTCACGAAAGCAAAGAAAACGAACTGCTATGTATGACACTTAACACTTGATTAAAATAAAACAAAGCTTCTCACAACCTACTAAAATTAATCCACAACATAGATTGCTTATTCATGTCCCGTCCGAGTTGGTCACGATGCCGCGGCAAAACCGACAATCTTCACAAGAAAATGTAATGCTGTGTAAAAACCATATAAATGAACCGAAAAAATTTGAAGTAGCTAAATAAGTTGGAAAGAAAACACAATAGTTAGTATATTCAAACAGCTGTTTAAAACTATCATGAAATTTAATTAAAAAACTAGAAATGATAAAATATGAGTATTTAAGCCAATAAAAATTATTAAACCTCTCAGCTTTCACAGGAAAGATCCAACTCGGGCTCGCCATATTATATGAGGTGCTGGGGTGGAGAAGTGTGTGTAACACTTGGATTCAACTGAATTTGCGTGAGAGCTGTTCATACGCACAACCCTCCCCCCTCCCTCTCCCCTTTAACTACCATCTTAACTTATGCACAATGCACAAACGAACTCTAAGAGAATTAATAAAAAATGACCCTGTAGATGAGGCAGTGAAAAGGTTTACACACACACAAACGCACACACGCACACACACTATAGCTTTAAAAAGTTACTAATTAATCCCCATGCTGAATAGTTACAAAAAATGGGCAGAAATGAAATTGTCATATCACTACTAAACGATAAACGAATTAAGTATCCCAAATAGATTTATTTTATCTAATAAACATGTAAATGTGCTATTCACTGAACAATGCTGTAATCGAACAAGGGCACAAACTAATAGTGATGAGAATAAGTAGTTGGTAGGTTTTTTTAAAGGTGCACCTACTCTGAAATACTGAATGTAGTAATCTAATATGAGTAACTCGATCAACAGATAAATCCCGACTGTGCAACAGAATTCTGATCGGAAATGAGAACTCTGCGGAAAATTCATATGCAAAATCGTGGGCATTGCGGCGCCAAAGCGAGAATATACGCTGCTGAGGCCCTCAGAGAAGAATTACACGTCCCTATGACGCCAGTGCTGCAAATACTTTATAACCAAGATCTCAGACAATGTGTGCACAGAAAACAGCAGTCAGATGGTGCAGCCGCAGATGTCTGAAATCTCTGAACTGCTGGTCTCTCTGACGATCGACGAATGTGGAAAAACCATACGAGATAAATTCCGGAAAGACTAAACTTCTGTCCGGATCATCTGCCCCTAAGTCTGCGCTAGAGTATCTGCAGGAGGAGACAAAGTCATTACACCCCTTCTCCCTGGCGGTCTAAAGGAGACTCCCTCACTCTTTCGCAGCACCCAACACCGAAAACTAGTGCTTCGATATCTCACCACGCTCGCATGTTTCCAGTAGTAGGAGGCTGTGGGAAAACGCGCCAATCATTTCTGTTCTATGCACACTGCAAATCCAGCCTAGCTACACAGCAACATGTTTTGTACCCATCGTAGCTGTTGCCACCAATTTTCAGTAGAGATCTCTGACGTGACGTCGCATCCTCTTTGAGTTGCCAAATCAACTCCCTGTATTTCATGGGATGGGCAAAAGCAGCCGTGAAAACCGGCACCAAAACCGAACAAAATATCTCCTGGACGCCAGGCGCTGGTGCGACAGGTGTCCCGTGTCTTCAGACCTCAGATTCCGAATACCACTGAAAACAATACTAACACCTGGCGTTGGCCAAGCGAAGCCCAGACGGCAGACAGCAATGAAACGTTTAACGCTGGCCGCAGAAAGTCGCGCTCGCCGTCACTTCATGCCGAATACAATGGCCAAGAGCCATAGCAGGTCAGCCGTCCTGAGAAGACGCTGCACGCTATTGTCCACTCCCTTCCGTTTTCACAGAAAACCCGATCTTATATTTTCCTGCCACACCCAACGGAGGTGGGCCTCGCCCGGCCCCAGCTCATCCACACAAGAAGGACAGAAGAGCAAGCAATGTCCCAACGCCAATAGAAATATTATTAATAAAAATGAGAGTCCTCATTACCGGCTTCATTACAGCAATGACGTTTCCCGGCCCACCCCCACTGAGACACAATATCAGATAAAAAAAAAATTGCGAAAATTGAGAGAGGATATGGCACGAGAGCTTTGTAGCCTCTCTGGCAGTTCACCAGATGTACGTCATACACGCGTTATGTCCATAACTTACATACCGTCTCAACCTACTCTCATCACTGGTGCATTGCACCCAGTTTGAGCAACAGTCCGTAGATATGTCCTTCCAGCTTCCTTCAGGCTCTCAATGATGATGATGATGATGATAATGATGTTTGGTTTGTAGCACGCTCACCTGCACGGTCATGAGCGCTCGTACAAAGTCCTAATTTTTACACAGTCAAATTTATTTAAGCAATCCAATGTAGCCACTGTCACGAATGATGATGATGATGATGAAATGATGAGGTCAACCCGGCTGGGAATCGAACCCGGGACCTCGTGATCCAGAGGCAGCAGCCCTCAATGGAACCACGTTGAAATAACTGAAGGTGTTTATGAAGATTACATGCTCTTCGGTGGGGCATAGTTGTACCCTAGAATGAATGTTGCACACAAAGTTCACTTTTGGACTCAGCACAGTTACTGCCAGCAGAGTCAAAACTGTGGGTGCACTTAAAGGCCTCCTGAGCGGTATTTGTTCGCAAGTGGCTGTGACAGATGTATCGCTAGCACTGCAACTTCTTAGTAGGCACATATTATACCCTGGTGCCAGTGAACATAGTCCTTGAGGGTGTTTCATTTTTTCCTTAAATGTATATTCTTCTTCTAAATTACTAAAAACACATAGAAATTAACTTCAATTCCTGAAACCATGTTAACATTGTGCTAAAAAGCTTAGTTAAAGCTAATGATGCCACTTCAGCAAGTGACAGAAATGGAACCAAGTGAAGTGCAGAAAGCATGTGGTGCAATGCATGTGCTGCAACCGAACACAGCTTTTGTGTGTTAATACTAACAACTGTTCCTGCAAATGCTGCATGGTCACTGTCAGCAGTTTCAATATGGACACCCTCAAATAGCTCAGGTGTATTCGATCTGAGATATTTTGTGAGATGCCTTGCCCCAAGCGCACCATTACGAAACTCTAATTACCCTAATCGATTATTGGACAGTTGAAGTCCTCAATAACGGCAGTTTGACAGAGGAAAATATATATTAGCGAGTTGAAGGTTTTTCTTGGGTTTTCGGTCACACTGGGGAGGGGAGGAGGGGGTCTAGTGGTCGTAGAAGACCCAGATTATAAACTTATTTCCACCACTTCCTCAAACAGCCTCGCAAGCAGCTTCAGTTTCTATCCTAGTTGATTTGAGATTCCTCTCCACTGGGATAAATACAACAGCTCCATTTCTCATTTGTCTTCCCTTTCGACATACACCTATAGTTAGATTTAAGCGAATGGCACAAGTCCAGGGAGTCACAGCCTATCTTGCCACTGAATCTCCGGAGCCTCTACTCGGTTGAGAACCAGGGAGCCCCAATTGCGGACAGTGCTGCATATTGTGAGCTACGTTGAAACTCCGTGAGGAAGGATGGCCTTCTCAGTCTTCTCTGCCAGTCGCTGGAATGAACCAAGTATGAAGTTGGAGCCTAGACGACATGCATCGTTCCTTACAACGTGCACCACTGTCGACAGTTGATTGAAGATTGTTCATTCCAAAAAAGAAAGAAGAAAAAAAAGAAGAGGATTCCCTCTAAGATCTCTCGGGAGAGCAGCCGCCATATCTATCCACCTGAGCACAAACTTGGTGAAATCTAGTCTCGAGACTATTGCGAGAGCTTGTTCTAGAAGCTTCCAAATCGTTTTCTTCATGCGCTGAATCAAAAACTTTATGCTGTTAAATCGTAAAGTCGTCTTTTCCATTTCGGAAGCTTATCATCTCATATGGAGATTTTTCCAGTGCAAATGCACAGCTGGTCAGTTCGGGATCCTATATCTACATCTACATACGAGATGTGGATGTAAAATAACGGTGTCAGTGTGTGGGTGTTATATTGACGAATTGAGCAACGGATTGATCTGACAAGTACCTTTTGGCTCCTACAAGAAGCAATTTCCACCCCACACTACTACAGAAGTCAGACAGACGCTCCTAACGTACCAAAAGGAAATGCCTGAAAAGCTTTCAGCAATAAATATCTTCTAGACTCATCTGCTGTAAGGAAAATACACAAAAATATTCTATTTTCTTATGTAACTAGTGGGATACTTGGGTACTGGAGTATTGCTAGTTAGTGTAAGAAAAACATTAAACGAACGGAAAATATTATTTATTGCAAAATTTAATAAAAATCAAATGAAACTTTTATTTATAAACTGATACACAAATTTCGGGGTTCTTTTCGGAATAGGAGGTTACCTTTTATGGATAGGAATTCTGTTAATGACATTTATATAAAAAGTGTGGGAAAGCTCTTTTATCCCTTTTCTTTAAGAATCTTATTTACTCGGCAGAATGGCTGAGAGCCGCACCTACTCAACTTGAACAATTATCCGATTGAATTTTTCTAAGTATGGTCGAGGCTGTTGAGTGAGAAATGTAATGGAGTGACGTGAATGAAGTATGTTATTTCTAATGGAGGAAAGATGGGGCTCGCCTACACTGTAGCGTACAATACCGTGAGCTGTGCCAACTGCTGCCTGCATTGTTCGCTGCTGAAAACTAACAAAACTCTCTCTTTCTGTCTGGATTGACCTTTGCCAATCGAACTCTCACTACACCTTGATGAAGTCAAGTACTCCTATCTGCCCCTAGTCTAACTATTGATGTGGTACACCGGTCAGATAACCAGTCCACCGCGATGCCACTCAATGTTCGCTCGCAGGCGCTAACTAATACTCTGTCTGTGTTCACACCGCACATTAAGTGTTGCGGCCAACACAGTGAACAAATGCTTAATTGCGAGCGACTCAATATAGAGTATCACTCTGATTCGCTAGCGACATAGGTGCTCTCTCAGTGCAGTACTGAGTAGAGACTTTGTTCCTTGCTGTGTGCATACATGCACGAGCGCACTCACTCCTGCTACGTGTTCCCACTACAAGAGCGTCACTGTAACGACTTCCCTCCACGCAAAAAGCGAAAAGGTATATCATCCGCTGTGTTTCCCTCACTCCTCCAGCTCATTGCATCAGAAATTATCCACCAATAGCATTACTCTTACAAACGGGAGAATGGCGCTCCGTTTAAGCCGATCAATCCGGAAATATATAGCATCTGCGTTAGGTGTTTACTGTCCACTTGTGAGAACTCTGAAACTGCGCTCTAGGTCTGTCAAAAAAATGCGAGTGCTTGGGCTCTCCCAAGCAATACAACGGGTTTTGCTTTTAAGGTGAAAAAGCAGGCCATTATCTCTTTTCTCTGGTAAAAACTGTTTTGGTCTGTGGGCGGTTGGCCGGCCGGCACAGCTGCATGCTAACCCACCCTCCTATGGACTTTCCAGTGGGCTAGTTGCCTCAGCCAAACAAAAACTCCTGTGGCCATCGTATCTTGAATGTTTGTGTACGCCAGCATCAACTTTTTAATCTTGGTGCGCACTTGCGATTTATTTATTAGATTTGCATATCGATTAAATGGAAATGTGCAAAATTGACTCTACCCTTTCGAGTTTGGGCTCGAATGAAACGTCTTGATACGCAGAATACGATGGTGAGGTCGGATTGTGTAAGAATTGAAGGTCAGGAGACCACGCCACCTCACAACGGGACTATTGATGTAAAACATTTTACTCCAAAAACATATATATTTAAATATTGTTACCATTAATAAACTCTCCTCCTCCATCCCTACAACGATCCAAGTGAATTTTCCATACTTGGAACCAGTGCTGGACATCTTCCTTTGTGAGCTCCTTGCTGACGCATGCTGCTTTTCCTTTCACTGCTTCAATGCAGTAAAATCTTGTTCCTTTTATTGCAGATGGGACCTTGGGGAACATATAAAAGTCACATGTTGCCAGGTCTAACAATGGTATCCTGGATTTCACTAACTGCTCTTAACAGACAATGTGGTATGCATCGGTCCGTTGTCTTGAAGCAGAACCCATGACTTGTTCTTCCACAATTCAGGTCTGTTTTCTTATTTTCTCATTGAGTTAAGCAAGACCCTCAAGATAATAGTGTTGACTAATAGTCTGACCTTCCGGAACCCAGTGAAGAAACACAGTTCCATGAATATCGAAAAAAATACAATCATCATCGTTTTGCATCTTGATTTGCTCATTCGGGCTTTTTTCGCTCTTGGTGAAATTGCGCTCTTCCAGTGCATGGATTGGTGCTTATTTTTCGGATCGTAAGTGAAGAACCAAGCGTCACATGTGATCACGCTTTGCAAGAAATTAGGATAATTTTCGATGGTACTCAAAGTGTCAGTACCAGCATTTTCACGAACTCCTTTTTGTTCGATAGTGAGAATTTTTGGCACCATTTTCGCACGCAATTTTCTTATATTAATGTGGCTATGTAAATTTTGCCTTACACATTCTTTATCAATTCCTACAGCTTCAGCAATAGGTCGAATAGTCAACCGACGTTCATATCGAATCAGATTACCTACCTTTTTCGATATTTTGATCCGTTTTTGATGTCGAAGGGCGTCCCGGGGGTGAGTCATCTTCAATGTCTTCTCGGCCATCTTCAAAACGCTTGAACCACTCAAAAATTCGTGTACATGGTAAACAGTCTTCGCCATGCACTTCTTTTAGTAAAACAGAGATTTCAGTAGCAGTTTTTCCCAGTTTCATGTGAAACTTCACGACAATTCGTTGCTATGTTATTACGCTTTTCATTTTTCCGACAGAACAAATTAAGGAGTCTTATACAAATGAAGGCTACGAGGACACTGACATGTCTACAGACAGCAGAGATGCCGCATTGGACTAAGAAGGCCTCATGCTTCACAGCTATTTGTCACTCATCTTTGGTGCATGTGTACTTACTCTGTGTCAGCATCAGTCACGTTATTTTATAGCCACACCTCTTATATCCTCCGCTAGACAGTGCATAGTGCAGGTTCCATCGTATCAGTATTATCGATTTTCTTCCCTGTTCCATTCATGTAATGAGCGAGAGGAAAAAATGACATTCTATATGTCTCTGTAAGTGTCCTAATCTTTCTTACTTTATTATACTGATCTGTAAGTGAGATGGACAATGGTGGCAGCGTAATGGTCGCCCAGGCTTCATTGAATACGGATTCTCTAAATTTCCCTCTACGGGGTTTCACGAGAACTATGTTGTTCTTTTTACAAAGATTCCCATTTAAGCTTCCCGAGCATTTCTGCTTACATCCACCTGTTTGGAACCGAGCAGCGCGTCTCTGAATCTGTTCATATGTCCCTCAGCGTGCCTACTTGATAGCGACTCCAGTCACGGGAACAATACCTACCCTGCAAATGGTCGCACTAGTGTCTTGCATATGACTGCCTTTGCCGATTGCGGGCTTTCAAATAACTATGCACCCTCTGACTCGGAGTTCCACTATTAAAAGTTTTGGCTGGTTTAGTTGTCTAGGGCCTGGGATACGTAGTTACGTACGATCGTGTGACTAGGGCGTCTCGTCGGGGAGACCCTTCGCCGGGTGCAAGTCTTTCGATTTGACACCACTTCGGTGACTTGCGCGTCGATGGGAATGAAATGATGATGATTAGGACAACACACCACCCAGTCCCTGAGCGCAGAAAATCTCAGACCCAGCCGGGAATCGAATCCGGCCTCTTAGGATTGACATTCTGTCGCACTGACCACTTTTTTGACTGAACATGCTGAACTACCGTGCCGGCATCACTCAGCTACCGGGGGCGGACGGATACGTAGTTGTCGCATTACAGGCCAAATACCGCTGAGTCTACAGTATACGATAAGAATACACATATGAATCCAACGGTCGAAGGTTTCTATCACTCGGCATTTGAAAATTATGAATGTAACATATAAATTTACAAATGAAAGATTGCAATTAAATAAAATCTGCAGGTACTTTAAATGATGAGTACGATAGTAGAAGTACTTTTAATAATGCGGTATATTTCTGCAAAACACTTATTGGTGACGATGGTACAGCAATTAAATAAAATATAAGCTGAATAACAGGGAAACAAAGATTCCTACAGCACGTAATTAGATATGAAGAACAACACAACTCGCGAGATATTCACTTCTAAACGCACTCTACGCCTTCACTGTAGAAGCCACGGAAATATCACAAGTGCACAAGTCGGCACTCCGAAATATTTCAATCAGCCGCGACCTCGCGCAAACTGCTCCACACTCCAAGTCTCTCTCGCGACCGTGCGTCCGCCGCGCCGTCGCGTCGAGCACTCTGGTGTCCTGTACCGTCCTGTCCAAAACTGCCGCACTTCCAAAACTCCAGTGTCCTCCCTGGAAACGATGCTCCTCCGCAGCCTCCATACATCTCTCTTAGTAACGAGCGCTGTGATTGGCTAGAGCGCTCCCTCCATGTCTCCAGACCAACGTACACTCAAAAACATAATGAAACATATTCGAAATACTGGGTTTACATTTAAATACTTGAAATTAAATAAATATTCCTACGGCTGGACCATAAACACTCTCTAACACACATTATTAAATACATAAACAATTAAATAAACATATATCAAAAGAAAAGAAGCAAAAAGTAGGCCAGGAGCATAATGTCTCTGTGCTTTCTAAAACACACAATGGCCCTAAGCACTACGCGACTTAACTTCTGAGGTCATCAGTCGCCTAGAACTTAGAACTAATTAAACCTAACCAACCTAAGGACATCACACACATCCATGCTCGAGGCAGGATTCGAACCTGCGACCGTAGCGGTCGCTCGGCTCCAGACTGTAGCGCCTAGAACCGCACGGCCACTCCGACCGGTTCTAAAACACAGTAAATAATTGCCCAGTTTCTTCATGAATAGCATATATCGGATATCAACAAACACACAGACGAATCAATATATTTATAAGCGTGCTGCTACCGGTTTTTCGTGTAACTGTGGAGTGCTTTTGACCTGATGCGATCGATAGTAATCGGCGACTTTGACCTCCAATAACTCATGCCTGTAATTCATACCAATTTAGGTTTACACTAATAGCTTTCTAAAGACACGTAGATCGACGAAATCGAATGAACCGTTTAGACTTTGGAAATTCGTTGCTGGGTGTTACTTGTATAATTTAACGTCAGATACTATACTTTAAACTAATAAAGATTTTGAAAATCTGATTACACCATCAGAATCGTCGAGCAAATAATGGTATGTACATGTTTCTTTTGGAGGTATCACGAATCATCTATTAATTTCTATGCGCACTGTGAAATGTCTGCCATTAAGGTTTCACGAAGTCCGTCATCTTTGGCACTCCCGGCATAGACATCTCTTTCATCGACACAAAGCACCGTCCTCGTCACAGCGGAATTCCCAGCCACGCGGCTGGACCATGCGCTGGGGCTACCCCTCTCGTCCGGCTAACGTTTGGCACCACGTCGGCCCGAGCGGTGGCCGCCAACTCTGAACTTAGAATATTTCCAGGACGCCGCAACTCGCCCGTACCTCACAAGATGCATTACGTTTTTTCCAGGAACCTTCCAACATATAAGTCTTCCATTCATCTACCTTAGCACTGATTTTCGTACTTATACGATGTGACGTGCTAGAGAACTTCACCACCTCAAAAGGCCTCTGGACCCATATAGTTTCATTTGCTGTTAGTATTGTTACGGCTCGAGCCGGGGTCGCGTTGTGATCAGGAGGTCAAGTGAAGAGCTAATGGAACATCATTCGATTAACAGGCATCTGTTGGCGAGAATTGTACAGTCAGTGCGTCCTCTTCCCTGCGCTGCCAAGCAGCGACCGTTCTGAGTCAACACTACTTTAAAGCGCAAGGGGGCACGTTAGTGCTCGGTGAGGAATTTGCTGGGTTCGTCTGTGGTCAGTGCTGTAGTCCTGTCACAGTAGGATATGGCGGCTGTGCATCCCTGCAGCCTGGCGTGGTTTCCGACTTCCATCACAGCCTCATCACTCTCGATGAGTGAAGCTGTGCTTAGGTTCTGGCCAGAAATCTGCATGTCGCTGCTGCTGGTTGTCAAGATAGCGTGCAGGTGGAAGACCCAGCAGCAACACGAAGGACAGCCTGAGTGGCGGTCCCAGCATACAGCCGCCAAGGCAGTACTTGTTCAGTGACGACACAGCCGCCCAACGCCCACGTTGAACAATTTGCAGTTGGACAGATCCGTTCTCCATCGGGGGAAGACCGTCCGGCCCCAATCCTCAGTCAGTCACGGTTGTGACTGGCAGGAGTGCACTTTACAGATCAGATGTCCCCTTCACTGCTGGACGGCTGTGGGTTTGCAGCAGTGGACTCGATGTGGCGCCAGCTTCTAGACACTTGTTGAATTCACCAGAGCAACCTGCAACTTAATAGAGCTGGTCTTCCATCGGTATCTATAATGCAGATGGAATGGCTTAACTCTGAGAATGACCTTGAGAAGGGTCTGTAACAAAATTTTCCTGCACTTACTTATTATTCTGCAGTATCTTCGTCCACCGATTTCCAAATGTCCACGTTTCACTTCCATATAATGCTTGTAGTGTGGCATCTATATGAGGTCCACACTCCATTCCGCCTCATAGCGCCTTAGTAATGATAAATGAATGTTGTGTCGAGTATTAATGGTAATTATGATCGTGGCAGTTTAAGCTATGTTTAACCCTTTTGTTATTAAATAAAGAAAACGAATCTCCGCAACTCTATCGTCAAAGAAATTTATTTATAACAGTTAGTTCTGGCGTAACACTTACGCCATCTTCAGATCCACAATGAACCAAAAGAGTCCTTGTGGTCACAATGATGACAACACATTTTGAATACACTCCTGATGTATTCAATCCACGACAACTAGTGTTCTATGGGTTCTACGGTACAGGGGCCAAGGAATGGAAATACTCTTTTCGTTTATTGTGGACCTGAGGATACCGTAAGTATTACGCCGAAATCAATCGTTTGAAATAAATTTCTTTGATGATACGGCTATGGTGGTTAGTTTTCTTTATTTATATCATCAGACGCAGACCCGATATTCAAATATAAATACAACGACAAGTGCTGGCATACGAAAACGCCTAAGCTATATTGCTTGCCAATGACGTACGAACAACGACTCACCCAACAATCAGGTGAAGAGCTGTTTTCAGTTCATACCCCTTCTACGTTAAATTTCAGAGCCTAGCCAATGGAACAGAGAGAAGGTAGCTTTCTGTCAACCCCTCATAACGAGACTGTGTGGAAATTTTCCAAGAACGATTACTGGAGGGAGACAAAGGCAAGGAGAAAGAGAGAGAGTGCACGCTTGTACACCCACTCCCCTGGCGCCAGCGTGTTGCGGAATTTCTATCCTTTTAGAGAATTTCTTTGTGTCGGAAATGCGAAGAGTGCATCTAACTATATTATCTAACCTGAGAGACATCCGAGCATCTACCAAGAAGACACATTTGTTTATACTCACCTCTCCTAGCTCTGCCTGATCGGCCTGTCCAAAAGGACCCATTATGAGAGCAGCAAAGGGGTGCACCTAACTCTAATCTCGCTGTTGACGTATGTAAGTAGGCTGTTTAGGTTCTTATATTGGTAACGCCACCGCCACGTAGCGCTCTGTATGAAAATCACTGACTGTGCTGTGTGCAGTCTGTGGCTGGTTTGTATTGTTGCTCGCTATTGTAGTGGGCAGTTGGATGTGAACAGCGCGTAGCGTTGCGCAGTTGAAGGTGAGTCGCCAGTAGTGGTGGATGTGGGGAAGTGAGATGGCGGATTTTTGAGAGCGGATGATCTGGACGTGTGTCCATCAGAGACAGTACATTTGTAAGACTGGATGTCATGAACTGATATATATATATATATATATATATATATATATATATATATATATATATATATATATATTATGACTTGTGAATACTATTAAGGTAAATACATAGTTTGTTCTTTATCAAAATCTTTCATTTGCTAACTATGCCTATCAGTAGTTTGTGCTTTCAGTAGTTTAAATCTTTTATTTAGCTGGCAGTAGTGGCGCTCGCTGTATTGCAGTAGTTCGAGTAGCGAAGATTTTTGTGAGGTAAGTGATTTGTGAAACGTATAGGTTAATGTTACTCAGGGCGATTCTCCTGTAGAGATTATTGAAAGTCAAATTGCGCTGCGCTAAAAATATTGTGTGTCAGTTTAGTGTTGATCAGAATAAGTAAAGAGAGTAATGTCTGAGTACGTTCAGTTTAGCTCAGCTGTTTGAAAATCAAATAATGTAAGAAGTTTACCAGCACAGTAATTCACTAATTTTTCTAAGGCTACGTTTCACGTATAAATCGGAGCCTGCGAGACGGCTCTAATGTCGCGTCACACCAACACGAGGAACACATAACTATCTTCTTTCGTCGGAGCGGCTTTCCCGCCTACACAAAGCTCCCTTCCGAAGGATTCTTCACAGCTGTGGCCTAACGCACGGCTGAAGCCGAAAGAAAGTCAACTTTAAGTTCAAATTCACTCTCTTGCACCGAGTAATGAAAACTGTTCATACTTTGCCTTGACAATGAAATCCATGTACATTATAATCAGAGGATTTGGACAGGGGAAATTTCAGACATTGATATTCTGTAATTTCTTCTGGTGATAATCATTATCCTGCCCATTACCTCACTATTAGAGGGGGCGAACATTAAACAGACAGCAAAAATAAAGGTTTTTCTCGATGTAACAGCTTGGCTGGTAATTAGCAGGACACTCAAATATTTTGGTTGTATGTGATTTATTTTATGAGCTAATGTGAGCTCGAATTATGCACCAGGGCAGGGTGAATGCGCAAAAGCATTGAGAGTCAACACGGCTGGCTTTACGCAGGTTATCGCCAGAATGGGAGTAGATAGCCGTCGGGAAGCTTCCGCACGCGTTGGCGGGGTAATACGACCGTGGGTTATTTACATTAAGATACAGATTTCATGCAAGGCCACTCCTTCCCTGCAGAATGGGATCATCCATTTTACCTGGAAAGGGGTGAGACGCAAAATAATGCATCGTTTTTTGCACCTGATGAGGTTCAAATGGCTCTGAGCACTATGGAACTCAACATCTGAGGTCATCAGTCCCCTAGAACTTAGAACTACTTAAACCGAACTAACCTAAGGACATCACACACATCCATGCCCGAGGCAGGATTCGAACCTGCGACCGTAACGGTCTCGCGATTCCAAACTGTAGCGCCTAGAACCGATTGGCCACACCGGCCGGCACCTGATAAGGAAGGGAAGGACGTGAGGCAAGGTGCATGAATTAAATGTATTAAGGTAAGCACGTACTTATAGGAAGATCTAGTCAAAATAGCACTTACTTTTCAGAGAGTCGAGGCGTCTTCTAACATTCGGAGAGAATGTGTTATAACCGGACAGTCGACGAAAGCCTGTCTGAGTGCTCGATAAAAGCAAAGAGGTAACTGAGATGGCTATTGTGAATCTACCGACTGCAAGAGCTACAGAGAAGCTACCAGACTCTTCTGCGCTCCATCACGATGTACTACGCCTAGGGGAGCTTCAGCGTCGGCAAATCATCCCAGCAGCAGCTGTAACGCCACACATTGGTGTTTTAGGCATGCTGATGCAGCTTCGCAGTTTGCTTCACGTCTCACGTGAGTTTCTGACGTGCTAGCATTTCGTGTTTGCATCTTCCTGGCAGTAGTACGGTAAGGTGCCCTTGCCTAATTCCAGGTAGGTGAGTGCTTACTTGGTGCAGCACTCCCTAACTCGCCCCGACAACCAGTAGTGGAGATCATTTTGACACGCCGTTGTGAGTTTGGTGCCGGTGCTGTTAACGTTTCGTTCTCCGCACTGTTTTTGTATTGTGATCAAAACAAACATTTTCTATAGTGTTGACCTGGAAAACTTCCAAACTATTTCAAATGAAACAGTGCTTTGAAGCGTGCCCTTTCTTATCTAATTGGTGGATGTGTCGCCCACCACTCTCTAAAGGGTTAGGTTGTGCCGAAATAGAAGTAAGGGTGGTCCCTAATAGCGCGTAGTAATAGTTTCACTACTTCGCGCACCCGAAATTTGGTCTCACTTTATACAAACGGATGATATGAATTTTATTGCAGATGCCACCTTGAGACAAAGACGTTGGCCCACTGATGGGTTGCGCATACGGCATTACTGCAGTGCCGCGACAATACAAGTGGTTGCAAATTGTTTCAAAAATGTGATATCTATCCTTCTAACCTCCTGCTTTTTTCATCTATTAACTTTCTTCTTAGAAACCTGCAGCATACGCTGAGAAGACCTCAGAAGCTACAGCAAGAGCGTTGTCGTCTGCAGTTAGTGGAACGGAAGAAACAGCGGTTTCTAATTTAGAAATCAGCTCACCTCCTCATCTTCCACGATCAACCCAACACCAAGAACAGGTAAAGCAGCACTGTTGACGTCATCTCCTTTTAAAGAGTCTTTGGAGATGGCTAAAGGAAAATAGAAAGCAAGTACCAAGATTACAGGAAAGACATCACCTTCAATAAAATCTACTCCAAGAGTTTCATGTGGTGCATTTGATAGACCTTCAACAACTGGGGCTACAAAAAGAAAGGTCTTCGTAAGAAGTATCCCGAGAGTCACGAAGCAGCAGAATCATGGTGAGAAAACTACGTCGAAAGGCTAATCACCTGAATATGAAGAGGACGAGGATTGCATTTACTGCGATCAACTGTGGTCAACTGGAACTTCTAAAGAGACCAGGATTAAGAGGTTCAGTTGCTTTCGCTTTTGTTATGAGCTTTGTGCAGGTGCCGACGATCAAACATGGAAAGGTTTTAAATGACCAGTGGGACTTACGTGTTCCACATACAAATTTATTTCCCTGAGTTCAAATGATCATCAAATCCCCATATCTGTGTGGTGCTGCGTTCTAGCGTTGAATGTACGAACAGTTTGGAGCCAACAGGTTCATTGTTTGGCACTTAATGCGCAATGTGTCGCTTAATTCTTTCAGCCGTGCACTGTGTGCCCTGTGTTTTAGCGGTTTTATGTAATTATTTTTCCTGTCTGCAAAAATTACGCTCAGTAAATATATTTTTCTCTTTTTACATTGTTTGCTACAAATAGACAAAGTTGTGCACTTATTTATTGATAAAACACTTTTAAATTTGTTTAGTGGTTTTACCTTATGGTCAGTGTGCATAGAGAATTTCTGTTCGTGCCATATTTGTGTGTAAATTTTAACGCTTATGTGTTTTATTCGGTGCAGTAGTCTTATTTTATTTCCCTTTATTTGATGTGAAATGGAAAACTCTAGAAACTCCTAGTTGTTGTGATGAATGCTTACTTTCCACTTGTCTTTATTTACTATTGCAACATCCTAAAGAAAATAAGAAAAACGAGTCACCATTTGAATGACCTACTGCCAGTAACATATCTTTCTCTCCGCTAGTCGACCTGTTCTACATCTCATTACAGATGTGTACTCTGCTATGGTTGGAGGACAGGATATAGCTGAGGTGGTGCCATTTTTCTATTTTTGTGACGAATCTTACAATTTCACGTGGTGAGCAGTTGACAGAATTGGTTCATTATCTTACCACTTTACTGCAGATACTCATCCTTTTGTACGCATGATGTGAGGGTACATATAGTCGAAAATATCTTCCAACAAGGACCCCCAAGGAGGTGACGCAGACAATGAAGCACACAGAAGCAAGAGATAAGAACTAATGTCATGTCTAGCTGCTGCAAAGTACCACTTTGTATTGAGCAATGTTTTTGAAAAATGTCATAAAAATGTTAAGCTGTGGATAAATAAATTTGTTTGACATAATAATGGTACTTACTTTCATCTTGTTATAGATCCTAACCCCTAGCAAAAATAAATAAATAAATAAATAAATTACGGTGGCGTATATGTCCTACTGGGCTTGAGGAGGAATAAATTTGGTGAATCATTTACTCCTTCTGCAATCTAGCGGGGCGTATACGTTACACTTAAAATAATTATAAAACTATAAACAACAATCGAGAGTTAGAAAAATGGTATGACTCAGTATCCGTCTGTAATCTCCCCCCTCCTTCCTAATTCCATCTACTGTCCTCATTAGTCTCTTATGAAGATTTGAGAGGAGCGAAGATTATAATATATACATAGTTAAGGCTCACAGCCCATTTGACTATCTTCTTCTGTGCGTATGCACAAACAATCCCCGAACTCTTACGGGAATCGGCAAAAATCCGCGAGTAATGATTATAATGGGCAGGGGCACTATGAATATAGTGCGGGACAATGAGTTGAGAGTGTGGGTCTCACGGGAGGCGCGCCAGAGATAAATCCCTGCATCGCACTATCCTCTGTGTCCTCGGTGGCTCAGATGGATGCTGGCACGGTAGCTCAGCGTGTTCGGTCAGAGAGGCGGTGGCCCTCTGTAATAAAAAAAACTGAGTAAAGGAATCAACGATCAATTTGAACGGATGTTGTGTGACGTCCCCCAGACCAAATGCAACGAACAACACCGAACAAAACAGATTAAAAAAAGAAGATGGATAGAGCGTCTGCCATGTAAGCAGGAGATCCTGGGTTTGAGTCCCGGTCGGGGCACACATTTTCAACTGTCCCCGTTGACTTATATCAAAACCTGTATGCAGCTAGGGGTATTCATTTCATTGTGATTACGGTAAACTTTCTAGTTTACTTATCTCGTCATGCAGACTTGGCTCCAATTCTTGTCTAGGGGTTTGATTTTTGAAGCAGAAAATGTCACATTTGAGATCCTCACGGCTGTTTGACATAATAATGGTACTTACTTTCATCTTGTTATAGATCCTAACCCCTAGCAAAAATAAATAAATAAATATATAAATAAATTTGAAGATTTGTTGTTGCAGCATTTTTGTTTTTACGTAAATACATTTTTTCATATTTTAGTGTATCATACAGTCTTTTGGTTTTTCTCATTAACAAAGCCGAAATTACATTGTTCACACGAAATACAAAAATACGTCCGATCACATCTTAGGCATGCTTACGATTCTCACACTCTGCGGAAATACCCATATTCCAAAGGGTTTACCATTTTCCTTAACAAATGAATTTCTAATAGTTTCTGATACATTATTACTTTCGATTATTATTTCATAAATAAATCCAGAAATACACATAGTAAACAGTACAGTATTGCGTAATTAATAATAAAAATTTTAAGTGTGCCAGTAGTTCATAATTTCAAAAGTTTCTAAAAAAATAATTTTAGTTGTACATTCAGAACAAGTACTTACCGATTATATCATCGGGAGTAAAACATTTTATAAAATAATTCGTTTTCATAAATTTTAGCTTGAGATATAACATATTATGTATAAAATTATGTGAAAGTTTTCAGATAATCAACTGTCCAAAATTCGAAAAATAATACTGGTATCGAAAACAAGTATTGAGGAAAGTCATACTAGAGGAGGATGTCCCGTTAGACATTCCTAAAGTAGGAAACCAATTTTTACTGTAATCTTCGAAATTTTAATTAATTCAGTCACGCTGCCTGGGCAGCAGCAAAAAGAAAAACGTCTGCCATATCTATATCTGATAATAGCGCAGCTCTTTTATTGAAGAAAGCTTTCCTGACCTGTATCATTGTACTTCTGATATCTTTCTTGCTTTAGCCAACCTGTGTAGTCTTATTCCCTAGACATTTACTCTATTAGCTGATGATCATACAAATAAAAAAATATCCTGCATCACGATTTCTAGGGTGTCCCCGATATGAGAGTGAGAGAGAAATTGTTGGACATTCATTATTCCTTCAATACAGGAGCAATTTTGGGCCATTTCATTTTTAAGGCAACGCCTTTCAGACTAATTATTGATGGCTACCAAGATAACGATGACCGTTAGAGAAGGTCCTGGGTTTGAAGAAAGACTCATCGAGCCTGGGAAGTAGTTGGTTAGTACCAGTCAGGTAATGGCAAACTAAAAGATCTGGGTGTTGACTCAGAACTCTTTGGTAACACAGGCATAGCTTTTTCTTTTTAGGAATGGACGCTTAAGGTGACAACAGGAGATAGTGTTTATGCTAACAGTCTATTGTTTGGTTACTGGGACGGAGTTTTTAAATAGGAACTTGCAGAGTGACTCAGCCTCATTTTTGCCGGGGTTGTGGAGCAGGCAAAGCGTGGCGTCCGCATCTGCCAGCGAGGACCTTGTAGACGACAGCCAGCAGCCGTCGGCCCGACACGACGAGATATTAGAGCAGTGGTCGTCAAACTGCGGCCCGAGGACCACATGCGGAGCAAATCAAATTCTCATCCGGCTTGCGGTTCTCAGCCGTATTTCACAACATGCGACTAGCAACTAACAGCCGAATCCAAAAATGTCAATTAAGAGCTTCTTAAAAGCGTAATTTTCCTCACAAGGGAAACTCCCCATCGCATCCCCTCAGATTTAGTGGTTAGATGGTCCAGTGGACAGCCCATCAAAGAATGAATACAAATCACGCATGAAAACAGGAAGAAGGCGTACTGGACTGTGAAAAAAAATCAAAATAAAAACAGTGAGCGATCCAGGGCTAATAAGTGCAATATTGAGAGAAGTAGAACAGTTGCGTTCTGGTTAAGCGTCGGCACGGTAGCTCAGCGTGTTCGGTCAGAGAGCTGGCTGGTGTCTGTAATAAAAAAAACTGAATGAATGAGTCAAGAGCCAACTTCAGCGGATGTCATGCGACGTCCGCTATGACCAACTACAACAGAAAAAAGAGTGGTCACGGCGTTGGACTATCAACAGAACAAGCCGTCCAGAATGAGATTTTCACTCTGCAGCGGAATGTGCGCTGATATGAAACTTCCTGGCAGATTAAAACTGTGTGCCGGACCGAGACTTGAACTCGGGACCTTTGCCTTTCGCGAGAAAGTGCTTAGTTGGTAAAGCAAAGGTCCAGAGTTCGAGTCTCGGTCCGGCACACAGTTTTAATCTGCCAGGAAGTTTCAGAACAAGCCGTGTTCGAAACTTTCTCGTGCCGTTTATATTTACCCTTTTTTTCACAACATTGTGAACTATCAGCCCGGTCACTGAAACATTTATTCTCTTTCTCGGCAGTTGTCGTACTGTACATTGGTTATAGAATATGAGTCATGTGGAAAGAATGCGTAACCGTCGCAAGTAAACGTGATGAAGAGTGAGAGCAGGCGAGAAACCACATGGACGTCTCACAGAAATGAAAACAACAAGTAAACGGATGTGAAATATGTTACAAACGAATGCAAGAGTCAAAACTTCCAAAACAGAACGGAACCTCAAAAACGTTAAAAACATATGTTTTGACAGAGCACAGAGAAACTGAGTGATTGTAATACTTGGGTTCATTTGTTGCAGCTTATGTGACAGATTATTATCTTTTCATCATTTCCTTGGGAATGATCACATTCTCATTCATGCGAACACCTAAATCGGACAAGGAGGCATATCTCAGTCACTTACCAGGCTTACATGTTAGATGCGTCAATAAGAGATTCCTACCATATGACACACATAGTGTCACTTACGCCGTGTGTGACACACCAGACGTGTTTTCCGACTGAGGATTCGGTTGGCGTGTCGCCTTGCATCAAAAGTTTGCGGTTGCTGTTCGAAAGCCACTTTCTTTCGGTTGCTAATAGAGTAGTTGCGCAGAATCAACTGTCATTATAGGTTCCTACCTTACACCTCGCTGTTGCAAAAGGACGTTGCACCACGACACAGACGCAAATTTGAATACAGCGAACAGGGGAAAAAAGTTGACACGAGTGAGGTTTCAACACGGCTCGTCCGCTTGGCAGTCCACGACACTTAACCACGACGCTGTTGCACTATTAGCCTGCTCTATACTACACTTCTTACTCTTGGACCATTCACTATTTCTATTTTGCAGCGTGGTCTTGGGCGCCTTGCCATGGTTCGCGCGGCTCCTCCTGTCGGAGGTCCGAATCCTCCCTCGGGCATGGGTGTGTGTGTTGTCCTTAGCGTAAGTTAGTTTAAGGTAGATTAAGTAGTGTGTAAGCCTGGGGACTGATGACCTCACCAGTTTAGTCCCACAGGAACTTACCACTACCACCCTTGTCAGTACAAACAAAAATTGTTGCAGAGACAGTAATATTTTAAGATGTGGTTAATTTTAATTGTCGTTTGTGAATTCGGCGTTGAACTAAGTAAAGCTGGCCGTTCACCGCAAGGACAGAGGGGTAAGTCGAGCTGCCACTGCTTTGCTAGAGGACGTGAGAGAGGGAATGTTTTATTGTTTGCCTTTCAGTACTGACAACTCACGGGCGTGCACGACTGATATTGATCAGCTGCTATTGAATCAATTTTGACACGGATTCGTGAACGTGCGTTACTGAGATGGTCATCTTCAAATGCGGTACTTATTTGTAGCAAGGAACATGAAATTAAATTAACGCTGTTGTAATAAAACGCAGTGATTAGAAGAAAAATGACTTCAAAACATTTAGTAAAGATTTGTTTTCGTGTCTCGTATTGGATAATGTATTTAAATATAAGTACAATTACGCTTATTAATCGGTTAATCGTCCCCGACCACAGATAACGCAACACCTCGTCGGGCATTACTGTGTCAGAACTTTGGGGTCGCTGAGGGTGGCAGCGACCCGAAACAGAAAATGGGCCAACGAAATGTTCCGAATAGTACTGACACATAGCGAACTTTTCACGTACATACATCATCCTGGGGACCAGTGGCCAACTTATCACTTCCTTACCATAGTTAGTCTATTGGGGGTTCATGAAACACTACGTTATGTACGTTACCCTTTGGTAATAGATCGGTACATAGGCGGCTCGATGATGTGCTCACAACGTCTGTATTGACTCTTGAGCAAAAAAGTTTGACGACCATTGTGCTAGAGCCTACAGGCTAGGTAGAGCGTCGTCGTGTTACTCCTCACCGTTGGCATTTCTCTATCTCGCTCTTCTCAACATTATAGTGGCTTCATTGATTATATTTTTGTGTACTTTTATTTTAATTGATGCTTGATAATATGTGAACTTTTTATTGTACACTAGCGCGTTCTTTCCTCCCAATCTCAGTGCTTAACATTCGTTTATTACTGTTCTGTAAATCTTGAATGCAGAATTGCTATTAACGAGTTGTATTTGGGCTCTTCCCATTGATTCTGGTACTGCCCTTCCTGCTCACCTATATCTCAATGATTAGCTTCCATTAGTCAGTGTTCAAAGTGAGTACTTGATTGACAGCCGCAAGTAGGATTGAGCCAGAGGCTTCCAATTCTGCACATACATCTTAGGCCAGAAACGAAGTGCTCGGATTAGAAAGAGTGTAAGACAGGTTCCTATTCTTCAATATACACGTAGAAGAAGCAATGGCGGAAATAAAAGAAAGGTTCAAAAGAGGATTACAATTCTGAGTGAAAGGATATCAATGATAATATTCACTTGAGGACTTTCACATTCTCAGTGAAGGTGAAGAAGAATTACAGGATTTATTCAGTGGAATGAACAGTCTAATAAGCACAGAATATGGACTGAGAGTAAACTGAAGAAAGACGAACATTATGAGGAGTAGCAGAAATGAGATTAGTGAGAGCTTGTATTGAAAATTGGGGATCATTAAGTAGTTGAAGTGAAGAAATTCTGCTACCTTGGAAGCAAAATAACCCATAACGAACGAAACAAGGAAAACACAAAAAGCAGACTGACACAAGGAATAGGGCTTTCTTAGCCAAGAGAAGCCTGCTGCTATCAAACATGGGTGTAAATTTGAGGATGAAATTTCTGAGAATGTACGTTTGGAGCACAGCTTTCTGCGGTAATGAATCATGGACTGTGCGAGAAGACAATCGAAGCGTTTGAGATGTAGTGTTATAGAAAGATGTTGAAAATTTTTTGGATTGATCAGGTAAAAAGTGACAATGTTCTCCGCAGAATCGGCGAGTAAAGAAATCGTTGGAAAACAACTGCCAAGAAGAAGGAACAAGATGATAGGACATGTGTTAAGATAGCAGAGAATAACTTCCATGGTACTAAAGAGAGCTATAGATGGTAAAAACTGTAGAGGAAGACAGAGATCGGAATACAGCTAACGTTTCGATTTTAGTTCAGAGGCGTCATAACGAGCTTGTTAACATTGTGAATGATCTCTGGGTCTTCAGTTAAAAAAGTAATGCAGTTACACACTCCTAGAGGTGTTGCACGCGGCTCACTACATTATGTACCCTTTCTCTCGGCATGAGTCACCCTTTGCTAGGTCATACTGCTTAGCTGAACTCTGTTAACTGCAGTACATAGCAGGAAGTCATCTGTCGTTCGGTACCCGACCGCCTGAAGTAGCAGGTCAGTAAGGCATAGGTTTTAGGTTGGTATTGGAATCTTAGCTGATACTCATGGTGACCTTTCCTACAGGGAATTTTCGTACATTCCGAGGTTTTTGTGATAAGTTAAACGGCAATTTCTAATATAACCCAGTTTTCATGCAAATACGTTAAGGAAACGATTTATTTATGTCCCAGGCATCAGTCTATGTTGCACATAATGAAATACAATGTAGTCAAAAGAAACTACGTACCAATATTTTGCACTTAGTGTAGCGTAACCGATACACGGACGTTCCATGTGAGTCAGTAATATTTGATGAGATGTCAGTCGTAATCCTTTTCGATGAATGTTGCTGAATTGATCTGCAAGGAAAGTAAATGATCCGTTAATCTTATGCATCATATTTGAAATAACTCGTTGACTATGGAATAAAAGTTTGGATATTATTACAACGACAGCACCAAGTAAAATTCGCTTTTTGTTGCTGTTTATTTATTTAAGACCAGTAACTAGCTTCGAGACAACGAACGCTCATCTTCAGATATTTCTTAGTATGTTCATCGAGTGGAACGCGTTTCACATTATGTTTCTGAAGTGATTCGTTCAGAAACGAGTTTCTAAATCGTACATTGCCATCACCGTTCTACACAAACACGCGTAACACCGACTTGTAGTAGTTCATAAGCATACATATTTTCTTTATAACATCTGTCTGGACAAGTATTTAAACGCCATTTTCTTTCACGCTGTGGGACGGTATTAGTACGAGCTGCTAGGCGAAAGTTAGTTTTATAAAATCATCTGACGGCCATCAGTCATCCAGCAGAAACTACTTGCGGATTTTAGATGAGTAAACAACATTCAAAGCCTTTTACGAGTTACAGTTCATTCGTTATCTGCGTTTTTACTGTATTAACGGCGTTATAATGGTGGCGAATGTGATGTTAAATACTTTACGGAACAATAGGAATCTCAGAGTTGCTGTGTCTCTTATCGTGTCAGCTGGCTCCTGCAGAGGGTCCCAACCTAAGCAGGGTCTCGACAACATACAATCAAACCCTGTTAAAAAAGAAAAAATGCTGAAACCACTCTCCAGGTTGACATCTTCTCTCCTTCTTGTGCGTCGTCGTCGGATGACGAAATTCTGCAGCACTACAGTGATATCATGGAACTGCAGTCTGGGTGCATCTGATACTAAATCTGGTACAGTTACCCACGTATGCATTTCTTCATATTTCTCCTAACAAAAGCTGAGCTGTTGTTATCAGAGAGTCTTCCATCGCGTTCGAGATTTTGTGAACTGAACCAGATTTCCTATTCTAATGACCCAGCTGCTGAACACATATTAAACTGCAAAAAACTTATACTTGGACTATTCTCAAAGGCTGTACATTACCCACTGTAATCAGGCTGTCCAGCACCATGTTACACTTAGGTGAATTTAGGCTGTAATCAGAAATAGCTCTGGTTTTCTCTCTGTAGGATAAAATACCCTCAGGGATTAGTTGATGACCCAAGAACAGTACTTCTGCTTGCACAAATTCAAACTTGCTCAGCTCGAATGTATCCCCCGTCATAAATTGCTATGAACACAACCTCTAGCAGCTGATAGTGTTCCTGCCATTACTAGTAAGCGAGATGTCATCCACATACACTGTTAACCTCATTAATTCCCTTCCTAGCATGTCATTCAAGACTCTCACAAATACAACAACAGATGTAGATAAGCCAAAAGGCACTACCCTAAAGATGTAAGTTCATTTTTCAAGTATGAAAGCAGTGTACGAGGTGCATTCAAGTTCTAAGGCCTCCGATTTTTTTTCTAATTAACTACTCACCCGAAATCGATGAAACTGGCGTTACTTCTCGACGTAATCGCCCTGCAGACGTACACATTTTTCACAACGCTGACGCCATGATTCCATAGCAGCGGCGAAGGCTTCTTTAGGAGTCTGTTTTGACCACTGGAAAATCGCTGAGGCAATAGCAGCACGACTGGTGAATGTGCGGCCACGGAGAGTGTCTTTCATTGTTGGAAAAAGCCAAAAGTCACTAGGAGCCAGGTCAGGTGAGGAGGGAGCATGAGGAATCACTTCAAAGTTGTTATCACGAAGAAACTGTTGCGTAACGTTAGCTCGATGTGCGGGTGCGGGTGCGTTGTCTTGGTGAAACAGCACACGCACAGCTCTTCCCGGACGTTTTTGTTGCAGTGCAGAAAGGAATTTGTTCTTCAAAACATTTTCGCAGGATGCACCTGTTACCATAGTGCCCTTTGGAACGCAATGGGTAAGGATTACGCCCTCGCTGTCCCAGAACATGGACACCATCATTTTTTCAGCACTGGCGGTTACCCGAAATTTTTTTGGTGGCGGTGAATCTGTGTGCTTCCATTGAGCTGACTGGCGCTTCGTTTCTGGATTGAAAAATGGCATCCACGTCTCATCCATTGTCACAACCGACGAAAAGAAAGTCCGATTCATGCTGTCATTGCGCGTCAACATTGCTTGGCAACATGCCACACGGGCAGCCATGTGGTCCTCCGTCAGCATTTGTGGCACCCACCTGGATGGCACTTTTCGCATTTTCAGGTCGTCATGCAGAATTGTGTGCACAGAACCCACAGAAATGCCAAATCTGGAGGCGATCTGTTCAACAGTCATTCGGCGATCCCCAAAAACAATTCTCTCCACTTTCTCGATCATGTCGTCAGACCGGCTTGTTCGAGCCCGAGGTTGTTTCGGTTTGTTGTCACACGATGTTCTGCCTTCATTAAACTGTCACACCCACGAAAGCACTTTCGACACATCCATAACTCCATCACCACATGTCTGCTTCAACTGTCGATGAATTTCAATTGGTTTCACACCACGAAAATTCAGAAAACGAATGATTGCGCGCTGTTCAAGTAAGGAAAACGTCGTCATTTTAAGTATTTAAAACAGTTCTCATTCTCGCCGCTGGCGGTAAAATTCTATCTGCCGTACGGTGCTGCCATCTCTGGGACGTATTGACAATGAACGCGGCCTCTTTTTAAAACAATGCGAACGTTTCTATCTCTTTCCAGTCCGGAGAAAAAAAATCGGAGGCCTTAGAACTTGAATGCACCTCGTACTTCCTGCTTTCGCGGTCTGGACGCTTCAGTCTGGAACCGCGTGACCGCTCCGGTCGCAGGTTCGAATCCTGCCTCGGGCATGGATGTGTGTGATGTACTTAGGTTAGTTAGGTTTAAGTAGTTCTAAGTTCTAGGGGACTGATGACCACAGAAGTTAAGTCCCATAGTGCTCAGAGCCATTTGAACCTGCTTTCGTGTGTCAGAGACACCTGTCAAAAGTCATATATAATCTTTACATTACAAAAATTCTGCAACAACTCATACATATTTTCAGGCTGATCATTTTCCTTAATTATTATCTTGTTCAACTTTCATGCATCCAATAATATACTTACAATAACTTCTTCTTGACAGCCAATATTTAATTCTACCCATCTCTACAATAACCCAAATCAATATCTTTTGCACTGTGGCCCGCACTGCTTCTTTATCTGCATTGCAATACCACAACGTTTGATCTTTATTTCCCAAATGCGGTATCACTCTCATTTACAATTTTTCCAGGCCTGAGAATCGATGTTTATGGTCCTCAGTTAAATGTAACATTTTACTCAAATTCTCACATATCTATTCCTTAGTACCTATTTCATCACTCTTTTCATACACTTTTTGCAGATGTGCTATTAGTTTGCCTCTTTTCAGTTTCCATGTAAATTTTATTCGTTTCCTGTTTCCCTCAACGTCGAACACCGCAGCTCCATCCTTCACAAGAATATCCCAGTCATATTTGTACAAGAAATACATTCCTAAGATAACATTCATTGTCAGGTCTGGTATCACAAAACAACATCGCTAATATTAAACTGCAATAATACTTCTATTTTGATGGTCTTGCTACGTGTTCCAGTTGCTGTCTTAATTTTTATTCATATCACTGGCAATTCTGTGGTGTCACCGCCAGACACCACACTTGTTAGGTGGTAGCCTTTAAATCGGCCGCGGTCCGTTAGTATACGTCGGACCCGCGTGTCGCCACTGTCAGTGATTGCAGACCGAGCGCCACCATAAGGCAGGTCTAGAGAGACTTACTAGCACTCGCCCCAGTTGTACAGCCGACTTAGCCAGGGATGGATCACTGACAACTACGCTCTCATTTGCCGAGACGATAGTTAGCATAGCCTTCAGCTACGTCAATTGCTACGACCTAGCAAGGCGCCATAGCATTGGATATTATTTTATATTGTAGTTATAACATGTATCGTCAAGAGAGATGTTCTACAATTGTGGATTAAAGTTAAGTATTATATCAACTACGTACTTTATTTGCTACTATTAATTCCTTTAACTGTTCCAGACCTGATGCCAATCTGCGTGAGCTTAACGCGTGCCTTTCGGCTTCCTCTCATTGTGACTTGACTGTCTTGCCAAGTCACAACAAATTCCACTAACCCCAACATTTAAAAAAAAAAATCATGTGTGTGTTTAACTTTGTACACTCGAGTGATTTCAATCTACCCTTAAATTCTAACATGCAAAATAATGCCGAAATATTTCAATCCACGTTTCATGCACTACTTTGCAGAGATAAAATGTCTTCACCACCGACTGGAAGGTACTAGTGGTGCGTCTCTGTATACTGATTTGCGTCTCTGTAAGCTGCAACAGAAATCTCATCAAATATTGTTGTGGTGTGTGGTTTTCACCATTCATGCTTCCATCATTTCATTGAATACCTCGCGTGGTAATACGATAAAACGTGGATCCATCACACTGTATCAAATTAACTATACAAAACAAACAAACAAAAATCAAATGTAAAATTATAGAAACTTAACAAACTTTCTATTAAAGTTCCTAAAACTTTCAAAATTTTCTATATACTCTCTCAATCGTATTTAACATTAAAACTTATTTACAAAGTGAGAATCAGTTTCTGTAACTTACCTACCATCTTCAGATCTGAGAACAGACAAACTTAACTTAAGTAACAAAGCTATATAAAAATTGCTATTGGCTTACTTTTAAAAATTTAAAGGGAATTAACATACTATGTATAGTATTATAAACGCACTCGCAGTGTTCAAGACCGTTACGTCATCCATAACATACTTGTTTTAAATTTTCACGTAACATGTGGTACGTATAGCTTAAAACGAATGCGAGGGAAAATGTTTATGTACTGGCAAATAATTAAGAATAAGAAATAATTATTTAGAGAAAAGGCTAGTTCGTTGAACGTACCACGCTATCTATGACAGCAATTGAAACGAAAAGTCTGTAAGGCGTAAATACACTACTGGCCATTAAAATTGCTACACCACAAAGATGACGTGCTACAGACGCGAAATTTAACCGACAGGAAGAAGATGCTGTGATATGCAAATGATTAGCTTTTCAGAGCATTCACACAACGTTGGCGCCGGTGGCGACACCTACAACGTGCTGACATGAGGAAAGTTTCCAACTGATTTCTCATATACAAACAACAGTTGACCGGCGTTGCCTGGTGAAACATTGTTGTGATGCCTCGTGTAAGGAGGAGAAATGCGTACCATCACGTGTCCGACTTTGATAAATGTCGGACTGCAGCCTATCGCGATTGCGGTTTATCATATCGCGACGTTGCTGCTTGCGTTGGTCGAGATCCAATGACTGTTAGCAGAATGTGGAATCGGTGGGTTCAGGAGGGTAATACGGAACGCCGTGCTGGATCTCAACGGCCTCGTATCACTAGCAGTCGAGATGACAGGCATCTTATCCGCATGGCTGTAGCGGATCGTGCAGCCACGTCTCGATCCCTGAGTCAATAGATGGGGACGTTTGCAAGACAACAACCATCTGCACGAACAGTTCGAAGACGTTTGCACCAGCATGGACTATCAGCTCGGAGACCATGGCTGCGGTTACCCTTGACCCACAACAGACAGGAGCGCCTGCGATGGTGTACTCAACGACGAAACTGGGTGCACGAATGGCAAAACGTCATTTTTTCGGATGAATCCAAGTTCTGTTTACAACATCATGATGGTCGCATCCGTGTTTGGCGACATCGCGGTGAACGCACATTGGAAGCTTGTATTCGTCAGCGCCATACTTGCGTATCAGCCGACGTGATGGTATGGGGTGCCATTGGTTATACGTCTCGGTCATCTCTTGTTCGCATTGTCGGCACTTTGAACAGTGGACATTACATTTCAGATG
This sequence comes from Schistocerca americana, assembly GCF_021461395.2. Classification (NCBI taxonomy): domain Eukaryota; kingdom Metazoa; phylum Arthropoda; class Insecta; order Orthoptera; family Acrididae; genus Schistocerca; species Schistocerca americana. Next base: position 743,928,886 of record NC_060120.1, read on the forward strand.
TGTTACGACCCGTGGCTCTGCTCTTCATTCGATCCCTGCCAAACCCTACATTTCATCAGGATAAAGCACGACCGCATGTTGCAGGTCCTGTACGGGCCTTTCTGGATACAGAAAATGTTCGACTTCTGCCCTGGCCAGCACATTCTCCAGATCTGTCACCAATTGGAAACGTCTGGTCAATGGTGGCCCAGCAACTGGCTCGTCACAATACGCCAGTCACTACTCTTGATGAACTGTGGTATCGTGTTGAAGCCGCGTGGGCAGCTGTACCTGTACACGCCATCCAAGCTCTGTTTGATTCAATGCCCAGGCGTGGTGGTTGATCTGGGTACTGATTTCTCAGGATCTATGCACCCAAATTGCGTGAAAATGTAATCACACGTCAGTTCTAGTATAATATATTTGTCCAATGAATACCCGTTTACATCTGCATTTCTTCTTGGTGTAGCAATTTTAATGGTCAGTAGTGTATTTTTTTATGCATTATATCGTCCATGTAATTGTTTCCGTTACAGTCAGTACCTGCAAGCAGAGATTTGTCTATGAAAAGAAGGAAGCAAGTCAAAAATCTTTGTTTTTAGTTAACAGCGCAAAATAGTGATACGATTATTCAAAGTAGTAAAATATTCGTAGTGAAACATGCCATGCAAGCTGTGCTTGGAGTCAATAACAAACGTAAAATATATATACAACATTGTCACACTGGGTAGTTTCTCCAAACGCTTAAAGATATATGTACACTGGGTGACACGTGACCTCCACGGACTCATTGTTACAGCAACACTGATCGTTGCGTTTACGTGAAAATAGCAAGTTAACAGTTACAGAAAATGCCGATCGTTGGGGTTTTATTACATAAGCCATAAGTGTGAGAAAAGACTTTTCTTTTCCTGTTTTGACATAGAAGGTAATTAAATTAAAATTATGTTCGTGAGTATTGCAAAGGACAAACAATATGAAACCACATTACAAAGTTTGCGATTTAAGAAGATTAGAAATTTCTTGTGACTGTTACGGAAATAATTACACGGACGCTTCAATGTATTAAAAAAATATAACGTTGTACAGACTTTTTGTTTCAGTTGCTGTCATAGATAGCTTGGAATATACAACGATCTAGTCTTTTCTCTAAATAATTATTTCTTAATCTTATTTGTTTACCATCACATACTACGTTTTCGCTTACGTTTGGTTTAGGCTGCGCGTAGCACATTTAACGTGAAGATTTAAAATAAGAATGTTATAGACGATGCAACGGTCTTGTGAACTACGAGTGCATTTATAATACTACATTTGGTTATGCTAATTCCCTGTAAATTTTTAAAAGTAAGTCAATAGGCAATTTTGACGTAACTTTGTAAGACAGAATTTCGTTTGTTTTATCTGCTCTCAGATCCGAAGATGGTAGTTAAGCTACCAAAACTGGTCATCATTTTGTTAAAAATATTTTAATATTAAATGCTATTGAGAGAATGTATAGAAAAATTTTGAAAATTTCAAAAAGTTTTATAGGACATTTTTAAAATATTTATAATTTTACATTTGTTTATATGCTTACGATCGCTTTCCCCTTTTCTGACAGCGTCAGATATATTCAACCAAAAAGAAAGAAAATAACGTAGACAGAAATGGCAATGACTTGCGTGCGCTGCATGATAATCCCTCACGACGCGAAGTCTCACATTATCAAATGTGGGCGGTTCCTGCGAGTCTCATGCTGTGAATTGCGACGGTACACGAAACCCATACTGACATACATGCGACAGTCATATCGCCTCTCCACACACACACCAAGTGTCTCACAGTCCAGGCACACACAAACATGACTATCTAAGCACAATAAATATCTACTAATTACTATGACAGAAAATCTATTCATAAAATACAACGTGTAGTTAACAGCCATCTACAACTGTCTGAACCGCTACTGCTGTACGCTGCCACATTGAGCCACATACATTCTCAGGCTACGGCGTTAAATATCCCAACTTTGCGCTCGTCATCATAAACTGGGTAAGCATTCGGCTCTACTATTTGTCGCACCAAGTATGGGCCCTCATATAGGTGGAAAAACTTCCCTACCTTTTTCATTTCGGAGTCCTGCGGTCAATGCATTCTCACGAAGTCTCAGTTCCCGATTTCGTAAGTCTTCGTCTTTTTTCCCTGCTCCCTTTCAATTCTTTTAGTCGCCTTCTCATCATAAACTTGCGGGCACGATTCGTATGTCCCTGCCTCTGCCGTTGGATTTGACAATTCTGTCAACCACGGTCTTCTCCGGTTTCTGAGAATGTAGGTCTGTCGGTTTGTACCTCGTATTGCAATACACGGCTTCATTTAAGTACCTTTCTATCTTTATTAGGTACTGCACCTAGGCACTGTGCCTGTCAGAAACCAAAATCCTAAAGAACACTCTCAGCTGGCGCATGGATCTTTCCGCAGGATTACCTGTAGATAGAGGGTTTCTAATCGAGGAGAATGTCACTCTGATTCCATCCTTTTCTTATCCTGCCTTCCATCTCGGGGATGAGAAAATTGTAGCATTGTCTGAGAGGACTCTCTTGGGCTTACCACATTTGTGCACATAATCTTCCGTCAAAATTTTTAGACAGATTCTCGTTGTGTGGTTTGTGGTGTACAGCCTGACGTGCTCAGCAAATGCGTCCACGATAACGAAAATAAACTGGCGGCAGAGGACCGTAATGATCAACACACACCAGGTCATTTGGTGCTTCTGGTGTGATGGCGTGCACGTCACTTTGTACAATTGCGTTCGGATGTTTAAACGCTGGCACGTGTCGCATTTCCTAACGATCTCCGCAGTGGTTAAGGTCTTGGTCATAGCGCTGGATCAAATCATCCAAAAATGCGTCAGGGAGCCTAATTTTTCACCTTAGTTCTTTCACATGCCTCCGCTCAACTGTGCACAATAGATCAGTATTTCTCCTTTGCTCATCTTCTCCGCCAACGCCATACAGCAGAAAGTCCTTTACTCTTCGGATTTCTGGCTGTTGGTCTTTCCAGAACCACTTCTTGCTCTTCTAAACATCTACGCGAAACTGGCAGTGTGCCCCCTGTAAAATGAGATCAGCCCCAAGAACTGTCCTAATTCTCTTACACGGGATGGGCGTTTCATTTTCGCGATTTCCATCAGCTTGCACTTTTCCGGACGGATACTTTCCGATGATATCTTGAAGCTGAGATATGCCACCTTGTTTGCGCATAGGTTCGCTTTGTCAGGCCTGAACGTCACGACATATCTCTTGAGCAGGGGTCTCCAAACTACGGCCCGCGGGCCGAAACCGGCCCGCGTTAGCTGGCCGGACATCCCCGGTATCCGGCCCGCCAAATATTAGAGGTGGTACCTATACTGTCTCTTCGAATTCAAACTTTGAATTGTCCCACACTTCGACGTCTCACCTACTAGTACAGCGCATAAAACACTAAAAAACTCGTGAGACACTCGCAACATAGACACAATCACGCAACAGAACTATCAAATATATGATCTGGCTCTGCTACTCGCTACAAGACTACGTAACTAAACTTATTGTTGCGCCGCTTGAAATAACAATTCGTTGACATACTCTACCTCTGTTACGTCTTGCAGTAATAGTGTTGCTAACAATGATTTTGAGATTTCGTTAACTTTGCAGGACGCTTTCGTGAAGAATGTGCAGTGACATACTGTTTTGTCGGTGAAATTCGCCAGAATAAAATACGCCAGAATTTCGATCAAGTACGTTCACCAATCAAAATTATGTAATTAAATAAAAATCGTAGTTCGTTTCAGTGCTAGCTATTCCCACAACCTTAGATTTTTGTGATTTCATCTTTCGTTTAGCCTTAAATCTCGGTGATCATGGAGTGCTAGGGTGCTTTAATCCCACTAGGTAGATCTTGGCCCTTATGACTTCGTGGAGGAGTCAATGTGGCCCGCAGACTAAAAAGTTTGGAGACCCCCGCTCTTGAGTATCGCCAACAGCTGCTTTATGTGGCACATGTGTTCTTCAAATGTTGCAGCACGACAATTATGTTGATGTAGGTAACACAAAATTCCGTCATCTCTGGTGTGATTTTATGGTTTAGGGCCAGAACGTAACTTCTTAGGCCCGAATGGTACTCGGTTGTACATGTAATGGAACAGGAAGGCAGTGTACTTTCGACGGGATGTATGTCAAAGATTGACCGCCAAATTTTGCCCGAAAATTGGCCCAGTATCTCCTGGATAGGTTCAGGTCTTGTTCTGTCTGCCTCAATGTGATCATTTAACACCCTCACTTCGATGCAACAACAGACAGTCCCGTCTTTCTGAAGCACAATTACGAGCTGATTCGCATATTCCGACGCTGCCCGCGATATGATTCCGGCTACCTCCATCGCCTGTATCGCTTCCCTGGTAGCTTTTCGGTGCTTCCAGGCCACTGAGTAAGCTTTCCTCGTCGGCTGCCGAGTACAAGTTACTCTAAACTGGTGGACTGCTCCCCGAAATCTTACCAGTAGGAACGCGAATGTATCCGTGAATTTCTCCACCTTCTGTTCTGTTCCTGACCCAACCATGGGTTATCTTGAATATCATTTCTAAGAATTCCATTCGGATCAGCCTCTGCATTCTCCACTCCCAATTCTGGCTGATCATCTGCACACAGGGTGCCATCAGCCGTATACCTTGTTTCTGAGTGAAACGTGACTAATTTATCTCGCCACTTTGACGCACGGAAACATCTGCGGTCCTGCGGAAACCGTCTAACTTCAGCTCATTTTTCTACCGTCGACGGAACAACTTTATCTTCTACTGCTGGAGAGCTGGCATATACTGTACTCGTAATTTCGTAATGCATCTCACAGTGCTTCTCAGCCACTCTGCAACCTCCTTCGCATTCTCTGCTCCACGTGAACTTCTCAGTCACTGTAGAGGCTTCGCCTCCAACTTTTTTCATTGTCTCGGTGCGATTGTCGCCAGTAGTAGGGTAAGGGCGGCACGACCTAAATTTTGATGTTAAATTGATATGCAAATTAATTAAATTGATCAATTAATTACCCCAACACTCGCACCCCCACCCCCAGATGATGTCATGTGTTTTCCTCAGCCTTCACGTGGTTTCCAGCCCCCTCCCCCGTGCCCACCCCCCTCCCCCAACCACCATATTGGTGGGAATTACGAATTTTGGGGGAAATTCTAATTGTGGCGGGAATTTCGAATTTTGGTGAGAATTTCGTTGTCCTTGCGCTGGGTCGTCCCACCCCACCCCACCCCCCTGGTGATTGAAGGGAAATTAAAATAGAGGTGCGCTCTCTGCAACAGAACCCTCGTTCTTCTGGATGCAAAGCCCAAGTGCAACCCCACCACAAGGAAACTACACAGATGCAGGGAAGAAAGGTTAGGTTAGTGTACTTTATTTATTTTAGTTGGGAAGCTGAAGTAAAAATCGGTCCTAATTACGTAATTAATCATAAAGATCGGCCCTAATGACACAGCCATATGCATGGCGCTACACAAGGACTGCCTAAAATCTCAATACAGCTCAAAAACTGACGATGCCATACAACTGGTGTTATCCTGCTGAGAAAAAATTTTACAGTACCACTCGAAACTAGTGGCAGGCGCACTCAAAATCTATCCTTCACTTACAAGCTGGCAGGGAAACGGGGGGGGGGGGGGGGGGTGTAAGGTACTATCTTTAATTTTTTGGTGGGAAATATATTCAACTGACAAGATGATGGTGTTGGACAGAGAGGAGTTTAATAAGTGTATTACCTGTAAGCATAAGCTGAGAACTGTTTGGCGCTGGCCGGAGTGGCCGGGTGGTTCTAGAAGCTACAGTCTGGAACCGCGCGACCACTACGGTCGCAGGTTCGAATCCTGCCTCGGGCATGGATGTGTGTGATGTCCTTAGGTTAGTTATGTTTAAGTAGTTCTAATTTCTAGGGGACTGATGACCTCAGAAGTTAAGTCCCATAGTGCTCAGAGCCATTTGAACCATATTTGATACTGTTTGGCGTCAGGGTTCGCTACAGATGCCTGTTTGACAATCACCCTGCAGCCCAGGTAATTGAAGTCAAAACATGCTGCCACAACCAATGGAAAATGCATCACTGTTTAATAACACATCGAAATTGCTGTGAAAAAAAACCAGCACTTGTAATGAACGGGTCATAATGCAACACATGTACTGCGAAAAATCGTCATCCCTAAAGGTTGCAGAGAGGGAGTTAGTTGAACGTGCGTTCCCCTCAATTTACGATCACAAACTGCCGCAAATTATGTGCCCTCTTAATCCCCTTCATCCCTCCCCCTCCCTCCCTCCCTCCACTTACAGGGGACACAGGCTTTTCAAATGGCCAGCTGCTACCACTGACCACATTGCGGTTTTCTGCGATCTACCACCATTCCGCCGGCGGACGAGTGGGTGTGCTACGAGCTCGCGATCTCCTTGAGGCAATGGTCCTTCGTCAACACAAAAGCATGAAAACCCAACTAATCAACAGGAAATAAATGAAGGCCGCCAGCCCACAGGCCGTCCTCCACACAGTCCCACTGCGAGCGACCGCAGATCTGCGATGAAGTACAGTTTTATTTAACGTCAATGCATCTCTCATAATCAAGCACCTTTTAAAAAGAAAGACACAATCACGACAATAATAAATGTCCTCATTCCACGAAAAGAGGCTCAGTCCATTTTCTTTTAGTTTATGAGCAAAACTGGTATAGTTTTTATGTTCGAGTGCAGAATACAATTCGCATCTCATTATTTTGCGACATCCAACGAACTGCACTGCCGCCGATTACATATGACGAAAATTCAGAAGCCTACACAAGTCCACCCTACGTAGAACTGGGAAAAAATTTTCACTATTTTTTCATGAAAACTACCCATCAACACAGAATGTCCTCATTATTTCGAGACTGTCATCGGAGTAAAGAAAAAAAGCAGAAAGTTATAATTCAAGAGGAAGTCGTTGTTTTGTACACCATCACAAGTCCCATTTTACCAATGCGAAGCTATAACACACCGGCGTTTACGAAACAAAATCGTGAAAGCCTGTCTTGTAATAGAACCTCCTACAATATTTTACCGTGTTTCTCTCTCTTCCGTTACACCGATACCAATTACCATTTGCGTACTTACGTCTGACAGTTTTGCTCCGTAACTCCCCTCTATCAACATGTTTGTAAAGTTTCTATCATACAGCAGATTCTTGCGTTCCAGTTTTGTAAGCAATTTGACCATCACAGCCTGTTCCACGTAATCTACTCACATTTTGGGAAAGAACTGTATCAGTTCTATATTCCCCGAGAACCTATAATTCAAGTGGTGCCTACTTTATAATTAGAGGTTATGAAGTATGAAATAACACAGGACTTTTAAACACGCAATCGTGAAGATAATAGTAAAAACAGTTATGATTCCACGAGAATAGATACAATCGATTTCTATTAGTTTTACGAGCAAAATCGGTGTAGTTTTGATAGAACTGTTCAAATGGTTCAAATGGCTCTGAGCACTATGCGACTTAACTTCTGAGGTCATCAGTCGCCTAGAACTTAGAACTAATTAAACCTAACTAACCTAAGGAAATCACACACATCCATGCCCGAGGCAGGATTCGAACCTGCGACCGTAGCGGTCGCTCGGCTCCAGACCGAAGCGCCTAGAACCGCACGGCCACTCCGGCCGGCTTAAGAGAACTATCTGCATCCAAACTTGAACCAGTTATACCATTCTTTGTAATAGAACCTCCTATAAATGCACTTACATCCCCTACACATCCGCTATTTACGCGGCTGTGGCACTGTCGGAAATAACGTACAAGCGGCTGAAATGGAGACTTCGCGATTGGTAATATGCATGCATAGTCTCTATATATGTGTGTGTAGAGCTGTCAGCCGTGCACAGTTGCGATTAAAATGCATAACTTGCTGACTGTTCGTCTATAAATTACGCTGCCGGGGGCACGCACTCTGTCGTTGCGGGGAGGCGAAACTCTCACGGTCCACAATGCTAAATGCAGTCGACACACTGCCATGTAACGAATGACTTATTACGAGGATAAAAAAATACCCGAGATCTACAGTTTGCAGATGTCCTGATATGGTTGTAGAGATGTATCAGAGTTGGAAGGTGTAAACAAACGGAGCGAAGCTCATCTGGTAAGCAATAAGAGCACATACTTACGGGAAATATCAGAGCAGCAGCGAAATCAACTCTGTACATATGTCAACTCCTTGGTGCAGATCCCTACACAGTAGAGTGGAGGTCAGATGAAAGTGTAGAACTACGCCAGACTTTGAGTTTCCATCAGGTGCGTCGCTACATGAGTCTGCAGACAAGCTCTCTGACGTGTCATAGCAGTACGTGGATTTATTTCCAATCTGCACCACTCGCTGGGTCTCACCTAGGTATGGGACGAGTGTTGCTATACTTTTCACGATCTTCCTAACCAAAATGCATGCATGTAGATCATTGGGAAGAGGGGAATTCTTATGATTTTTGTAGTAGGCTGGTGTATAAGACACGCAAACGTCCTCGCATAAAATCAAACAAGCATGGGTATGCCGGCAATATCACCATACACATACGGAAAAATATCAAAAAATATGAAAAAATGACATAAAATGGGTAAAAATTGATGAAACCTGGTACAACTACGACAGATTGATGGGAAATACGTAAAACTGTGGGAGATACAACGAAATATGTAAGCTCGCGAAAAAAACTTGCAGAATTACTTAAATTGATTGAGAATACAAAAAATTAGAGACAAAGTACCACGAAATGTAACTGAGGTGGGTTGGAGGTACCTGAACACTCAAGACCGAGAAAAGCTTAATAAATGTGCTCTAGCTGCATTCACTTTTAACCCTCCTTCCCCCCCCCCCCCCCCCCCCCCCTCCCGTAAATTACGTGGGTTTTCGTAAGACATACTCCTAGAAAGGTATTACACAGAGGTGCCATATGAAAGCAGGCAAAACGTATATATACAGGGTGTTACAAAAAGGTACGGCCAAACTTTCAGGAAACATTCCTCACACACAAAGAAAGAAAAGATGTTATGTGGACATGTGTCCGGAAACACTTACTTTCCATGTTAGAGCTCATTTTATTACTTCTCTTCAAATCACATTAATCATGGAATGGAAGCACACAGCAACAGAATGTACCAGCGTGACTTCAAACACTTTCTTACAGGAAATGTTCAAAATGTCCTCCGTTAGCGAGGATACATGCACCCACCCTCCGTCGCATGGAATCCCTGATGCGCTGATGCAGCCTTGGAGAATGGCGTATTGTATCACAGCCGTCCACAATACGAGCACGAAGAGTCTCTACATTTGGTACCGGGGTTGCGTAGACAAGAGCTTTCAAATGCCCCCATAAATGAAAGTCAAGAGGGTTGAGGTCAGGAGAGCGTGGAGGCCATGGAATTGGTCTGCCTCTACCAATCCATCGGTCACCGAATCTGTTGTTGAGAAGCGTACGAACACTTCGACTGAAATGTGTAGGAGCTCCATCGTGCATGAACCACATGTTGTGTCGTATTTGTAAAGGCACATGTTCTACCAGCACAGGTAGAGTATCCCGTATGAAATCATGATAAGGTGCTCCATTGAGCGTAGGTGGAAGAACATACTGACGAAACTAAAATGAGCTCTAACATGGAAATTAAGCGTTTCCGGACGCATGTCCACATAACATCTTTTCTTTATTTATGTGTGAGGAATGTTTCCTGAAAGTTTCGCCGTACGTTTTTGTAACACCCTGTATATATATTCGAATCAATAACTGTGTTCTCACACATTCATGCGAAAGTAGATAGTACGGAATTACGCCTAGTTCTCACAAACAATGTTATTACTCAAGTATTAAGGAAAAGAATCAATGCGTTTATCAGACTTAAGCCATTCCCTAGAGTGTAATGTAGAAAAGCAGAGCGATGTCACGTATATCACCTTCAATAGTGTGATGGGGGATGTGCCAGCGAGATGTGGTGTTAGGAGGAAATTGCTATATTATCCTGCACATGAGCAAAACTACCTAACATCAGACCAGGACTTCTTTGTGCAAGAGGAACGCTACCAGAGCTATGGTGATGCTACTCTAAACAGCAATAAGACCGACACATCTCCTTTGGCTACTGATTGTGGTGCTTACTCCCTCATAAGAAGTTGCTGCTTCTTTGTGTGCAATTTCATGCATCAGGGTGTGGGTGGTATGTCAATGTAACAGCTATCGAAAATATTCATGTTGGTATTTCTTCACTCTATTTCCTGGTGAGACATAGCTGCATCTGTCAAAACCGTTACTACTACTAATAATAATAAGCACGACTGACGCGGGAAGTGTGATGCAGGGTACATACGTTTCCAACTTAAAAAGACGCATAAAATATGGTACATTAATTTTGTAAGAGACAGAAAAGCACTATCCAGACTTCGTTCTAGTTGATTTATAAGCAGCTCGAGGGGTGGCTACACACTGATGATGCCTTCTTAGAACACCAGTATAGCGTAGAATGAAGTTTTATAATTTTAAAGTTTGTCACCGTAGTGATTATGGTAGGAAACTTCCGGGTAGTCGGTATATCTGATGTTGGGCAAATATACCCTGCACTAGAGTGTTAAGAGTGTTGCATTCCGCATGACTAATACTTCGGAAACCGTATGGCTTTAGCAATATAGAATTTTTAGGTGCAAAACTGTATAACCATCTGCCTGTGTGTTTATGCGCTACGATCATTTCTCATATGGCGGTACCTTTCTGGTACTGACTCGAGACAGTGGAATAATGCTTTGGAATGATAGCACGGTTTCTTTACGTGAAATGTTTCAAACTCTATCCGTCTGGAGATCATTCATGTATAAACCACACGTTTCTTCTTAACTGTCTGTTATATCACTGCAACACTCTCACGTCTACAATGCATCGATAAGAGGTGCTACCCTCCTCGACACATACTCTCATCCGGAGACATTTTGTGCTTTTGGATGGATGCCGTGGATAAGATTGATGGTCAAAGAAAATGTGGGAGGGATCTGTCAATCTCCGACTTTATACTACGAATGCGAGAATACTCTGTGATGTCCACCCACACAGGAAAAGATGGCCAATCGTAATTGTAAATTCTGCACTCTGATCGATGCGCTGGAAATATGTAGGTAACCTACTTGCATCGGTATAGGACGCTGTCTGGTATAATTTAGTGTATATGGCCGCATGGACGTTCTGCACAGTCATCTACACTATGTGATCAAAAGTATAAGGGCACCTGTCTAAAAATGACTTACAAGTTCGTGGCGCCATCCATCGGTAATGGTAGAATCAGCCCATTCTTCACAGAGTGCTGCACTGAGGAGAGGTATCGATGTCGGTCGGTGAGACCTGGCACGAAGCCGGCGTTCCAAAACATCCCAAAGGTTTTCTGTAGGATTCAGGTCAGGACTCTGTGCAGGGCAGTCCATTAGAGGGATGTTATTGTCGTTTAATCACTCCACCACAGTCCGTGGAATATGAACAGGTGCGCGTTAGTGTTGAAAGATGCAATTGCCATCCCCAAATTGCTTTCCAACAGTAGGAAGCAACAAGGTGCTTAAAACATCAATGTAGGCCTGTGCTGTGGTAGTGCCACGCGAAACAACAAGGGATGCAAGCCCCTCCACGAAAAACACGACCACACCATAACACCACCACCTCGGAATTTTACTGTTGGCACTACACACGCTGGCAGATGACGTTCACCGGGCATTCGCTATACACACACCCTGCCATCGGATCGCCGCGTTGTGTACCGTGATTCGTCAATCCATTGTTCAGTCGTCCAATTTTTAAGCTCCTTACAGCAAGCGAGGCGTCGTTTGGTGTTTACTGGCGTGTGGCTTATGAGCAGCCACTCAACTATGAAATCCAAGTTTTCTCACCTCCCGCCTAACTGTCATAGTACTTGCAGTGGATCCTGATGCAGTTTGGAATTCCTCTGTGACGGTTTGGATAAATGTCTGCCTATAACACGTTACGACCACCTTCAACTGTCGACAGTCAACAGACGAGGACGGCCTGTACGCTTTTGTGCTGTACGTGTCCCTTCACGTTTCCACTTCACTATCACATCGGAAACAGTGGACAGATGAATGACACAAGTGACATTCAATCACGTGACCACGTTCGAAGTCCGCGAGTTCCGCGGAGCGCATTCTGCTGTCTCAACGATGTTTAAAGAATACTGAGGTCGCTGATATGTAGTACCTGGCATTAGGTGGTAGCACAATGCACCTAATATGAAAAACGTATGTTTTTGGGGATGTCCGGATACTTTTGATAACATAGTGTATCTCCATTCGCTATATGGTATATGATATCTGCAAAGTAGTGGACGTGTGATTTAGCGATGATACAGAGATTAGGAAGTATTCTGGCGTGTCAATGGCTGGCGTTGAAATTACGGAACAACTGGTAAAATTGCTAAAATTGATCGCGCTATCAACTGCGGTGTGTATTACCGTACATCGTCTAATATCGACATTGTGTTTCACTTCCCGTCCGTTCACTGGTACACTTTTGATTATCGCATAATGATTGACTGACACCGCTTGGTTGAGATGGAGGGAGCCTTGGCGGAACATTGGATATCTGCTACTTGTCACTGTGGAGTATTGGATTAAATGCCGAGTTCATCACCTTCAGACAGTTTGGAAGCGTTACTCAGTGCTGCAAACTCATCCTGTTTCCACATCTGCGATGCCCTCCACATGTTTTTAATTTTTTAATTTTTTTTCACCAGTAAGATAGCAGTACCTCTTTTTATTTCTACTACCTCGCGTGTGTTGTGAACAGCATCTTCCGGTGATGATCAGCACCGGAACAGTAATCATGTACATGACTGCAAAATGAAGAAACAATGTTCTTCGAAACAGAAGACCGAGATATCCGCTACTCCGTAGCTGTGGAAGATGAGATTAACTGTATAGGTCATACCTTCGGATAGCTGTTGGAAACACTCTACAATGCTGCACACACTTCCAGTTTCTACAGTACATGTTGAGATGCTTTCCGCATTTTTGTCAACTTCTACCAACTTGTGTGTTGTGGGAGCGCATAGTTTACATCATGCGATGTTCAGTTTTCTGAGAGAGCCAAAGAATCGAAACATGCAGCATTGTAACAGGAGATAGAGGAGTTCAATGAACAACTGGAAAAAGTCCGTAGTAAAATCCCTAACACAAAAAAAACAGACTATATTTTCAGAAAATGTATTTGCACTGTTTAGAACATGTCCAACATATGTAAATAGATGTGCTAATGTGTACCGTGTTTGTATGATGTAACAAGTATGTGAGCAATATGTATATGGACATGGCCTTTTGCATAAGGTTTGGTGTCACAGCCAGACACCACACTTGCTAGGTGGAAGCTTTAAATCGGCCGCGGTCCATTTAGTACATGTCGGACCCGCGTGTCGCCACTGTGTGATCGCAGACCGAGCGCCACCACAAGGCAGGTCTCGAGATACGGACTAGCACTCGCCCCAGTTGTACGGACGACTTTGCTAGCGACTACACGGACGAAGCATCGCTCATTAGCCGAGCAGACAGTTAGAATAGCCTTCAGCTAAGTCCATGGCTACGACCTAGCAAGGCGCCATTAGCCTTACATAGTTTGATAGTTATCGTATGAAATGTCTCATCAAGAACGTTGTAAACAAATGAAGGATTAAAAGTTAAGTATTAAAGCAGCTACTTACTTTTCTTGCTACCATTCATTACGTATCCTGTTTCAGACCTCTATCTAGCCTACGTGAGATTACGCGTGCCTTTCGGCTACTTCAGTGTGGCGTAGCTGTCTTGTTATGCCACAACAGTTGGCGACGAGACAACGGAAAGGGTCTTGTTCTTTCTAATTGCTTACATTTACTTGTGTCATGGCTTCGCCAGATGTACTGTCCGAATTTTATCGCTTGCAGAATCAGCAGACCCAGGCGTTATTGGATGCCCTTGGACAGCTCGTCCAGGGTCAACGTGCTCTGCAACACGATGCGGCAGACGCCGCTTCACCGCTACTGCAGCCACAACATGCAGTTGCACCGCCGTTTCGCAAGTTTGACCCAACCCAAGAGACATGGACTGAGTGGTCACACCAGTTTGGATTTCATCTCGCCGCCTACAGAATTCAAGGTAATGAGTGGCAGCCTCATTTATTGTCGTGTGTAGGGGTGCAAACGTACCGTGTGATAGTGAAATTATTTCCCTGACGTGACGTAGCGACTCTGTCCTACGAGGAAATTTTGTCTGCTTTAGATGCCTATTTCAAGGAAACAGTTAATGTAGTTGCAAAAAGGTATACGTTCTTTTGTACAAAATGTACGGCCGGTCAGACTAATAGGGAGTGGGTTGCAACATTGCAAGGCCTTACTCGGGATTGTGCTTTTGAGTGTGAATGTGGACTCCCTTATTCAGATACAATGGTACGTGATGCAATAGCACAGAACGTTTCTGATGTTCGCATACGGGAGCAGATTTAGAAACTAGTTAATCCCTCCCTTCAACAAGTGATAGACATATTGGATGGACAGGACACGCTTGACTTTGCTCAGGAATCATTTGAAACTTCGCCAGCCGTGTGTAACATTAACCGGCCCGCCAGGCGCGGGCGAGCTGCGCGGCCCGGTAAACTGCCCTCGCGCACGTCCACGCAGCTGCCGCCACGCTCTAAACCAGGTGTGCCGCGCCAGCACACAAATGCAGTGAAATCATGCCCGAGGTGTGCTACTAGACATCCAAGTGAAAATTGCCCGTCACGCCAAGCTATTTGCTTTTTCTGTAATAAGAACGGACATGTTCAAAGTGTTTGCCAGAAAAAGCTCAGATCAGACACTCTTAATCATTCCAGGCCCTTTGCTTCGCGCCGGAATCGAACCAAGGACACTCAGGATCGTGGACCTTCGCCCATGGACATTCATGTAGTTAATTCCACTTCGTCCAGTGCCACTGTCTCTAACAGTGACTGTGTTCGTCCCGCAAAAAGTGTGCATCGACGTCGCCGGAAATCACGTCAATTAGCAAGTGATGCTGTACCTGTATCAGTTCAAATTGCACGAGACAGTCGCTCTTGTCGTCGGCAGGACAATAAACTTTTTGTAGATTTGGACTTTAATGGCAAGGTCATACCATTCCAGCTCGATACCGGAGCTGCAGTTTCATTGCTCAATCACGACACGTACAAACAACTGGGCAAACCTCCGCTGCGTGCCGCAAATGTTCAGTTAAAAACATATTCAGGACAGCAGATCCCTGTGTTAGGACAGTGCAGCCTTCTTGCAACATACAAGGGACAAACAAAACTTGTGTCATTTTACATTCTTCGTTCTTCTACTGCAGTGAACTTGTTTGGTTTAGATTTATTTCAGTTGTTTAACATGTCTATAGTAAATCAGGTCCTATCAGTGAATCAGACTGTGCCTACAGACAGTGTTTCTAGTCTATGTGAAGAATTTGCAGACATTTTTGCACCGGGCCTTGGTTGAGCTAAGAACTATGAAGCACAATTGGAACTGAAAGTCAACGCGCAACCAAAATTTTTCAGAGCGCGCAATGTTCCTCACACATTGCGTGATGAGGTCGCAAGAACTTTAAACGATTTAGAATCACAAGGTGTGAGTGAATGTGCGCAATGCCTCTTCCATTTCAGCTCCGCTTCATCGCTTACGCTGTAAGGGTGTTCCGTTCGTCTGGACGACGGAATGCGAACGCGCCTTTCGCCAGTTGAAATCGGCGTTGCTTTCAAATACTTGCCTTACGCCACTCGATCCCCAGAAACCCCTTTTGTTGATCGTAGATGCATCGGATTTCTGGATCGGTGCTGTGCTTGCGCACAAAGTTGGCTTACATGATCGCCCTATTGCCTTTGCGTCAAAATTGCTCTCGTCTGCGCAAAGAAATTACTCGCAGATAGAGAAAGAAGCTTTGGCTCTCGTGCTTGGTGTTACAAAGTTCCATGATTTCTTGTATGGTCGTCACTTTACCATCATCACAGACCACAAACCTTTGACGTCGCTTTTTCATCCGAACAAGCCTGTACCTCCGCATACAGCGCAGAAATTAATTCGCTGGTCTATTTTCCTCTCGCAGTACTGCTACGATATCTTGTATCGGTCCACTGCTAAGCACGGAAACGCCGATGCGTTGTCCCGTTTGCCTGTTGCTGAGGATAAAGCATTCGATTCTTCCGAACTTGCTTGCATGTTCATTGATGCGGCAACCGATGCAGTGGTCGAATCGTTTCCGATTGATTTTCGTCGTGTAGCTACAGCCACAGCTGCTGACCCTGTCCTTGCTACCGTTTTGCGTTTTGTTGCTACGCAATGGCGTTTGTCAAAGTCTCGGATCGAGGATCCGTTGGTTCGCCGATTTTTTCCTCACAGGGAGAGACTTTTTGTTCGACGTGGTGTTTTGTTGTTACGTTCTGATAATGATCAGTCCCGAGTCGTGGTCCCACGTTCGTTACAGTCCTCTGTTTTACGGCTTCTTCACCAAGGACATTGGGGTATAGTGCGAACGAAACAACTTGCTCGTCAGCACTGTACTTGGTTCGGAACCGATGCTGCGATTACGAATATGTGTTCTTCTTGCATGGTGTGTGCCGAACAACAGTCCGCGCCGCCGCGGAAAGTCTTTGCATGGCCGAAAGCCACTTCCCCTTGGCAACGCTTGCACATCGATTTTGCTGGTCCATTCTGGAATGCTTGATGGTTGGTTCTGGTAGATGCCTTCAGTAATTTTCCTTTTGTTGTCCGGATGTCTTTCACGACGTCCTCTGCCACCATCCAAGCATTGTCTGCTATCTTTTGCATTGAAGGTCTTCCGCAGACTATTGTTTCCGACAATGGCCCACCATTCATGTCCACAGAATTTCAGTCATTCTGCCAGGCCAATGGTATTCAACATCTGACATCCGCGCCGTTTTCGCCTCAGTCAAACGGTGCCGCTGAACGATTGGTCCGGACTTTCAAGTCACAGATGTTGAAGTTGAAAGAGTCGCATTCTCGGGAGGACGCGTTGTTGCTCTTTTTGTCATCGTATCGCTCTCAGCCCCGAGATGGTCGCTCGCCGGCTGAGTTGCTCCACGGTCGTCCTCATCGAATCTTGATGTCTTTGCTGCACCCGCCGCATCAGGTTCCTGTGCAGCGGCAGACTCCTGCT